>NC_048595.1:115714106-116330702 GCF_003668045.3 Cricetulus griseus
CTTATTCTTTTCGGGGTGTTATTCTGTGTCTACTTTGTTTCTTGTCTCATGCTTTTTGTTTGTTTGATGTTTTTGATATCCCATTGTTTTCTAAAGACAGAGAAAGAATTTCTGGTTACATGGTTGTGAGTTTGAGTGGCATCTTGAAGGAGATGGCAGAGGAAAAACTATGATCAGAATATATTGTTTAACAGGGGAGGGTCTAGGCCTTCCTCAAAATGATATGACAGACTTTGAAGATCCCCCATGGAAGGCCTCTCCCTCCCTGGGGAGCAGAAAGGGATTGGTATGGTGAAATGGGGAGGCAGGGGAGGAGGGGAGGAAGGGGAATCTGGGATTGACATGTAAAAGAACCTTGTTTCTAATAATAAAGAATATATTTTTAAAAAATATTTTCAATAAAATTAAATATTTACTAACCAGGACACTTCAAATAACATTTGAGTTTATACTATGTAGTACTTCTACCATTCTAGGAAGAACAAAACACAATCACATTCATGCAATGAAAAAATATGAATTTTGTAATGTTAATGACTATGTATATAATTTTAAGTTTTATGTATTTGTGCTCAAGACTCGCATTCCAAGATTTAAAAAAGTTGTTGAATATATGATGTTTAAATTTTTCTGTTTACTAATTCCAGTATTAAATGCTAAATAAAAAACACGTTATTTTGAAATGGAATGCACAGAAAAAAACTAATGGCTTAATGTTCTTTTTCCCCAGAAGTGGCTCTGCATATTGCTCTTGCCACAGAACCCACCAATTATGTAATCAGCCTTAAAATAGTAACTAAATGATCAATTGAGAGTAAGGATTGGAGAGGAGATTTGCAATGTAAGGAAAGAAGAAATGTTAAACAACCCTCAAGCTGAGTGAGAGTGTGAATATGAATAGCAAAATAAAATATGATCATTGAGAAATAATTTGAGGGTAATGATCATATAAAGATTGGCCAGTCAGCATGACTGTATACTCATTCCAAACATAGTCATTCGTGAGAAAGTAGGCAGAAGACAAAATAGCTGAGTATACAAGAAACGAAGTTAAATGATTGTAATAATTGATACAGCAATTTATTTTTAATAAGAACGGAAGTATTTAAGGGATCCAATGAACGTAAACAAGTCATAGATAAAGTATATCCTTATTTAGGTAATGGGATTGATTATTGAATGAGTGGAATAACAAAGAGGAAGTAAGAGGTGCACTAAATTTTGGTGGGGCATTTTTTATTTTTTTAGTTTATTCAAGACATAGTTTCTCTTTGTAGCACTGGCTGTCGTGGAACTAACTCTGCAGACCAGACTTGTTTTGAATTTACAAAGATCTGCCTGCCTTTGCCTTCTAAGTGCTGGGATTAAAGGTGTGAGCCATCACTGAACAACACTGGGGGAGATCTTGGCAGTAACTAGATATAGTAAGCATGATGGTAAAATTATGAAAACATAACACTGTGGTGGGGTGATGAGATATATATTAATATTGTATTACACAGAGTGAAGCACTAAAATGTTAAGATAAGTGATGATTGAAAGAATGATAGTCTTCCCAATGCCAAGGCAAAGATGTCTAAGATTCCTGAAATAAGGAAAGTTTGTGATAAAGAAGTATGAGATAAGTAAATATGAGATTCAATTCAAGACTAGAAACTCTCTGGCAACAAAAATGAAGATAAAAGAGTAAAGAAATTCAACTTCACAATGTCTGTGAGAGGCAGATAGGTAAAAAATACAAATCTCTGATCTGGTTAAAGCCCAAAAGTGGCAACTGTTGATTAAAATTGGCCAGGGTTGAAATGTTTGATATTCAACATAGCAGAGAAGGAAATCTAAGAATCTAAATGAATCCATGTGCTGAGAAGTGAGTGAGTGATGATTTGAGAAGCTATGGCTTTCTGTAGTAACAACACAGAAAGGAATAAGGGTAATCGCACAGTCATTCCTAATGAAACGGGGTTGATGGAGATGTGAATGCTAGAGACACATGGGAAGGGTGAACAGAATTTCAGGGGTTTCTTTGAATCTTAGTTACAAGCCTTCAGCTTCTAAATAAAGACATTTTGTATTTTGTATTTATTTCTCCCAAATCCAGGGAAAGAAAAGTCCATGGTGCCTTTGGGAGATAAAACGGCACTTGTTCCTCACTACCTAATCTGAACAACCCTTTGTTGACCAATTGAATTACTCTTGGCCACCAACTGATAGACAACTGTTAAAAATGGTTATTGCATTATTAATTTGCTTCAGCAATTTCACATTAAACCTACACTGTTAATATTTTTTTTAAAAAAAAAGACATTTTGTTACCAGCTACCACTCTGATGATACTCAGAAAGCTGTGATTTTTCAAGCATCTTCATATTGAAAGAAATGACAAATAATATTTTAAGAAAATAATTGTGTATGTGTACAACAACCTGAAGTTTTAAAGGCATTTTAAGGGAATTTGTATTTCAGTATCTATATTAAGAATAGTCTTTGGTTAACAACCTGTGCTAGTTAACAGTTGTAGGAATGTTGTGTTGGTAGGAAGCTGAGCAGATACATAGTTTCTTGCTGCTTCCTGTAACACAAAAATTCACTTAGATGAAACGGGATTCTTGATTTTGCTACAAAAATAAATTTCAGGGTGATCCATATGAAGTGGAATTAGAGTGTATTGAAAGGATTTTTTAACTCAGATTTACGCATAGGGATGAATAAAGGAGAAAACACAGAAAGAAGACCCACGTATGGAAATGGGCTTCTCAAAGGAAAATCATACTTAATTCTCTTTATAATTGCAATATATAAAACTTCAGTGGATAGTAAAGTCATCTTAAAGGATTTTTTCTTTTTAACTTATTTTTACTTATTCTTTTTACTTATTTTTTATTGAAAATTAATCTTTCATATAGTTTCCCCTCCTTTATCTTCTCCCAGATCCTCCCCACCTCCCAACCCATTCTTATCCATGTCACAAAAAGTTGGGTCTCTGAGAAATCCAACAAGATTGACAAACCTTTAACCAAACTAAACAAAAGGCAGAGAGAGAACAGGCAAATTAACAATACCAGAAATGATAAGGGGGACATAACAACAGACACTGAGAAAATCCAGAGAATCTTTAGGTCATACTTTGAAAACCTGTGCTCCACAAAATTCGAAAATCTAAAGGAAATGGACAATTTTCTGGACAGATACCACTTACAAAACTTGGTTGGATTGTTTTTAATTACTTGTTTGTATTTCACTGGGATTTATAGGTATATTTAAATTGTTTATCTAGTCTTGATTTAACATTGCTGGGTCATATATTTACCAAGGAATTTATCCATTTCTTTTAGATTTTCCAATTTGATGAAGTACAGGTTTTTGAAGAATATCATTATGATTCTCTGGATTTCTTCATTGTTGATTATGATGTCCTCTTTGTTTCTCTAATGTTATTACTTTGGGTTTTCTCTCTCCATCTTTTAGTTAAGTTGGCAAAGAGCTTATCAATATTAACCAACCCTTTGTTTCCTTAATTCTCTGTATTGTTTTTTGTTTCTATTTTATTGATTTTTAGCCCTGCTTTTGATTATCTTGCCCTCTATTCCTTCTGAATGGTATTTATTCTTTTTGTTTTAGATATTACACGTGTCATTTAGTTCTATGAACCTAGCTCTTAAAACTTCCTTCACTTTGTAACATAGGTTTCTATATGTTGTTTTAATTTTTTTCTTATTTTTTATTAGTTCAAATTAGGTACAGGCTTGCTTCACATGTTAATCCCTTCTCACACTCCCTCCCCTCCCCCAGCCCTCCCCCCAGCTCCCACCTGCCCCCCACCCCATCTACCCTCCACTCCCCAGGCAGGGTAGGGCCCTTGATGGTGGCTCCCCAAAGTCCACCACATGATGCTGGACCAGTCCTAGGCCTTCCCGCATGTGTCCAGGCCAAGAGTGCATACCTTCACGTGGGATGGGCTCTCAAATCCCTTCTTACACCAGGGAAAAATACTAATACAGTTACCAGGGGCCCCTTAGATTGTGGAGGCCTCCTCATTGACATCCATGTTCAGGGGTCTGGCTCAGTCCTGTGCTGGCCTCCCAGACAGCAGTCTAGGGTCTGTGTGCTCCCCCTTGCTCAGGCTAGCTGTTTCTGTGGGTTTCACCAGCCTGGTATTGACCCCTTTGATCTTCATTCCTCCCTCTCTGCAACTAGGTTCCAGAGTTCAGTTCAGTGTACATCTGTGGATGTCTGCTCTGCTTCCATCAGCCACTGGATGAGGGCTGGGCTGATTTCCAAAATATACAATGAATTCAAGAAGCTAGCCACCAAAAAACCAAACAATGAAATTAAATAGTGGGGTGCAGAACTAAATAGAGAATTCTCAAAAGAGGAATTTGAAATGGCTGAAAGACACTTAAGAAAGTGTTCAAAATCCTTAGCCATCAGAGAAATGCAACTCAAAACAACTCTGAGATGTCATCTCACACATTGGTCTAAAATAAAAAACACCAATGACAACCTATGCTGGAGAGGAAGTGGAGAAAAAGGAACACTCCTCCATTGTTGGTGGGAGTGCAAACTTGTAAGAGCATGTTGCTTACATTTTTATTCAATTATAAAAGATTTTAATGTCTTTCTTTCATCTTGATCTACTTTTACTCAGTAGTGAATTTATAAACTTAATCTTGTTCCTGATATCCCCCTTTAATCTGTGGTAGTTAGATCCAATAAAGGGTGTTATCTCTATTTTTGCATCTGTTGAGACTTGTTTCATGTCCAAATTTGCATGTGGTAAATTTCCGAGAATGTTCCATGAGCTGCTGAAAAGAATGTATATTCTTTTGTGTTTGGGTGAAATGTTCTGTAGCTATGTTAGACTCATTTAATTGTTTCTGTTTTTGTCTGGATGACTTGTCTATTGGGAAGTTTAGGGTAGTGAAGTTTCCCACTATCACTGTGAGAGTCAGTACGTCATTTTAGCTATGATAACATTTCTTTTATGAATGTGTGCTTCAGTTTGCTCTGTAAATGTTTACAATTCCAATATCTTTTGTTAGATTTTCATTTCAGGAACATGTAGCATCCTTTCCCATCTCTTCTTATTAGTTTTTATTTGAAGTTTATTTTATCAGATATTAAAATGCCTACACAGGCTTGGATATTGTGTATGTTTTCTATCCTTTTACCCCAAAGTGAAGTTCATTTCGTGAATTAAGCAGAAAGATGGATCCTGCTTTCTTTGTTCCTTTTTTTTTCTTAAAAATATATTGTTTTTGATTATAACACATCCATTTCTCTCAACTTCCTCCCCACCTCCCTGACTCCACACCACCTTCATTTACCTTCACAAAACAGCAGGCCTCCTAGAGACAACAACTAAGGACAAAACAAGATACAATAAGTTAAGGCAAATACAGAGGCTATGTAAGCAAACCCAAAAGAAAGAAAGGAGTCCAAGAGCAGGTGAACATGTCAAAGACACACACGTTCACAGATAGAAGGCCCACAAAACACCATGCTAATAGCCATAACCTATATCCAAACCAAGGTTTCTGCTTCAGTCTTTGTGTCCCCATAGGAGCTTTGCTTAGTTGATTAAGTGGGCTGTGATCTCCTGGTATCCTCCATTCCCTCTGATGACTATAATCTTTTCTTCCCTTCTGTCATGGAATTCCATGGGCTTCAAGCAACCTGGTGCAGACTTCCAATATAGATTCTCTCTTTCTCTCTCCTTCCTTCCCTCCCCCTCTCTCTTCCCTCCACCCCCTCTCTCTCTCCATAATATCCAGTTGTGGGTCTGTGTGCCCACTCCCATTTACTATGGAGGAAGTCTCGCTGATGATTGGAAAAGGCTCCAGTCTATGTGTATAGCAGATTATTAGGAATCATTTTGTTTTTCCTTCCTGTTATGTTTAGTTCTACCTTAGGTCTCTGTGCTATCCAGTCTTTAGTTCTTAGCCATCCAGGCTGTGTAGGGCATTGACTCCCTCTCATGGCATGGTCCTCCACGTAAACTGGACAGCGGTAAGCAATTCTTACAAGCTTTGTACCTCCATGGCACTAGCACAGTTGTTCTCAACCTTCATAATATTGGGACCTTTTGACATAGTTTCTTATGTTGAGGTGACCTCCAACTACAAAATTATTTCATTGCTAATTCATAACTGTAATATTGATATTGTTATGAATCACAATGTAAACATCTGATATTCAGGATATATGATACATGAGGCCAAAATAGTAACAAATCACAGACTGAGGTCTGCTGCACCAGCATATCTTTCAGCAGGACACTATTGTAGATCAAAGATTTTGTGGCTGAGTTGGTTTTCCAGTTTCTCCTTTGGTAGCCTGCAGAGTACCTTCCTATACCAAAGATGCTAGAATGTAAGGGTGAAGACTCCATTTAATCACTAGCTCTACCTCTCCACGTTCAATGATCTGTGTTGATGTGTCCCTAGCAATGGCAATGGGGCCCCTCTGTCAGTGTTTGCATTCTGCTTTCTAATCCAATCCATTTACCTGATTCTTTTTATGTTTGAATTAAGGCACTTAATGTACAGAGTTATCAATGAGCATCATTTATAGATTGCTGTTATTTTGTAGTAATAGAGTAGGTTTCCCCTTCTTTTGATTTCATTCTGATGTTTTTTATTCTTTGTGGATTTTTGGATGTGTTTAAGTATTTCAGATTGAAGTTTTTTTCTCTCCTACGTTCTATATTGTTAGATTTGTGGATTGCTACTCCTTAAATTATGTATTATCATGGTGTGTTGTTCTTTCTCCATCTACTGTGATTGATACTTTTGATAGTAGTCTGGGTTGGCATCTCTGGTCTCTTAATATTTATAGACAATCTATCTAGAAAATTCTGGCTTATAGAGCCTCCATTGATAAGTCAGATGTTATTCTAATGGGCCTGTGATAATATGATACTTGGTCTAATTTTCCTTGCATCTTTTAATATTCTTTCTTTGTTCTCCACATTTTATGACTTATTATGATGTATTCCAGGCAGTTTATTTTCTGGCTTTCTCTGGTGTTCTGTATGTCTTTTTCACCTTGATAGTCATATTTGGAGAAATTTTCCTCTACAGTTTTATTAAAAATGTTTCCTGTGCCTTTGATCTGTGTTTGTTCTCCTTCCTTTATACTTATTATTCATATGTTTTATTTTAACATAATGTCCAAGATTTTCTGGATCTTTTGTGCTTAAATTTTTAAAGTAGATTTATCATTTTCTTTGACTGAGGTATGCATTTCTCCTTCACTGTTTTCAATGGCTGAGATTTCCTCTTCTAACTCATATACTCTGTTGGTGATGCTTTCCTCTTATGGTGTTTCTTGATTTCATATTTCCAGTTTTATCTCTCTTTTCTTTTGTGATTATAGTTCTACATTTTGTCTTGAACTGTTTTCATTATTGTTTCCACTGTTTGTTGTGCAGAAATCTTTTGTACTAATGAATCTACACGAATATGAAGATTATAAGCCAAAATACAATCAAACTTTGTTGGTCAGTTATTGTCACTATAACACAGTGGAATCATCTGGGGAAAGATGCCACGGACCGCCTCTCGTGGAGACCACCGACCGTGGGAGAACAAGGGAGAAGGCTCAAGGAGAAATCAGGAATCGGCAAGGAAATGACAGACAGACACACTCAATGTAGTTGAATATGCTGCTGCAATTTTACTTCATCTCAAGCAATGCTTATATACTATTACAATCAGGGAACTTGGCAAGGGGGCTACATCACCAGATCATACAACAGAAAGAAAAAGAACAGCAAAATTGTTTATAGATGATCTATTCTCAGCTTCAGATTGTGGTCATTGCCCAAAGACATGATCTAAGAGTTCTCTAAAATCTGTCTCATACCACCAACCACGTCTCTACCCATTTCCTGATTTTGTGGCCCTAGATATCTTTAGGTCCCAGGGTCTAAGTCTCCTGTAAAACAAGCCTCATAAAGTTCTTCTACATCATGAAATCTATCAAATTCTTTCTATAAAGTCACTCCGTATTTTAATGCTGGCTTCATGTTTTCTAATACTTCTTTTCTTTCTTCTTTATCCAATATACACCAGGGCTTTCTTGACCTAGCTAATCTTTCCCAGGAAAGGCAAGTCTTTCCAATGCTGTCTTTTTCCCTCATGATTCACCCATCTATTCCCTAAACTGGCCACTTCAGCAAAGGCTTTAATAAACGGTGGGACAGAGTTTAGCATGTCCTCAGATGTTCCTTTAACATCAGCGCAGTTTGCTGGCAAGACACAAGAAATACACAGAGCAAAAAGACAAGGAAGAAGAGGCTGCAGTAGCACCAAAGACAGCGGCTTTGAGTTGGCTCATCGGGCATCATGATCGCCAGGGAACCAACCGCCTGGGACTCATCTCCGGGGAGTACAGACCCCAACCCAGCGGCCTTAACCCGCCTTAGTGGCATCTTCTGCTACACAGGCGAGACCTGAGGTATGCATTTCTCCTTCACTGTTTTCAATGGCTGAGATTTCCTCTTCTAACTCATATACTCTGTTGGTGATGCTCTCCTCTTATGGTGTTTCTTGATTTCATATTTCCAGTTTTATCTCTCTTTTCTTTTGTGATTATAGTTCTACATTTTGTCTTGAACTGTTTTCATTATTGTTTCCACTGTTTGTTGTGCAGAAATCTTTTGTACTAATGAATCTACATGAATATGAAGATTATAAGCCAAAATACAATCAAGCTTTGTTGGTCAGTTATTGTCACTATAACACAGTGGAATCATCTGGGGAAAGAAAACAAATCAATTGTGGTATTGTGTCTGTTATAGCTAATCTTAGTTGTTAATTTGACTATGTCTAGTATTAATGAAAACTTAGGCAGCTGGTCACACCTGTGAAGGAGGTTTTGTTTTGTTTTTTTAATTGGATCTTTGAAGTGAAAAGATCTATCATTAATCTGGGCTATCTCATCTGGTAGCACCCTACATAAAGGGAAATGGGAGAAGAAATCTATTGCTTTTGCCTACTTATCCCCCACTCTCACTGACAAGTCATCTATTCTACAACTGAGGTATTGCTTCATTGGGATTCCTTGAAATTCCAATGTATATTGAAGACCAGCCTCAGTGTCCCCAAACTGAAAAGATACTGGATTCTAAGCTTTTGTATCAGAGGAAATTAAATGTTGAACTAGGGAGAACATGACCTGCAAGCAACTCTAATAAATCAACTATTGGTGTGTATAAATTCGTGCTATCAGTTCTGTTCCTCTAGAGAACCCTGGCTAATATAGCCTTGATCAAATTGATCTGTGGGTATGTCCACTGGACATTTTCTTGGATAAAGATTGATGTAGGAAGGTCTATCCTTACTGTGAGTGATATGACCTCTGGGCAGGTAGCCCTATATTACAAAAGATTACAAGCTAAACAGCCCATAGAAAGCAATTCAATAAGAAACATTCCTTCACAGTTTCTGCTTGAGTTCCTGCCTATTGCTACTTCCTTGTGTTCCTTCCTTATCTTCTTCAGTGATAGAGTGTGATTCAGCCAAATAAAATCTCTTTTCCCCAATTTGTTTTTGGGCATGGTACTCATCACAGCAATAGACAGAAAACTAATATACTAGCCATTTCCCTTTTTGCTCTCTATTTTTTATTTAAAACAAGAATGTTTTACATGTCCATCCCAGTTCCCTCTCCCTCCCCTCCTCCCCTGTCCCCCACTAACACCCTGCCTATCCCATACCATTTTGTATCTTTGTCATGAAGGAGAAACAAGAAAAAGAGAAATGAGTGGAAATCCTTGGGATCTCATTAAATTTCACATACTTCAAAGAGTAACTGGAGTCTTGTGATTCTTAGCTATACAAGCCTCTAATTCAATTGCCTTATAAAACAAATGCATCAATTATTTTAATTACCATAACCCAAGCTTTTGTTTAGCTGGTTTGAAAAGGGTATTTTGAAGAAGAGACAGCTTAATGTTGGACTTAAAACATTCTATGCTGAGGAAATTGGATGTATAAATTCTGAACAACTCAGAACCTGGTTTCCTTTGTAATATTATTTATAGACTTCTTATAATGACATATCATTACATATTGAAGGAATATATGCTTATATGTGTGTGGTTCACTCCCAACTACATATAGAAATAAACATACATCCCATGAAACTGCAAACATAGAGTAAACAAAATCTTGGGGTGTCGTTTCTAAAACTAAATTCATTCCTCAAACAAATATTTACAATGTAATTATTGATAATAATAAAAATTTCACTTTTATCTGAGGGCAGAATAATAAATTTCCAGGAAAACAACAAAGATTTGTCTCGATGTCAAGGTGCTGAATTAATTATGTGTGAAATTTAATATTATGAAAATATAATGATCACATTTCAGACTGGGCCAATAATTTAAAGGTCATTTAAAAGATCTCACAATTGTGAAAATTTCTCTAACATATCCTTTCATTAGGTTCACTTCAGAAAAATAACACTCCCCAGAATCAATTGAAGTTCTCATCAATTAAGCTAATTGACACAGCAGGCTTATCATACTTCCCAGTGGTGAATATGAAACATTGGTTCACAAACAACTAACTATTAAATCTTTTGAAAGCCTTCCCTAGACAACTGATGAAATGTTATCTTCAAAGCTTCTCAGAGTGAGAATGTTAATAATACCAAATCATTTTCCAAATAGGCAGGTGCTTATCAGTGTCAAGAGATTTATGTTCAAGTAAACTCATAATTTGGTGTTAAAATACCAGAATTTCTTTTGTGTGTGTGTGTGTATCTAACACATATATCATATATATATATATATATATATATATATATATATCATCTATTCATCTATCAATTTTAGTTTATATAGTAATAACTTTCCACATGGCTTTTTAAAAATGTCTTTAGTGTTAGTTATCACATCTCATATTCCCTCTTTTACCCTATGTTCTCATTCCCAACACTTTTTAAAAGTTTTTTTTAATTAGAAAGATTATTTTAACATGTCAATCCCAGTTCCCTCTCCCTCCCCTCCTCCTGTGCCCCCTGCAACTAACACCCTTCCTATCCCATACCCTTTCTGCTCCCCAGGAGAGTGATGAATTCAGTAGGGGGTTTTCAGAGTCACTCATATCCTTTGGGATAGGGCCTAGGACCACACCATTGTGTCTAGGCTCAAGGAGTAATTCTCCATGTGGGATGGGCTCCAAAAGTCCATTCCTATGCCAGGGATAAGTACTAATCCACTACAAGGGGGCCCATAGATATCCAATTTTCTCCTCACTGACACCCACATTCAGGGGTCCTGGATCCCATGCTGGTTTCCTATATATCAGTCTGGGGACCCAGAGCTTTCACTTGTTCAGGTTGTTCAGGTCAGCTGTTTCTATGGGTTTCACCAGCCTGGTCTGGACCTCTTTGCTCATCAGTTCTCTTTCTCTGCAACTGGATTCCAGTTCAGTTCAGTGATTAGTTGTGGGTGTCTGCTTCTACTTCCACCAGCTGCTGGATGAAGGCTATAGGATGGCATATAAGTCAGTTATCAATCTCATTATCAGAAGAGGGCATTTAAGGTAGCCTCTCCTCTGTTGCTTAGACTGTTAGTTGGTGTCAAATTTGTAGCTCTCCAGACATTTCCCTAGTGCCTGATTTCTCTTTAAACCTATAATGCCTCCCTCTTTTATATTATTTCTTATCTTGCTCTCTTCTGTTCTTCCCCAACTCAACCTCCCTGCCCCATCAGGTATGTCCTCCTCACCCCTCCTCTTCCCCCCTTCTATTCTCCTAGTTCTCTCTCCCCTCCCCCATGCTCCCAATTTGCTCAGGAAATCTTGTCCCTTTCCCCTTTTCCTGGAGACCATGTATGTCTGTCTCTCTTAGGGTCCTCCTTGTTTACTTCCTTCTCTGGCACAGTGGATTGTAGGCTGAGGGCAAAAATCAATAAAGTCGTAACAAAGAAAACAATAAAAAGAATCAATGTAACAAAGAATTGGTTCTTTGAGAAAATCAACAAAGTAGACAAACCTTTACCCAAACTAACCAAAAGGCAGACAGAGAACATGCAAATTAACAGAATCAGATATGAAAAGTGAGACATCAGTTTACCGTGTTGAGTTGGCATTGTACTAAAATTAGCAGCCATATTGGTCTAGAAATGTTGAACTTAACTTTTTTCCCATTTGTACAGGGGTAAAGCACTGAATTAAATATGTAAGGTCTTAGAAAAAAATGAAGGGAATCTGAGAGCCCATCCCATGTGAAGGGATCCTCTCTTGGCCTGGACATATGGGGAAGGGCCTAGGCCTGGCCCAGGATGATGTGGTAGACTTTAGGGAGCCCCTTTTGAGGGCCTTACCCTGCCTGGGGAGTGGAGGGGAGATGTTTAGGAACAGGTGGGATGTTGGGGGGGAGGGGAGGGAGAGGGAGAAGGGATTGACATCTGAAGCAAGCTTGTTTCTAATTTGAACTAATAAAATAAAATAAAATAAAATAAAAAAATAAAAGTCAAAAAAAAAGAAAAGTGGGACATAACAGACACTGAAGAAATACAGAGAATCTTCAGGTCATACTTTGAAAACCTGTACTCCACAAAATTTGAAAATTTAAAGGAAATGGACAAATTTCTGGACAGATATCACTTATCAAAATTGAATCAAGGACAGATAAGCAACTTAAACAGACCTATAACCCCTAAGGAAATAGAAACAGTCATCAAAATTCTCCCAATCAAAAAAAGCCTAGGGCCAGATGGCTTCAGTTCAGAATTCTACCAGAAATTCAAGGAACAGCTAATACCAATACTTCTCAAATTGTTTAACACAATAGAAGCAGAAGGTTCATTGTCAAACTCTTTTTACAAGGCTACAATTACATTGATACCCAAGCCACACAAAGACACAACTAAGAAAGAGAACTACAGACCAATGTTCCTCATGAACAGTGATGCAAATATACTCAATAAAATGCTGGCAAACAGAATCTAAAAAAAAATCAGCCCCACACTTTTAATCTTTCCTATTCCATTGATTTTTCCTTTTATATTAATTTATTCCATCTATTCTGTCTATTCTCCATTCAAAGATTTCCCCACTTGTATAACCCTGATCTTTTATGAGTATACCAATGGAAACACATATATCTAAAGAGTCAATGCTAACATCCACATATGAGAGAATACATAATGTTTGTCTTTCTTAATCTGAGTTACCTTACTCAGCATGATTGTTTCCATTTCCACCATTTTACTTTCAAATTCAATAATTTCATTTACTAAATGAAATGTTTACTAAACTAAATGTTTACTAAAAATGACTCTTCTACATTATATTCTACCCTTTGCCAAAATCAGCTGCCTGAACTCCACATGAATATTCTGAGTTACATTCTGAATTTTGTCTGTGTCAATACCCCAGTATTTTTAACACCATTTTTATATCATAAACCTGGACTGCATAGTCTGTTCTCCCAGTTTATTCAATTTAAATTATTATTCTATTTATTGTACCTTTTCTTATTTATTTTGGAAAATATACAAAATCTTCTTAGGGATTCTAGAATAATTCCATTAATCTGTAAATCAGTTCAAAGAGAAGTGACCTCTGTTCTGTACAGTCTTCCATTCCATAACTAGGCACTTCTCTCTACTAATTTAGAATCTTTGACATATTTCTTCAGTGTTCAATATACAAATCTGGTGTATGTTTTGCTAATTTATACTTTTGGGATTTCTATATGACATGCCCCATGTAGATTCGTGTGTTTGAACATGTGGTCTTCAGAAAGTGACCGTGTTTTTGAAGATTGTGGAACCTGCAGTAGTTGGAGTCTTGGTGAAATAAGTAGGTCACCAAAGGTGGGCCCACCTACTGTCTCTCCTTACTTCTGAAACAGTGATAGTTAATACAAAAGTTGGTGATAAGAACTGTGGACTTTGCTGTGATGAATTAGATCATATGGGTTTTGGGTCTTTTGAGAACAGTTGTCAATAGAAACATTCAAGACTTTGGAAGACAGGTCCCTTTTTCCCTAAATCATATGATGGGAAATATCTTTTTGTATATATGTTTCTCTTATTGGTTGATGAATAAAACACTGTTTGGCCAATAGAGGGCAGGAAGATAGGTGGTACTAGGAGATGAGAAGAATTCTGGGAGAGATAGGCAGAGAGGGACCAGGAGGAGACCCCATGTAGAGTCTGAGAGGATAGGATGTGCCAGGCATTCTCTGGTAAGAAAGGCTATATAGAAATATATAGATAAGTAGTTATGGGTTAATAATTAAGACAGAGCTAGCCAGTAAAAAAATTTATAAATTAGTATATGTGTGCTCATTTGGGTCTCAAGGGTGGCAGGACCTGGCAGGACAAGAAAACTCCAGTAAAGTCATATTGGTCATGTTTCATCACATCAGTAAGGAAACTAGCTAATGCATAATTCTTTTTTGTTTGCTTGTTTGTGTTGTGAGACAAGGTCTTTATATAGTACTTGCTCTCTTGGAATTCACAGAGGTTTCCTTGAACTGATATAATTCTGCCTGGCATTGTCTCCCCAATTCTGGGATTAAAGATGTGTGCTACTATGCACTGTGTATGCTATTTGTTTTTTGAGTGATTATGAATAGTATTGCATTTCTACTTAGGTGTGTATATTCGTTGTTATTGCATAGTGTGGCAACACTTTTTCTGGTGTTTATAACAACAGTTAGGAATACTTCTTTAGGGCACTTAAGTGACCTCCTATCCTAATGTGTACTCAGTCTGTATGTTTAACCTGCTTTAAAAAAAAAAAAACAAAAAAACAGTGTAACAATCAACCTTACTCGTCTTGTATTTCTTATGAAATCAGAGTTTACAACCTAAGCCAATACGTATTTGAAATCTTAAAGTATGTGCTATTCCATGACCACAACAAGAGATATGCATGTGTATCATTTACTGAAAACAGCAACTGCAGAAGTTGAAATCAATTGTCTGAGTAAATATTCATTATAAACATTAAATAGAACATTTATGAGTATTGGTTGATGTTTGTAGTACTGTTGGTTATCTGGGCCATTTGGGATGAGTTGATGTCAGTGACTTAATCTCTCATGAAACTTTTGAATCTTTCTGTAAAGTACCTTTCATTCATTCCCCCATGTTATGCTTTATGTGTTATTTAATAGAAATAGAGTTAAAGGATAGACAGAACACACAGATACACAGGGACAGACACAGGGGCAGGGACAGACTCAAAAGACAGCCTTCAAGCAGGTACATATTCAAACTCATGATACAGGCACATAGAAGCTGGAAGACATTGGGAAAAATGAAGTATAGCATTCAAATTAGGACTTGCTTTGCTTGAATGATTCCAAGCAAAACTTAATTTATTTCCTTCCTTAATGTGACACCGATTAATTATCAATGACACAGAATTAAACATTAATACATTTAATCCACACAAAAATGTAATGTTTTCATTTAATCATATATATTTTGACTCTATCATACTTATTTATTATATCCAGACTTTCTTAAATGTCTTTGGATATTCTATATAAAAACTTGTGACTACTTATCTTCACTGTTGGATTGGCTGCTCTAGATATTTCTGTGAAGTGATTTCCAGATAGACTTAACTGAGAAGTTATATGTGGTTCAGACAGCCAGACAGTCTGTGGCTCATGTAGGATGAGAGGGAGAACGCTGATAAGTTCTCTCATGCTTCTCTCCCTCCTTCTCTCTTTGTTTTCATATAACAAGCCTCACATGCTGCCCCATTGACAGACTATATGCTCTAAAACAATGAACCAAAATATACTTTAGGTAAGTTGCTTTGTGTCAAACATTTAGTCACAGAAAAAGGAAAAGTAACTAACATTCCAAGATTGCCATGATAACATTTGCCACGTATCAATTCCATTCCTTCTGTATGCTTTCTATGTCATTTATTCCCTTTTCCTCTCCTAATACACTGTTTAAGATGTCTAGAACTACATTAGCAGATGTTGTACAAACTGTTGTTTTTGTCTATTTCTCCATCTTTAGAGGAGAATCATTTTATTTTATATTTTTTTGTTTTTTTGTTTTTTTTGAGACAGAGATTCTCTGTATTGCTTTGGAGGTTGCCCTGGAACTAGCTCTTATAGACCAGGCTGGCCTCAAACTCACAAAGATCCACCTGCCTCTGCCTCCCAAGTGCTGGGATTAAGGGCATGAGCCACACATGCCTAGTGAGGAGAATCATTCTTGTTTCATTATCTGTGGTAGTAATTAGAGTGCTATTTGCTATAAACATTCTTTGTTAAATTGAAGAAATCTGTGGGCTTTTGTACCTTTCTTAGAAATAATATCATGAATGGTATTTATTCCATCTAAATTCTTTTGTTTTCCAAGCATTATAAAATTTCTTATTGATTTTCCTTCTTTAGTATGTAGCTTATTAGATCACACTGACTAATTTTCAAACTTGCCTTATATCTCTTAAATATACAGTGTTTGTAATCCTGCTGCATATGTGTAAAATATGGTAAGATATAAAAATGTGCTTCCCTCTTTATGGGATAGTAGCAGAGATTTGGTGAATACTTCTGTCTCATCAAGTTCCTCCACTTTACCCCAAATCCAGAGGTATGCAAAATCTCAGACAGCTGGGCAGCCATTTTTGTTTTATGTCTGATCCAACAGGTGGTTCTCGTCTATGGTGGGGCTTTACCTTTCAGATTAGGAAGCAGTGGTCTCAGAATTCCACCCCATCTTCCTCTTTTCCACACCTCTGCTTTGTCCTGAATTCTAGAAATCATTCTACAGGAGAAGACTTTGTCTTCTCCTGCTGTTTCCTTTCCCATGTTTGACTGGGCAGTAAATTCTCTGTTCATTGAGAAAACAAAGTTTCACTATTTTATCATCATAATTACACTACAAATTTTATGTATGAGTAAATAAAACCAATACTCTAAAGTGCTCAGAGCAATAATGCTCCGAGTTTTTTGCAATAATTTTGATTTGAACTTTATAAGAAAATGTAACAAAACAGTGTGATTGTTACATAGATAGTCAAACTGAGAGGATCAAGCATCATCTAGTAAAGGAGTATCTGGGCTTACGGGGTTGTCTACATTAGGTTAAGTAGATAGATAGTTAAGTAGTGAGTTGGGAAGAAGCATCCTATGTTTGGCAGGACTAATGCACAGGCTAACTGATAGGAACAAGAAACTGAGCAGCAACATTCATTTCATGATGCTCCCTGGTGTAAACAGCATATGGACCATGCTTTTGGCTGGAACTGTGAGAGGAGATAGAGCCCTTGTGTCTTGCATGCTGTTGATAGAGTATTTTTTCACAGCCACAAGAATGAATTAGTCAAATTTCTTATAATTGGTTAAAAGAAAGGACTGCACGTTAATTAATATATGATGAAATAATATTTTGTTAAGATAGAGGTTAAACAACAACCATTAAGAGAAATTCATTTAACCTTAAGACCCCTGAATAATTATTTTGTCAACAACATTTTAAGTGGAATGCTTCTTTTGTCCTAAATTTCTTTTAGTAATCTTCTCTATTATGTCATTAACAGATAAGTATGGATGATTATCAAAATAGCTACAAATACAAGGTCAGTTCAACATTTTAAAGTCAATTCACCCTTCAACTTCTTAAGTAGAGATCACGTTCTGATTCTTTCTGCTCTCCAGGATGGAACAGATATGCAGGGTTCATCTAACACATGTTAACTTTCCTGAAACAAGTGACACACTGGCATTGAAGTTGAACTGTGCTCTGTTAGCCTGAGGACATGTGCAAACAGTGTGATATCATCACATTGTCAAGAGAGAAGTCACTAAAGGTGAAGTAAGACATCTCTAAAAAGGAAATGATTTAACTGAAACAGATTTTAGATTCTGGCTATACAAACACTGCATCTTTTTTCTCTTTGGAAATAATGATGGCCAATACCACATAACATAAAACTTTTAAATGATATTCAGTGTGGCTTAATTCTATTATGCTTAGGTGCATTTTAAATCAAGGGTTGCTTTAGTGAACTATTTCAAAAGTTTTGGAGGTGAAAGGATGTCTTTCCCAGTTCATTAGCTTAGAAGGGAATGACACAGCAGGGGCTTTAGGGGTGTGTGCAGGTGTCATCTGACCACTTTCCTCAAGATGAATTGTCTTTTTGCTTGGTTACACACCTCCTCCAGGGATTGATAAGGTATACAGTGAAAAGTTAAAGGAGGAAACCATTGTTCTCCCCTACTTCCTTCTACCTATCATGTATCCCTAGCATAATTAGTGTCCCAGAAAGTAGAATGTTTTGGCTTTTGCTGGGGTGGAGGTGATTTTTTTTTTTGGTTTGGAGATAGGGTCTTACACTGTATCTCAGACGGGCTAGCACTCATTATGATGTTAAAAAGCACCTTGAGCTTCTGACTGGTGGAAATTCTTCTGTCTCAACTCTTAATTATCAACTTTATAGATATGTCACTTTAGTGTTCTTTATAGTAATTGCATTTGAGGTAAGATCTTACTAAAACCCTGGTTTCCTCTGAGTCAAAGCATCTAACTCATGCTTCCTCTAAATTCCCAATCTTCCTGCCTCAGTTTTCAGAATAATGGAATTATAGACATTGACCATCCTGAACAGAATGCTTTTAGCTCAGACTTCAAAATATTATAATGGAATATTATAATGGACCATAGTTCAAGTGGAAAGGCTTTCAAAGGAATCGTAAACTGGGACATATATATATATATATATATATATATATATATATATATATATATGGGAATTTCACACCATACACCCCAATCACCTACTAGTCCCTCCATATCTGCCCCTCACCCCTGCAGCATCCTTCCAAAAGAAACATCCCCTAAAAATTAATTAAAATCAAAATGAAAAGATGAGAAAAAAAACAACTTGCTCCTCTGTCTTTCCGGTCTCTTCAACACCTCTTCATTTGTCCTAGTGGCACTGGGTGCAGCAGTGTGTCATGTAGTATACCCTTTTGTCCAATCAGCCCCACCCACAGATGTTCACTGAAGTGTGTCTCATTGGTCTGGTTCAAGGTCTCTGGCCCCTGGCATACCATCATAACTGGCCCTCACTGAAACTTCTCTTGTATAAGCTGTTTTTGCCCCAAACCATGAGGATCCTGCTTCTATCCTTCAGGAACAGTCCCTTTACGTACTCCAGCAGTTCATAGATGGTGTAGCTGTTAGGGTGAACCAACTTGAGTCCCAGGATCTGACTGGTAGCTGAGCTGGTCAGTCAAAGCTATTGAGACTGTACCCCTCAGTTGAGGGGAAGAGACAGCTCTCCTAGGCCCATACTATTAGGGCCAGTTCTACCACTCCTACCGTGAGGGATGAGACCATCTGTCCCAAGTACAGGGGACAGTTCTCCCATGAGGCAGGACCATCATCTCTCATGATGCAATCTCCAGTGAGGGGCAGAGCTATCTATCCTAGGGTCAGTGAAGTTTGGGGTCAGCTCAGCACTGCCCTCAGGTTTCAACAACTAGAGTTCATATGGCCCCCTGTGGTACCATGGCCATTGACATGAACAAAGACTCCAGTGGCACTGAGACCACAGACACAGACATGACCCTCAGTATCAGTCAGGCCCAGATGATATGATACTATGGCCCTGTGTGGAAATACAGGCCACTCAGGTCAGTATGGCACCACCAGCAGCATGGCCATCTGACACCAGCATGGCCATAGGTTGCAGCCTAGACCATGGACATCTATGTGGCCCTTGGTGGCAATATGAGCCTGTAACAAGTCTTTCCTCCATCCACTGGAGCCCCGCTGCCACATGGGTGCTTTCTACAAGCTGCCAGAGTTCTGCCCGCTGAGTTAGGGCCCCAAATAACACAGAGAGACTTGTATTAGTTACAAATGCTGCTGGCCAGTGACTAGGATTTCTCATCAGCTAGCTCAGTCTTAATTATCATAAATCTATATATTTTATAAGACTTATCTTATGGAGGACACCTCCTGCTGGTGTCCTGTTTTGCCGGCAGATCACATGGCAACTCCAGAGCAGAGACCAGGAGGAAGAGAGAAGGGACAACTTCCTTCTTGCCCTTGCTTATATACAAATCTCCTTGCTATGTCACTTCCTGCCTGGATCACCACTTCTTTACTATATTTCCCAGAATCCTCCTTGACTCCTAGTCCCACCTAACTTGCTGCCTCATTGGCCAAATAGTAATTTATTTGTCATCCAAAAGTCAAACACATACACAGAAGCACTTCTGCTATCATGAGCCCTGGACAACAACATAGAACCAAACTGTGGTAGGACCACTGACCCAAACTTGGTCCTTTGCAGCAGCCAAATACCAGATGTCAACATGGCCAGGGGTGGTAGCACAGTCCACTCAGATTAGTATGGCACAGGCAACAGCATGGTGCTCAGATACCAACATGGCCTCTTATCAGATGCCTGACCAGTACCAAGGCATCCACATAGCCCTCAGTGGTAACAGAAGCTATAGACATGAACTCAGATGCTGGCTAATGAAGGCAATGGATCCAGACATGGCCCTAGGCAGCAGATCTGGTCCAAATATCACTCTGGCCCTGGGTGGCAGCACAGGCCACCCATGTGAGCTCACTGCCTCCACGTCTTCAGTTCTTCCTCATTCCACAACACAGGAACCATTCTGCTTCTCTTTCTCTCTCATCTCTCTACCACATATTTGCTCATCATAATGACACCTCCCTGACTGGTGACATAAGGCACCTGGCCATCCTGTGGATGCCTTCTGTCAGCCCAGGCTATTTTATTTTTCCCCCATATTACAAACCCCAGCTACAGCCTCTCTAGAACTCTACCTTCATCACCATTTCCTCAACTCACCTCTCCCTCAGATCCTAATAGGAGGAAATACAAGTAGGCAAAAGAATCAGAGACACCCTTACTCCCTACTCCATTGTTATAAGTTCAACAAAAACCAAAACTAGAAAGAACCACAGCCTGTGGCCTGGTATAGACCCATGAAGGTTCTGTGTTTGGCTTCAGGCTCTATGAGCCCCTATGATTCCTGCTTATTTGATTCTGTAAGCCATGTTCTCCTGGCTTCTAAAATCCTTTTCCCAACCTTCTGCAGAGTTCCCCAAGTTCTGCTTAGTGTTTTGCTGTGAATCTCTTCATATGTATTAGCTGCTGGAAGAGGCCTTTCTTATAACAACTGGGCTAGGCACAGATCCTATGGGTATAACAAAACATTATTAGGAATGAATTCACAATTTCTTTCTTGTCAGTCTTGTTTGATCTTTACTTAAGTCTCTGAGCCATCCAGCTTCTGAATCCTGGCCACCTAAGCAGTGTTGGACATGGACTCCCTCTCATGGTGTGGGCCTCAGGTTACACAAGACATTGCTTAGCCAATTCAAAAAGCTCTGAGCCACCATTGCCTCAGCACATCTTGCGAATAGGGCAGGTTGTGGGTCATAGATTTTGTGGTTTGGATAGTGTACCAGAAACCCACTACTGGAAGTCAAGCCTGGTTATAGAAGATGGCCATTCAGGCTCCATATCCTCTATAGTGAGTTGTATTCCCTAGGGTCAACCTCGTAGATTCCAGGATGTTTCCACTCTACTAAGTTACATTATTGCCCATAAATGCCCACCTATTTCACTCATCTCTATCTGTACTATCTCCCTCAACCACCTGATAACTCATCTCCCCATACCCATCCAGCTGAAGACCACCAACAAAATTTATTCTATTTTCCTTTCCAAGGGACGTCCATGAGTCCCCACTCCAGAAATCTCTTTTTATCTGCATTTTTCTGCAACTGTGGATTGTAGTGTGATTATCCCTAACTTAACAGCTAATGTTCACTTATAAGTGAGTACTTAAATGTCTAAATCAGATTTTCAAGGCAGTTATCTCTATCTTTTAAACTGCAACACATGCACTATATTTTTCATTTGTCTTAATTTCTAATGGGAATTTGAGTAGAGATTTGGGATCTGGCGAGGTTGTCAGGTGAACAGATTTTGGAGCTTCCTTGTTTTGGCCTACTTTTTTTTACCTAGCTTTATGTTTTGCCTGAGGATCTCTGCATAGCCCAGGAGAGTACAGAGCATTAAGGAGAAACTCTTGAAAGCTGATTTAATTTGTTTGAGTGTACCTTTCCTTTAGGAAATGCATGTGAAGGAAAGGCAATTATTAATCTAGGTTTTAATGTTATTTTATATCTGTTTTAAACTTACCTCACTTCAATGCATCTGAATTTTAACTGTTGTATCCCACTATGTCTTTATAAGTTACACATGCGAAATATCAGACTCTGTCACCATTGCAGCCTTAGACAAAATGCTGATATTTCACATGTGTAACTTATAAAGTCATAGAGGAGATTCTCAAGACCTATTTCCCCTAGATATGGATGTTGTTGAAATGATTCTCTAATTTATGATTGGTATTTTTAGTGAAGCAGTTTACTCAGTGGTGTTAAGCAGGTCATGCTGTGGTGAAAAAAACATGTGGCTTCAATTAAACATAAAAAAAAATGTAATATGTGAACTATGTATTTCTATCAATATCAGCTACCCATAACTTTCTCAACATAGTCTGAAGCTCCAGCCTCATGAAGAATTAGATTTCAATTGGTTTTAGACCAGAAGTCAAATTTGAATCCTAAAGCACAGCTCAACCTGTCACCCGGAATTCTACCGCCTTTGCACATTATAACCACTAAGAGACAACTCTTAGATAAGGTACTGACAAAATTATTTTCATTATGATTTCATGTAGCTAACAATATTTGGTTATTCTTCTCTTATTTGTAGTTGCAGAAACTATTCATTTAGTTTATGGAAAGAATGTTTTATACATAAACCATGTGACCTTCATCAATTACATAAACAAAGATGAAGTTTTAAGAATGTTACAGAATGTCTTCAAATATTAGAGGTCAATCTGTATTGCCAGGAAAACTGAAACACTGTAGTCAGAAAGAGGACTTTTATTTTACTTAATTATGTCAATATATTTTGTAGTCTTTGTTTTTCAGAATCCCATATATTTCAAATGAATAACTATTCTATAAGGTAACTTGCAAAGTTAAATTTCTAAAGAATAATAGTATTAGTTATGGTTAAAAAGTCTATATGATGTAATTAACATAATTTATATTTAGAGAGAAGATATAAAGTTGACTCAGCTTTATAGATTCTGATTATGTAATATTTGATGTTACTTCTTGGATATTTTATTCTCCTCCCCTATAAAATGGGACTTATGCTATAAATCTATTCTAAGTATATCATTGAACAATTACATTTAGACTTTTAACTAACACTAATAGTATATTCTATATGATTCATATAATTCAAAGTAGTCAGTTTCCCTAGGGATAATAATAGATTGGCTATTATTACATTAACATATCACAAAATTAAACATGGAAATGCCTGTAATTATGGAATCCCAGTAGCAAAAATGTTACCTGACAGATCGCAGTCTAAGAATGAAGTCCTGTGAAACTCTTGAGTATTTGTGTGCAAACTCCAAGAAAACAAGAGTCTTGTGATCCCAGTTTCTTCAAAACACAGAACTATTCTTGTAATGTTTTCATGTTCCTTCCAGATGTAGTGGGTAGGAGTGAGTTTACTTCAGCTGTTGCTATTTATGTGCCTCCATGAAAGAATCATATTTTATTTTTATCACATGTGTCTTGTGATTTAACACCTTACTCACTTGATTCTTCTTAACTCTCAGAGAATAAATTTCCTGATGCTCTGGCTTTTCCTCAACATGGTTCCCAGACATCAACATTGCTTCCGGTGGCAGCACAGACCACAACATCCACATGGCCTTCTGTGGTGTCACTGGGCTGCTGCTGGGAAATACATTGGTGCCTGTGGCCGGAGTTGCTCCAGAGGCCATGTGGATTTGCTTGACCTGTACTGCCTCATAGGGCTATATTGTGTGCTTGGTCTGTGCTGAGGCAAAGGTCCAAGGTGACATGCATGGTCTATCTGCTACAAGAGACCATGCTGAGGCACATGGTACTTGCTGTCAGAAGAAACCATGCGGAAGTCCATGATCCATCCTCCCACTGACTGTTAAAATCAATGAAGCTAATTTTGCAGTGGTATCAATGACTACAGTCTCACAGTTAAGAAAGAGGGACTTAGAAGACTCTCTTTTTTTTTGGCAACCTCTATACATACCCTTAACTTTCTCCCCATAAAAAGTAACAACCTACATGGAAAACCATTGATGAGGACCACTAAAAATTGTGCTAAGGATGCTGAAGTGTAACTCTCCATAATTGAGGCCTTCAGCCAGGATGTAGATAGGGAAGGGCTCCTTTTTCTTTAGGGGGCTGGTTGCTGGGAGTTTGACCACGCTGGAGTGAGTATATTAATCTTTTACTTTTTCTTAATTTTTTTAGGAGTGGGAGGTCACAAGCGTGAGGGGTGCAAGTGGAGGGAAATGGAAGTGAGTGTGATTAGGGCCCATAGTATGAGATTCTCAAGTAATCATTAAAAAATATTATGTTGTACAAAAATTTACTATGCATGAAACTTTAATCCACCTCATTTTTAGGCCACACTCTCCCAGGTTCACCTTGTCATCGGAAACCATTATTAAAAAACAAAACAAACAAACAAAAAACAACTCTTCCTCCTTAGATATGATCGGTGACATCGAACAAGTTACTCAGAGCTTCTGCACTTTGCTATCCTCTTTCTGTGAAATTGAAGAAATGAAAGCATTAAACATTAAGTTCTTAGACAATGTTGTGGTATGGACTAACTATGGTATGAATTATATGATTATTCTTAGGATGCTATCTAAAACTCATACAGATAAACATGCAAAAATAAGATTTTAATCTAACATTTTTGCTCTTATGTTAAGGTTATCAAATCCATTTCACATCTAAGCTTACCTTTTATGATTTTATGAATAAAAATCTATAAGTTTTGCATCTGTTATTTAATTATGTAAAACAGAATATGCTTTTGTGGAAGCACCAGCATGAGATAAGAAGAAATATGTTACCTATGAAGTCAGAGACAATGCTTCTTTTTGTGTCATTTTCTAGGTTGTTTCTATGGAAACAGGATTGTGGGCCCCAGAAATTTCTGTTGGGATCTCCTGTGTTAGCATTCTAGATTTCAAGGCCTATGCCCAGTGTAAAGGAAAATAGATTCAACTAATAAATAAAAAATATTACCTGCAATCTTTATACAGGAATTATGACAAGTATTGTCACAGCAGTAAATATAAGAAGTTCAATGTATCACTTTGATTTCTACTTCTAAGCAAATAATGAGTTTTCAAAAAGGGACACAGGCAGGACATAATCAAGATACAATGGCCAATTTAAACAGACCTATATCCTTTACTGAAATACAAGCAGCACTAAATGTCCCTCCGACCCCAGCAAAAAGTCCCAGGCCAGATGGTTTTAGCACAGAATACTACCAGGTTTCAAAGAAGCATTAATGCCAATAGTATTCAAATTATTCCACAAAATAGAAACAGAAGGAACATTTCCCAGTTTGTTTAACAAGGCCAGTTACCCTGATATCCAAACCACATGAAGAACCAACAAAGAGAAAGAATTACAGATCAATTTCTCTTACAAATTTAGATGCAAAATTTCCAAATAAAATACTTACATTATGAATCCAAGGACACATAAAAAAAAGATCATCCATCATGACCAAGTACACCTCATCCAAGAAGTGCTGAAAAGTGGGATAAACTTTGAGAAAGGTGGGAGGAGTAAAGGAAAAGGAAACTGTAATCAAGATATATTACATAAGGAAAAATAACCTCTCGATAAAAAGAAACTGTGATTAAAGATGCAGAATAACTTTAAAGTTGTAAGAAATACTGCATTTGTTTTCATTCAGAACACATATTTTTATTTGCATGATAAAAGAAGAAAAATTACATTTTGTTTTCTGTCTAGGATTTTCTAAGGTCTGAGACCCTTTGATTCTGGAAAGACATTAACAGTTCTCCTGTCACTCTCTGTAACATATCTGTAAGGCAACTTATTTTTGAATTCGTGAAAATGCACATCCCTTTCACTCAGTGTTAATTTTTTGTAGCTGGGCTAAATACTTCACAATGGTCCCATTATTATTGTCATTTTGGAATAAAAGCTGAACTTGAGCGATTTCTCTGCGTTGTGAAAGGCCATCTACACAATAGGATATCTAAATGCAGAAAATTTAGTATATTATTATCTCTCATATTTTACAAAAATCAACTAAAAATGAAGAAAAGACCTTAATGTAAGACATTAAACGTTGAGGGTAAAAGAAAACCATATGGGAAATGTTTCAAGATACCTGACTAAGCCATTGATTTTTGAATGTGTGCTTTCATACCCAGAATTTTTACAACAGTCTCAAAGGTAAAACTCAGGGCTTCATGAATTCATGGAAAACAGTGCAGTGATTGAGCTATTCCTGAAGCCTGTTAATTCTTTTTAGGTGAATGACTTGGTGTTAAGGTTCTTATATGTTCTCCAGATTAAGCCTCTACCAGAGGCATATTGTGTGAGTCTCTCCTATTCCATATGTAATCTCATTGTAGATTGATATCTGATTTTAAGTTTGTTTCTCTTTGTTGTCAGTTGTTGAGATTGTATTTAAAAGTTTTGCAAACAATCCTGCTGCAAGACATTACCCTTATATTTTTCTTTAATATCTTTATGGTCTTAGTATTTTATTTATCACGTAAAACCATTGTTCACTGATTTCTATCAACCACTGAGTAGCAACATCTTGATGCGATTTTTCTGTAAATGGCCATCCATTTTTCTAGTACCATTTATTGATATAATAATCCTTTCCCCAATGTATGTATTTGACACCTTTGTAAAAGTAGTAGGCTATATAAATATGAAGAATTTTGCAGTCTATCCCATGATTTAGCATGTATGCTTTTATGGAAATGTAATATCATTTTGATTACTTTAGTGTATGGTGAAGTCACAGACATCAAATAATAAAAATAGTAACATTAATGATGTTAAATAAAATAATAATACTCCCAATTTTATTGCATTATTTTTTCTGGAGTTTTCTATATATTTGTGGTACTTCTGGTTCTTATTAATAAATTTTTGACTTTTTTAGTTCTTTAAAGACAGTTGTTGGAATGTAAAGATTGCATATAATCCACAGACCACTTTAATATTACTGATATTTTAAAGTTTTGGCTCTTCAGTGTAAGGATACAGATAGATACTCCTTTCGTTTAGTGTGTTTTTTTATTTTATCCATTAATATAGTAGTAGTATTCACTTCAGATTCTTTTACTACTTTGGTTAACCTTACATATTTTAATTTTGATTGCATAGTTTGAGAAGATAAATTTTCAATTTGTTTTTCTGATGGTTCAAAATTGGCAAGTAAGAATATTACTGATTTTATATTATTTTCGTATACAATAACTTAACTAATCATTTTTTTAGTTTTGACAGATTTGAGGAGAAATACTTAGGATGTGTTTGTATATTCTTTACCAACAGTGATTATTGACTTGCTTCTTTCAAAATTGTGTGCTATTTACTTATTACGACTGCTTTAGCTATGACTTCTAGGACCGTTTAAGGAAAGAAGGAAAAGATGTTATCCTTTTTATCTTTCTGGTCTTAGAGGAAAGTTTTTAACTTTATCCACCCATGTCCACATAATGTTTTCTATGGGTTTATCATTTACAAATCTTAATTTGTTGATTTATAATTTATTAAATTCTAAATAAGAGGTGATGTATATGTGTCAAACAGCTTTCTATATTCATTAGAGTGATAATATATATTTTCATTTATTCTACTTGTGAATACATGCAGTCATCCTTGAATCCCTGAGGTAAATCTCACCTGACCATGGTACATAATCTTTTAATGCACTGATGGATTTGGCTTGTTGGAATTTTGTTGATGATTTCCAGGACTATTTCCATAATGTATGTCATGTTACAATGTTTTATTGTTGTGAAATTTACCTGGTTTTGGCATCTATGTAATGGTGGCCTGAAAGCACGAAATTGGAAGAGTTCTCTATCTTTAACCTTTGACAAGATTTGAAAAAAAATAATGTATCTTTGTTCAGACATTTGGTAGAATTCAGTAGCAAAGCTGTCAGACCCAGAATGTTTCTTTGATGGGAAACAGTTTATTATTTCAATCTTATTCCTCTCCTTTTTAATCTGTTCATGATATCTATTTTTTCCTTTAAGTACAAATGTCTCTAACAAATCAGTCTAAAGATTCCATCATTTTTGATGAGTAGGAAGCTGATACAGAATGTTAAAAATGAAGCAGAACACCAGCTCTCTTTTCATTGTATTCAATGGGACACTCTGGAGAAATCTCCTGTGATCCTCTCCTATATTACTGGTTGTAAAGGACTGGAATGCAAGTATAATATGTGCATTTGCATTTCTTTTTGTGTGAAAGGCGACTCATCATTGTTGGTAGGAATGTAAAATGATAAATCATTTATAATGTGGCATTTCCATAAACACCTAAAATAGAAAAACCAGTTGATCCGCAATTTTCAATTATAAATGTACATATGCAGGGAATTCAATCAATATGTCAAGAAGATACCAATGTCTGATGTTTATTAGATCATTAGTCATCATAACAAAGACATGGTGTCAACTGAAATAATTACTGACATTTGAATAGATAAATATTATGGTGCATGTGTTTTGAATTATTATGTGTTCCAGGTAATATAATTATATGTATGTATATTGTTATACAATTATGCTATGTTTATATGTTATACTACTACCCATCCATAAGATTCCAATGAAAGCCTGTCCTCTACAACAGTAAACATGAAAAAGGGTGATTTATCTTAAGTGAAACAAGCTGGACACAGAAAGAATATTATATGAAACTATTAGTATATGTAACAGAACAGGTTGATTTCACAGGAAATAAGGAGTAGAACAATGGTCACCAGAATCTAAGTAATTTAGATAATGGGTGTAGATGTAGTTGGGATAATTGATACAGATTTATATAGTTGGATAGGTAGAGTAAATTCTACTTTTCTATAGCATAGTAACATAGCTAGACCTTAGAACAATTTATTGTATGCTTATGAATAGAAGAAAGTAGTTTGAAAGTTCTCACACAAGAATTTATAAATGCTTAGAGAAATGGCAATGAGAGTAGTTGGTATTTGATTATTGTACATTACGGATGTGTTGAATTAGAGCACCATACCCACAAAAGTGTGAAATTATTTTATACACCAAAATAGATTTTAAAGTCCTTCACTAGTGAAAGAAAAAGGATTTTTTAGCAAGCCTTAGGCAGTGTGTTGATGTTTCTCATCCCAGGACAACACCTGGATTCTATTGGACTAAGACATAGGAGAAAACCGAATGCTAAAAGAGAAAGGTTGTACTACAACCTGAACAAATAAGATGCATGGTATAGAGGCTGAATTCATTATGTTAACTTAAAATCCTATTCTCCATCTTTCAAATTAGAAGATTTATACAGGTGTTGCAAACTGGTAAGATAAAAGGAGAATCTCTTGACTTTCATCTTCGTGTTTTAGTTTTGAACAGATACTCTAATATGAAGTTTTCAAATCAATGTGGGAGCTAATAAGTACTAGATATTCCTAGATTCCATTTTAGACTCAGCATCTGGATTTTCTGGATGGTAATATTTTTCTTGTCCACTTATATGCAGATAACATAAAGTCAACATTCTTAAGAATCATGTCATATAACACTATGGTGGCAACATAAAAGGAAAGACCTGAAGACCGAGACTGTGTCTAGGAGGAGCTGAGGCAGATGGAAAGGGCATAGCATGCATATTTACCCTCCAAAATAGATCAAAATAATTGCTCACTTTGAATAAAACATCTAAATATGTTTGTCAAAACACAACTCCTTACATAGAAAAGCAGAATATTCTAATTGAAATCACCTACCTATGTTTAATATTGATTTGGAAAAAAACTAACTATACTTTGAAATAGTTCTTTCTAAGGAACAACCAAGAAAAAACAATTGTCATCTTGTTAAATCTTATGAAAGCAAATGGGCAATCTAACAGAAAGGACAAAACATTGAAATTTTTACTTCACCTCCAAGTCTTCATTTCCTGTACTATGCACTTGTTATTTTTTAAGTGCTAGAAACTGAACCCAGGATTTTCTGCATGTAGACTAGGACTCTACTATACCTCAACTGTACATGTTACTAATTTTAAAAGTTATTAGAATCATTTTAACATATTTTGTTAGTATGATTGTCTGCTCTTAAGTTTAGGATCTTATTAATGAATGACATTTTCCCAAGATTGTATCATATCAGACAATTCTGTTGACTACACTATTTCCTTAAATTTCATTAAAATAAAACAACTTTTTTTAAAAAAATGAAGATAAGTCAATGGTAAAAAAATCAATCAAAGTTGTTTCTGGTATTTTACTCATAAACTTTATGAATAATGAAGGTTGTCTTGGAAAACTATCAGTAGTCATCTCATTATGTGGCACACATTAGTTTGAAGTGCAGATCAAATCAATCCTAAATGAATGCTTATAACATGTTACCTCTAGGGAAAATTGTATCTCTCTCCAAATAATTTTCTTTGAGTTTTCTATTAAAAGAAAATATGTCTGAAATAAAAGGATTTTTCCTCCTAACACCTTGTAGGCATTTTTAGTGAATAAACCCAGAAAGACTTAGATGGCTTTTATAGTAACATTAACCACTATTCCATCATTTTAAATGACATCCTTGGAGTGGCTAATTCTTCTTCTCCCAGCAGTCTTTAGTTACTTGTAGTTTTTTTTTTTTTTTTTTTCGTCTAAGGATGGAAACTTTCAAAAACCCACCTACTTGAAGTTAGCATGCCTATCAATACTGCTATTCTTTGTGTTTTTCTTATGTCACTATTTCTAGGAGAGACTGTTTCACAGCAGATTTTCTGGTGTTCTGTTTCTAACAAGCACCATCTTCTATGTTTTTTACTAAGCAATAAGTGCTGGCATTGTGATGTAGATGTATCAGCTGGAGCTGGACTCTCATTGATCTATTCATCTTTGCACTGTTTCCAAATGTGATTTTGGGTGGTCGTTTCCATTTGCTGGAAAGTGAGGCTTCTTTGTTGAGGGGTAGTAACTACCACTTATCAGTGGGTATAAAGATAAGATTTAGAATGCAGTAAGGAATTGTGCTGGTCTAGCAAAGTGTTGGTAGTAGGTTATTTTCTGAGGCCCATGACCTTACTAGTCTCAGGAAGATCACTATGTTTCTGGTAGCAGTCATGATTTCTTTTCTGTTGAGTGGGCCTTAAGCCTAAGTAGACAATTGTTTTACATCAACATGTGAGTGTCATTTATTATACTTTTGTAACAATCTTGTTATCCTAGGTGTTGGAAGACTATTATATTTCTCCCCATGCCTTGGCAGGTTACATAATATTTTCAGAAACCATGGGAGCTAGACCACTTGAAAAAGACTTTCACATTAGAATTGGCATAAGTCATCTGTGTGTGTTATTGTCAGAAATTGGGGTCTGTCCTCAACCCACAAGAAGCAACCTAGGGAAATTTTGATAGTCTACATTGTTTGGGGAGTCATTTAGACTACCCTGACCACCTATTTAAAAGGAGGTTTCTTATGCTTGGTACTGTGGGTTTTGTTACTTTGTGGTTTTAGGGAAGAGCACTGTCAGCCTAAGTACTACAACTTTCTCTAGGATGCACTTATTGATTTCTTGGTATGAATATCTGTCTCTGCAATTATTAGTCATTTGTTATTTCATGAAATTATTCAATAAAAATTCTACTTATTAATTTATAAACATGTAGTACAATATTATTATCTATGTGTCCTATGCATAAATAACCAGCATACATTTATTTGATCTGATTTCTCTCCTCTCTCTCTCTCTCTCTCTCTCTCTCTCTCTCTCTCTCTCTCTTTCTCTGTGTGTGTGTGTGTGTATGTGTGTGTTTCTCTTTGCCATTATTGCTATATTGTCTCAAGAGTATCTCATGAAAACGTCCTATCTCCATGCTTCCTAAAATGTACATTTCATTTACTATTGAAATAAATATTCACCTTTGTAACTGATTACTCAAATGTGTGTTGTTTTTCTTAAAGTGCATGTATTGCCATCCTACAATGACAACAGAGTGGAATATCAAGCTTGCATTATCAATGAAGTCTAGATGTAAACTCAATATCATATTTATTTGGGGATTTGAATGGCTACAATTAACAAGGACACAATGATAGTAACACAAAGGCTTCTGAAGAAAGGGACAGTGTTGTCTGTAGAGTCATCAGAGTGAGCATTCTTTGCCACACTGTGAACAATTTAAAGAATAGGCTATACCATTATAAGGAAGCTTTTGAGTTTAGGGTCCTCAGGCTAAAAAAGGAACTAGTCACAGCACAGAACATACATATGACAGTTCACTGTCTTTATAATTTCAACCATGAACCATGAATTAACACAATCATGTGACTGATTTTCTCACCCAGACAAGCTTGCTGAGGGGCATCTTGGAAACAATAATTATCATACATCAACCTTCACAATTTAATTTACTCTTGTCAAATATATGCCTTCAGTTTAGTTGGTTCAGAATTGTGACTCCAGCTGTCAACACAATATTTTAAATTGGTTTCTACTCTGCTGCCCATGCACTATTATACCTGGTACTAACAAGTTTGATGTGAATTCCACAGTAAGTCATCAATGGCTGTTTCAATTAATCCTCTGATCATGAACCTTACAAGCCAGGTGCTTACTTTCATTGTCAATATTTAAATAGAAGATAGGAGATAATGGCGGGAGGGGAGAGGGAGCTAGGAGAAATAGAAGGGGAGAAGAGGAGGGGAGAGGAAGATATGAGAGAGCAGGAAGGTTGAGTCAGGAGAAGAATAGAGGAGAGAAACATAAGAGATGCTGTAATAGAGGGAGCCATTATAGATTTAAAGAGAAATCTGGAACTAGGGAAATGTCCAGAGATCTACAAGAATGATACCAACCAACAATCTAAGCAACAGTGGAGAGGATACCTTAAATGCCCTCCCCTGATAATGAGATTGATGACTGCCTTATATGCCATCCCAGAGTCTTCATCCAGTAGCTGATGGAAGTAAAAGCAGACACCCACAACTAAACACTGAACTGAACTCCTAGAATCTAGTTAAAGAGACGGAGGAGTAATGAGCAAATAGGTCAAGACCAGGCTGTAGAAACACACAGAAACAGCTGACCTAAACAAGGGGGAGCTCATTGGCCCCACAGTGATAGCTCGGAAACTAGCATGGGACTGATCTAGACTCCATGAATGTGGGTGTCAGTGAGGAGGCCTCAGAAATCTATGGGATCAGTACTTATTCTTAGCATACGAATGGACTCTGGGAGTCCACTTCACATAGAGGGATACTCTATCAGTCTAGACACAGAGGGGGATAGGGGAAGGCCCTATTGCAAAGGATATGAAAGAATCTGAAGATCCCCCCATGGAAGGCCTCACCCTCCCTGGGGAGCAGAAATGGTATGGTATAGGGTGTTATTGGGGAGCATGGGAGGATGGGAGTAAGAGGGAACTGGGCTGACATGTAAAACAAGCTTGTTTCTAATTTAAATAAAAATGGAAAAGATATTTAAAAAGCAGATATCTTGCATTTATGGTCAATAGTATGATGTTCCAACCTCCTAGTATCAAATTTCTGCCACTTGTATCTCCTTCTAAACAGTACTGGAGAAATTAAAACTTATTTCCTTTTAGTCACCTGGATTGTCCTATTGTATTGCCTAGTCCTTTATCTTAAGGATTTTTCTCACTTAGTTGAAACTGGTGGTCAATGGCTTCCCACAGAGAATGGTCCACATTGGCTGAAATGAAGGAAACAATGGGTTTTATAAAAAGTCTCTTCATCTCTCTTCTGGCAGAGAAAATGTGTTACATTTAGACAATGGAGTACTACTCAGCAGAAAAAAAAAAACAAAAAAAACAATGGAATCTTGAAATTTGCAGGCAAATGTATGGAACTAGAAGAAATGATTCTGAGCGAGGTAGCCCCATCACAAAAAGACAAACATGGTATGTACTCACTCATATGTGGATTTTATACATAGAGTAAAGGATTACCAGCCTACATTCCAAACTGCCAGAGAAGCTAGTAAGCAAGGAGGAACCTAAGAGAGACATACATGGTCCTCTGGAGAAGGGGAAAGGGACAAGACCTCCTGAGCAAATTGGGAGGAAGGGGGGTGGGAGGAGGGAGCTAGGAGAATGAGAATGGGAGAAGAGGAGGGGTGAGGCGGACATGAGGGAGAAGAAAGGTTGAGTCAGGGGAAGAATAGAAGAAGACAAGAAAGGAGATGCCATAATAGGGGGAGACATTTTAGGTTTACAGAGAAACTTGGAAAGGTCTGGAGATCTATAAAGATGACACTAACAATCTAAGCAACAGAGAAGAGGTTACCTTAAATGTCCTTCCCTGATAATGATATTGATGACTGTCTTATATGCCATCTTATAGCCTTCATCCAGCAGCTGGTGAAAGTAGAAGGAGACACCCACAACTAATCACTGAACTCAACTGGAATCCAGTTGCAGAGAAGAACAAGTGATGGGCAAAGGGCTCCATACCAAGCTAGTGAAACCCACAGAAACAGCTGACCTGAACAACAGGGAACTCTTGGTCCCCAGACTGATAGCTGGGATAGCAGCATGGGACTGACCCAGCCCCCAGGAACGTGGGTTTCAGTGAGGAGACCTCAGAAATCTATAGGACCTCTTGTAATAGTTCAGTACTTATCCCTAGCATAGGTGTGGACTTTGGGAGCCTAATCCACATAGACGGATACTCCCTGAGACAAGACACAAGGGGGGTGGCCTAGGCCCTATCCCAAAGTGCATGATAGACTCTGATGAACCCCTATGGAAAGCCTCATCCTCCCTAGGGTGCAGAAAGGATATATGACAGGTAGGGTATTAGTGGGGGGTGTAGGGGAGGAAGGGAGGGAGTGGGAACTGGAATTGACATGTAAAACAAACTTGTTTCCAATTCAAATAAAAAAATTAAAAAATTGTAAATAAAAGATGACTACCCAATGGATAAACTTAGATTTAATGACAGTGAGAAAGCAACAAAGACTCTGCACCGGTGAGTGGAGGGAATTATTGATATACAGCTTTGAGAATTATGCCATGGAACTAATCTCACAAAGGAAATCTGTAGAGTGATTTTTCCAATACTATTGAAGAGTGTCAAATTTAAGTGACTTAGGTGTTATGATAAATCTTTCCCCCAAAAGCCTCCTGAGCCCCACCGCCACGTGTGTGCTTTACCCCAGCCTCCCACCCGAGTTAGGCCCAAATGAATACACAGAAACTTGTATTAGGTACAATGCTGCTTGGCCAATGACTAGCATTCCTCATCTGTTAGCTTAGTCTTAATTATTATAAATCTATATATTTTATAAGACTTATCGGATGCCTTATTGGTGTCCCTCCTGTTTGATGGATCACATCTTGCCACTGGAGCAGGAGTGGAGGGGAAAAGAGTGCCCTTCCTATTTCCCCTCTGCTTAAATATGAGTCTCCTTGTTATGTCACTTCCTGCCTGGATCAGCACTTCTCTACTACATTTCCCAGAATCCTCTTTGACTCCTAGTTCCATCTAACTTGCTGTCTCATTGGCCAAACAGTATTTTATTTAACAATCAATAAGATAAACATACACAGTATTACATTCCCCATCGCTTAGGGGGTCTTCCCTTTTTTACTAAATGATTGTGAACATAGATAATTAGCCACTTTTTAAATTAATATATTTATTTTTATGTGTTTGAATTGCTTGCATGCCTACACATGCCTGCATGCAGCATCCATACAAGCCAAAAGAGGGCATCAGATCCCCATTACTTGAGTTAGCTGTAGTTATTATCTCCAGTGTGCAATTGCTAAGAATTGAACCTGGGTTCTCTGGAAAAGCAGCCAGTGCTATTAATTTCTGTGCCCTATCTCCAGCTCCTTAACTGGTATTCTTAATGTAAAAGAAGTTTCTTATAGAGAGAAAAGTTTATCCCTGGCCTCTACTCTTCCCATCAGGAGGACTTTGAATTCTTCTCTATCTACCATTTTTATAACTGTTGCTCATTCCAAAAACCCATGATTGTTGGTAAGTTACATAAGTCATTTGATCACTTTATAAGGAATATCTAAATATAATTATTCTATTGACCTAGAAGTCCTACAGCTTTGTAGAAAACATCAACCACAACAACAAAAACCAATCCAAAAAATATGGTGCTTGAGTAACTGGTAATGATTGAAATTAGGTAGGGGTCCAACTTGTAAAAATTCAACTTATTTGAGCCATTATTATCAGTCAGATATCAGAGTAACTGATGGAGAAATGTAATTAGGAAATATTACTAGAAACCACAAAATTGTAGTGAGAAAGGCGGGGTCATTTTTCTTATCATTTCTCCATGGGCTTTCTGGTTTCTACACATCGTATGTACAAGGCATTATCTGCTTTCTTTTCCAGATTGTTCTCTCATAGATATTTACATCACCACTAACGTGGAATTAAACAACACATCCTTGCCTTCAGGTCAAGGGCACAATCGGTTAACACAATTCTGAAAATAGAAATAAAATCCCCTTCTGAAAACTAACAACATTTGCAGGAAAGATTTGCATTTAGTGAAGTGAGAGTTGCTATCTTAAACTGCAACATGCTGTGAGCACACACATTTCACCGTTGCATTACCCTGTTGTAGCTGAAGTTAGCAAGAGCACTGCAAGGGCAGCTGATCCCACACTACCTGTAATGGTGGTGGATCATACATTCCTTGGTTACTGAGCCAGCACTCTTGAGTTTTCTGCTATGAAACTCTTTTCAACAAGATGTATTTTAGTTTCCATGTTGAGTAAAATCTGACACCCTTATGAATTCCTGACATAGCTTCCTTTTTTCAGTGAACTTTCTGCATAGCATTTACTTTAAAATATTTCTTTCCTTCAACTCTTTCCATATAACTATAAAATGTCTTCTTCATAGTTTTTTCACTTAGTAGATTTGGGAAATTTGAAGAATCATGCATGATGACAGAAATGGCTTTTGCTGGTCTTTACATCTTTCCCCCCTCTCTAGGAAAACATTATATTTTACAGTGAAATCTCAGAACTTTCTGTAGCCATGACTACTCTTAGGAATAGAAAGTTAATCTCCTTTTTTTTTTTCTTGGCGTCATGGAAAAGCTGAGATAAAAGTGTACTCATTATATAACCCTCTTTAATCTAAAGTTACTTCTTTTAGAAGAAGTGCTTCACTAATTTTAGGAGATTGAAAGGTTACCATTCTATAATTTTTATGAAAACTTTGTTTATTCAATGTGTATGTATACATACTTGAAAGAGTTTGCATATGCATATAACTGCAGGTGCCTTCAGAGGCTGGAATATGTCATCAAATGTTATTAATCCGTATATCTGAAGGTTGTGAATCTCCTGAAGTAGGTTCTGGAAGTGTCTGGAGCTGTATGTGTTATTAACGGCTGAGCCATCTCTCCAATGAAAATTTTTGAAATATCATTCACAGCAAGTTATTTTTAGCACCTCCTGAACCACATTAGCAACAGAAAAAAATAATCACACTGATAACATTTCTCAAAGGTTACGAGGTAATAATTAAAATACTTTGGTTTCTTGACATTGTTAACTTTTGCTATAATTTCATGTCTAGGAAATTGTCTTAAAGTTAGTAAATCCAGGGAGATGTAATGGAAAGACAAAACTAAAATTGTTTGTGTGCTAACAATATCTACCTATATTATTATTGAAAATATATGAACCATGAACATCTCTTCATTCTTCCATTTCCACTGTTTTGCTCACTATAAACTTAAACTCTGTGAAGAGCTGTTTTGTTCTTAATGGGGATGTCCATTGTTCTGAAGGACAATTTTAGAAAAGTCATTTATATACTACAGCCTAAATGTTATACTCACTTCCCGATAGCAGTACTGTGTCAATTTATGGACTCTACATAGAACTCTTGACCAAAATACAAGAATTAACAGAAGGTATTTTCATGCTGATTATTGGAATAAAATAAATAATATAGTCTTGCCATAATAAGCATTTTCTACACAAATAATTGTATACACTTCTCCCATTTATTTGTAATGAAAAGGAAAGATATTCTACATGTTAATGATTTGAGAAATGTTGAGAATAATAGAAAAATTAAATAGTTTCATAAGGGCAGCTGGATTTGCAATAAAAACAAAGTAGTATTAATTTTGTGCTGACACACCATGCTCTGTCAACAAGCAGTGAGAATGTGTTTACACCTCTTAGATGGATCCTCAGGCAGTTAACACAGTGGGAAACATGTTTATAGGGGAATCAGCCAAACAAAATAAGGCAAGGCGAAATCAGAAGAATTCTGTGGTTTTTTTTTTCTTTCTTTTAATGGGGCATGGCTTTTGGCAATAAATATCTAGAGGTTCTGATTAGAAACATAACTTGAAATAAACAAACATTGCGAATTCAATTTGAGCTTAAAAAATCAATCCACTTAAATAAAAATCTTCTGTGTCACCCATTATGTGGGAGACATATACAACTACTTCTTATAGCAGTTGTTAATTTTTAAAAATCAAGAATGGTCATAAAACATAGAAGTAAGCTACATAAACAGGAGGCTCTCTCATGAGCTAATGTGACTTGCTTTGAGGAGAACATACTCTCTGAATAATGATATAAAATGCTTTATTCATCTTGAGTTCCTTCTCAGGTACTGCCAATGAGGTTTCAAATATTTATGCACTATTCTCCTTTCTCCTGGGGTCTTTCTTTACTCTCTCTTGTTCTGGTCATATGTGAACTCTCTTCTTTAACTGCATGTCTAGATGTTAACAGTCTCCTATGTGAAACAGTCACAACATCTTTGCTGGCAATAGTGTCCTCATGTACTTGAATGTGTAAAAGTTTCTTCCCTTGGAATCTGAAGTAAGGACTTGAATGCTAGAGATAAGGATGGGACTGAAGAATGTTTTGTGGTCCATTGGTGCATTGGTAGAAATACACTTTTCTGGGTGGCTTCAGCATTCCTCAAAACTTTTAGTTGCTATCCAATATAGTTCTCCTGTTCTGCATATGTACTTCAATAAAATTAAAATAGAAGCTAAATTCAGCACCTTTATCCCACTCAGCTGTATTTTTTCTATGTAAGCATTTTTTCTCATGTATATTGAGCTTATAATTATTTTTCCTTTCCTTTATATTTTCGAGAAGAACATATGATCTATATTTCCTTCTAGGGTGCTTTCAATAAAAATTCAAATTGTTGATTAAAAGAGTGATTGAACTTTGAAAACAAACCACCAAGATTTTGAGATTTTTGAGACCCTTCAGTAAACTACAATGCCCATAACCAATTTAAAAATTTTTAATACATTCTTCAATAACTTAGCTAAATAGATACCAAGTCAGTAAGTGCATAATTTGAAAAGTTCAAAACAGTGTGAAGTACAAAGCTTCCATATCACCAGATTTCATTCCCTAAAGGAACTCAATCACCACTTTGAGAAGAGAATTTTCAGAAGAGCTGAAGACTGGTTTGACTTTCAAGAACATGAGACCTTGAAGCTAATGATACATTACCTTATAGTAATCTTAGGCATGGTGTTACTTCCAAGTAGGAGTGTCCATGGAATCGCCATGGTGTCCTAGATGAATCTAGAAACACCTTTCTCAAATCATCCTGCCTATTCATCAGATCCTTGTCTTTTTGCTGATCATTACTGTTTTTCAAATCTGTCCTCTTCCTTCATAGAACTGTTGTAGAATATTGCTTTAATGTGTGTTACATTTGTTTATGCTGTAAAACATTTGTTTTAATGATGCAAAGATATGTTGCATTTGTTTAACTCTGTGAAGCTGTGACTCCTCACCTGTCTAAAACACCTGATGGTCTAATAAAGATCTGAATGGCCAACATCAGTGCAAGAGAAAGGATAGGTGGGACTGGAAGGCAGAGAGAATAAAGAGAAGGAAAATCCTGGAAGAAGGAGAAGGAATGAGAAAGCAAAGAAGAGGAGGATTTCATGGGACAGCTACCAGCAACACAGCAAGCAAAGGAGTAAGAAGTAAAGAAGGGTATACAGAGATAAAGTTAAAGGCCCAGAGGCCAAAAAATAGATAGAATAATTTACATGAAGTAAAGCTTGGAAGTAACAAGCCAAGCTAAGGCTGAGCATTTATAGGTAAAATAAATCTCGATTCGTGTGATTTATTTGGGAGCTGGTTGGCTGGCCCCTCAAAAACAGCAAAGATTTTTTTTTAAAAAACTAACCACATAGAGTAATGATTATAGAAAACAAAGGTTGTGCTCTCAGATATGGGTGTGATGAGAAAAAATGCATCATTTTGTCTCCTCCATATGACATCAAATTAGGATGTAGCTTCTTCAACAGAATAGAGGATTAAAATAACCTTTGAAATATGTAGAAAAACTATTGAACAATATCAAATCATGTCATTTTATATTATTGTGTAATCATGTTAGTAACCAGAATCAAAGTCACAATTAAAATTTGGTAAGCACCCAGAGGTCATAGTTCATTCATTTTATGAGAAAGTACAATTTTAATTAAAGATCATGTAGCAAACATCAGAAACCAACTCTTAGAAATTTTCAAAGAATGCAAAATTTTATGAAATTAATTTCTCATCATCTTCACATAAATCACTGATTAAAGGAAGTAGGTCAAGTAAGAGCCTGATAATACAACAAAGAGGAAGTGAGTTAGATGTTCTGTGCCATTACAGAAATTCAAAAATCGTTGGAATTACCTATTCCTGTACAGTGCTGGTAGAATGAAAAGTAACTTAACAGAACTGAGAATGACATGTAAAAGAAGCTTTTTTTTCTAATTTAAAGTATAAATAAATAAGTAATGGGAGGGGCAGGCCATACACTCACTGAGGAATGGAATGGATAGAGGGTGGGATGGGGAGCCAGTGGAGGAATCGGAGGGAGGGAAGGAGATGCAACTGGGATTGGTAGGTAAAATAAGATTGTTTTAAATTCAAATAATTTTTTAAATTAATGACTACCACCAGCATCTCAAGTAATGACATGCACAGCCAGGGAGGAAGGATAGAGGTAAGACACCTCAGAATCACCTCACAGTAGACACCTTTGAAGACCTTAACTTTGTAGCTACTGCTGGTCAATGATAATGAAAATGAAATCAAACTCTAAGGAGTAAATAAATAAATAAATAAATAAATAAATAAATAAAAGCAAGTCAAGTTCATTAATAAACTAACAGCAAATGTTTAATAGCCATCCTTCTGGTACCTTTTTACTTCACAAGTGTCCTCTTTAACATGTATGTGCCTGTGATAATACAATTCAGTTCCAGAAATGACTTTGTTGATATAATCATTACAACAAGGTGAATCAAAGTGAAACATTTTTCTTCTCTTCATCAACTATCTACACACCAGTATGGAAACAAGTAATTCCAGATGTCCCAATACAATTTAAACATTATATCATTTATTTAATCGTGTTGTGCTACAGTCTCTGTAGCATTCTTAAAGGAATATACACATTGTAGTGATGTGTTTGTGTGCAATAATTTGTACATGTCACTCATTTCTAAAAGTTCATTGTCACTAAGACATTAGAAATGCATTTGTACTCGGCATTTGTTACTACATTATACTGCTCTTAAATTTAATAAGGAACAAACTGCATTTTTATTTCAATGAAAAGACTATCAGAGTTTTCATCTACCTATCCAGAATCCTAAGATACCAGGCGAAACAGTGAGGAAGTTATGTGGACTAGGTAATTAATAAGCAGAGGATCTGTATCACTTGAAACATCTGGACAAAATTGCTTTGAATCATTCCAGCAATCCAGCCAACACTGATACAGACACCTGCTCTTTCCATCAACATTGCTTCTGGATGCAGTGAATTATGCCTAAGCTGCCAGATCTGCTCAGATTGTTGGTCATTCAAACAAGCCAAATAAAAGGCCCATGAGACAAATCTAGAAGGTTATCATACTGAGCACATTTTTGTTACCTGATTTCTCAGTATTCTTTGATTGTTATCAAGCTTCCTAAGGAAATAAATGAACCATAGGATTTGGCTGTTTTAACTCTGAAAACAAATGCTGTGATACAGGAAAGAAACCTCACATATTTAGAGCCTGTGTGTTCTCTCATCTCAGTCCCTTTGTTGGCATAGTCACCTCTCTTACAGCATATCTCTTAGCAACAGCACACTGAGGCTATTCGCCTTCTTCCTGGCCTTTGCTTTTCCTATTTGTTACATATTTCCCACATTCTCCAAATAGTGTCGCCTCTGGCCACTTCTCATACGCTCTGGAAAGAAGAATATCACGGAAGATGAAAATGAGTACATTAAAGCTATAGACATGAAACAAAGACCTCTAAGTCACTACAGACAAAACTTTTAGGATGACACAGCAACAAAGAGAAATGAGGGTCCAGACAACTTATGCAACACAGTATTTACTATGGGACTGACCTATCCCAATTAGTCTTTGAGCTACATATATAATCATGATTATAATGAAAGACATAAGAAATAGTGTCCTAATGGAGAATGTTTTGTTGGTTTACATAAATGCTTACTCTGGAATATATCCTGAAACAATAACAAAAAAGGAAAAGAGATGACATCTTGGGATAAATCTAAATCTAAGATATGAATATTAAAATCTAAATCTAAGATATGAACATTGCCTACCATCTTGAGATTAAAAGTTATTTCTAACAGGACAGGCATGTGTGAATTTCTTGGGAGATTCATAACACCTGGAACTAATTGTCATATAAAGGGGATTTTTTGGAGAACCACAATGTAAGATCTGATATTCAGGAAAGCATTGAAGATAGTGTGTTTCCTCTTAAAATAGTTTTGTTCCATAATGTTTACATTTTCAGTATTTTTCCAATAAGCAAACTTGTAGTTGTTATTTAAAATGTGTCTTTTTGGGTAACAATGCCATGATTGTTATGCTATATTTTTGATGTGTTTATTTGATTGTTACATGCCCATACTTTTTACAAATAACCTAGTCATTTTTAAATGCTACCATTTGCCAGTACTTGAGACTGGAGAGCATTTTTATAAGGATTATAAAGTACTGAAAAATAAACATGATATTTATATGTTTGTAAGATAGTTGAATTCTACTATTGAAAGCTTGAAAATATTATAGATATTATTTTTCCATACCAATAAAAGGTCTACAAAAATTAAAAAGTACTTTGTTCAATAATTTACATAAAAGATTCATAAAAATAAATTTTACATGTGTCTGTTGTCTAAGGGCAAGATTAAGAATGCAACAAGAGCCAAAAAAAAAGGGAGTTTTCTGTGAGATTGTGTCTCCTAGCAATGTCAGAAGTTACACACATAATATCTCACCAAGTTAAGTTTGCCAAAATAAACTGAATAAGGATAGCATCAATGCATATGCTGAAATGGCTGAGAAAATTCCAAGACTCCCCAATCCTACACAAAAATTACAATCAACTAAGGGATGTTGGAAGTAAGAAAATAGTCTTTCTCATGTAGAAACATACCAATTGGTTATCCCATGCGAAATGATCAAGCCTGAATACATCTATAAAAGTAGCATTACATACATTGAGCAGGCTATTTTTAGGAATATGTATGTATACATAGACATGCATTTAGAAACATTAATGAAAATTAGGCAATTAATTTGAAAGAGAAGAAAGAGAAGTATATGAGAGGTTTTGTAGTGAGAAAAGTTATAATTTAATCTCAAAAATTAAAAAATATACTAATTCAGGTCAAACGAGTCATGTTTAGCTTTATATTTAACAATTCATAATATGCGATACATTTTATTAATTCTTCAATAATTAATACATGTACACAGTGTATTTTGGTTGTAAGCCTAGTCTTAAATGGCTGAGAAATCTTTCCAGCTTATCACACATTGTATTGTGATCATATTCACTACCTGCTCTTCAGCTTCTTTCCTCCAAGATTTACTCCCCACCTCACTACACAACTTTATGTTCTCTTTTTATACTATCTAATAAGTCCAGTGTGTACTCATATGGGTGGACCATCCACTGAATAAAGTCATATTTTTAACTCAATGGCTGAGAGGAATAAAGGAGACTCAGTAATCTGACTCATTATTTTTATATCCAGGACTTAGCAAGGAGAATAGCCTCACACAAATAACATTATACTCCCCCAATAGAGAATACACAGATTTCTAAAATCATGATCTTTTAGACATGGGGTAAATTGTGAAATATGAGTGTTCATGAACTGGAGCAAAACACTTTCTACAGTTGTTGAAAACCAATTTTATCTTTTATGTCTTTGGTGAAGAAATATTCTTCATGCTATAGAACTGGGCATTCCAATTTCATTTTCTCTTCCTCCTGTCACTTTTATTAATGCCAAGGCACAGTGTTCACATACTCACATGGATACTGAGTGGAAGTTTATATCTTCTAAAGCTTTCTGAACTTTTCTTCAGAGAGTTTTACATGCTGGAAATATTATAAATTCATGGAAATATTTTTTTGCTTTGTTTCCTCCTTTATAATTTAGCCTGTAAACCTTTCTTCTATTTTTCAATGACAAACTGTATAAACATTTAGTGTCTAACTTCAACTGTCATTATTTGTATTCAACTGTTGATGGTACCAATAACAGTCATTCTTGCCAGCTGCAGACACTACAGGAAATATTAATGGTGATGTAAGCCTGAAAAAATATCTTGGTAGAGCAGCCATTTTGCTTCTGAAGATAATTTTGATCCCTTGAGTGATATGCAACAAAGTTTCTTGGCAAATGGCACCTAAGAGAAATATAGCCTCCCTATATTTCAGGGAGAAGTTTAACAAAGGAGACAAAAAGCTTAGTGTTTGTGGATTAAGTCTGGATGCAATCTCAAGGATCTCAAATCACAATCCCTGTCTGCCTAATCTCTTCCTCTGTGTAGTGATAATAAATGTACTCAGTTTTGAAAAATACAATAGCAGTTTTATAAATGTGTTTATCTTCTCACTATGAATTAATGTTGTGTTAATTACTTGTCTGAGGACAGAAACTTAAAGTTTTGAAAATAATCAACAATCAAAAGTGAATGTATAACATATTAATGAGTCATATATTATGGAATATTCCTTTACACTGTGTGAATATATGTCTCTGTGATTGGTTTAAAAAGGAAGCTGACTGGCCAATACCTGAACAGTATAGGGTTAGGCAGGAGAACCAAAGTGAGAATTCTGGGAGGAAGAAGGGAGAGTTGCCAGCAGACATAAAAAGAAGCAAGAGGGGAATGCTCTAGTGAGACAACCATAGATAAGAAATATGGGATAGCATAAATGTAAGAGTTAGCTAGTAACAAGCCTGAGCTCTTGATTGAGCATTTATAATTAATATTAAGCATCTGCATGGTTACATAGGAGTGACTTGCAGGAAAGAAAATTCTGCCAGCAATATATAAACTGTCTCATATAATATTTTCTCAATACAATGCTACCTACCCACCACCAGGTTGATCACACTGCTAGTTCTATTGAAGTGGTCAGGGAGGAAAAAGTGGCACATCCTATACATCTACTTTTAATATTTACATTGAGTATTGAGTATTTTAGTATTCCTAAACATTTGGGATTTGCACAATATGGAAAACATTTACTAGTCTGCCCTCACAACTTTGGAGAAAGGAACTTCAATGAGCCTGAACAAAACAGTGAGGTCATTGTGCAATTTTAGCCTGTAAATCAATGATGCCTCACTTTATTTAGTTACACACTGATCCAGGAGAAAGGTTTGAAGTACATATGATAATTCATCATCATAATAATAACAAAATATACTGTAGCATATTAATTTACCATTTAATATAAATACTGATTTTTCATATTATAATGTGTGATTTACAAAGATGGTGATTATTAAAGATGGAGGTCTGAAGCATTTTCTGCTTATATACTCTAGAAAAGACAGTTACCTCATTTGTAAAATACAATGTGGTAAGCAAGTGAAACTGTTTGGAAGACTGCATCACTTCAAAACTTTTGTTTCAAGCTAAATCTACATTACTGCAGATATGCTCAAGTTACGTATGATTCCTCTATGTTTGAAATTCCACTCAAAAAATAAATATATGATATTATAAATAATTGCATTATCACTGAATAAGAACTTATTTGAAAACCCATTCGATTGCAACACTTACAGAGTAAACACATGAAGTGATATCAGTTTTTTGTAAGTATGCATATATTACATTTTAATTTTAGAAACAATGGATTTTTGAAACTTCAAAAATTAATCACTATTCTTTAATCAGAAAACATGCCAAGGATTGCACAGACATTATTAACATTTCATAAACTGGCAACTGTATTTTCAGTCACCTAAATATGAAGAACATCAGAGAATGATGTTAATATCCTCCACACCTGATGTGTTATTATTCCATTTGTGTGGTGAATTTATCTTCTGTGGAGGAAGCAGGTGGCTAGCAAGTTTGGTTACCTATAGTCTCTATTGCCCTTCCTGGTTCCCCTGCATCTGGCTGTCGTCTCTGCTTTTTTCCTGTCAAAGTCCTATCTGTGCCCCCAGAAGTCCTGCCTAACCTGTTCCTGCCGTTGCTAAAGCGAATGGCCATTCACCACTTTACTTAACTAATCACAGTGACACATTTTCATACAGTGTAAAGAAATATTCCAAAACAAAATGAAGTCACAAAATAATGAAGAAGACAGTGCCCCAAATGTCATCAAGTAAAACCTATATATAATAAACACGTTGAGGTTCTGCATCTTTGAATAGTTGGTGCCATACCATCAGAGTACACATCCCACCCAATTCCAGATTCTCTCTCTCTCTCTCTCTCTCTCTCTCTCTCTCTCTCTCTCTCTCTCATATATATATATATATATAATATATATATGTGTGTGTGTGTGTGTGTGTGTGTGTGTGTGTGTGTGTGTGTGTGTGTCTGTGTGTCTGTGTGTCTGTGTGTGTGTGTGTGTGTGTCTGTGCTTGACTTTTCTTCATTCTTTTCTATCTCTAGCTAGAGATATGAGACCCAAGCTGTGCAAACACATGTCAGAGAACAAAAAAAAATAATGAAATGGATGCAAGGAAAATTGTCTCCAACATGTGACTAGAAAATATAATCACCATAAACAAGACTCCAAAAGAAATATTCTATATGTTCTCTCTAAGAAATGGATCCTGATTGTTTTAGTTTTCTTGTCATTGCTGTAGTAAAACACTAACCAAAAACCTGTTGGGAGAAGAAGAGGAACAATCTATCACTGAGAAAATCCAAGACAGGAGCTCAAGGTGCAAACCTGTTGTAGAAACCATGGAGGAACATATCTGACTGACTTGATCCCTGGTTCATGGGTCAGGCCCTCCAGCCCAGTGATGCTGTTACTCACAGTTTTCTGAGTTCTCCCATACCAATCATCAATTAAGGCTTTCCTCACAGATACAGACACAATCCAAGTTTATCTCAGAAATTCTTCAATGGAGGTCCTTTCTTCGAAGATGATACTAAGCTGTGTCAAGTTCACAAAAAGGAACCATTGCAATAGTGTTTACTCTGTGTGTGTTCACAAGCCTGAATGCGTGTGTAGGTCATGAAATTAAAAAAGTAATAAGAGAAAGAAAAAGTAGTGCTGAGGAAGCAAGGAAAAGTAATAGATCACATGATGGCAAAGTGGAAAAAGGGACACCAGTGGAAGAGTGTGTAAGGAAGGGGAATGGTGCTGGAGTACAGTGGTGGAGGATGATTACACAAACAGATTATGTTTTCAAATACCCAAATTAAATTTGCTGCATTACACACTGATTTAAAAACTGAAATTATTCAAATCATACTTTTATTAATTAGTTCTTGATATCCTTAAGGTTTAGAGATGTCGTGTGCAATTTCAGCTTAAAAAGTCACAGCATTACAAGGCAAATACTGGTGAGTTAAAAAGTTTTCAGCTACTGAGGTTTAAACAGCACAGGTATGTGGTACACAAACATATAATTCAATGTGTGTGAATGGTTCTGTATCTTTAAAAGCAATAGGATGGAACGTATTAAATCAATGGGATGAGAAACAGTATGAAAGCTAGAACAGAGGATCTGGAAGAAAATAGGAGAAACTATCAATAATTAATTTCTATAATCATTTTCTCATTCTGTTATTTTGACACTGAAAATTATTAACTACATTAATTACTGCCTCTATTTGACAAATTAAACCACTTAATAGGTTTCTTCTTTTGTGAAGAATTTAAAAATGCATCCCATTTTCATCACAGCATTAAATCTGTAAATGTTGTGTTGTTTCAATAATGGTGAGTATATTATGGGGTTACATTATAATCTGAGAAATTAAAGAGCAGGAGGTTGCTCCACAGTGACAATACACCTCACACTAAGTGAAAGGCAAGTTTCTGAACTTATTGAGCATTGGGTACCTCATCAAATTATGTTGTTCCTCAACCCAGTATCTTTTCTGTGTTCTGTCCTGTGTCTGTCTTTACTAACCCTTTGGCTACACAGAGTATCTTATCTGCTGACATTTTGAATTACAGCCCTTCCTGAAAGGATGTATTTTCTTAGGCTTCTAACTCTTGGATACCTATTTGTTATCCCTTTTCATGTGAGTCCTCCACTGAGCAATTATTCTTTTCTCCCTTTTTGAAACAGCATTTTTCTTAGGAGTGTGTTAATATTTTTTCTTTCAAGCAACAAAACCATGGGAAATTTTGGACAACTTGTATACATGGATGTGACAGCCATGCTCTAAAAACAGTTGGGTACAGTGTATGGATCATATTCATGTATTTCAAAGGAGGAGAATAAGAAATCATATTAAGTTACATTGTTTTGTATTCTTAAATGTTGGTTCACAAATGGTCAAAATAATTAAATGCTATTAACTTTTATAAGGAAGTTCAGCCACTTCAATTATTAATATCAGAGTGATGTTTTCAGAATTTCAATAACCTCATTGGCTCTTGCAGATTTTCTTCCTTCACTGAGTTCTTAGTAATAACGAACAGTGTTGTGTTGCATATAAAAAAGAAAAAATCTTATGTGAATAGCTCTTTCTTAAATTCCTTCCAGTTCCTCCCATATTCAGAGAGACTGTCACTTGCTGGTATGTTTAAGTTTCTGCAGTTACCCTTGAGAAGATCAAGTAGTTAACTAAATTTAAGGAGTCAAATTTAAAGTACATTTGAACCTAGATTCACTTTTAAGAAAAGAGATTTTTCATGGCATTTCTAAGAATGCCTTTTTTCTGTTTCTTGGTACTTTTAAAAAAATTCATTAGAAATTGTTGACAAACTAGTTCTCAAAAATTTAAAGTCATAAAAATTCTGTAAAAAGGATGAGAAACATGAAATCAAATAAAAGGCCTACCTTTCCACATCAATGAAGTGAAAATTATTTATTTTAAAGATAAAAATAAATGTTTTCCTAAAATAAATATCACATGATACAAGATTATATGACAAGACATTCATGCTTGTAACCAAACACATCATTAATTCATAGCATTTTACATGCTTTCTTAGCTGATGGTCTGCTCATTTTTACTTATGCACAGAGTTTTCACAAATGCATGTATGAAAAATTGAGAATTTTATTTTTCTGCTATTGAACCAAGTGTTCTTTGAGCAAGGAATAAGCTTTTAAGTGATAAATGGGTCAAAGATGCAAATAGCTAATAAGAATATCATTTTTTGCAGTACATGAGGCAAATTTTACTCTCACAATTATCTACTGAAATTACTTAAAATGATAACTAGATTATTTTCTATACCATTACCAAAAAAAGAGAAAAAAACTCAGCACACTAGGCTTAAATTAATGTTAGAATCACAACACAAAACAAGGTATTTGTTTGTTTTCAGGGTGTATGTTTTCAGTTACCCTAAAGGAATACCTCACAAGTCCTTATGGCTTATTTCTCCATTGGCTCACTATGTTTTACTTATTTATTCCTATCTTTGTCCCCTCTCCTATTTAAATATTTGTGATAGCTAATGTCCTTATTAAACTTCCCCCATTTTCTAGGTTATGTTTTCCAAAGCTCCCGAATATTTTATAAAATCCAACACCATTTATAAACATTAGACTGGCATCAGCTCCAAAGTCAGTGAACGTTCACCAAATAAGTCAAGAATTTGTTAAAGATTCCAGATATCCTGGCTTCTTCCAATACAAGTACACCATGAAAATATTTTTTAGACTGATTAATCAGATTTCTTGAACAAATATCCATCTTTATTTAGTTGTAAACAAATGAATTTATTTAAAAGTTATAGTTGTGTTCTGGAGAGATGGTTAGATGGTTAAATGCACTTGTTGCCAGAGGACCTAATTTGGCATCCATCCACATCAGGCAGCACAGAAACCATCTGAAACTCTCTAAGGGAAAAGACACCATCTTTTGGCTTCCATGGGCACTCACAAACACTCGGTATACATCCAAATAGGCACACAGACACATACACATAAATAAAAATAATTTATGACTTAAAATGTTACAACCTTAACATTGACATTCAAGTAATAGCTATGATAACTCACTGGAAAATGTACTTTTATTAGGTGTAGCTCATGCCCTTCACTTGGATGCAAAAAATATATGCAACAAATTTGAACTCATCACCCTGACTCACATAGCATATTTTCCTGAAGTCTCTTAGGCATGCCAGATTGGACTAAGAATGAGAATTGAGAGAAACAAATTTGAATTGCTACCTCTGCAGCTATAATTTGACACTAAGAGACATAAAGGGATCTTTCATTTTGAGGGATTTTTCTGATTTCTGAAATGAATACACACTAGAAAACTTTCAAAATTTACTTGTGTGTGTAAAAATGTTACAAATCTATTCCTTTGCATGCTAATTAAAAATTGAAAACAAAATACATTTTAAAATGCATGTGACCTGGCTATATGGGAAGAACATAATGGTTTGAGGTTTTCTTCCTAATAAATTCTCTTCTTGTTGGAACATTTCTGTGAATTCCTCAGATTGGTAACAGTACTCAGTATGTTCATTAATTTCTTCTATATTTCTTGACTGAATAAATAAATATGAATGCATAAAATTGTCACACAATATTTTTATACATATGAGGAATATCTCTAGATTAAATAATATGGAGAGTAAAAGGGTAAAAGTTGTCAGGTGTTAACTTATTTACCTGTGATGCTTTTGTTTTCAGTTGAAAATGTCACATGTTACTGTCCCCAACAACAGAGGTCTCATCCAATATCTGTCACTTCCTGTCTTCTACTTTTACTCATTTTTCTATCTTTATATGCTTAGGATCAGAGTCACAGATGTAAATGCAATACGCAATACATAAATATATGTAGCATTTAAAACACAAAGTATAAAAAGTTATGATTAGAAAACATATGCATTCGATATAAATAAGGCAGATTTGCTCATAAGCCTAACCTGGTTTCTAACTATGCCTTATCTTTTTAAATTTTCTGTTATTGAAAATAGACCTCTTTCATAGAATAGATTCTGATTGCAGTTTCCACTTCCTCTTCTCCTTCCAGAACCACCTCTCCTCTCCTCCCATCTGGATCCACTCCCTTTTTGTCTATTTTTAGAAACCAAACACATTACTTGAGCATTTTTTTTTCATTTTTTGTTTGTTTAGTTGGTTGGTCTGCCATATTTGATTTACTTGTTTTTAGTTATTGTATCATATTGTATCCTTATTCTTTATATGCCTGTGCCTTTATTTATGAACCTTCCCTCTGGGGAAATAATAAAATATTAAATGTCAGTAATTCATGCAGTGCTGCCATCTGCTGGTCGAGATGGAGGCCAACAGGGTGCAACCAATGGAGACTTGTATGGAGTACCTGGAGTAATATCTTTAGATTTATTTCTAATTCCATGGCTTCTAACATGGTGTAGAGGAGTTCTCCATGTTAAATAAATTCTATTATGGATGCTGCCCCTGGATGGATTGCATATCTAAGAGCAAGTTCTAGCTACACTGGTTCTTGATTATGTTTTTTGACCTTTCCATTTTAATACTGCATTTGGTTATGAGGTTGTTGCTACTACACTGTCTTCATTGAGAGTTTTTAGCAAGTCACAAGTTACTGTAGAACATAATTAAATGTTAGTAAAATAAATCAATTAGGCTCAAAGTAAACCAAAATTGCTATTAGTTTTTTGTCTACTAATAAAACAGGGCTTCCATGTATTCCAATCTTAGGAATTTGTCATCTACACATGATACATGGCATTATCATCTACAAATTGTATGCTAGAAAACCCTACCATCAAGTTACAAGGAACTAAATAACAAAAAAAATCATAGTATTTTAAGTAATCTTAGGATTTGTTGTTGTTGTTGTTTTTGTTTTTTAGAGACAGGGTTTCTCTGTATTGCTTTGTAGGTTGTCCTGGAACTTGCTCTGTAGACCAGGTTGGTCTTCAACTCACAGAGATCTGCCTGTCTCTGCCTCCTGAGTGCTGGGATTAAAGGTGTGAGCCACCAATGCCCGGCAGAATTTTAGGGTTTTTTGTTGGACCACAATCACAGCTGTTATACTGTCAGGAGATGAAATGTCTATTTCTGAAGAAATGAAATTGACAGCGTGAGAAGAGGTGGGGTTTGCTTTCACGGAACACATTTTAGCATCTTCAAGCTTCATTAGCTGGTATTTAATGCATTAAATGACAACATTTGGTGGTGATCATCAAATAATATAGACTATTACAAATGTAAGCCAATATTTCAATGATACTACAAGTATGCTTTATAAATCTATCATATAATAGTAGCCAAGAACCTGTAGATAATTTCTTCTAGATTGGAATTACTTCAAATTTATGATTCAAATTCTGAAACCTGTAATCTAGTCAATTTTAAAAACCTAGGTGTTTTGAAATGTTCTCTTGGGTCTGTCTTTATATCCAAAGCTTGACTTCATGCATCAGATGCTATTAAGAATATAAATTTATGAGCGACTCATAAATTTGAGAATAGTTAGTTAAGTTGATAAATACTTAACCAACTTCCAAATTTCCTTATCTCGTTGTACTCCTTGAATGTATTACTTGGCTTTCATTTTATTGAAACATTATTATCCCTTATAAATAAATACAGTGAACTACGTGCCAAGAGTACAGCAAGAGAAGGTACAGAGCATGCTCATGGATCAAAAGCGGTTTCAAGATAGACATTCAGATGACACAAAAGAAAAGAGACTGAAAACAATACAAATACAGAGCAACCAAGACAGAATGAGAAGCCTTATTTGGGAATGGACTTTAAATGTCAACTCAGGCCAGTGTTCGCTTTGAATCACAGAGAGTGCAAATTTGAGCAAAGCTCAAATTCAAGGAGATTGGGCCAAGATTTATCTAACCATATGATAAGGAAAAGTAATCCATGTTACAAATGGAAATGTCACCTGCCTCATGCAGGTGACCAGGGTCAGACCAGCACCTTAGTCCAGGTCAGGAACCAGGATATTGTCAGTGCCCAAGCTGCTGCCAAGGGCATGGTTCATTCTGTGTGCCAGAAGCAACTGTGATCTATGTTGATGCCTGTGTCCAGTGTCAACTCAGGAGACCTTAGGGACCATGCAAGATGAAATCAGAGGGCTATACTGAGCCAGCCCCACCCTTCACTGCCCTGGGAAAGCTGTTCTTACCTCTTGAACATCACTACAGTAAGAAAGCTGTCCCCTACACTTGGGAGAGAGGGCTCTTACCCCTAACCACAGGAGAGGATGAACCCACCCTGAAGGCATGAATGTAGGGGAACAGACTCAACCCCCCACACCCAATGAAAGTGTCCCCAGTAACACCCAAACCCACAATTGGGCCTTGGGTTGACCCACCCAAGCATTTATCCTATCTGGGTCCTGCTGGAGCTTATGAAGGGACTGGGTTGATAGAAAGACACCCACAAAATCTCCAAGACTCGGGGACAGGGTACCGCAGAAGAGTTCTAGTGAGGATTCAGTGAAGACAGTGTACCAAAAACCACAGGCCATGAACCAGACTGGTGACTCATTGCAATGAATATTTGACAGTCACCTGATGAGACAGGGAGTCCATTATATGACACCCGAAGCTTCCAATACCACCAAGATGGATAAAAAAGTGATGGAGAAGCAGGAGAGAAGAAGCAGAGATTTTTCTGTTCTTCATGTGATTTTTGTTCTGTTTTAATGGGGATCTTTTTTGTTCTTGCTTTTGTTTGCTTGCTTGCTTGCTTACTGTCCTATTATTTTATTAAGAACACACATTAAAAATTATTTCTAAGTCACTATACTCTATTTAAAATCCATGAATCCTTACTGCAAAAGTTACTCCAATCATCTTCATCACCAAAAACATAAAATAATGCCTGAACTCAATGTGACTAATACCATCAAATAATACCCAGGAAAGGGGGCCCAAAGCCCTACTCAGAATCCTTCACAATTTTTGCACCATTTGTTCATAGTTTAATTAGATTAGAAAGCAAATAATTGTCAATTACACAGTTTCTGGCAATAGCAATCATAACCACATAAGCAAACACTATCATGAGATGAATTTGTTTTCCAATTGGTTTTTATTCTATCATGCCTCATCCTCACAATTTTTAAAACACACACATTAAGCTGTATCATAGAAATGTTATGTCATCCTGTTTTTTTTTTCATTTGACTTAACTGTCAATTTCTACAAGTGAAATACACTAACTTCGAAATAATACTACAGGAATAAATCTTTTTGCCTGAGTTGGTGATGGGAACAGAATACTAAAAAAATATTTGTTTACAATGTATATGGCTTTGATCTTTTGTGAATGTTCCATAGCTATACAATGTAAAAGTATCTTATGGTAGTGTCTTATTTAGGGTTTCTGTTGCTGTGAATGGACAACATGACCACAGCTACTCTCAAAAAGGAAAACATTTAATTGTGATGGGACATGGTGGCATGCAGGCAGACATGGTAATGGAGAGGTAGCTGAGAACTCTACATCTTGTGGAGGCAACAACAAGTGGTTTAACTCACTGGTTGTGGCTTATGAGACCTAAAAGCCTGCTGATGGGGGAAGTTCTTTTGTGTATATGTTTCTCTTATTGGTTGATGAATAAAACACTGTTTGGCCAATGAGGCAGGAAGATAGGCTGGAATAGGAGATGAGGAGAATTCTTGGAAAAATAGGCAGTCTTGAGATGTGCTGACAATTTCAAATAAAGCCATGAACTCATTAGCAATAGTTTGATTTTAAATTACCAGTTACACAGTTTTAATACTTGTATCATTATGGTCTTGTCTTTGGGGACCCTTATTTCTTCACCTTGTTTTCCCATACTCTTGATAATTTTGTTGCTGTGTGAAACTTAACTTTTCAATGCAAAGTTGTAGTGATATTTTATTTATGATCTAATAAAGCTTGCCTGAAGATCAGAATGCAAAACTAATTACAGTCATAGAAGCTGGGCAGTGGTGACCCATACCTTTAATTTCAGCAGTCACACTAGTTAGTCATAGAGGCTAGGCAGTGGTATCGTATGCCTTTATTCCAAGCACTAGAGAGTATATAAGACAGGAGCAGGGTCTCAGACCTGGGAATTAGTCATCATCCATAGTGAGGACAGGATCAATCCAGCATTGATAGAGGTAAGAGCTCTGCAGTGACTTGACTGCTTTGCTTATCTGAGCCTCAGCTTGAGCCACAATATCTGTCTCTGGGTTTTTATTATTCATGTTACATGTGTTAGGGTAAGTATATTTGACCTAGGAATAACACCAGCACTGTATTCTGTTCCCCTAAGATCCTCTAAGCCACCAGAACCCACACAACTGGTCATCCTCGCCATGATCAGCCCTCCCCTGAAACCCCAGCAGACTATACAGGCACAGGCACAAATCACAGCAGTGGGAAGAATAGGTGAGTGGCTGGCCTCCCAGCACAATTACCCCAAAAACCAGACGCTAAGCCCCAGGACACATCCCCCTTACACCTCCCATCTCAGCAGCTAACCTCTGTCCCCAAATTTGTTGGAAATCCATTGCTCTTGTACAGTCCCCAGAAGTTTTGCAAGCCAGTGAAAGGCCTGCTTCTGGGCAGTACCACCACCACCAAAAAAACACTGGATTCTGTTCACCCAAGATCTCCTAAGCTACCCACACCCAGACACCTGAGCATCCTCCCTATCGTTACCCCTCCACCACAATATCAGCAGACTACAGAGGTACAGGAACAACCCACACCACTTGGAAGAAAAGATGAGTAAATGTCAGTATGAGAATATATTTAACAACAGAAAGGGAAATATAGCATCACCAGAACCTAATGACCCTACAACAGCAAGACTTGAACATTCCAATGCAGCTGAGGCACAAGAAAACAACCTTAAAAATCACTTTATGATGATGATAAAGGCACTTAAAGAGGAAATGAAATGTTCCCTAAAGAAATTGAGGGAGCAATAAACAAAAAAAAATAAATAAAAGAAATCAATCCCATATAAAAGCCAAGAAAGTCAAGTGAAAACAACCAACAAAGTGAATGAAATGGTTCAAGACTTGAAAATTGAAATTGAAGTAATGAGGAAAACACAAATCTAGGAAATTTGGAAATGGAGAATCTGAATAAGAAGAACCGAAACTACAGATGCAAGCATCACCAACAGAATACAAGAGGTAGAAGAGAGTTTCAGGCATTGAAGATAAAATAGAAGAAATAGATTCTTTGGTCAAAGCAATAACATATCTTTCTCTCATTAATGGAGGAAGGGATAAAAGCACAGCTCTGCGCTGTCACCTACAGAAGTCTGATCTCTTCTTAATCAGTCGGGGGTATCACTTACATAAATCTGGACTCTTGGCTTCCACAAAGAAAGTAATTCATAACAGTATGAAGTAGAGTTTGAATTTATTAAAAATAGAAAGGTACTCATGTTAAATTGTACTCATCTAAGGGAGCAAAATTGTCAGCTACTCATCAGGAGTTTATTAAGTAACTTCACAAAGAAAGGGTGAGGGATTATTTATACAAACGTGAGAGACTCCAAAACTCTTCATCTTTGCAATAGCATACCCTGTGGAAAGGATTTTATGCAAGCTATACTATTCAATCTCCAACTTTGAGTCAACACTACAATTTTTATATTCTCCGAGATGAAGTAATGGCTGGAATCCCAGATCACGGTTTGATAATAACTCCCTCTTACTTCATCTATTAGGGGTGGCAACTGATATATTGCATAAATTTACACATCAATGTACTGTTCAACTGAAGTACTTCTCACAGTCACAAACCAACTGAAGATTATCAGTTGGATCATCATGTTATACGTGGTAAAAAAAAAAAATGATACAATACTCTACCACCTTCCCTTGACATTTTCAATTATTTCTTCTGTTTTTATCATAGGTTTTCCTGATCCTTGGAAGGACTTACTGATGCCGGATCCTTTTCTAAATATTAGAGTCTCATCTTCCCCGAACAATAACTGAGTTTCATCTGCCTAGCCACTCACAACCCTCCCCATCAGTAAGTGGAACTAATTAGAAGAGGATGTCTAACTAGAAGAAAGACTTCAGCAATAACAACAGCACCAACAAGCATACTAATCTAGAGGCACTAGCACAGATACTTAGTAGGAAGGTAGGTAGACTCATTCTTTTCATTCAGAAAAACAATAAACAAAACAGTGTGGGGTTGTCTCCACACTGTGACCTTTGGCCTCATCAGCCATGGGGACTTTATGCTTACCAACAGTACAAGATGTGGGTTCCCTTTTATGCAATAGACCTCAAAACCAATGGAAAGGCTGTTGATTGTACACATACAACTGTACCTTCATGCACCAGTGAGCATATCTTTCTTAACATTTTGATAACTAGGACTGTTGGTTTCAGTTCTTCCTCATTGGCCTGAAAAGAACATTCTGTGTCTTTGAAAGTCAGAGAGCAGGAAAGAAGAAAGAGCACCCACATCAATGCTGACATGATTTCTCAATGTCCTGCAAATAGAACATACAGTGTCTCAGCAATAGGATTTTGTCATCTAGCTCTGGCACACAGCCAATACTACTGACAACAACCTTATGATTTCAGAGGCCTCTGTGTTCTTAAGGGCCAAAAACACATGGGGAGATAGCATGCCTCTGGCACTAAGATTTCATTTAACAAGAAGATAATGTCTGAGAGTGCTTTTTTCCAACCATAGGGACACTGTTTCTTAAATACTTTAGCTGCTGTTTTCATTGTTTTTCTACATGCTGTCCCAAATGTAAAAGGCACCCAGAAGGTACAATTATACTGACCACAAAATAATGTTTTGACAGAGTGACCAGTATCTGTGAAAGACCAATTCTGTCCATTCTAACAAGGCCTATTTGCTCTCCAGAGCCACTCATGTAGAAAATAACAAGGTCAACATGAGAAGATTCCACCACATGTATCAAATGATCCTTGGGAGAGCAAGTTTTGGGTACAGGGGAATGATAAAAAGCAATAGTTTAGGGAAGTCTCTGATCTTAGCAATCCCTATGTACTACTATAACTCTAGGTATGGGCACTGGAATGGTTCCACTGTGATTCTTTCCATCCCATAAGAATTTAGTAAGAGCTGCTCAAACTGTTCCATCTGACACAAGATGAGAACAAATTGGGGTCAGCCACAGGACCCTGATTATATCATCTCTACAGCTCCAACAATCTGTAGGGCAACACTATAGCTGAAAATACTGTAACTTCTTTTCTTGCTCATTTCTGGGTATAGAGAGGACATGGGATGGACATGCAATGGTTAGCCCCAACATAACTGTGACAAAGATAAGACAATGAAGTTTAATCTGAGGCTACTCTTGAGCATAGCATTAGTCTTTTCTCACCTATCCTGTTGTAACATATATGCCTTCCACAACTCTAGAGGATTTGATGTCCTTAGAAGATAATTAGTATAACACTTGGCTTTCTGTCAATTTCTTTCCTAAAACTGCAATCAAGCACAAATATTGCCAATATGTGTTTTCTATGGCTTTGTTTGATGTCTTTTCCTAAAAGGAATAAAAAAAGGTCTTCTCAACCTAGATAGGGACACCAACAATGGACCTCAGAAAAGATTCCACATAAATCCAGCTTAATCAAGCAGTAACTAAAAGGCAATTAATTAAAGGACCATAGGTAATTGGTTACTAGTATTAAAATTGATGATTTAGAGGCAGATAGTGGCAGTCATCATTATTGCCAATAAAGGAAAAACAAGTCACTGGTGCTCTGAGCATTACCTGAAGACAGCTGGATTGTTAAGGTGTGTGACTTCCCAGCAGTGGGTGAGTGTTTCTGTTAGCTAAAGGAAATTTCCATACATCTTGCAGTTTAGCTTTCCAGGATCTGTGAGTTATATCTGCTTCTGAGTCATGAGTCTCCTTCCTCCTCCAGAAAAGATAGTTCCAGTGTGGAAGAAACTACTACTCCATGGAGATGGATGGGTCTATTTCCTAAGCTTTCAATTCTATTATCTTTTTTTGGTTGCTTTAACACTTTACATCCCCAATGTACATGCTAGCTTGGGTCACTCAGAAACACCAAGGCTTCTGATAGCTTATAATGACAATAACACAGTAATAGGATAAACACAGCCACTAAAGTCCTGTTCACTACTCTAATCCCTGTTGATTTAGCTTTTTTACTAACATTTTGATGAACACAGAGTTATCCATAACTGGGAACTGGATATCATACACCTCCAAACAATATCTCCTCTCCATCCTCTGTCATCTTCCAGTCCTTGATATATATGGGAATCACAGAACATGAAGATTGACAAACCCATAATACAAAAACTGGACCTCCCAAGTCAGGATACTTCAAGCACTAAAGAGACATAACAAAGAAACTCTACTAACTATGACTAAGAAAAATAAAAACTATTTCAAACTGTGCTGGCTGACATTAATCAATTTGACACATCCTAGAGGAACCTGGAAAGAGGGAACATCAGTATAGGAATTGCCTCCATCAGATGAACCTATTAAAATATCTGTGGCATATTACCATTAGTAATATTTACCATGGGTTTTTCTAAGAATGGTAGCTGCGAAAACCAGGGGAAGCAAACCAGTAAGCATTTTTACTTTGTTTGGTTCCTGTCTCAATGTCTTGCCTTGATCTCCTCTCTTGATTTTTTTAGACAATGGACTGTAATGTATAAGAGGAAATGCATCTTTTCCTCAGCCAACTTGATTTTTCTCAATTTTTTATCACAGCCACACAGAAGCAAACTAGAACACACACATGCAAGCAAATATATCACAAAAGAGAATGATCATCAACTTAAACTTTAAATGCAAGAAAAGCATAGACTACTTAAACAAATCATTAACAACTAATCTCCATTAGTATATCTAGTACAGATACCCTCCAAAGTTGAAAGAAGGAGAACTGTCCATGAAGCCACAAACTCAGAAATCAACACGCACGGTGAAAAAGGATATTCTTCCTGAAAAGTTTTGTCTACCAATACTCAACATTAATCAACCTGTATGAAAGAATAGTTCTGCTGAGCTGGACATGCAGCTACATGCTACAGCACTAGCTCAGTGTGAAAGAGGTCTTGAGTGAAAGCTGTAATGACTCAAGTGATTGCTGGAGGATAACTTAACTGGAATAAGTGTCACTTTTAGTAATGAGTAATAGACATTGTCATCTTGGTTAGTGATTTTGAGTTATAGAATAAGAAATGTATATAAATGCATGCTGGAGCCATGTCCCAATCCATATTCTAAGAACCTACCAGTGAGTGACAGAAAGGAGAAATACAGCACAAAATCAAATGAAAAGGAAATCAGTTGCCCTATATTCCTGCAAAATATCAAACATTCTCCAGTCTGTGAAGATACAATGAGATGTGGAAATGGCAGCTTCTTTTTTCATTAATAAACCAAGATACATTGATTTTTTCATGTTATCCAGCACTCAGTGCTCATGAATGTCTTCTTTCTGCAATTGTTCTCTTCTCTAATGATCATATTCTCAGACCCAAGCATGGCCAAGAATTCTAGAAGCCCAAGATCCTACAGAGGCTGGCAAGGGGTATTAAACTACAGTAACCTCAACACTCATTTCACTTGGTGAAGAAGAAAAAGCAGATAGACACCATGACTCATGATTCATGATGTGGACACTACAAGGGAGGCAGAGACAGAAAGAGTGTCCATGTGTCTGAAGCCAGAATGAGACCTTGACCAACATGAGCAAAAGGAAAAGAAAAGGAAAGGAAAGAAAAGAAAAGAAAAAAGAAAAGAAAAGAAAAGAAAAGAAAAGAAAAGAAAAGAACACCTAACTTGGTAAAACAAAAGAAAAAATCCATGGGTAGAAAAGTATGGGTATGAGAACAGCAACAAAGGGTTGAAAGAGAGAATATGTACAGCCAGCCTCACCTTTAGCCCCTCTGTTTTTTACCTCTAATAGAAGAATCCATCTTATAAACATCTGCTTGTTAGCTGAAGACCACTGCTTCTGGAAGTTCACAATGATATAATCCTTGAATGTAAGTATGTAGGGTCAAGCTGGCCCAAGAACCAAAGCCTATAATGAAGGAATGAAAAGTACAGAAGAGAGAGGTGAGTCAAAACCTGGGCCAGCACCACTTGAGGAAAGACTACAGAAGAACCCAAAATGAAAAGCCTTGGAGTTCATCATGTCCTACAAAGTACACTCACTGCACTTAGCCCTGCCCTTCAACACTGTTACCAAGAGCTTTTTGATATTTTCCTTTGGTTGGACAAATGCTGACAATTCAAATCAACTGAAGCAGTTTCTCACCTGGGTTGCCTCAAACTAATTGTCACTTTCCTTCCTTTCAAATGCTGTTATCTGAATGTATAGTATGTGCTGCTGAAATATGTTCTGTTGGAATTGACACATCATGTTCAAATTATGAACAGTTTCAGCAATTACCCTTGTAAGAAACACTGCCATGATCTCCTACCTGAATAGCACTGAGAAGCAGGATTCTCATGCTGGGTCATTATAGCAGGCCATTTTGCAGAGCCATTCATGGCAGTTATTGGTTTCCTGTCATCTTTTGCAGCCCAGTTCCATATTTTAGCTTGGAATCTGGCCATGCCATTGGCTACAGCCTGATTTATGATATCAGTCTTCATCCAAACCTATCACCAACTTGTTGAACACTGATGTTTCTGGGGAGCTTCCTGTAAACAAATTGGGATGACCACGGGTCATTGTGTCAAGTGGCCAGTAAGCACTGTCTGATACTAGATACACATGTAGGTTGTCAGCAGATCAGACCATGATGCCCATTCATGCTGCTCTATTGCACTGTGGATTACTATTACCCCCCCCCAATGTCCAGTAAGGGAAGAAATGGGAAATGTTTGTTTTGATCACATTTCCCCTTATTTTGATACAGTCTTAAATCCTTGGGATAATAGGGATACTATTGTTATAGATGTTTCATGGTGTGTGCCACATTTAGTTTTGGTGCTTACTAACTATGTGACTTTTGACAGTTTACTCTCAAGTGTGTTTACCACTGCCTCAAGGAGATAACAGTATCAGTGTGTTCTGAGCTCTGTATTGTTGAGTCTTTAGAGGCAAGTGAACAGGGAGTAAAATCAACCTTTTCTTGGGGGTATTAAATTCAAAAGAAACAGAAAGATAAAAAAGGTGTGTGAAGACCTAGCACTCCATAACATAATTGTGACAGTCTTCCTGCACTTCTGTTTCACCATTAATATTTCAAATTCTGTGCTGTTCTAGAAGTAATATCCACACCAAATATGATGACATGCACTTGGCATCATAGCATGTAGAGGTTGGAGGCATGAAGATCATTTCACGTCTCTAACCTGGGCTACAGAGTTCCTGTCTCAAAACAAACTAAATTTAAAAACACAGAAAGAGATTGAAAATGATTTCCATGTGTTGGAGTACTTAGTCTGTACTAGATAAAAAGAGAATGTGTAAGAAACTAAGAGGGGACCAGACTGTGAGAAGGCAGTTACTGCAGAGGAAGAAATATTGAAGCTGTTACATGAAAGACAGACGAACAGGAACTGGGTGGGGTTTTAAAACATATAATGATTTGTGACGGAAAATATAGAAATAAAAGCAGTTAAACTGCAGAGATGATCATAAAGAAAGACAAAGGTAGTTTGGGATCCAATGTTACAGAGAACCACAGATTTTAAATCAAGAGACTAAAGACATTGACATATCCCAAGCCTTGTTTAGGCAACCATATTGTTGAGATTGTTCTGGATTCAAGCTCCCTATCTTATACTGAAGACACCATCTCTGAGCAGATGTCCCATTCTGGTCCTCTGACTCTAACCACCTATTCAGTCTTCAGCAGTGTTCCCTAAGCCTTATGTGCAGTGGTTGTGTTGGATATTTTCAACTGGGGCTGGGCCGTCTACAGAAAATTGTTCTCCATACAACACCAACTGACATGCAAGCATATTGGGGAATTCTCATAAGACTTCCTCTCTGTAAGATTTACAGGCAATTGGGTTACTGAAAAAGAACCAGTCTGGTTCAGGGGGAACTCCTTTACAGGTTAGCAAATTTCAAGAGACCAGAATTAAACACATACGAGCAATGAGCAACATAAAATGATATCAGCAGATTGTATTCATAAATTCATATACATGTGTGTTTAATAGAAGGTGTGAGAGCATCATAGGAGTGAGAAGGAGGAAGGAGTAATTAAGTGAGTACAGTATTCATATATGAAATTCTCAATACATCAACAAAAATTTTTAATATCAGGGTAAAGACTGGCTTGTTGGCACTGGTACAAACCTATAATCCCAGCACTCTGAAGGTCATCTCTGTGACTACAAGGCTAGTCTGACCTATGTAGAAAGACTCTGTCTCTTTATGTATAGTAAAACTCGTACAGAAGAAAGCAAAGATGGTGGCATAAGAAGCTGTCTATGGTTCTCCTACCTGTAATCACTTCTATTCCAGGCCACAGTTATGAGGCAGGATCACAGCAGGTATAAGATCAAAACAAAGTAGCATGAAGAATGGCAGTGTCTAGAATGGAGAAACATTGAACTTGATCCACTAGGAATTCTGTGCCCACACAAGAAAAGGCAGCTCATCAAATCAGTGTCATCTAGTTCAGTATCAAAAGTCATTCTGATGCCTTTCATTGGGATCCATGAGGAACGTAGGTCTTCGACTTCCCCAGTTAGCACAAACTGGAGATAACACTGTTCTTCAAACTAACCTGCAAAGCTACAAGCTCACCAGCTTTCCACTGTCTTCTTGTGTTCTACAGAAAATTTTCAAAGCACACCTTTCTTTGAGATGGTATTCGCTCTGCAGCCACCTCTGCCTGTATGAGCCCTCCACATGAAGTTTGTGCAAACTTCTCCAGACTTTCTACCCCAGCTGTGAGCTCAGGATAGCTTTACCATCAGCCTGTAGCACCTCTCTCTAACTAATCATGGATAGTGCCCTTCTTCACCAACATGCTGACATGACCATGCTGTCTGTGGTGACTGAACAGAGCCAGGTCTGCACTTTGGCACTTTCCTTTTCAAGGGTTGTCCAGTGGGTTCCCATAGGAAGTACTGAGAGGAAAGCAGCTGCTCACTGGGAGTTCACTGTGACCATCACTTATCAGAACAACACACCCCAATCCCATAGCCACTTTTTTTCCAACACTGTCTGCTAGCCTTGTCCCACTCACAACCCCTCAAGACACCTACCTAACAGGAGAGCAGCAAGGTCTATTTCTATGACCACAACAATCTGGGCACCCTAATAGCTCAAGAAGTTTGGCAGTGCCTGCAGACCAATGGCACTGTGTCCTTCCCTCTTAGTCAGATCTCTGGCTGACAACCAGAAATGGTAATAATACTAAAGGATATTCAGCCAATGAATGGCCAACCACCACTCGCAACCTCTGGCATTTACTATTCCACATCTGGTCAAGCCAAGACAGACACCAGTCTTCAAGTACAGAGCCAAGAGGGGAAGAAGTGAGATCAGCACTCAAAGGAAACTCAGCACTACTTTTCAGAAGCAGACAGTCCACAGAGTGGGAGAATGTGAGTCCCAAAAGGTCAAGCCTGGCTCTGGCTCACCATTCCCATCTTCAGACTCTGTAATGGGAAGAGGATACAGAGCAGTGAATGCCATCAATTCTGCATTTAAGAGATGCCCAGGGGTACAACACAGCCACACATCTCTCTGCCCAATCTCATCAGTCCCATATACCAACACACTGTAGCCAACTCCTTCCTGATCTGTTGCTAAAGACTGTAGAAGATAGCCATGACTGACATTTTGTTTTGGTAATACTTGATATTCTACCTGTTGAAAACCTTCTCCAGAGCAATTCATCTCAAATCTGGCCCTGAGAAAGAATTCCTCCCAGATTCCAAGCACCTGTCTTTCACTTAAAATTATAGAGAGAGTTAGCTGTAGCCCATGTAAAACTGCTAAACTCTGAGCTATGAAAAGCTTCTTCTTTTCTTATTTTATTTTGTTGTGATGCATAGGAGAAAGCTCAAAGCCAAGATCATGGAGACAAGTTCTCTACTGTTGAGCCACACCCAAGCCCACAGGTGTGCATATTTTTAAATCATTTTTTCATGTCACTTACAAGAAATCTTTGTAGTGTGGGGCTGGAGGTAAATCTCAGTTGTTAAATGCTTGCAGGAATGAGGAACTAAGTTTGGATACCTACAGCCACATAAAAAACCAGGATTCTAAGGACTCATATGTAATGGAATCAAAAATAAGATGTTGGTGGAATTCTTAGAAGTTATGGACCAGACAACCTGAATAATATCAAAGTTTCAAGAAAATGAGAGCCACTGTATCAAAGACAAATGGGAGGGCAACCTGAGACCATGCACTAAGAGAATTCTTTAATCTCCCCATGGTGGCTTAGCATGCATATACCACTCAAGCATAAAGGAACACAAAAAACATCTGAGAAAACATGCCATCACTTGACTACAGGAAACACTACAACAGTCACCACCTGATTCCTAATAGAGACTACTGTCCATGTTGCTCAAGCAGAACTCACAAGGTGCTTCCCCCACTGCTGGGCCCTGACTTCTTCCTTTACTCTGTTTCATTGGTGGAAACATCCATGGAGATAGAGATGTCCCCAAGATTGCCAACTCCATGCCAGGTACCTTATCTGCTGTAGAATCCAGATCTCTGGAATGCCGGAATCAAAGTCTGACAGATTAACATACCACCTGTCCATGGGAACAGGTCATTAACAACTACCATCCACTGTCCTTCAGAATTCCTGGCCTTGAGTCCAGCTCCAGGCCTAGAACAAACAGAGACTAAAATATAGATGAGATGAAAGTCGAGCTAACAGCACCTTTGGAAGTCAATGGGGCACAAAAGAAAACCAAGATCCATCACTCCTCCCTTTAGCACATCCCAACATGCAGCAGGCCCTGCACTGCCCTGATGCTGGGAGCCTACACCATGCTTCACACAATGCCACCTGAGGAAGCAGTCTCCTTGATGTAGAAGAGCAAGGGTGCTGGACAGTGTGATGGGGTCCAGCATCAAGTGTGCAGACATCACTACTATGCTAGCAGATAGTCATCCTTCCTAGTTCTTCAACTCCTTCACAGACCTAGACCAATTCCATGATCCCACAGTAATCAAACCAAAATACTGAACAGTCATCAGGTGGGAACAAGGCCAGTGTCACCATCTGATCCAGTGAGGAAGAATGACCATAAAGCCTCTGAGCTCCTTAATGGAATTCCTCTGGCCAAAAGAGACTAAACTGGGCCAAAGTGGATCAACCCAGTCCAAACTGGATTAACCCCCTCCAAACCAGATTAAACTGCCAGTGGTATTGACTATATGCCAGAATCAGATGGCAAAATCCTATTGCTAAGACATGGTATGTTCTATTTGCAGAACTTTGAGAAACCATGCTATCATTGCTGTGGAGGTTTCCTTCCATTTCAAAGACCCAGAACATTTTTTTTCCAGGCTGTTGAGGAGGAATTGAAATGAACAGACTTAGTTGGTTAAGGACTTTCTGTCCTACACTATCAAAATGTCAAGAAAGATATGCTCACTGGTACATTTAAGGCACAGTTTTTACGTGTACAACCAATAGCCTTTTGATTGAATTTGAGATCAGTCACACAGGAGGGAATCCACATATTGTTCTGTAGGCAAGGATAAAGCTCTGTGATTGATAAGGCCAAAGGTCCCAGTGTGCAGACAACTCCATGCTATTTTGTTAATTGTCTTGTTAAATAGAAAGAATGAACCTCTGTGCCTCCCCCTTCTAGGTATCTGTGCTTGCTCCCATAGATTAGTGCACATGTTGGTGTGAGAGGCCAGACACCAGCAGGGAAGACTAATGTCATTTTAGACTGGATACCATCTTGAGAAGCTGCTGACTGGACCCTGAACCCAGTACCCAGAAAACACACACACACACACACACACACACACACACACACACACACACACACACACACAGCTACAAGTTGCTCCAGGGCCCCCAAGTCCTGTTGAATTAGCCTGATACCCAAGAAACAGATGGCTTATCATGGTCACCAGTTATCCAAATAGGTCACCAGATGCTCCAGCAGAAATTCCCAAATGCTTACTTAACCCAAGAGCCAATGGACCCAAGAATCATCCCCCTGAACCAATCAGAAAATGGCAAAGCTTGCACTCCCCTAACTTGTGGGTATTTTCCTTTATAACCTCACTCCCCTGCCAGTTCTGGTCATTCCTCTCATCAGATGCTTTGGAGTGCTGCTGGAGGGCCCAAACACGAATTTGTTTGTAATAAACCCTGTGTGTTTGCATCTGTGCTTGTTTCTGTGGTGGTCGTGTTCGGGGATCCTGTGCCCTGGGCATAACAGGTGCTGCAGTTACCACTGCAGTCTGCCTTCAATTTGGACAACCTCTTTTAATTAGTCCTACTTACTGATGGGAAGGGTTGTAACTGATTAGGTCACTGAGACCCAGTGATTGTTCTGGTAATATGAAATTCTAATATTCAGAAAAGATTCATGTATAAATAAATCCTTACAGGGATAAAAAAAATGGTGGTAACAACAGAGGAAATAATTAAAAAGGTTGAGGAAATGGGATAGAGTACTGTGCTTTTTTTAACCAGGTATAACATGATCAATCTTCAGTTGTAATTATACTGATAGAAGTCTGTGAGAAGTAACTCAATGGAACAGTGCACTGGTTGGTAGAACAGTCAACACCCCTAATAAATGAAGCAAGCAAGCATGTTATCTAACCCTGATCTGGGATTCCAGGTATTACTTTATCTACCTGAAAGCCCCCAATAGCAAGTATCCTTCCTGCATCTAGAGAATATAGAAATTGGAGTATTAACTCAAGGTTGGGAACTGGATGGTATACCTTGAATAAGGTCCTGTTGCAGAGGTTCTTGTCTTGCCTAGTCCCACCACCCTGCTGCCTCAAATACACAGATGATATATTAATTATTAAACCATTGGCCAATGGCTAGGGCTTCTTATTGGATAACTCTGTCTAAATTATTAACCCATTTCTATTAATCTATGTATTTACATGTGGTCTCGGCTTACCAGAGAATACCCAGACCTGTTACTACTTTGTGATCTACATGGCGTCTTTCGGTGGCCCTCCATCTACCTTTTCCAGAATTCTAGTGGTCTCCTAGTCCTATCTATCTTCCTGCCACCATTGGATAAACAGTGTTTTATTCATCAACCAATAAAAGAGACATATATACAGAAGGACACACCTCATCAAGGTCCATTCTATGGGGTAGGCTGTTGAAAAGATGAAGAGTTTGAGGGTCTCTCAATGTATGAAAATTTTTACACTTTCCTGTCAAGTTCCATAATAAACTATAGACTTATATCACCAGCTTTGGTGTAGTGCTTTGTTGAGTAGGCTTTATGTTAGGTAAAATGTATTTTTTCCATGTCTCCCAGTTTAGTCAGTACCTCTCCCTTTCTTTTTTCCTCTCCTCCTTCCCTTTCCCCCTCTCAATCTCTAAGCTTCTTTCTCTTTATACCTATTTCCCTATTTTCTGTTCTTCCCCTTCCCTCCCGTTGCTCTACATGATTTCCCAGAAAATACAGTGATGCCTTATTTGAGAATTCTCTGAAGTTCTAGGCTCTCTTTAGCCACCTGGTTATATTTTTTTACATCTCTCCATGATTTTCCTTTTAATCCTAACTGCCTCTTTCCATGGCCTCCTCATCTCCTTTATGTCCAATTTATTTTCCCTCCTTTTTCTTGTAACTTAACTACTATTCACAAGTCTGATGATGCTTTTGTGTTTTACTCATTCACCCCAGAAATAATATCTTTACACATATGGTTCCATCACAGTTTTGTTTCTTCCAACAATGATCAGTGTTTAGAGAGTTAGCATTGATATATGACCATTTTTTTTGCTTGTCCAAGATGTTTCTACTCTTTCACATTCCTTGATTTGGGAGGTTATATTCTGTTCTCAGGGGTTGCTAGGAACTGACACTGGTGTAATGAGTAGCAATACACAATGGAAACAGCACTTCAAGCATCATATACCATATTCTTCTTTCGACGTTGTAAAATTGTCTTCTGAGAGAATAATGTTGATTCAGAAAATTCCCATTAGTGACCTATCCCCAAATGAACAAGTAGTAATATAAACAAAAATAAAAAGACAATAATGTAAAGGCACCACAACATGAATCCTTCAAACACGTAACCCCATGATAATATCCTCTAATGACAGTGATTTAGAAGAAATCCCATATGACTAATTCAAAATAGTGCTTTTAAGTATTTGCAAAGAACTTGGGAGGACACAAACTTCTAGGTTGATTCTAAGAGACACAAACTGTTAGTTGCAATTTGTGATTTTATATGGAAATCAGCAGTGGATGTGGAGGTTCAGCTTCTTATAGCTAGAATTACTGAAAACAAAGGGACAATAACAACAAAATCCTGAAATATTTGAAGGTATTCAATAAGCAAAGATTCAGTAAGTAAAGACAAAAACTGTGAGGAAAGCTAAAGCAATAATCTCAGTTTGGAGTCAAGTAGAGTCAATGATATGGAAACTAGATAGACAGGAAGAGCAAACTTTACAGAGGCATAAGACACCACAAGAAGAGAAATGTATGATTCATATGCAGAGGAAAAGCAGAATAATTTCATGCCAAAGTAAAGGACATAATATTCCATGAACAGAGAGGCCTGATCCTGTGGCAAGAGGCCTTTAGAACACTAAATGAGACTGTGGTAGAACCTTACCACTCACATTTCAAAATATTATATCTACAGGATACAACAGTAGCACTTGAAGGTAAGTCCATCACCAAAGGAGCAGTTTTATCCTTCAAATAGTTAAAGGCCATCATCTATTTCAAGCTCTGAGAGACAACTGTCACCCTTTCTATGGCCACAAAACCCATCATGATCCAAAGTCAAAGAAAAACTTGCCCAGGCAAACTGTCTAAACAATCCATGACCACCAACAAAGCATTACTGATGACATCAGAAGAGTCAAAGGTCATGCCATGCTTAAAGTTAGTAGATTTGATATTGTGAAAATAGGTACACTATGAAAATCAATCTGTACATTGGACACAATCTTCAATGAACTTATGATGCCATTTTTCCAGAAGTAGAAAAGCAATCTTGACATTACCATAGAAACACAAAATACCCTGGGTAGCATGAGCATGCCTTATATGCGGTCATGACTCACAACCATAGTAGCAAGTATATCCTCTTGCTTGCACAAAAAATAAATCTGAGTTGAGTTCCAGTTGTAAATATGTGCAGTTAAGACTTATGTAGTTTGGGGAACATGATGAAAATATAGCTTGGTTGAAGCATAGCCTCTTCAACAAATGATGCCAGATAACCTGCATTTCCACAAATAAGAAACTAGGTTCTTATGTATGACCCTGTTCAAAGTTAATACCAATCAACTAGGAGACCTAAGTGTAACACTCAAACCTAGAAACTGTTAAGAACACAGCGCTAACAGTAAGGAATATTTAAGGATTGAACAGGATTCCAGCCTCTCAAAAAATCCTAGCAACAATTGAGAACTGGTTTCCCAGGGAAGTACAGAGAGAGGTCCATACCAGCAAAGGAAGTAGTTACTTGAGGAGATGAGCAGTTTCTTGAGAGAAAGGCTCTGCTGTTGTACTGGTGACAGAGAGTTAATTAAATCTAGAAATTTACAATGAGCTAAAATATATATCCAAGCCATGGGCCTTGGAGTTCATGATGGGTGAATTAAAAGACAGTTACAGAGATGAAATACAAGTGGTCAATGAATACATAAAATTTCTCAAACTCAAATCATGTCCTCTGCCCTTTAGCAGATCACTTCCATGAGGTCTGTTCTCCCCATCTGTCTCCATTCTCCGTGGATTACACAGAGCTTTGTAAGTGGCCAGCCTTCCTCCATTTTCTAACACTTCGTGGCAGCCACCAATACTGGTAGGCACTCTCTAGCTGGGAGTCTTCTGGCATCAGGGCCTGAGAATTAGGCAAGACTATTCCCTCCTGTCCAGGGACAGGCCTTACTCCTTCCCAAGGGCTCCAAGCTGAGGAACATAGCCTGACCTCCCACTTGCAGTGCTGCTGAGCACATATGGCTGCAGTTAGCATCTCATATTCCTGGCCAGCCCAGGGCCTATGCTATCCCCACACCTGAAGGTCTTTCCCAAGCCAGAACCATCTGAGTTTCTGGGAGGCTGAGTGGATATGGTTCCATCTTGCCTCTCACTGCCCCCAGGTGCTCAGGTGGTAGAATGGCCATCAGAATGAGTAACCATTCTCAGTGCCTCTAGATGCCTCTAGATTCCTCTTTCTGGCTGGAAATGAGTCCCTCACTGCTGTGGATTCTCTATGTAACATCCAGCCATTTCCTGACCCCCTCCCAGCTTCTGGGGTCATCCTGTTCAGGTAGCTTTGAGTCAGGCAAGCCTATAGCAGACAGCTGAGCTCCTGTCCCTATAGTCCTATGCTTCCTCCTGGAATACCAGTGGTTAGTGGGTTTTGCCCTGTATTTTGTCTGTGTGCACCTCTTTGAAGAGAACTACTGTTTTGTCGTGGTCACAACCCAGGAGACCAACATAGGTGTGTTCCAGGGCCTGTTCACTCAGGTTGTATCTGTCCCCTGGGGCTCAGAAGACAGGCAAAGGGATCTCAGGCTCAAGCTTCCTTATCCAAGGTCCAACTTTCTGTCTATGGGATCACCTGATGTGCCACAAACATGTCCCAGTGTCAGTGGTATGCAAACCAGTCTGGTTTCAAACTCCCAGTTCTACCTCCCAAGTGCTAGAGTGACAGGTGTGCCTCACCGAAGTGACCACCTGCCCCCAAATGTTCAAGGTGTGAGTCTAAGGGGGCATGACTTAAAGACTTATTTACTAAATTGCATGTTCAATTACTGGGTAATTTTTTAAAATCCTTTTTGAAGTAGGATTTAATATAATAACTTGTTACAGTAATATGTGGTTTGAAATTCAAGATTCCACAGAACTTTCCAAGGACGCATACTTTTTTAGAATTTCTTCCATTGAAATGAAAATTACTTGGAATGTTCATTTTTGAAATTAAATGGTTATAAGGAACAAAAATGGTCCTCTCAAGAGCAGCACTGTGATTCTGTCAGTTTCAAGTCCTTGAAGGATGACCTAATTAAATTCAGACTCCCAAGATTTCTGAAGTCACAGTTCACCAGACTTAAGACAGTCTCTGTAGGAGCCTGTGTAGGGGCCTTGTTAGAAGTCCTCCTCTGTCTTAGCCTAACAGGAAGCATTCCCACAGATATCCAAGCTTGTAGAGGGTTTCCTTTTTTAATAGAAGTCAGGATCTTTGTTTCTGAGAACAATTACTTTAGAAAATATAAAACTGTAAACACAACCCCCATACCTCAGCTTCTCCCTTTATATATATAAATCGTTCTCAATTATCTTGGCAATTTTATAACTGCTAACTCTCCTTTTCAAAGGAAAATAGTGCCCCTTTCCCCATGGTCTGAGAAGGTAACACTCTGAATCCCTTGCTGTGAAAACACTAGAGAGATTTTTTCCCCTTTGGGGAAGAAGAATTAACAATGAATTATTGACTGAAATTCTGTCAAATCTCAGGGATGGGCATGAGATCCTAGGCCATTCTTGGCCAGCCACATAGTTGTATATTACCCTTTATATAGGAGCTCCTTTGAACCTCAGCTCAAGAAAAGAAACAACCCAGTCCTCCACCCACAGGGTCAATCACCTAGGCAACCCTTCCTAAACCTCTTACTCATAAACTCTTTACCCTGCTAAACATCCTCTTTGTGGCTTCCTAATATCCTGTCTACACTAACACCTGGCTCACAAACAAGCCACTCTACCCCTCACTATAGCCTGCTCTGCCGACTATATAAGCTAGCCTGAGAAAAAAAAATAAAGATTGCCACTGAATCATAATCCTGTCTTGTGGTCTGTTGTCCCCATTCCCTATCCCTGACTCTCTTGCCCCAGGTTGACGTCCTGCCTGGAGGGACAAGATTTCATCAATGCTATCTCTTAAACCCTTTCCTACTACTGTTTGAGCAGAGTTGAGTTCTTGCATCATCTTGTACTGCAATAGTCTTAAAGATGTGTGACTGTGGGACAAAATTTTCCAACACATCCTTTGGTTTGATAACATCGTGGTATTAAATTTCCAGAAAAAAATTGGAAAACGATCAGTTTTGTAGAATTGTATTTTCCTATTTCTTATATAAAATAGTATTCTTTTTAATACTATCCTTTGAATATTGTTACATTGAATCATTGTTAGTTTTAACCCAAACTCATTTGGCATACTCTATACTCTGCTGTAGAGTGCCATAGCATTTGCTAGAAAAGCGCCTAGTGATTGACAAGACAGCAGTTGTCTTTAGATCTCACATGAGTTTTTCAATGATGAATTTACTTCTGGAATAGAGTTGGTCAGAGTTTGTTGTGACAAACTTTCAGATATGCTTGCATGAAATACATTTTTATGGTCTTTTTTCATTAAGGACTTATAGATGAGTAGCAGGCTCTAAAGCCCCTTTCCCATATCTGGTAGCTGGTACCTGTTTGTCTCAGAACTCTGAAAATTCAGAACAAGCCCTTTGCTGCTAGTCTAGGTCTATGGATACAAAAGTGTGCAGTTTCTAGTCCCCAGCATATGGCTTGATTTCTTGAACTAATAGGTGAAAAATTTCTACATCCTGATAAGCCTCTCGGCTGGTCTAGCAATCCAAATCAGAGAAAATCAAACTGAATTAGAAAAAGCCAATGTTTAATGGATACAGCACTCCTGGATGGCCTTCTAGGCCCCAGAGAGAATACAGAAAGGGAGACTGAAAAAATCAGGAGTCTATTTTCTGGGAATCAGTTTAAATCCCATATGGAAGTGGTCTTGAGAATCTGTGGGGGAGGAGGTCAGCATGTGGGAGGCTTTCTGTGATGCAACAGGGTTTAGAGAGATAGGGGAGGGGAGAGATAGGGGATCATAACATTCCAGACTCTTTGGGTATATAGATGCCAGGTGCTGGGATGTAGCTTCCACCATAACAATAGGATCAGAAGTTTTGGAAGGGTACTATTCTAGAAGAGCAGGAGGCTTGTGATTCTCTAAGTGCTAGCTAAATGAAAAAGGGAAGGGATTTCTTGACATTGTCTGGACCAAACCAGCACAACAGACTGCCATTTTTGCCTTTCCTCATTTTGGCTTTCCTCAGCAGAAGGATGTTTCAAAATTGCTTTTCTCTCACTAGCCCCTTGATTTTATTCCAGAGTGAGGGTCCTGTTTTCACAGTCTGGAAAACAGCATACTCCAAAGGCCAACTGGGATTCACTCTACAGCTAACAGTGAGTTAGTTAGCCCCCAGACAAGAGTAAATTGCCATACACATTCTATCATCCTGGGCTTATGCTTTCTTTTTTATTTATGATATTTTCCAAGACTTTAAATATATTACTAACCCAAGATAATGCTAAAAAATTTCAATATGTAAGATAAGGTGTTATTTGTGATTTGTAGTATCATATATGTTCACTTACTTTTTTCATTTAGCTGTTTTTGATAAACATTTTAATTATTTATTCTACTGGTTGGGATTATATAAGTAATTTTCCCCTTTCCTACTTTCACTTCAAACCCACCCATATACCTCTTCTTGATCTTTTTTATATTCATTCCTTCTATTTTCATTAATTGTTACATATACACACATATACATATATTCCTAAGTAAATATTTATGATGTTCTCAGTGTGTAAAATCTTACTTTTAGGTATGTTTTCAAGGTTTTCTATTTGTATTGAATAAACAATTGGTAAGCTCTTCCCCAAAGAAGACTACACACACACAAACCCCACATGCATATACATTCACATAAACACACACACACACACACACACAGAGAGAGAGAGAGAGAGAGAGAGAGAGAGAGAGAGAGAGAGAGCCTACCTCCTTACTTCCCTTCAATTCTTTGGGTATGATTAAAGCCTCAGGGCTTTCCTTCTGTCCATGTTAGCATATCTATAGTCATTGTTCACTCAACTACATTCGATTATGCCATATAGTGATAACTCTTTAGAACTTAAAATTATTAATACTTGGAGCAAAAATCACACCAAGCTAATTTGACTGTGAATTTTCTTGAAATTTATTTAATGAAGAGTGATTTGACTCACCTCATCATCTTGCTTTTGTATTATTCTATAATAATATAAACCCATGGATAATATAAAGGGTGAGAGCTATGGTTTGAAGGTTTGGAAAAGTTGTATTTCAATCAAAAAGTTTTAGGGATTCATAAATATTACCTACACACCCTGAAAGAGGCTTCCAAATGCTTCATTATACCTGACCCCATGTTAAGCACCATTAACCCCAACTGCTTGTTCATGCATTGGTTTGTTCCCTCAGCCACATTCCAATGTCTTGCTCCAATTATTACCTGCAGTGTTCCCTTTTCATCTACTGCAGTGAAACTCATCCCTGCTGCAAGGTAAAATCAGTCAGGGAGCATTTAGCTGGGACTGATTCTGTAGTCCTCCCCAAGAAAATATGTTATGTAATAGACTTCTATAGGTAGAAATTTTAAACCCTTTTCAATCAAGACTAAGATTTTTTAAGATTTTTTTTTAATTTTCTACAGACACTTATGAAAAGAGATCTAATAGAGAAAATATTCAAAGCATTTGAGGGCTTCACTGCCACGGACAACCCAAGTCTGACCCGAGGCACCAAAGCCTCTCCCAGGCTCAGGACTGAGGACGGCCAGCAAGAACATCAGTAAAAACATGCAAAAGAAGGAGAAGGAGAAGCATCACGCACCCCTGGACGGTGGGGATAGATCCAGAATGGAAAAGGAAGCGGGGACGAAAGTACCAGGTTGCTCTCCCTTCAGCTTCCATCTTTCACAGTAGCCCTGGCATGGAGGAAAGCATAGGCTCCATCCACTGCCCAGGGCTGGCCTGCTGCTCACAGCGGATGACATCTATATCCACTTGCTCCTGTGTTCTTAGGCGCCAGGCCAGGGTGGCCCAACTCCTCATTTCTTTGGTTCCACTCAGAGAATTGTGCTTGCTGGACTCATCCCACCCTCAAACGCCAGGCTCCTCTTGGTGGGATGAAGACACTGACAGGAGTCCCGGGGAGACCCCAGGATAACCACCTTCTCTTGTGCTGTGATGGGTCCAACCCAGGACACATTTCCCCACCCTTACTCCACACTTAGGCCTAAGGACCAGGAGGATGGAAACAGTGTGCTGTGCAAGAAAAAAAAAAAAGTCTTTCGGGACTTCCCCAAAAGTGGGGGTGTATTTCTGAATCCCGTGTCAAGCCTTATATCCATGCTCTTGCCCCTGCCCAGGCTTTCACATATCCAGCCCCTCCCTTTAGTCCTTCCCCTTGGCCTAGCCACTGGGGAGCTGACTTAAAACAATGGGTTACAGAAACCAGCTTGGGCAACTGTCCCCTCCTGCCTCACACTTGAAAGACCAGCAGACTCAGAGGTCCCTTTGAGAGATCACAGCCCTGGTACAGGGAGGAGGGTGGGGCTGGAAAGGATGGTGGGACATGTCATCTATGGAAAAGTGCCCAAGGTACAAGCTAAGCAAAGGGAGGAGGAGGGCCAGAGAGCGGCCAAGGGGAGAAAGAAGAGGGCAGGGGTGAGCCTGGAGGAAAGGCCTCACACCACCCCACAGATGATCGTCTCCACCACAAAGGTGTTCTCAAAGTGGCGGATGGCATTGCAGTTCTTGCCCCACACTTGTTGATCCACCTCCGCATAGCCTGGCACTGCAGCCGGTAGGTGTCCTTCCCATTGTTCAGGTGGTAGATAAAGGAACACAGAGCCTCCTTGTCACTGACGTACTCCATCACTACCATCTCCTCCTGGATGATGTATGTCTGTGGGAGGTAGGTCCCTCTCTTCACATTCACGAGGAGCTCCCAGAAGTTCCGAGGGGGTAGAACAATGGTGGTGTTGAGTTCGATGATGTAGCACTTGTCCAGGGAGATGTTGTGGTAGGCAGTGAGACCCCGCTGGAAGTCATGGATGATATCTTCAAGGTCCCCACTACCAAACTGGGGCACAGGGACATTGATACGTTCATAGTTCTTCTCAAGGTAGATCTTCACATCTTCCTCCAGCTCCATCCGAGTCCGGATCTGGGAGGACAGGGAGTCTTCGTAGAGCACGCCACAGTGGAAGAGGTTATCTCGGGCCAGCTGAGCTAGAAAAAGTATCTGTAGATGTAGACGGAGGCAAAGACAAGGCCCATGAGCAGCACAACCACGCCCATAGATAGGTAGCACACACCGTCCACTGAGCCCCCTTTCCTGGAGCAGTGGCGAGAGGGGCATTGATCCCTTGCCAGAGTCAGCAGGAAATCCTGGCCCGGGCAGTTGCCGAGGCCGGGCCAGATGCTGCTGCCTTATGGGCCTTATCCGCCTTGATGCCCGCCACCGCGGGCTGGAAACTGATCTTCACCATGGCTGTGCTGACCCGCGCCTGCTCCCTGTAGCCTCTGCCAGTGCCAAGACTGAGATTTTTTTGGCTTCACCAAAAGTCCCTCTACTTGACTTAAGTGAGGCGTTTATTCAAACATCCTTTTTAAAGATAAACTAATTCTTATAGAATATGTTTGCAGCCTATGGCACCTATCCTTTAGTTCTACTAGCATTGCTCACAAAGCATGCCTGTACCTTCCTCCCTTATTGATCTGAATTCTGGAATTTGTTTCAGCTTTGTCTTTACCATGAAATAGCAACTATAATGATGCTTATTGTCATTACTTATAGAAACAATACATGCAAATTGCCAAAAGTGGATGATCATTAAGCATGAGATTGAAGAGAAGATAAATATTTATAGTAAATTCCAATACACAATACAATTTTCTATAGACATAATCCATGCCTGCAAACCCAATATTTCCAAGCTAAGGAGAATCTTGAATTTCAGGCCAGCCTGGGTTATATGCACATACAGTGAGACCTTTGTAAGGACACTGAAGTGTAAAACTTCTGTGCAGACCTTCACTAGCCCACCATAATGCTTCACTGTCCTGTGGATATTGAGTTGTAGCCTCCTCACCCTTTCCAGTCTCAATGCCTCTATGCAGCTCACCTCAGATCTTAGTTGATACCGTTTAAGGAAGATGCTCATATTCCCACGTCTGACTCCCATATTGCTCTTGTCGATGCTCACTTCAACCCATCTGAACTCTGCCATCTTTCCTGAATTACTATGTGCTAGGTATTTTCACATATCTTTCGGGGCTAAGTTTGTGTGAGGTGGCCATCTTCTATAGTGCATGCCTATACTCTCCCTGGGTCTATAAGCAAACAACAGTCCACCCTGTCCCTCATGCACAGTCTTTAAGCGTCACATATCTACCAATGTCAAGAGAACATCCCTAAAGGAAACAGTTCTTCTCCCCAGTGGACACCCTCAAGGGTCCTAGTAAGGGCTCTTTAGGATACTTGGCCCCACCATTGGACTGTGTCTTAGTGTCTTGAGTTGGCTCTAATAAAATATATCCAACTGGGTGATGTGTAAACGATACAAACTGTATTTCTAACTTTTCTGGAGACTGGAAGCACAAGGCCAAGGCTGAAACAAATTCACTTTGACGAAATCCGGCTTCCTGAGTCATAGGCAGCTATATTTTTTATATTTTCGTATGATAGAAGCAAGGATTCTCTCTGAGGTGTCTCATTTCCTCATGGCTTAATTACTTCCTCTTGGAAGTTGGTCTAGGCAGGGCAACTGGAAGCCTATCAGAAAAAGAAAACAAAGAGAAAAGGTTTGAAGTTCTTACAAACTAAGTGATTTTGTATTTGTATATTGTTTTTAATTAAAGAGCTTTTGTTAATTTTGTGAACAAATTTATAAATCATAGCACTGGAGTGCAGAAAAAACTATTCTCTCCTGATAAGAACATTCAGTGACATCACCATGACAAATCAGCTTTAATGTTTTAAACTTGAGCACATTTTTCTTTACTGGTGTGTTCTTGTCTAAAGGAAATGTAAAAACAAGCATTCAGAACATTGAGAAATCATGTCTGCTTCCCCTAGTCCTCTGTAATCCTCATTCTTATTACTAACATTGGCTTAGTTGCTTCCTGTGTTCTGTTGCTAGGGGAGAAACCGAATTTCTGAACCTTTTTCATCCTATTATGGCTTCTCCAGATTCTGCCATGAATTGTATTTGTCAAAGCCCAAGACAGTGCTGAACAAACAAGGACATATTCCACCAGGAAAGCCCTTTTAAAATGCACTGGAAGTTACACATGAATTCTTCCCCTGTTGCACTTGTGTCCTGAATGGTTGTGCAATGGCACATGCCTATGTTACTAGCTACTTAAGAGGCAAAAGCTGTAAGACTGCTGAGCAGGGAGATTGGGCCTGCAGGGTACTCACACTAAATTTAGCAACATTATGCTGCATAGCTGTAAGGAAATTACTCATTGTCTAGATGGAAAGATATCTCAAAAAGATGCTTAGATAACCCATGGAAACCTTAATGTACTTAAGGAAAAAGAAACTTTCTTGTCTAAAAATAATGTTTCACTTTCAACATCATGTTAAATTATTTTCTTATTTAGCATTGATATTTTGAGAATTTGCGACTAATCTTAATGGAATAATGAAATATTTGAGTTGTATGTTTGCTAGTATACATTTCAATGTTTTACTTATAGCATTTGTATTTGATTCATATTAGATTTCATAATTAAACCTAATGTATAACCTAATATTTATATTATTTTATGAGAATTCATATGATCTTGAATTATATATTTAATTTCAGCTTGTTTTTATTTGTGTATTCTTGGTATTTCTTAGGCACTATGAGTGCTAATATTTTGATGTTCTGAAACTAAATGCACACATATATGAGTATACATACACAGCATTCTGTGCCAGTATTGCAGTTCAGTAGATGGATGAATCCTTCAAGATAGAATCAGAGCCAAATAAACTCATTCACTGGTTAAAGCACAGCTGTTCAGAAGTTGTTAATGGTGAGCTCTGACTTTTCTATGCTTTCAGATAATTCTTTAAATTCATTTGCTCAGAATCCAAGATTTCTGAAAGTAACAAATAATTCCTTCAAACTTAGAATACTGTGAAGTGCCATATTTTATTCATCTTTTTGCAACTAAGATATTTATTCATTTGCCAAAGGAATAGTGAAAAGATGTCAAAACAAATTGCACTTGTATATGTTGTCAGGAGGATTATTTAAAGCAACCTTTAAGGAAAAGAGCTGCATTGGTATAATTATAATAGACATACCAGAGTAGTCACACTCAAAACTGTCTGAATTATCTACTTAATTTATAAAAATAATAATAGTTAATAGTTTCTTAAAAATACAGCTGACTTAGATGTGAGAAAATACAATGGAATAAAACAAAATTTGCTCAAACTGATAGGGCTTTGGTAACCAACATTTTTATTGAAATTCACCATGAACTCTAATGTCTCAGGGCAAGTGAGGTCTTGCATTAGAGCAGCATTGTATAATATTCTATTCTTGATATTAGTAATAGGTATCATTATTTTACAAGCTAGAATTCAAAGCTTAAATTTAGCATTGTTCCATAAAAACAAACATTCTAAAATGGAACTTGAGAAAATAATCTTTGTGATTTGTAACTTCATAATATAGTGGACATATTAAGTGAATAAACATTGAAATTTAAAAATTAATTACATAATTGATTTGCAATTAATAATAAATGAAGCATTAACAATATACAATGACACAATTCTTGACATTCTTGGAATGCACATATGTTGTCTTCATGTTATGCCTTCTTTATAGATCATTTCTCAAAACCTATATAATGTAAATTACTAATTTTTGGTTGTGAGCTTAGCCATAAATGGCTGAGCCATTTCTCCAGCTTCCTAAATTACTACTAATCTCATCATATGGCAGATGAAAAACAAATGAAATGGGATGGGGTATTTAAAAGATTTAAAGTCTTCATTGTACTAACAGGTCATAGTAACTGAAAATAACTATCAGATAAATATGGTATTTTGCTACCAACCATACTTTGTAAAATTAAATGCGCAAGTGAATAAATAATAGAGAAATTGAGTCAACTCATGGAAATGAGAATATGACATAAAAATAAGATGTGAACTGGAAACAGACACACAAGACAGAGAAGAGGCAGAAGGAGAGAAAAAGATGAGATAAAGACAGAGACAGAGACAGAGACTGACATGACAGCTACAGTTGGGCAATGATTGAGTATCCCTGACTCTATGCTCTTGCCTTTCTCAGAATCCTCCTCATGTTATTTCTCTCTTCACAGGTCAGATAATGGAGAAACTAGCCCATTTTGTACCCTTCTGCAACAATTGTGGTGACCTGTCATTGGTCGGGGAGTATTTTCTCTGGAAATTTCTTGTTCACACAAGGCAAGTCCTCATTTCCCTTGGTAGTAGCAATACTGACAATGCTCAGAACTCCAAATATAGGAGTGTGGGGAACTATTGCAGTTATATTTCTTCATACACATGTAGCAAGAAGCTGTGATGCACTATCTTCCGTAGATTTAAGTGAGATTTTTATAACTAGACTTAATTACAACATTGTGTAATTTTTTTAATTTTTAAAATTTTTATTATTAAAATAAAACAATATCATACTTCACATGTGCAATAGCACACTTTTCTAAATCAACATTGTACTTTGGAAATGTAACAATTTTGATATACAATGGTTTACTTTACTAATTCTATTTTATAACATTACAGGAAATCCTAAAATGTATTTATGTTCATCTTATAAAATTTTACTTTTTGAAATGATGGCATGTTTTAAGAAAAACTTTCTCATTTACCATGTATTAAATATGCTTTAAAAAATAGAGAGATAATAGGTAATAGGAAATAGACAGTGCAATGTGAAAATTTCCTCCATGTGTATCAGGATGTCAAATGTTGTTGGAATTGTTGAGGTCTTGTTTAGGAAGCTATATTAAGATTTCATGGATGCTGCTTCCTTATTACAGCTAAGAAGCACAAACTGACAGCCAATTTCTTGATTTCTGGCTCTAACACTTTTCTGACCGTTCTTTCAGGATGTTCCCTGAGCCTTAAGTACCAGAGTTGTGTTATAAATGTATGAGTTAGTGTTAGTATTCCACAAACAGCTATTCTCCACAATCCAATATATTGTGTATGTCTTAATTGATCTGTTGGCCCCCAAAATTAGCTTCATTGATGATTGTTGAGGGCTACATTCATCTGTGGACAAGTATTCAAATGAGGTTAGAAATTTCAGTCACAGTATCAGATTCTCCACTAGTTTCAGTCCTGAGGAGTTGGCTCAGTTTACAGTATCAAGCATGAAGTCCCTCTAATTGGGCAGGTTTAAGTTCAGTAGACCATTGTTGGCTACTACCAGATGTAAGTACCACTATTGTACATCTTGTGATGCTCATCATGAATTGCTCAATTTTTTTTTACATCTAACAATAATAAAAACCACTTGGTATCTTATATCGTGACACTTGAACATGAAGACAGAACATAAGACTTAGAAGCTGAGGAGAGTTGAGGGAAAAATTATATAATTAACATTAAAATAGAAAATTAGAGGTTTCATGTTGATATGACCTTCATTAAAGAAGTAAGATATTTTCCAGTAGGGAGAAATCCTGATTGGAGGTACCGCTGACCAGGCCCAGGTACGACTGACCATGCCCCACGCCTTCTTGGGTGTGGTCAGAGTGATGTACCAAGGGCTTAAGAAGGAGGGAGGTGCATATGTGGCTCTGTTTCACCTGTCTAGGCCGACTGGGTAGCATTTTCTGCATCCATTCTGCTCAGGTACAAATCTGGTCACTGGCTGCCTTGTGTGAGTACTTTTACTGAATAAACTACTGTTTATCAAGCCATTTCTGACTCCACTTTGTAAATATTAATATTTTCCCTTTCTTAGGGAAAGGTGAGTAGAGTAAATGCATCTTGATCAAGGTAGATCTAGTGTAAAATGTACATAGACACATAGACAATCACTAATGTTATTAAAATGAAAGCCTAAAGATTTTAATGACTTTTTTGTTTGTAGTACAAGTTTCTTGCCTAAAATTATATAAAATATCTTCTATAAACTTAGCAGAACACATTATTTCTCCATAAAAAATTCATACTATTTTAGACAGGATTCTTTGAAAACCACCATAGGGTTACATATTCATGAGAATTTCAGAGTGGGGCATGGGCACATTTCTCAAAACACTGTCCAGAAATAGAGTCATGTGAAGAGAATACTGGGTATTCAATAGAACATTCCAAGCAAACAAGAGTCTCATGATCCCAGTTTCTTCAAAACAGGGAATTATTCCTAGGATATGTTTTCATATTCCTCATAGGTGTAATAGATAGAAGTGAGTTGCCAGGCTTGGAAGCAAGGGCCTTCACATACTGAAACATCTTGGAGGATAAAATTATATTTAAATGGTCATTTTAAGATAAAAAGAGAGAGGGTTTAGAACAATCTACTATTAAAAATTATGGACCAATCTTAAAAATTATCTACATTTATGAACGTTGAATATCTGGTTTAAAAAAAAAGGAAAATTTCTATGATTTAGAATGTTTATATTTCACTCTTCTGAGTCCTAATTCATGATGACATGTTATTATAATTTTAAAATATATTTGGTACTTTGTTCTTTGAAAATTTAAGTGTAAAATCATTCTATGTTTCTAAGAATCTATTAATTTTTATATAAGAAACCAAGACTAATGGTGCACTTTTTTGTCATGGGAACAGAGATTAAGGTACATATTAACAGAATAGCACAAGGACTCTGGATGGAGATCACAAATTAGTTTTTGCTAATGACAAAGATATCAATAAGCATAATTTTGTATAGGTAGCTGTCATATGCTTTATGGAAAACTCCTGATAATAGTAAAGAAAATCATGAAGAAAACAATGATCCAGTTGATGTTATAAAATTGGAAAGTAAAATACATTGCAAGCTAAGCAATCAAGAGCTTCCACAAAGTTGGGAATTTAATGAAGTCTATGTGAAGCACAAATCCAAAGGAAACAAAGTTACTTACCAAACTCCCAGCATGCAGAAGAGTCCCAGGAGTTCAAGCATTCAGAGGCAAATGCCTTGCCAAATTTCATGTACCACTTAATGATGAAATACATGTAAGCAAGCACAGTAACAATTGTGAGTAGATTTGAGAAATTGATATCTAAAGGAAAATTGAGTATCTACATGTTTATATGTCTCAGCTTATTGAATTTTACTGATAAGCTTGCATGGGCAAAAATGTGGTATGAAATCTCATCTCTTCAAGGTAGTGGGGCCTGGAAGAATTGGCCAGTGGGACCTGAGAGAATAGAGCCCATAAATGAGGTGAACTAAAGTCTCTTGCAATATCCAGCTTTATTCAGAGCCTCAGATGCTTTCCACACTGAGGGTTTAAAAAGTAACATGAGTAAGTTATGAGTTCAAAATGTAAGGACAAGGTTCATGTGGAAAAAAATATGTTTTTCCATAGAGGGATATAAATGTAGTTTAAACATTTGGTTGAATAGCAACAGCTAGTAATAATAAGGAATTTTGAGAAGGAATTGGGATCCAGAAGGAGACAGGCCACGTTTTCAAGTTGATCTTTGACCTCCATACCTCAGCTGTAGCATAAACGCTTCCACATGAACACATTTAAATAAATAACTACATGTGATGAGAGTCATTCAAACATAATAGTTTGGAACCAGTTACGTAGACTAAAATAAAATTGCGTGATAAATATCTTGGAAATATTATAGACCCTCAACTGCTGAACAAAGACAACATCAACAGATAGGACAAAGCAGATAAGTGAAAGACCATGAGGCCTCAACTCTACACAAAGAAATAGAAACAAACCAAAGAATGCTCAAATTGAGCAAAATAGTTTTCTGCAGGGAAGAGCACAACAACGGGCTATCCAAAATCCAATGGTCATCCCCAAAAACCTATATAAAATACCATTATATAGACTGAACCAATTATATTTAGGAGTGTGTGTGTGTGTGTGTGTGTGTGTGTGTGTGTGTGTGTGTGTGTGTGTGTAACAATAAAGAATAAAAAGAGGCCATGAATTGGAAAGAGAACATTGAGGAGTATATAAGAAAGCTTTGAGTGAGGAAAGGAAGAAATAATGGAATTATAATCTCAAAAGAAAATAGATTGTAATAATATAATTAAAATGCCTTTTCATATTTTCAAATTGTATATCTTTTAGAGGAGTTGAATGCACTTGAACTTTAAGTCAGTTGCTAACAGGCATTTATGGTAATGCTGCTTACAGTCCTCATCTGTTATTACTTCCAATGAGTAAAAGTGAAAGGTGTGCTCTGAAGTAAGAAAGTGAACTGCAACTGATACATAACCTTTTCTGAGGAATTTGTAAGAAATACAGAACAAAAAATGGATCATGTGGCACTAGCGTTCTCTTGTAAAGTTTTAGGTCATTATAAAGAGTGTCAAATTAAAAGTTGGCTGGAACAGAGAACCACTATGACTGCTTTAATACATCTTTAAGAGAAATTTAATAGACTGCAAGCAGCAATTGGCATTATTGCTGACTTAGGAACTCAGTTCTTCCCTCTGGATATCAAGAACAAGCTTGACTAATTAGAAAAGGGCCTATATGACTGAAAAGGAAGGGAAACAATGGAGTGAAGTAAAAGGGGAAATACTAGGAATTAAGGACTATAGCAGGGAAAGGGACCAGAAGGTGTGGCTGGAACCAGAGTGAAGAGGGATGCTGGGCTTTGGGGAGATCAACTAAAAGGAAATGTCTGTGGCAATCCCATGTGGAAACTTATTACCTTGTAAGCAAATTTTAAAAAATTAAAATAATAATAATAATAACAAAAAAACTGAAAATTCATACTGTTAGTATCTGACTGTTTTGAAACTGTCCCTGAGAAGATAGTAGTAGCAGTAATGGCAACACATTTCTCTAGGGAGGACACCTTAAATTCTCTCTGGAGATGCATTGAATTTTCTGTAGAACCTAGATGTGGTAGGGCTCAGAAGGGAACAGCATCTCGTACCCTAAAGCCCTCGATATATTTATGGGAAATAAATTACCTGTGTATAGTACTAGGATGAGAATTATAAGAGAAAACAGTACTTTTCTGGTGTTGCTTTGGGTGTTAATGCAACTTTAGCAGCATCTATGTTGACTATTACTGTTCCCAGAGAGGTGAGTCAGTATATTAGGTGTACATTTTCTGGTTACTTTTATTTCTTTACAGGTGTGGTTGGTGTAGGATTTAAATAAAAGTATAGATCACATTCCCTGAAAACTGTTGAGTATATGTTCTGCCTAAAGGCAGATGTTCCATTGCTAATCCTATGCAAATCATAAGGCACTAGCACACAATCAAGAGATGCTCACACAAACCAGCCACAGCTGCCTTGAGTTTTTATATCTTATGTGTTTTATGTTCACTCTGACCAACATAAAATGCAAACCTAAAATAGGTGGAGTTTGAATTTATATTGTCTTTTTGCCAACCATATTTGAAACTTGTTTGTTCTTTCAGTGTACTTTGTTTTGTAGAATAGTCTATTGTTAATCTTTATGGTGTATACTTATAGTATACTTATACTATTGCTCAGAGGCAGAATAATGACAAATTTGAGGATATTCTGGTCTAAAGAGCAACACATTGTTCAAAAGATAAACAGAATATGTTTATCAAAGATTAACACTCCACTTTTATTTTTATACCTGGTTTTAAGTACAATTGATATTGAATTTCTTCATGAAGATAAATTTTTTTTCAGTAGAGTCTTACCAGGGGAAATCTGAGTTTTTAATAACTCATAAAGATCAGTGTGCGAGTCAAGCATTGTGGTGCATGCCTGTTATTACAGCACTTGGGATGTGAGCAAAGTTAGATCAGAAGTTCAAAGTCAGTCTGAGCTACCCTACAAGTCCAAGGAGAGTATGGATAATAAGACTCTGATGTAAACAAAATCAAAAACAAATAAACAAATGAAACAATAGCAGCAATAACAACAAAAGGACCATTCTACCATGCAGAGACACATACTTCTGGGTTAACTGCCAAGGGCAGAGTTCCACAGTAGATTTCCTAATCCACACCAATGGCTGCTGGATGAAAGGAAGGCATTCCCTGGCTAAAGGTCCAAAGTTAGAAAAACAAGGGAGTTCAGACTCTCAATTTTCACTAATACATGTGGTTTTACTTTTTCATGTTTAAAGCAAATTGAAATTAATGTTTTAGATTTTGTTAATATATATTTATTCAGTGTGTGTGTGTGTGTGTGTGTGTGTGTGTGTGTGTGTGTGTGTGATCATGTCTATTTGGACGCCAGAAGGCAGCCTATGGGTTCTGTTCTCTCCTTCCATCATGTGTGTTTCAGGGATTGGGTTTAGGCTGTCAGGTTGTCAGTCATGGGATCAAGCACCTTTAATCATGGAGCCCTCCCATTGGCCCTAAAGTTAATATGCTTTACTACTTTGGTTATTGTAAAAACTGATTTAGAAACATTTAACAATATTCTACTACCTTCCTCTTTAACAACAATGTAATTTCTATTACCATTTTCTAAAATATTAGTTTTAAAACAGCTTAGTCATTAATTTTATTGTATTTCTCATAATGATATCTAGTTCTCATCACTCTTCTGCACCTCTAAAATTAGACTCTGGTGGCTGTTCCATGCTATAAGGCCTCTTGCCATGAAACTTGATGATTTCAAGCTGACATCTCTTATCAATGGGTGCTATATGCTAATGTAAGATTTTATAAGTGATACCATTTCTATGGAAATTGATGGTGTGCTAGATAGTTTTGTAGCTAGAGTCATCTGAGGGGAGGGAACTCTTAATGAGAAAATTCCTGCATAAGACTTGACTGTGAGCAAGTCCATAGGGCATTTTCTTAATTGGAGATTGACATGGGAAAGGAATGCCCCATTAACAGGTAGTTCCATTACTGGGTTGGTGTCTTTGGGTGCTGTAAGAAAGCAAGTTACCATAAAGAGCAAACCATAAGCATGCTCCTCCATGGCCACTATAGCAGTTCTTGCCTCCAGATTTCCTGTCCCACTTGAATTCATAAACCCAATTTCCCTCTGTACCTGGAACTATAAGATAAGATAAATTCTCCCTCCAAATTGTTATTGGTCATGTGTTATTGTTATTTTTTTCTCTTTGGGATATTTTGGGAGGCCCACCACCCAACTGCCAAATAAGTCATACACAGAAAGAGACTTCTTCTTACTTATCAATTCCCAGCCTTAGTTTGGCTTATTTCTTGCCAGCTTTTCTTAACTTAAATTATCCCCAACTACCTTTTGCCTCTGGGCCTTTTCTTTTCCTTACTCCCATATATCTTACTTTCACTCTTACTCCATGGCTGGCTGAATGGCTGGCCCCAGATATCCTCCTTTCCATGTTCTAGCTTGCTACTTCCTCCTTTTCCCAGATTTCTCCTTCTATTTATTCTCTCTGCCTGCCAGCCCTCCTATCCTTTCTCCTGCCTAGCTATTGACTCTTCAGCTCTTTATTAGACCATCTGCTGGTTTAGACAGTCAAAGAATTACAACTTCATAGAGTTAAACAAATGCAACATTAAAGAATGCAACACATCTTTGAATCATTAAAACAAATGTTCCATATCAAAGGCAAATGTAGCACACTTTAAGGTAATATTCCAAAATATTCATGGTATTCCATCACAGAAATAGAAACCCTGATTTAGATAGGTGGCATCATGGCACCAATCTAAGTCACTCCTGAGTCATACTCTTGAATCACCATTGCTTTCCATGTTACTTTTCAACATTAATTCAAAGATATTAAGAAGTTACTTTTGAGGGAGAAAGTTTAAGTAATAAAAACACAATTTTTTTTCTGAAAATTTAGTTCTGAAGACTCATTGGTGAGTGTTAGATAAAGTTTATTAGAAAGCAGAGTTTATCCCTTTGCTTACATTGTGACTTTCTTAGGACTAAGAAAAGATACAGAGTTGACTGAGACATACTGATGAAAAATTACTGTCCTCAATGTGATTGGAAAAGTATAGCAAAGAAAATGTTGGTTAATGGCACCTTATCAAGGTCTCTTCACAAGGGGATGTAGAATATACAGAGAGAAATCAAACAAGATTGCGTCCTTTGAGCATCATAGTTCCTGCCACTTGAAGACATGGATCCACAAGGATGTAGAATTCTGACCAAATGAAACTGAGGATGTGTGCTATCTGGAAAGCAATTTCAAGGAAAGGAAGCCTCTTGGGTACTCTGTGAAGGCTGTTGCTATTGTTCCTGAGATGAGCAGAAATCCTCTTTTTTTTAACCTCTCTCTCTTTTTAGAACACCTCAATAGAATCCTTTTTTATCTCTTCCAAAAAAGCATAACAATTTGCTTAAAAAAATACACATTGGGCCAATTAAATTTTAAATTTCATACTTCTCATATAAAAATGATGTGTTCATGGGAAAAAAAGAAAAATCCCTCAGGAAGTTGTAACCTTTACTGTATCAGAAATGTTGTACCAGACTTAGGTGTCTTCATTCTCATAATAGTGTAAAATAGCTTCTACCATGATATAGCAGAAAACAAGTACTGATATTTTTGACAGCACAAAAAGTGACTTGGGTTAACTTAATCTTACTTTTATTTAGATTTAATGTGCCATTACAACTATTGTTTTCAGGAAAAGCACCTACCTTATATAGGACACAAACTTGAAAATATACTCCCCCAAGTTAAGTTCCTACAGACTGAAACTTGTAGATAGCTACGTGACTAAAATTCCATTCACACAAATAGTTGTTATCAAGTGTTATCCTGTCATTCCAACTCATCAACCTTAATGTCCAACAAAATGATGAAGGTTCCTAAAGACAGAAAACACTCTTGATATATTAAAGGATAATAAAATTATTTTCTACTGAAAAAAAGACTTATATAACTAAGATTATGGTAACGTGTTATCGGAAAACAAATTCCTTTATCTTTGACAATTGAAAACCTATCTAGAAGTGTATAAACAATATCAACAAGAAGAAAAAATAAGGCTAAGCAAGTAGTTGCTGGTTTCTCCCTGGGGAATTTTAGAAATTTGAAAGCAAAGATTGGAGTACATAAATATAAGGCTGAAGAGAAATTAGGGCTTGTATGTCAGCTGACATAAATGTGCTGAGTCCATGCACTGGTGTATGCAGCCTGTGTGTCCTAGATGAGAGATAGAAGTAAATTCTTTCTGAAGTTGTAAGCAATCTGGTTTTCTTTTTGATAGCAAAGACAATTTTAATTTATTGGAAACAGATAATTTTTCCATACAGTATATCAAGCTTATAGTTTCCCATCTTTCTACTTCTCCCTATTCCTCTCTACCTCTGCTCCCCTCTGGATCCATTGCCTTTCTGTCTCTCATTAGAAAGAAATGTTTCTCAGAGTTAACAACCAAACATGGCAAAATAAAATATATTAAGATGAAGGAAATCTATCATGTCAAATTTGGAAATGACAACTCAACTGAATGATCAGAGTATCAAAACCAAGCATGAGAGTCAAAGACCCACTCATTCTCACATGCTGGCGTCTCATAAATATACTAAGCTAATAGCTATAATATATATGCAAAGGATGTGTCACAGAACTGGGTAGGCTCTGAGATAGCAGAGACTTTTATGTATCCAGTAACATTTCAGAAAACTTAGACAGTCTGTGGCTTAAACAGATGCAAAACATTATGGGATTTTTATTTAAATTTTTAATTTTTTTGAGAATTTCATAGAATAATACTGTATTTATATCATCTCCACACCACATCCTCCTCAATCTGTGTCCCTTCAAATCCTTCTCAAATTTGTGAACTCTATCAATTATTATGAGTCCAGGTACATACACAATCTATTTATTGTTGCTTATAGGTGAAAGTATTTAGGACTAGCTATTTTGGATAAAACAACTTACTAGGGACTCATTTATGGAGATTACTGATTATTCCTGTCTCAGGAACCATTGTCCCTGTAGCTCCTTGTTTCGAAGTGGGGCTTTGTGAAGTCATATCTATCCACACTAGCATATTGATTGGTGGTGTCATCATGCAGGGTTGCTTAGGTTGCCATTATTGAGAACAGAGGAGTAGAGCTTCTCTGTCATTTCTGGAAGTCATGAAATTGCAGAAGACTTTCTGATTCTCTGGCTTTTAAAATCTTTGTGCCCCTTCTTCATGATTTTCACTGAGCTTTAGGTGTTAAGAGTTTTACTGTAGATGTTTCAGTTGGGGCTGAGAACCCATAGGCACTTATTCTACAATTTTCATTCTGCTAGAAAAAAGGAAAACTTATTTGACTAGTCTTAAGGTCAATACTTATTTGTGAATTTAAGGAGTAGTATTTAGAATGGAGTTAGAAATTATATTGGTTTAGGAAAGTAGCTTAAGAAATCCTATGCTGTGGTCTACAATTTCAGTCATAGGTTTAAAACACCAGGCATGGATTCCATCCTAGTGAGCAGGCTTTGCATTCAATTAGACATCTGTTGGCTTCTGTGGTGGTTTGGATGAAATGAGCCAAAGATAAGCTCAGCTCTATCCCTCATCAAAGAAATTTCCTTAAATAGCAGAGATGACTACAGAAAGCCACAACTAGTCACACTATAGAAAGTAACTGATCATGTAGCCAGCCTCAAATGACACATCTGCACAAATATTTCACCCAAGGTTCACTGCAGTAGTTTGAATGATAATGACCCACATAGGGGCATATATTTGAAAGCTTGGTTTACAGTTGGTGCAACTGTTTGGGAAGGCTTAGGAGATGTGGCCTTGTTGGAGGAGATATGTCACTCTGAGTGGGCTTTGAGGTTTCAAAACCCTATGTCATTCCAAGTTAGCTCCTTTTCTCACTGCCTAGTGCTTGTAGGTCAGATCTAAGTTCTCAGCTATTGTTCCACAGCCATGCCTGCCTGCTGTTGCTGTGCTCTCTGCCATAATATTTACTCATGAAATCTACAGTCCTCTGGAAATGTAAGCTCCAAACTGTCTTATTTTATAAGTTGTCTTGGTCATGGTGTTTTGCACAGCAGTAAACTGATAACACAGTTGGTTCCCACCAAAATATGAGTGCTAATATTACCCTCTTAAATATATCTTGCCAGGTCATCATTATTATGATTTGTAGTTCTTAAATATTGGTAGGACTATTGATTGATTTTTCCTTTGGGAGTTTTCATAGCACATTGGATACTGTAATGACTAGTCCTCAGAGAGGAGGCTTTCAGGTCAGTTCAAGCTGATTCCTACCCCTGTTTCCAAAATGTATGTTGTCTTAAACAATAAACAAGTGGAGTGGTATAACATCATTTAAAATACCTGTACACACATGCACCAACACACATGCATATGCACACAAAATACACACACACACACACACACACACACACACACACACACACACATTTATATATATATATATATATATAATATATATATATATGCATTTTAGGAAGATTATATAAAAATTTGTTTCCTTATGTCATTTCAAGCATTGTAGTGTATTTTTTCTTCCTCTCTTCATCTATAGTGCCCTTCTCTCCATCTCCCTTTATAAAATCCTCTCCTCATCGCATTTTCCCTTTCATATCATGTGTATCCTAGTATCTCCCTCTCCATAGCTCCTTTACCCTCCTACTTCCATTGTTTCTTTCAACTTTTCTGGCTTCCCTGGTTACATCCAGTTTGGTGATGTAAGCTAGCAGTGGGGCAGTTTGTCTATGCCGTGCCATCTTGCATATACCTGATGCCTGATGTTGGAAAAGAATCAGGGTCAGACCTGGTTAGTATTTAGATTAGGTATTATCACTGTGAAGCAAACTCTAGCATATAAATATTGTTAGTTGAATTAGGCCAGTTTGAAGACTAAGGTTGCTTCAGAATTCTCTAGAGCTGCCTTTATAAGTACATTGATATACTGTATGATATTTTTTTCATTAAAATTTTAGTAAACTGTGATATAAATAAATCACCCATCAATAGGTGGAAAGAAATTTTAGTAGAACTCATTTTCACATATGAGATCATAAAGGATAGGAAAATATTGATAGCATAAAAATAAGTTTGATTCATCACTAAAATTGATTTAGTGAGATGTACTCCTAATAAAAATGATAGATTTTTTTCCTTTGGTAGTTTTTGTTCTGACTATTGCTCAAGGATGTATTGATAAATATGTGCTCACCATTTAGAAGGAAAAATGTATCTAGGAGACAAGGCTATAAAATACATAAGCAACTTAGATTAATATTTTATGGGAAATTGCACTATAAATGTTTAAATATAGATCTTGCAATATTACAGATTGCATTGCTTTAAGTGCAATATAATTCTGGGTGCTAATTAATGAATATTTAAAACTTGAGAGATGAGTGTATGGCTCAGCTGTAAAATACTTATTTGACAGAAGCAAGCTTCTGAGTTCCATTCCCTGGTCTTAAAAAAAGAAAAAAACAAAAACAAACTTGAATGATGGAACACCTTTTGTCCTGGAGGTACAGCTAATGAATTGCCATGACCCAGCGCATCTCAGCCTTAGTCCACGACAACCATGAGGTTCTACCTGAGTGGGGGAGTGTGGACCTGGAAGCTTCTAGCAACCCAACAGTGATAAAGACCAAACACAGGCATCTTGTATTCTTCAGAGAGTTCTCAGTTCCATGTTGTAGAACTAGAGTCATTTCTTTATTAGCAATCTTTTCTGGTGTTTCTTAACCATCCTGCCATGACCATGAGGGAACCATTTCTCTCTTTGTTCCCTCTCTGCTCTCTGGTTGCTGGACCCTAATTCCCAACCTTCTGTCCTCATAAATTATTCACACATCCCTGCCCTCCCTGCCCTGGTGAGGGCCTATTCAGATGCTTAGGTCCACAGAGATGCAAATAAGAGGCATATTACCTTGAGGCCATGGTAAACAATAGTAGCCTTACTGGCATTAACAATACAATAGTGGGCTGGAGCTTTCCGATGCTCCATGTTTAGTGAGACCAAAGGCTGGATCTCAAAATATTCCATAGCAGAAATATTTTGGTCCCCCACAATGAATATGCAAATTACATGTGAATGTGCATGTCAGTCATATTGCAACACTGCACTTGGTATGTGGCTAACAGGTGTCCGGGCCTTATTTATTTATTCATATATTGTTATCATTATTATTTATTTTGTAGACAAAATCTCACCATGTATCAAACCCTGACTTTGATATCCCTGTATAGCATAGCCTACAATTCTTGATCTTCTTTTCCCTACCTTCTAAAATCTAAGAGTGGAAGTGTGTGTCACCACACTTGGCTTTTATGACTAGAAAGCTTCTCATTTTTCCATTTTACAGAGAATGTGGACAGTAAATTGCAGTGATAGAACTGTAATAACATCTAGTTTTCTTGAATTTTATCTTTAATTTCTTTGGGAAAGGACTTGAGTGGATCTTAGCTAAATCCTCTATCTTATGTATATGTCAACCTTTTTGTGTTCCATAATAAATTATTCCTTGAGTACTTCTGTCATGAAGCCTTCCTTCATGCCATTATATATCCACACAAGTTGGAAATTAAGTTTATGAAAAATTCTTTCTTGTAATACTACTAATTCCTGGAAAAAATTATACACACACACACACACACACACACACACACACACACACACACACACATATATATATATATATATATATATATAATATATATAATTTTATATGTACACATATGTGTATATAAGAGCCACACACACATATAGTCACTCTGACTGATTTCACACAAACTGTTGCTAGGGAGATATGCACAAATTTTTACTCACCCTAAACAAAGAACTGAGAGAATAACTCAAATACAACCAAAGTCCAACTTGGTGAACAAGTGAGTTTTATTGAAGTTGCTTACAGGAATATGGGTGAGGTTTTATTTATAGCAGCAGAAATGACTGAAATACAGCTGCATTATCAAAGCCTACTACATCAAGTGTGACAGCTCAAAAATCTGGGAACCTGGACCACACTGCACAGCCTGTAGACTGCTTAATGCGTTGAAAATTACTCTTTTCAGGTGATAGAGTTGATCTGAGATTTTTGCGAACAGTTCAGCTGGTGTTTGTTTCTCCCAGGCACACATTTCAGCTTCTGGGCTGCCACATTTGTCTGAGAATCTTTCATGCAGTTTGACTCCTTAAAGAGTGAAATTCAGCAGCCTTTGCTTTATATACTCTTGGGGAGGAAGGGGTCTAATGAAGACTGACTGTTTCGGGGACTTCCTGAAGGTATGGTGAATTGTTTGCATATTGATTAATGAGCTTCCTTAAGATTGAAATGTTCCCAGTTCAAAAAAGACATTAATACAACACTGCACCTTTTCCTTTAGTACTTAAACTCTTTCCACAATGATCCAAGTCTTGGATGAGATGAATATAGATGTCTATCTGTGACAAATAATTTGACTTCTATGTCACACAGAACAATTCCTTGTTAGCAGAATCTTCACTGGTGGTTATGAGTTGAGGCTGACAAAAACAGTGCTCTATGCTCACAAGCACCATGGGTGAAAGGCAATTCTATAGAAATATCACAAACCTTTAATAAGCAAAACAAATGGTATAACCAGTAGGACCCATGACCTGCACAGCCACAGGTTTTTGTCCAACTTCCCAGTACCAGATAGAAATTTCTCCCTGAGGAGTAAACCTTATTCCAAACAGAAAATTGATCCATCTTGTAACCACCATTATGCTTGCTGGCACATCTTGGCAGGCACTACAATCATGAAGCATGCAGGATTCTCAACTGACTAGAATTTTTGTGATTAATTGTTCCCAGCATCCTTCCTAACAATTTCTGACACTGTAGGAGCTAGCTTACAGGGAGAATTTCTATGGGTTTAGTCCTACCTTTATTTCTGCAAGTCCTGAAACCTAAGTCTACTAAATTTCCTATAAATTTTTAGATTTTTTTCAAGACACCTACCTATATGCATGGTGGATCCCTTCATCAAACAGACCTGCTACCCTATATCACATAGACAGATGTGTTCCCCTCAAGCTGATCAGCTGCAGTTGTCTTCCTTGCAAATAGTTCCATGAATCAAGACATTTTTAGTCCTATTAGGTCCCTATTTAAGTGACAATTATATTGTATAACAGACTATTGCTGGGTAGACATAAGCAAATATATATTTACTGCAGGAGGGAAATAACAATAGCTCAAAATGTAGATACAACCAAAGACATATTTTGTACCAATGAGTTTAATTATGGTTACTTACAACAGTATGGGTGAGTGGTTACTTATTGGAGCAGAAATGACTCAAAGACAGCTACATCACCAAAGTCCACCCCAGAATGGGTGACAACTCACAAAAGGGGGAATCTGGAGTGCATTTCATTGCCCATGTAAGTCAGTTTTAATATAGAACCTATTCTTCTTGAACTGTTTCTAAGAGTTCTGGGAATTCCCAGGTGAATCTACTGTATAGCAATCATAAAAAATTAGCCGATGTGATTAGCAACTGATATCATAAGCCATAAACTAACATTATTGCACTATTAATAGGCCTGGTGCTACAAATTCTTATGATATGGGAAAAATCCAAAATTTCTTGAGCATACCATTATCTAAATTTCCCCTTTCAAATCATTCTTTTTGGAATGACCTATTTCTATATCATCACCACTTTCCGGATGACAAATCAGAACTTCTTGATGTGACAAAGAAGGATAGTTTACTTCAACGTATATTACTCCACAAAAGTGGCCTAAAATACATTTCTGATTTAAAAGTAAAGTTATAGTAAGTTTTCCACTTTGTTATTATTATTTTACAGGACTTGTGATTTCTCCAAGCATATCCCTTTGTCATTAATAACTCCAGAATAGTCACCTTTCAAAATGAATGTACCTTCCTCATTCCTACTTAAAATCCTTTTCTTATGTTATCCTTATCAACTACAAAACTCTTGACCTTTGTGTGTTTTGGAAAGGTGTATGTGGACATCTGTGGTGTGTGTGTGTTCATTATATGCGCACATGTGTATGTGCATGTGTGTTGTATATGTGAGGTTTGTGTACATGTGTGTGTATATATATGTGTGTGTGCATGTTATATGTGCAATAAGTGTTGTATACGAACATATGTGTATGTGTGTGCATATGTGTGATATACATGCACATTTATGTGGTAATATATATATATATATATATATATATATATATATATATATATACTGCCTTAACTCACATCCAGTTTAAGTCAGATGAATACATTATCATTTGGTTCGTTGCAAATAAATCATTTCTCTAGCAATTTGTTTCTTGACATTTTTATCATTTGATTTAGAGTCATATTTATATACCATTAAGTTAATATTAAGGGAAAATTTCTAAATTCCAAAGCAAGAAGATGGTGACTCAAGAATGACTCATTTTAGTGGAGGAGGATTTTGTAATAGCAGTAACTCTCTGGAGGACAAGGTGCCTTTTATTTTAATAAAGACACACATATATCACTCTGGCCCTTTAATGGGATGAAATAGGGCTTGGCAAGTAAGGAAACTACCATGTGAAACTACCACCTTTCTATAGAAATAAAAATTATTTTATAAAACTACATCAAATGATTTTTCTTTCATTAAGGGACCATCCTAAGAACTGAAACTCTATCACCACTTGTTCCTAATCATTCTCAGGATGGCTCAGCTTGGAGGGAACTATTAGGTTTGGTTGTTCTGTGACATCAAATGATGTTTCTTTTGTGGCTGAAATTGTCATGCTTCTTTGCATGCTTTACAATTTCAGATTGATTTTTTATTATTTTATTTTTATTTAAATTAAAAACAAACTTGTTTTACATGTCAATCCCAGTTTGCTCCGCATCCTCTCCTCCCCTGCCCCCAACTAGTCCCCTATCCCATCCCCTTTCTGCTCCCCAGGGAGGGTGAGGCGTTCCATGGAGGATCTTTAAAGTCTGTCATATCTTTTCGATAGGGCCTAGGCCCTCCCCCATGTGTGTAGGCTGAGACAGTATCCTTCTATGTGGCATGGGGTCCCAAAGTCCATTCCTGTGCTAGGGAAGAATACGACTCTCCTACCAGAGGCCCCATAGATTCCCAAGGCATCCTCACTCATACCCATGTACAGGGGGGGTTGGATCAGTCCTATGTTGGTTTCCCACCTGTCAGTCTGGGGTCCATGAGCTTCCCCTTGTTCAGGTCAGGTGTTTCTGTGGATTTCACCACCTTGGTCTTGACCCCTTTGCTCATCCCTCCTCCCTCTCAGATTGATTTTTATAATATTATGTTATAAACCTGGGTCTATTCAAAAGAGACTATAATTTTTAGTTTTTAATAATTCAACTGATCTAGTTAAGTTTAGTATATATATTCCAAATGGCTTTGATGGTTTCTTACTCCACTTTTAATTCAAACCTTGAAGCAACCAGGATACTGCTCAGATAAGCTTCACATTTGTTTTAGTGGGAAGACAACTTGAGACTGACTGGAGGCTTCTTATAGCTCAACTCCCCAAATTCTGTTGCAATGTGAACCCTATATGTGAACTTCGAAGGTTAGCCAAGGAATTCAATTGCAATTCATGGTATTTATACTGATTTCCCTCCATTCCTTTTCATTTCTTGTCTGATGCTGCCATTTCTTGCAGACAGGTCTTAAGTTTTCAACACACTTCCTGAAGGTATGTTTGTACGCAGGACCTAAGAGTGAGAGAACAAAGAAAAAAAGCAAATGGCTTTTGCTTCATGTTTTTGAAACCTCAGCTTTCCTCATTTGGAGAGGTTCTCCCTCTCAGAGCTGGCAACTCTAGAAACTTGGCAACTGCTGACCACTGACCATAGCGCCAGTGCTATCCTATCACCCTAGCCTTATGTAGAAGCTGAAAGAAACTGAAGTAAATGGAAATAACAAAACAAGACATGCAATTTCTGCCAGTATGTTTAGATTTTAATACTGTAATTTTGTGGTACAGACAAAGAGAACATTCCTTATGGAGTTCTATCTCATGTGTTTTTTTGAATTGTGAATATTCAGTACATTTTAGGTGGCAAAAAATAGACAGAAATGATTCCAAATTAGCCATTAACTCTTTCAAAATGTTAACATGTCCCCAATACTTCCAATTCTACATACTTTTGTAAACCCCATAATGCTGGTCCAGGCATCCTGCCTAGGGTTTGGTTATTTGAATGGATCTCTTCTGATAGACAGGGTAGAGCATACTTATGAAGCATACTTGTTTAATTTTCTTCAGATGCTGAACATCACGCTCTTCAATAATTTTAAATAGGCAAGGGTTGGAAAGAAACAAAAAATGGTTGCAGGACAGTGTTGGTAAAGAGCATAATCCCAGGCCAGAGGGCTATAGAAGGGAGCAACCAGGTGAGTAAAAGACTGTGAACAGATGTTCTAAGTCAATCTTTTGATGGGGATTTCACTGAATCTGTATATTGCTTTTGGCAAGATTGCCATTTTTACTATGATGATCCTACATATGCAAGAGCATCACAGAGCTTTCCATTTTCTGATATCTTCTTTAGTTTCTTTCTTTAAAGACACAAAATTCTTGCTATACAGGTCTTTCACTTGCTTGGTTAGTGTTGCCCCAATATATTTTATGTTGTTTTTGGCAATTGTAAAGTGTGATGATTCTCTGATTTGTTTCTCAGCCCATTTGTCCTGTGTAGTAGGGCTACTGATTTTTTTTTTTTAGTTAATCTTGTATCCTGCCACTTTGCTGAATGTGTTTATCAACTATAGGAGTTCCTTGGTAGAGTTTTTCCAGTCACTTATGTAAACTATCATATTACCTGCAAAACAGTAGAAGTTTGAATTCTTCCTTTTCAATTTGTATTCCCTTGAATTCCTTTTGTTGTCTTATTCCTCTAGCAAGAACTTCAAGTAAAACATTGAGGAAATATAGAGAGAGTGGAGAGTCTTGTCTTGTTCCTGATTTTAGAGGAATCACATTAATTGTCTCCCCATTTAGTTTGATGCTAGCTGTTGGTTTACTCTATATTGTTTTTAATTTGTTCAGGTATGTTTCTGATATCCCATCTCTCTAGGACATTTATCATGAAGGGATGTTGGATTTTGTCAAAGGCTTTTTCAGAATCTAGTGAGATGATCATGTGGTTTTTCTTTTTCCATTTGTTTGTATGGTGAATTACATTGATAGATTTTTATAAGTTGAACCAACCCTCCATCCTGGGGATGAAGTCTATTTGATCATGGTGGATGATTTTTCTGATATGTTTTTGGATTTAGTTTGCCAGTATTTTATTGAGTATTTTTGCATTAATGTTCATGAGAGATATTGATCTGTATTTCTCTTTCTTATTTGTTTCTTTGTGTGAGTTGGGCACCAAGGTAATAGTAACCTAGTAAAAAGATTTTGGCAATAAACCTTCTGCTTCTATTGTCTGGAACAATTGGAGGAATATTGGTATTAGCTCTTCTTTGGATTTCTGGTAAAATTCTGCACTGAAACCATCTGGCCCTGGCTTTTTTTGTTGTTGTTGTTGAGAGAATTTTAATGACTGCTTCTTTTTCCTTAGAGGATATAGGTCTGTTTAAGTTGCTTATCTGTTCTTGTTTCAATTTTGGTAAGTGATATCTATCCAGAAATTTGTCCATTGCTTTTAAATTTTTGAATTTTATGGAGTACAGGTTTTAAAAGTATGACCTGAAGTTTCTCTGGATTTCCTCAGTGTCTGTTGTTATGTCCCCTTTTTCCTTTCTGATTTTGTTAATTTGCCTGTTCTCTCTCTGCCTTGTTGTTAATTTGGATAACGTTTTGGCTATCTTGCTGATTTTCTCAAAGAACCAACTCTTTCTTACATTGATTCTTTGAATTGTTTTCTTTGTTTTGACTTTATTGATTTCTGCCTTCATTTTGATTATTTCCTGGTATCTACTCATCCCAGGTGAATTTTCTTCTATTTGGTCTAGAGCTTTCAGTTGTGATGTCATTTCTCTGGTGTGAATATTCTCTAGTTTCTTCATGTGAGTACTTAGAGAGATGAACTTTCCTCTAATTACTGCTTTCAAAGTGTCCCATATGTTTGGTTATGTTGTGTCTTCATCTTCATTGAATTCTAGGAAGTCTTTAAATTCTTTCTTTATTTCTTCCTTGACCCAGGAATGGTGCAGTTGTGCATTGCTCAATTTCCATTAGTTTGTAGGTTTTCTGCAATTTGTGTTGTTGAATTCTAACTTTAAAGCATTGTGGTCTGATAAGACACAGGGGGTTATTCCAAGTTTTTGTACCTGTTTAGCTTCACTATGTTGACAAGTATGTGGTTGATTTTAGAGAAAGTTCCATGTGGTAATGAAAAGAAGTTATATTCTTCTCTAAAATCAATGACATACTTGGCAACACTGCCTATTCTTCTAATCCCCGGCAATAATATTTTTTTTTGTTCTTGTTATGAACTGGAGTCACAATGTGTCTCAATGTCATCTCTAATTTGTGTGCTCTAGTAAGCTTCCCAATCAGTCTCTTGAGTGTTCTGCCCAGGGACATGCACTATCACACCAACTCATATTTTAGAGTTGTGCTCAGGTAGACCGGAATTTTTGGTTGACTAACATAGTTTGCCACCTTACACTTACTCCATTTCCTATATGTTGGGAAATAAATCTACTGAACAGTTGAGTTTTGACTGATTCAGCTCAACCCTCCTCTGGCCATTTACCTATAAGACAAATGTTAAGTTGCTATGTTTAAAACACAACGTAACCTTGAAATTTAATACACTATCTTGACTCAGAAATGTGCCTGGCCTATAATACATTGTTTTTTAATTCTGAAAATACATTTTTGCACTTCTGGGTGGAGGATCCACATGGAATCCATAGCATATGTATAGGGATCAGGGGAAACTTGTGGGAATCATGATACCATCTTGTTCCTATCTAGTGATTTCTGAGTATTGAACTCATGTCTTTAATAGTAATTACAATGAGCCATGGCATCAGAACTGTTTTTTACTCTTTCAATTATGCTTTTGGTTGGCTGCCTGTGGTCTCCTGTCTAATAACACAAAATTTACACATTTATTCTCACATATACTTACTCTATGGTTCCGTGTTAATGGGTGATGTCCTTCTGTATATGTGTTTCTCTTAAGTGTTGATGAATAAAACATTGCTTGGACAGTAGAGGCAGGAAGATACATGGGGGTAGGAGACCAGGAGGATGCTGGGGGGAGAAGCAGAGAAGCACCAGAGAGACACCATGTACAGAGCAGGAAGATAGGAAATGCCCGGTATTCCCTGGTAAGACAAGGCCACGTAGAAACACATACATTTATATTTATGGGTTAATAATTAAGACAGAGATAACCAATAAGATGTCCTATCCATCAGCTAACAGTTTTATCATTAGCATAGCATTCATGTGCTTATTTGGGGCTAGAAGCATCAATGTGACCTAGTGGGACAAAAAAAGAAAACATCTTAAAAAGAACTCAGTATGTACAAAATGTTTACACTCAAAAAGATGTTTCTTTTAGGTTTAAAACTTAGAATGTAATTATTCTTAAAATCACTTGCATGTCTTGGATTTTGCTTCAGTTGTCATCCCAAATAGTGAGTAAGTTCTCTTGTTGATACTTAGACAAATACTAACATGGCTTCAAGGAAAATAAATGTCTGTTTCCTGTTAAATTTTATTCATTGTCTTCAGAACCCAATTTATTTTTACCATTGACTGATCATTGAAACAAAACAAAACAAAAACTCAGAAGCTACAAGAGCAGTGGGGCCTGAATGTTTTCAAATCCCCGTGCAAAGCAGAAGGGCTCCTGAGGAAGCACAGCTCCTGAAGCAGCTCTGGAGGAGCAGCTGGGCTTCGGATGGCCACCATTGGTGAATCACCCCAAACAGTGCAGCAGTAGCAAGTGCAGCGAGCCGCAGACACCGCCATCTGTTTCTCAGACTGCAGTTTGCTTACCAGGGCTGCAACTTGAGACATCTGGCAGCTTCTCTGATACTTCATTTATCTTTTGGATGAGAAAAAGCAAGAGAGACTGTAGGAAATTAGCAGCCTTGCAGCAGCTGGGATATGTTTGTGAAGAAACTGCTGAATGTTCAATCTTCAGATCAGGTCAGCCTGGTTGAAGAACAACCACTTGAAGTGAAATGCTTCCAGATAAATGTATATAGAACTTCTATGGCACAAATTAGGCTGGGAGGCTTCTATTGTGATGGTTTTAATTTTTGTAATTTTTCCCAATAACTTTTAAATAAAAATATACTCTTATTTTTAAATGAAACAAACATAATTGATCAAGGATATCAATTTCTTTATACTTTCAGTGAAGTATACAGCATAATTACAGGTTACATCAAATGCTTTTGACAATGAAAGGAAATGAGTTGCCTCAGAGGATAAATGTCCTTCTCACCATATAATGCAAACTTACAGCCTAAGCTCATTCTGTCACCTGTGTAAAGGGAGTGAGAGAACTAGGTTACAAAGATACACTCTGACTTCTATGCATTTCTGTGGCATGGATATGTGTGCGACTATCACAAAGTACTACTACCACTACTACTACCACTACTACTACTACTACTACTACTACTACTAATAATAATAATAATAATAATAATAATAAATTTAAAAAAATATTGAAGTTGAAAGTTTTCAAACTAAAAGGGACTATCACTGTGAACGTCACAGAATGTTTAAACTGGTAAGTTTCCTTTATTTTTTTGTTTTAATTTTTTTAATGTATTCTGATCAGAGTACCCCTTCTCTCCACTCCTCCCAGTTGCTCCCCACCTCCCTTCCTATCCACTTACACTCCCTTTTGAAAAGAACAGGCTGCTAAGAGAGAATAACACACAATAACCAAATAAAATATAAAAAATAAAACAACACCATCATATCAAATTTGGATAATGCAAACCAACAGAAGGAAAAGAGACCAAGAGAAGGCACAAGAAACAGACCTACTCATTCACACACTCAAGAGTCCCATAAAAATATTGAACTGAAAGTTATAGTATATACACAGAAGACCTGGTGTAGGCCTGTGATGGACCTGTACATGCTGCTTGAGTCTCTGTGAGTTCATATAAAAGCTTTGGTCAATTGATTTAGAGTGCTTTTTTATCTTGGTATCCTCTATCTGGCTCTCTAGGTAGGTGAATGTTCTTTCTAGGCACCAATTTGAGGTCTCCATGTTCAATGAGTTGGGTGGGGATTATCTTCAGAATAATGTCTCTGATTATTTCTTGGTTCCTTTGTCCAGAGATCTACAAGGATGACCCCAATTAAGAATCTAAGCAAGAGTAGAGAGGCTACCTTAAATGTGCTCCCCTGATATTGAGATTGATGTCTAACTTATATGCCATCCTAGAGCCTTCATCCAGAAGCTGGTGGAAGTAGAAGCAGACACCCACAGCTAATCACTGAACTGATCCAGAACCCAGTTGCAAAGAGGGAGGAGTGATGGGCAAATGTGTCAAGATCAGGTTAGTGAAACCCACAGAAACAGCTGACCTGAACAAGGGGGATCTCATGGTCTCCAGACTGATAGCTGGGAAACCAGCACAGGACTGATCTGGACCACATGATTGTGGGTGTCAGTGAGGAGGCCTGTGAAATCTTTGGGACCTCTTGTAGTAGATCAGTACTTATCCCTAGCATAGGAATAGACTTTGGGAGCCCATTCTACCTAGAGGTATATATATTTTCTCAGTATAGATACATGGGCGAGGGCCTAGGCCCTATCCCAAAGGATATGACACAGTCTGAAGATCCTCTGAAGACCTCACCCTCCCTGGGGAGCAGAAAGGGTATAGGATAGGTAGGATTTAGAATGGGTAGTGCTACCACAAGGAATGGCTAATAGCCTGGCTCTGTCAACCGTATCTTGTGCTGAAGCTCGGTCAGGGTCATAGATTCAGGCACCACCAAAACAGCCTTAAGAGGCCTAGCCTGTTTTAGCGTGACACGAGACCCAAGTACTTTGAAGGGGGGCACCTTTTTGACCTTTTCTGGGGCCAGTGAATAGCCCTCTTTTTAAGCAATTGGAGCACCTATGTCACAAAGCCCTCCAGATATGCCGATGTCCCAAAATTAAATCATTCATATAAGCATATGTTATTGAATCATTTGACTTTAGCATAGGCCTTAAGAGAGTAGAAAGATATTGTTGACAGAGCCGAGGTATTAGCCATTCCTTGAGGTAGCATTACCCATTCAAAATGTTGATCAGGTTTGGAATAATTAGGTGAAGGAACAGAGAGGACAAATTTATCACAATTCTCTGGATGTGTATAGAAAAGAAGCAATCCTTAATATCAACTACAATAAATGTATATTCTGTGGGAATAACAGGGATCCAGGGTATGCCACTTAGGAGGGTCCCCACTAGTTCCATCCTCTCATTTATCTTTCGCAAATCTTGGAGCAAGTGCCAAGCCCCAGATGCCTTTTGAATCACAAACACCAGGGTGTTCCATGGATTCGTAGAAGGGGGATATGGCCAAGTCTTAATTGTTCATCCACTGGCTAGTGGAGTGCTAGCAACTTAGGCTTAATCAGCGGCCACTGCTCCACCCATACAGGTTTTCTGGGTGCCCATCTGATAGGCAGCACTTGGGGGACAGTGGTCCTTATGATTGGGGGTACACCCGGATAGGCCTCTAAGGCTCCCCCCTGTGGTTGTGGAAGTTAAAAAAATCCTTTGCTGCTGGGCATTTGTGGCACACGCGTTTAATCCCAGCACTCGGGAGGCAGAGGCAGGCGGATCTCTGTGTGTTCAAAGCCAGCCTGGTCTCCAGAGTGAGAGCCAGGATAGGCTCCAAAGCTACATAGAGAAACCCTGTCTCCAAAAACCAAAACAAACAAAAAAAAATCCTTTGCTGTCACCCCCTTTAGATCCTTTCCCACCCTTTGTGCCTCTTCCTTTTCCAGAACATTCTCATAAAAATCCCAATGATCTATGCTCACAACAGCATCTATTTGGCCCAGCAAATTGACAGTAAGGCCTTTGACCGCTAAGGGGGTATCTTTCCTTAGCCCCAGTCTAGGCTGGTCAAGCACATTAAGGTCACTCTTTCTCTTGATTGGGAGTTTCCTCCCACCCCCAAAACTGAGGTCCCAGGTACAAGTTCCCATGTGGAAGGTACTGTCCTGTCTGCCCCTATGTCTATCAAGCAGTGAAACGTCTTATCACTTATAGAAACAGTCATTTTGTGGTGAAGTCCTTCAATTAAGGGGACAGTCCAGTAGGTTTGTGTTGTCAGGGTATGAGACCTTCCACTCCTACCTATAAAGGGGCTTCCTCCCTTTTATAATGGGACTGGAGGCTGCCCTTCTTCTAGTTTAAAGGCTTCCACTCTAGGTTAAATTTTGATTAATAGTCCTTCCAATGGTATCCCTTCCTGCACCGAGGGCATGGGGTGGAGGGTGGCTTAGCCCTCCTGGCCTGTTAGTGGGGGTGGTGTTGAGTACAGTCTCTTTTAAAATGTTCCTCCTGCCCCCATCTAAAGCATTTCCATTTTCCCAGCAGCCTCAAGGACCGTTGACACTAGGTTACCAGGTCCTGGGTGATGGCCTTGATCATGGCAGTCAACTCTGTCATGGCCAGAGACTGGAATTGTTGTTTCTGGGTACCTACATCTTGGGAGGCTACCACCTATATGCTCATGGAACTGTCTTTTAATCCACGGCAGGCTATTCTATGGTCCCCATTCATCTCTTTCCATACCAGCAGTTTGATAAATTGTTCTCTGAGGTCCCCTGGCAGCAGCAGTTATGGTGAACACTTTGTTGGACCCATTCTATAAACTCTAGCAAGGGCTCACCAGGCTTCTGCCTCACCCTGGCTATGGGCCCTCAGTGGGTCCATCTTCCAGTTTAAGCCAGGCATTCAACCCAGCCTGACTTACTTGATCCCGATAGGGTCCAGGGACACCTGCTTACTGGATCCCAGTGGAGTAACCATCTCCCATTCCCAACAGCATAGCATAGGTAATAGGGATGGCGGGGTTAGCTTGTCTATTTGCCTCAGCTCGTATCCTACATTCCTCCTTATAAAAGGTTTACCATTTGATAAACTGAGAACTAGGGAGAACTCCCTTAGTCACATCCAGCCAGTCCTTAGGGAAGTAAGGATGGTAGGTTATGTCCTGCAACATGGTCTTGCTCAAGGGGAATTAGGTCCATTTTCTATCATGGTCTTATGGAGCTTTAAAAGATCCTTGGCCTCCCAAGGATACCAGTCTAGAGACCTGCCGGGCCCAGACACTGAGTTTACCAGGTAGGCTTGGGGAGCCCTAGTTGTGTCCTCCTGTTCCTCCTTGATTGGGTATGTCTCCGAATAAAACAGGCCTCTAGGTCTCTAACTGCCATTGTCCGGTCAATCACAGGAATCCAGGTCCCTCAGATTTTCTCTGAGGGTGGGAAAGGAGGATGCAACCCCCTTGATCCCAGGAGTATAAGGCACGCATCTGGAGTTATCTGGGTCAGATGGTTCAGCCCATTCCTCCTCTGCCTCATCTTTGGCAGACTTCTCTGGTCCCTCCACTGCCCGGTCCTTACTGAAAATAGAGTTACCCGTACTAAGAGTCTGACTTACCTGTAGAAACCTCTTGGTCTAAGCCAAAATGTAGGTCTTTCAGGCCCCACCTTGAGGGCTCCAGAAGCATAGTCTTAATCCAACTAAAGAAGGCTGAGCTGGGTCCAAGGAAGGGTAAGAGTGCCTCTCACCTGTTCCCCAGCCTCCCTGGACCCTGGAGACAAGCAAACACAACTGGGAATCTAGTCAAGCAGGAACTCATTTGTTGCCCCACAGCAAGCATCTTTTAAAGCAAAAAATTGCAGAGCAGGAAAACAGCCAGCCAATTTATTTATTTATTTATTTATTTATTTATTTATTTATTTATTTATTTATTAGTTCTAGTTAGGGAACAAGTTTGTTTCACATGTAAGTCCCTTCTCCCTCTCCCTCCTCTCACCCCCATCCTTCCTCCCCCACCTCCAGCCTACCCAAGACCCCATCCACCCGCCACTCCCCAGGCAGGGCAATGGTTTTAAACGTCAGCCTATGACTTGCCTAGGCACCCTATGCTTTACCTAGTGAACATGAGCCATTCATGCAGTGACCTCATCTGTTCGATCGTGGCAAAATCACCCTTTTTTATAAACATCTCAGGACTCACCCTCCTGATTTCCTCCTTCAGCGCCATCTTTAACTGGTTTAAGTGCTTTTCAGCTGAGTAACACCAATGAATTAACTGGATGTTTTATTTGCTTTTCAAACTTAATGATAAAATACAATAATGAAAGTGAAATAAGTAAAATTTTCAGTTGTAGTTTTCTTATAATCATGATGTAATTGCAGGGTCTTCTATTTTCTAAATATTCCTTATATCTAATAACTTCTATTTACACATTATCCACCTATCTTTAAAATTTATGGGGCTAAAACCACTGATTTTAAAGAAAGAGCTGTGCAGTAATCTGTTACATGAAAAATAAAAGACACATAGAGAGAGAGATTAGGGTTCAAGCTGAAGATCAGAAAAGCAAAGCAGCTGGTCACTAGCTGTTAGTCTACCTCAGAATGAAAGGCAATCCTGGCTTCACCAAACCTCAGAACATAACCTCTCCTCAGCATGCTTGTAGGATCCTAAAACTTCAATGACTTCCTAATCTCAGTGTGGCTGGAGAATGAATCCCTCCTATCCTCAATGTGGCTGGAGAATGAATTCCAGCTCCGAGACCTTGTTACTGTCTTACATACCTCCCTGATGCTGGGATCAAATGCATGAGCTCTGTTGCTATTCATTCTTATGTAGACCATGGTGACTTTGAACTAACAGAGATCTGTCTACCTTGTAATCATGAGGCCTGGCATTAAAGGTGTGTACCACCACCTCCTGATCTCTATATAGCTTGAGGCTGGCTTTGATTTCTTAATCTTCAGGGAAGCTTTAATAAATTATTAATAGTATATCACTACATCAATCACATTATCACAGAGAAATATGATTAAACAGTAGCAGTAAATGATTTAATCTGATAAATTATAAAATGATGCAATGTAAATACATCAATGTAAACAAACATGAAATTTCAGAAAGCATCATTGATTCATTTGCTATGTAAAAATATTTCAATATAACCCATTTAATAGTTATTGATTGCTCAAAATACTAATATCATAAATACTGCCTTCATGTGGCATTATTTAGTATACAGCTGTAAAGTTGAGCACAATTTCAATGATTTTAACATTTAAAGAATAACCACAATTCATTGCATTCATACCTATTATTCTGTGTGTTTTAACATAAAAGTTATTGATATATTTTTGAGGAGAAAACTCTAGATCAAGGAAAAAGATAAAGCTAAGACGAAAAAAATTAAACCCATCACAGATGCCAAGCCCTTTAGAAAACTCAACAATCTGATTTAATTTTCTTGAATTGTCTTGAAAAGAGTTGAAAACTAACTCAAAAATGAATCAGCCATGATTAAGTTCATAAGGAAGAACACAATAGAAATAAGTAGCCATGCTTCTCTAAATTTGAAATAATGCAAATGACTGAAGACATAAGATACTAAAGATAGTGAGTGAATTTTTAAAACATCTAGGAAGGAACGTATGGCCAAGGTCTTGGTTCTCACTAGAAACAGGTAAATATAAGTTCAAGTGTATCTACTGTAAACTTAGATCACATATATCCTGCATTAAGTGAAGAAATCCACAAAAGATACCAATACAAAAGATACAAATGGGGTCCAGTGTGATATTACACATGCATATAATATGCTACCTTAAGCTATGAATTTCTTGGAATTTTTACATAAATAATCAGAAATTGATGAAAATCTTTAGTAACACTTTCTTACAGACTAGACACTGTACAAACTTGCACGCATTAAACAACAAACCAATGAGTCCAGAACATTTTGTTCTGCCCATGTTCTTTCTAGGAAATCCTTCCTACATTTGTCTCAACTTCAGTCTGGGAGTATAACCATTCCTGTTACAACTTCTCTAAGCACCAAGTTCAACTTGCTTTTTTTAATTTTAGCAGTTTTAAGATCAGCTAAGCAAGACTGCCATGGCACACACAAATTCCCTTACATGACTTGATTCATTTGAATGTGTCAGGAACCCCACTGTGTCTGTGACCAACAGTCACAATTGCAGTGTGGTCCTACAAAGCATTCTGATTTCAGCACCCAATAGCAAGCAAGAGAAATTAGTTAGAAAAAAATTGGCCTAAAGTTCTGTTATATTTTAGCAGTAGATTGCAATAACTTGGATGATAAGAAGCATAAACACATATTTTTGTAACTTTTGCTGCCTAATCATGAGAGATCCATTGTTGTTGGGTCATTTGTGTGTGTGTGTGTGTGTATGATAGTACATTTTCTTAAGCACTATTTTAATTCAAGTAATTTGCTCTGCTCAGATCTTCAGAAGAGGCCTAGAAAATCACTTGATCACATGGCTGATTATGATTGAAATTGGAAATGAGAATGTGAGTTGATTTTCAAATTGAGAAAAAGTAGGAATTTGTGTTTATTTTGATTAATATATTTTCCAGAATTATACTAGTTCATTTGTGTTAAAAACCTAAGTCATTCAACAATTGGTCTAAGAACACATGCAAGGATCTGTGCTGCTCCTTTACACTGACTACTGAAAGTGGAAACAATTGGAACAAGATGAGCTTAGCAACATTATATGAGAGCTGGTTTTTGTTGTTGTTGTTGTTTGTTTGTTTGTTTTGGTTTGGTTTGGTTTGGTTTGGTTTTTCGAGGCAGGGTTTCTCTGTGGCTTTGGAGACTGTCCTGGAACTAGCTCTTGTAGACCAGGCTGGTCTCGAACTCCCAGAGATCCACCTGCCTCTGCCTCCCGAGTGCTGGGATTAAAGGCGTGTGCCACCAATTCCCGGCCTGAGAGCTGTCTTTTAAATTATTGAAAACTCTCATTATTAAAACAGAAAACCTCATATTTCAAATTTCCCTAGATCTAATTTTCAAAGATACTATAAAAATAATTGGGGAAAAATGTTGGTTCCTTATCATTAGTTTGTATGTGACCCAACTGTGTGAAACAGCTCATTTGCAGGGATCTTCCTTTTTTTGCTTTTGTGTGATATATTAATCTAAGACTTTTAGCTAGTGATTGAAAAATTAAGAAAATATAACTGTGTCTATGATCAAATAAACATTTTCCAGGTCAGATGTATTAATAATAAAATTGATACTTGGTATCTTAATTTGTTCAGCATCTTTTGTAGTTTTTGTACTATATCAAGAACTAATTTGGGGGAGAAAGCAATGATAATTTTTCATTTCTAATCTCAGAAGCTAAAAATTATGTAATAAGAGACTGTGTTACAAAGATAGTTACAATTTGAAGCCTGGTGGTAGTGGTCTTCAATCCCAGCACTCAGGAGTCAGAGTCAGGGGGATCTTGGTGAATTCCAGGCCAGCCTGATATACATGAGTACTGCTAAGAGATCCAGGGCTACACAGAGAAAACCTATAGCATTTTTTTCAGGACTATTGCTCTATAATGGAGCTTGAAGTCAGGGATGTTGATGCCTATAGACATTCCTTTATTGTAGTGTTGTTTCGGCTATCTTGGGTTTTTTGTTTTTCCATATAAAGTTGAGAATTGTTCTTTCAATGTCTGTGAAGAATTGTGCTGGTATTTTGATGGGTATTGCATTGAATCTGTAAATGTTATTAAACACTGACCCAGAAACAAGCTCTTACTCAGTGTTCCAAAGACATAATCAGAAAGTAAATTTTGAGGTAGCTATCAAAATATGAGCAACATTTGGTCAGATAAAGTATCTATTAATAAAAAGTGTCAAGATATGAAGGATAAGAACTTGTTAAAGTCATGATAGATTCAAGACATGGGAAACATTTAGTAAGTTTTCATTGTTCAGTACTTGGAAAGAATATTTTGATATGTTCCTGAGGTACTATGTTGGGGTAAGATATATATATATATATATATATATATATTATATATATATATATATATATCTTACTATTTTGAGAAAATAGTTGCCCAAATAAAATTGTATATTTAGTAGTGTTTTCACACAAGCATGGAGAAATAAGTAAACTTTACATGAAAAGATATTGATAGGACTTATTGTCAAGACATTTGAATGGTAGAAAAGCCATAAGTGTTGTCATTTAGGAAGGTAGAAAATTAACTTAATAAAATGCATGAGGTAATAAAATATATGATAAAATATGATTAAGTATATAAATACCTTTAAAAATACTAGTGAAGATAATTATTTTTATTAGATTCCCCGTTTCAAACCAGGTAATTCAGGAAAACATGGTTAGAATAAAATCATTCTGATGTAAACAACATTTAAAAATGAGATAAGAAATGCAGTGTTTCTTTTCATATTCACTCCACATAATGTATATAAACCCCCTAATTATACAACAGAAACAGGGCAGGAACCATATTTTACTATCAGAAAACATTATAAAACAGAAAGAAAGCCAGGCATAAAATTTAAAAAAATAAATAGAATTGTGTCAATAATCATATTTGACCATAAAGAACTGAATTTGGTAGTTAGGAGGTAGGTATTCATATTTTTAAAGGACTCATATAATCTCTTCACTTTATACTCACTTTAAAAATGAAAGTACTACAACTATACACCAGACAGAAAGTTAATATCGAGAGTCTCTAAAGAACTTCAAAAATGAAACACACACATACACACACCCCTTTCTAGTCAACTAATGGCATTATAACTAATAGACAATTTGCCAAAGGAAAAAAACAATTGACCAATAAATATTGCAACATGTATTTATCATCCTTAGTCACCAGGAAAATGCAAAATAAAACTGCCATATTTCATCCAGCCAGTCAAAACAAATGACAACAAATGCTACCATGGGTAAAGGGGGAAAGCAACCCATATGCACTGTTGGTGGAATGCAAACTTATGTAGTCAATACTGAAGTCAGTGTGGAGGCTTTTCAGAAAAGTAAAATAGATTTGCAAAGTCATCCATATCTTCTTCTCCTGAATATATGTTCAAGAAATTTATGTCCTACTATAGAAGTAAATAGTTGCTCATATTTAATGCTGTATTACACATAATACTTAAGAATTTGAACTGACCTAGATGTTCATCATGGAATAAATGGTTAAGGAAAATATCATTCATATATAAAAGGGAGTGGCATTAATCTAGTCACAGAATACCTATTATGAGTTCACTGATGATACTTTATTGAGTCAAGTGGTTAGACCAAATAGCAAACAGAATCCACTATTCACTTCAACTATCTCAAGATATCTCATTAGCAAATACAGTGATTTTGTTTTAGTAGTCAACTAATTCTACTAATATAAATTTGTTTAAAAAGTGAATGGACATTAACTTTAAAAGCAAGGAATAAAGAACTTGAATTTAATGTTAGGTCAAGGTGGGTTTGAATTGTCTGAAGATTAACCTATGACAGTCAGTCACTTTGGGAATCAGGTTTCAAGTATACATAGAGAGAGTGCATCCCACCATGAAAATGTGTAACTTTCCATTTAAACCCTTAGCTTTTTCCACCTAATAACAGCATGCTGGAAAGGATGAGTTCATGTCATTGGGATGAGCCTTACAGTCACATTCTATTGAGAAAATGAATGTCTTAGCTTCTTTGTACCTCAAGTGGATTACAGTGACTTCTCAGCCATTCCTTTTGAATTCAGTCTTAGATATACAGAGTAACTCTGTATATGTGAGTTTGTTCTTTGTTAGATTTCTCCCTGTTGTAAATTTCCCAGTCTTTTGATACGGGTTATCATTCACCAAATCATATATGTAAATTCAAATGTTAATGTTCTTCTTGTTACCACTGCCTCTGGATCTTACAATATCCCTGTCCTCTCTTCCACAACATCTGCTGAGTACAGGAAGGAGGTGTATGATATAGATGTCCATTTTGGGCCAAGCATTCTGCAGCTTATTTTTCCTGTAAGTTTAAAAGTATGGGGTCTCTATATTAGACACCAACACCAGTGAGAGTCGAAGAGGAGGTGGCAGTGATAGAGGGAGCCAAAACAGTTCCCTGAAAGGCCTCCAGCTTATTCTGTTCCAGATAGCAAGATAAGACATACTTGTCCAAAAGACAGTACAGGCAGTGTTTTAACTAACTTGCTGAGTAAATCAGTATCTAATAATTTGTCTTTTCTACCTTGATCTACTTCATGAAGACTTATAGTGTGACTGAAAGTGGAGAATGGTTGTGACCAGTAAGGAAAAGAGTACTGCTTTGCAGGGACTTGCTTCTATCCTTCCTTCCTTCCTTCCTTCCTACTTTCCTTCCTTCCTTCCTTCCTTCCTTCCTTGCTTCATTTCTCCATTCCTCCTTCCCTTCCCTCTTTCCTTCTTGCTTGCCTGCCTTCTTCCTTCCCACCATCCATCCCTAGATGCCCTACCCACACCCTCCTTGCCTCTATCTCTTCATTTATAAAAATATATAATTAGTATATAAAGTGCATACTGTTTGAAAAATTTGGAGAAGTGAAAATGCAAGTAAAATAACTGATATAACCAAAGAATTCCAGTTAAGGAAAATTGGAAATTTCTGCAGTCAATGGGTATATATCCATGCACTTAATTCCAGAAATTGGGACTCAAAAGTAGTGGTCAGTGGATCACTGTGAGTTTTAAGCCCATTGAGGATGTGTCAAAAATGTAGCTTAATTGTATTATTATGAAAACCAAATAATTGTCATTTTATTGCCTCAAGACACTGGGTAAAATGATGCATTTTATTTTATTCCTAATTTACAAAAGGAAGAAGATATGGAAGAGAAAAAGAAGGAGGAGAAAGATAACTACATTTCCTAGAAATGAAGGTACTTTTTTAAATTTGTTTGTTTGGGTTTTTGTTGGGGGTGTGTTACTGCTGTTTTGTTTTGTTTTTGATGCTTGCTTCAATTTCTATACCACCAATCTAAAAGATTATGATTTGGTTCATTGTGAAATTCTAGCTCTCTTGCATTATTGTTTCTTGATTTACATTTCCATTCTTTTTGAGTTTTTTGTTTTAGAGTTACAAGAGTTAATAAAAAATGATTGATCAAATATCAGTACTAAGTCCATCTAAGGTTCATAGCTTAAAGAAATTATAAAAAGGGAATTTTCAGTTTTAGTATATGTCTATATCTATATTCATCTATCTACCTACCTCTCCATAGATATAGAGATATATGAGGAGTTTCTTCAAAGAAACTGTAGTTTATTGAGTTTTGTTAAGCTTTTTAAATATGGGTATTTCTTGGGGCAGGAATGGAATTTTCTTCATTTTGAGTTTATAAGAGTATGCTAAAAACAGGAAAATTTTATGTGTGTGTTGACTAGAATTTAACAGAAGATAACAATTAAAAGATATATGTAACTTCAAATTGATTGGAGCAGATATTTTATGTTTTCTTATAGAAGTTACTTCACAAGCATTGCAGAGTTGTATAGATACGGCCCCATTGTGATATATTATTTATGATTTATTAAAGCTTGCTTGAGGATGCAGAAAGCAAAGTCAGCCTCAAGCTATAGAAATCCAGCAGTGGTGATACAGACCTTTAATTCTAGGAGGAAGAAGCTAGAAGGTGGTGGTACACACCTTTAATTCTAGGACTCAGAATTAAGAAGTAGATAGGTCGCCATGAGTCCAAGGCCACACAGATCTACACAAGATTGATCTAGTTCTAAATAGAAACATCCCACACAAAGATGATCTCTGCACCTGGGATCACAACCCTTTAATCTCTGCATTAGAGAGGTATATAAGACAGGTGCAAGGTCTCACTATCAGTTATCAATTCTCCAGCCACACTGAGAATAGGAATGCCACAGCCATATTAGAGTCAAGAGCTCTCTGTTAAATTGGCTGCTTTGCTTCCCTGACCTTCAGGATGAAGCTGAATATCTGTCTCTGTGTCTTTTATTTATCATGTTACACTGTTCCTATCTGATAAGGCAGACAGAATCACTGTCTCAAATTTCATTAAGCCATTAGAGAAATTAGATAAATCTGCCTCTGAAAGCCACTGTCTTCTAAAATTCAGGATTTTGGTCACCTGTTCACTCTCCTTTATTCTTTAAATACAAGCAGAGTCCCAGTGAGGGCCCAGCATAGAAAGTGTAGTGGAAACCAGTGACGTCGAACAAGACCAATGATTCTTTGCAAAGTATTTGCAAGTAAAGATATATGGATTAAAGTGTTTACTGTATGACTCTCTGTATTGCTTACACTACAGTCTCCATGATGAGATCAATTTTCTTCTTTTTTTTCCTCTTATATTTTGTTTTATTTTATTTTCAGGGGAAAATGTAGGTACAGAGAACAGATACAAAGGGACAGGGAAATAAATGAGTTGAAGATGCATCATCTGAAAGACACAAAGAATAAATGAAAAGGAAGTTAAAAAAGAATGATATAACCAAATACTAGGCAATAACGAATTAGTAGCATGCACCCAGTCTTATCAAATTTACACAGTGGATGAACAGAAACTAGCCCTAATTGAGAAGCTTTTTGCAACTGATTCCTCCAGGGAAAGGGAAATGATTTTATCAATAGAGTGTTTTTGGGTGAAGCAACAATCCCCTAGGGCAAGACCCATGCCCAGGAACAGCTGACCAATTCAAAATGAAATTTACTAATTTGTGTGGGATTTTTGTTTTGCTTTGTTTGATATTTTTTGTTTTTATTGAATTTTTAATTTTATTTTTATTTCATTTTTGTTGTTGATTTTCCTATTCTGTATTGTTTCTTTTTTAAAATATAGAGAAAGAACATGAAGTTGGGTGAGTAGGGAGATAATGGGGAGGATCTGGAGCAGTTGGAGAAGGGGAAATAACAAGACAAAATTATATTGTATGAAAAGAATTAGGGGGAACAGTGGATTTAGGGAAGAGGGGAGGTAGGTGAAACTTGGAGGAGCAGAACAAGGTGAGGATATGGACAGGATGTATTGTATGAAGGAAAATAGGTGAAAAGGAAAAAAGTAATTAAAATTGCCAAAGACACTCAAAACAGGCATTCAGAGTATATTTTGAAAATAGATTTATTTGGCAAAGATTAATCATGTTTTCTTCAAATCCAAATCACCTAAACATGTAGAATCAGTCATGAAATAGTTGCTCCAGTCATAGCAGCAATGTTCTTCAGCAACCACTTTCACTACAAAAGGAATCATATTGGTGTTCTCAGATCTCTACATCTACTTCATGTAATCTAAAAAATTTCATGATGAAGCAAATGCATGTTGAGCACTTAAGATTAGGATTTGGACAGAAATTACCCTTTGAAAGCTAAAGAGTGCATGATAATGAAATAGACTGTAAACCCCAATAGTAATATGTTGAGTAGAAAAATAAATAAATTCAATTGTAAAAAAAATCTATATAAAAAATAAATAACATGTTAAAAAAAGAAAAACAATTTAGCCAAAGCTGTGGGGAAATTGCTGATGGGAAATTTAGAAAGACAATGATTAAAAGATAATAATTGCTCTAAGAAGGAGGCTGCCAATCTGGTAGAAGTTCATACTCAGTGGAGGGGGGTAAGTGAAAAATAGTTTGATATTATTTGACACACACAGAAATCTGTGTTCTTGAAATTGTCAAAAAGAGATGTGATATTGAAATTACAAAGTAGGAAGAGCTTGCCTAGTTCCTTTTGGGCAAAGACGATGAGGGTGGGCTTTATTTGATGTGAATTGCTGAGAAGCCACCAAAGAAATCAAAGAGTCATCCAAACTTGGCCACTTTGAAAGAAAAAGAATCTCTAATAATAGTTATTCCAGAAAATAGGCAGAAACTGGAACACTCCTAGAAAACTAGGACATGTATAGCCTTACTGGTGTTTTCTAGGCAAAGGAGAGACATGTCAATTTAAGCTACGAAATATTAAACAACATTTTGCAGATTTTAGGGTACAATAAGACAATATTAAGCTATGAATCTCTGCTTCTGATTCCATCAGCTACTAGATTATGGCACTAGGATGGCATTTAAGGTAGTTATCAATCTCATTATAGAGGAAGGACATTTCAGGAAGCCTCTCCACTATTGCTTACATTTTTAGTTTGGGTCATCTTTGTGGATCCCTGGGAATTTCCCTAGTGCCAGGTTTCTTGTGAAGACCATAAGGACACCATCTATCAAAGTATATCTTTCCTTGCTCTCCTCTGTTCTTTCCACAACTTGACCTAACTGATCACCCATGTTCTCTTCTACTTCTTCCTTCTGCTTCCCTCTTCTCCCCTTCCCTTTCTCAAACCTCACTTCCTTCTCCCATGCTCCCAATTTACTCAGATTTTGTCCCTTTCCTCTTCTCAGTAGAGGAGTCTATGTATGTATCTCTTGGGGTCCTTCTTGTTTCCTAAATTCTCTGGGGTTGTGGATTGGAGGCCAGTTATCCTATGCTCTGTGTCTACTTGTGAGTGAGTGGATACCATGTTTGTATTTCTATATCTGTGTTACCTTATTCGGGATAGTTTCTTTTAGTTTCATCCATTTGCCTGTGAATTTCAAGATCCCATTGTTTTTTTCCTCTGAGTAGTACTTCATTGTGTAAATATACCATATTTTTCTTATCTACTCTTCCATTGAGGGGCATCTAGGTTGCTTCCAGGTTTGGGCTATTACAAATAATGCTGCTATGAATATAGTTGAACAGATATAATTTGTGGTAGGCATGTGTATGCTTTGGATATATGACTAAGAGTGGAATTGCTGGGTCTTGAGGTAGATTGATTCCTGTTTTCCCGAGAAACCACCATACTGATTTCCAAAGTGGCTGTGGAAGTTTGCATTCCCACCACCAATGGAGGAGTGTTCCCATTTCTCCAAATCCTTTGCAGTACAAACTCTCATTGGTGCTTTTGATTTTAGCCATTCTTACAGGTGTAAAATGGCATCTCATAGCTGTTTTGATTGGCATTTCCCTGATAGCTTAGAATGTTGAACAATTTTTAAGTGTCTTTCAGCCATTTTAGATTCCTCTATTGAGACTTCTCTCATTTAGTTCTGTACCCAACTTTTCAATTGGATGTTTTGGTGTTTTTCTGACTAGTTTCATGAATTCTTTGTACATTTTGAAAATCAGCCCTCTGTCAGATGTGGGGTTGTTGAATATTTTTTCCCATTTTGTGGGCTGCTGTTTTGTCTTGTTGACTGTGTCCTTTGCCTTACAAAAGCTTCTCAGTTTCAGGAGATCCCATTTAATAATTGTAGATTTCCATGTTTGTGCTACTGGTCTCCTGTACCAATACATTCAAGTGTACCTCCTACTTTCTCTTCTAAGTGGTTCAGTGTGGCTGGATTTATGTTGAATTCTTTGATCCATTTGAACTTAAGTTTTGTGCAAGTTAAAAATTTTGAAGTTAGCATTTATGTTCCAATATCTCATTAGATTTGAGGGTGGCATGATGTATGCCTCTACTATTCATGCTGGGAATATAAGTGTGCTTCATTTTGTACAAATAACCACATCTGCTGTTATGGCCTGAGTGTAGCATTCACATCAAATTCATAACAGAGCATCAACACCACTTTTTCCGTGCCCTGGATCCTATATTTTTCCACTCCCTCTTCAATAATAATCCATGAGATTTGAGGGAGGGTAAGAGTGAGTACATATGGTCAAGTTAGAATGGTGCACTTAACAATAACTTATTATCAACAGGTTGACTAATTTATGTCCATTAACTGAGCTATACTGTAAAAATGGAGTTTCTTTTACCAAAATTGAGAGGAAAACTAATCTGCAGGTTTACACATAAATAATTAGAAGGCAGTATGATATATCCACATTTAGTAAAACAAATGTTATGTGTTGCTCCTTAAGCCCCAAGACCTCTATAACAATTTTATTTGTTTGCTTATTCATTTATTTTTCTGTGTTTGGTTGTTTTATGGATATATATATATATATATATATATATATATATATATATATATGTATATATGAAATTTGTGTATCCCTGGTGTCCACAAAAATCAGAAGAGGATAGGGAATGCATATTATTAAAAACCAGACGCATATGAGGAGGAGCATAAGCAAGAGTCTACATGATCTAAGCCTATCAATCAAAATAGAAAACTACCCAAACTAAGTTTCTAGTAACCAAACTCCTTTTATTCATAAGTGTCATAAAAGACACCTAACCTGTACTTAGATTTTGATCATCTCTGTGTACATGGTCCACTGCTCTCTTGCAGTGTATTCTAACCTGATCTATATATTTGCTATAAATCCCTTGCTACTTTGCACTTTTACAGGCTTTCATTTTATTTTTTAATATGATGCCAAGAACCTGGAAATACTTGTCCTAGATCTCAAACACACATAACACCAGAAATGTATTATACACTTTTAGTGGGCCTTGACTCCTATTAGGACATTATTATACTATGCAGGGTTCACAATTGTGTGAGACCATTGATAATGTTTTTCTCTTACTGACCCACGTAGATTTGAATTACTGGATTACTTCTCTCTCCCATCTCTCTCCATGGACTTTGTTAAAACAGAGTTTTCAAGATTCCATTGTTTTTTCTGCTGAGTAGTTCTCCATTGTGTAAATGTACCACATTTTCTCTATCCATTTTTCAGTTGAGGGGCAACTAGATTGCTTCCAGGTTCTGGATATTACAAACAATGCTGCTATGAACATGGTTGAACATATGTCCTTGTTTTATGACTGTGCATTTTTTGGGTATATGCCCAAAAGAGGAATTGCTGGATCTTGAGGTAGACTGATTCCCATTTTTCTGAGCAACCACAATGCTGATTTCCAGTGTGGTCTAACAAGTTCTCACTCCCACCATCAATGGGGGAATGTTCCTTTTTTTCTATGCTGTTCCTCTCAAGCATAGATTGTCATTGGTATTTTTTATTTTAGCCATTATGACAGGTGTGAGGTGGTATCTTAGAGTTGTCTTGAGTTGCATTTCTCTGATGGCCAAGAATTTTGAGCACTTTCGTAAGTGTCTTTCAGCCATTTCAGATTCCTCTGTTGAGAATTCTCTATTTAGTTCTGCACCCCACTTTTTAATTTCATTGTTTGGTGTTTTGGTGGCTAGCTTCTTGAGTTCATTGTATATTTTGGAAATCAGCCCTCTGTCAGATGTGGGGTCGGTGAAGATCTTTTCCCATTCTGTGGGTGGTCATTTTGTCTTACTGACTGTGTCCTTTGCCTCGCAGAAGCTTCTCAGTTTTAGGAGGTCCCATTTATTAATTGCGACCCCAGATGCTGTCTGGGAGGCCATTACAGGACTGATCCAAACCCCTGAACATGGATGTCAGTGAGGAGGCCTCTGCACTTCAGGGGGCCCCTGGTAGTTGATTAGTATTTTTTCCTGGTGCAAGAAGGGACTTTGAGAGCCCATCCCATGGGAAGGGATGCACTATCGCCCTGGACACAAGGGGAAGGGTCGGGTCCAGGCCGAGCACAGGATGATGTGGTGGACTTTGTAGAGCCCCCGTTGAGGGCCCTGCTTTGCCAGGGGAGTGGAGGGTGGATGGAGTGGGGAGTAGGTCAGGGGTGGGGGAGGAGGGATGTGTGTGAGGGGAGGGAGAGGGAGAAGGGATTGGCACATGAAACAAGCTTGTTCCTAATTTGAACTAATAAAAAAATTAAACCACTAGGAATGGTTCAATGGAAGAAAAAAAACAGAGTTTTATATTATAGTCAAGACTACCTGAAACTCAATATGCATATACAACTCTAACCTGTCTTGTCCTTATGATTCTCCTGCTTTCTGATTCAGCATTTCTAAGGTTATATGCCCTACCACATTCATCTCAATATATCAGTTATTCTAAGATAAGTCTACTATTCTCAAAGTTTGACCAACAAAAATAGCTCCCAGTTCTTTGATAACTACTAGAGAATCTGTTTTATTCTGATACATCCTTCTCATTATGTATATGCTTGATTAAATGAGCAGTAGCTGAGTCAGTGTGTGTTACTTTCTGAGAGGAAATTGTCACTTGGTGAACATTAGAAGAAAATTATGTCTAAAAATTTTTGTAGAATTTGTAATTTCCTGAAATTATATAATAAACAAAAACTATTTCTATCTGTTCAAGCCTTCGTTTTACTAAAGAGGCATGACAGATCAATGCATACCACATGAAAGAGGTTTTGTTTATCAAAAGTTAACAAAGCCGGTTTATATAAATACATATTATAACATATGATAAGTTGTCATTTATTATGTCTTAAATATATCCACATAATAATTTTTGCAGTAGTAGCCATTTTATATGCTTATGATAAACAGACTACTAAGATTCATGGTCCACTAATACTATTTTTGGTGGTCTTTTTTATTTAATCCAAACAGCTCTGAAAGCTATAAAGAATTCAGTCATCCTTTTATACTTTTATATTTATAATAATTTTTCTTTAGCTAAAAACTAAGTTCACTAGTTATTATCATAAACATAGTTTGCCAACTACAATGCAATATAGTAATAGGTGGTGTTTGTTCTATTGTGACACTTTACTCAACAAAATGAAAACATGAACTTTTACATACAATATAAGTTATTGTATACTGCCTGCCAAAACGTAGGCTGGTTTTATAGTTCAAGCAACTGCCACAGACAAAACATACTACTGAATGGCTCTCTGTATCCTCAAAGAGTACCTATTCTCCAGGATATCTGGAGAAGTAGACACCAGTGTTATAATAGTAATGGTCTCATTTATTTGAGGGTTTACTGACTATGAATGATCACATTTCAGAAACTGGATAGTTAGGAAGTGTGTTTTCACTTTTTATTTACAACAGTGGTCATGTGTTCTGCTCTGTGTGATAATGAAACACAGAAAAAGGGACTGTTGTTTTACAAAGAACACCAAAGGTGGTTATTTTGTTGCATCATGTCTTCAAGCATCCAATGTTACAGGAAAAGAAGTTGACTTTCAACAAAAAGTAATTGTGTTGAAATACTTGAAGCCATGTGAGAATAAAATAATAAATCTGCATTGTTCCTTATTGATAGTCTCCAGCATGCATTGCCATTACCAGACTGATCATTTTAACTGTGATTCACACAATACCTATTTTATTATATAGAGATTATATCAAGTATTTATTAATTTAATAATTAAAACTTGACATGAAGAGTCCTTATAATTTCCCAAACTGTTCAATTACTCAATCTCCACTAACCTGAAATAATAACTACAGTATGTATCTATCACTATGAAACATTACCTTCAATATAATTGGAGAAGGGAAGAAAGCTGTCCAATTGTTACAAGCAGGCTTTTTAATTTTGGAGAAGATTCATAAGCATCAGAGGAGAAGCTACCTTAAACTCCCTCTCCTGATAATGAGATTGATGACTAACTTAAATCATTGAGGCTAACAATAAATTATCTAGCCAAGTTAAGAACTCTACGTGTCATCATTAGGTGTATTTCCCTATAATCCAACCTTTTTTCCTTGCTTTATTGGTCTAAAAATTTCTGAAAGTAAATTTAGAAAACTTACCCTGAATACACAGAACAAATACAAAAGAAAGAATGAGGGTAAATTAAGAACAAAGATGCCCAAAAATGTCATAAACAATCACACTATTAACTATTTACCTAAAAAAGTAGAATACATATAAGTCTGCCTATAAGAATAAATATATAATTTAAAAGAAAATTTCTCATTTGAGATGACACTGCTCCCTCCAAGAGCCAAAGTCCACCTAAATTAAGATCCAAAAGCAGATAGTATACAGCATCTCTGGGTCACTATTCCCCAGGAGATTCCTAAAACAAACACATTCCTAAAGTCCTTTGCTGCTTTGTAGGAAAGGAAGGAAAGTGGCTATTACTGAACATACTATGTACTTCAGATACATGGCCTAAAGTACCCTGAGCTAGAATTGACTTGAATGATCCTTCATGAAGATTGCCTATTATGGCAATTCTTAAGATTCATTCTTAAGTGTATAGTGCTATCATGACAATACCATGAAATTCCATAAAAGCTTCCAAATGAGGGAAACATTCAGTTATGATACCTGTGAACCAAAGCAAAGATGAGCAACATGACAGCATTGCACTAATGGTGAAGTAGTGGCACACATAACTTGGCAGCAACCTAAAAGCATTCTAATTGAACTTAGTCACACTCACTAAGAGTGCAATTATGGCTTTGTAATTTGTCATATTATCCTCCAAGCTATCAAAAGGAAAATATCAGGATGCAGAGTCTCTCTCCCAAGACCAAATATTGCCAGTGTTTTCTGTGACTATTTAATGAGCTTTCAATTTATATATTTTTATTATTTATCTTATTATTAATTAGTGTTGGTATATCTGTTGTGTTATTATGCAGATTAGAAAAAAGGAGAGTCTAAAATCAAGGGCATTTATGAGATTAGCTGTAGGAAATATAAATACAGCAATGTCTGCAATAGATTAAACATTTGAGTAGAGATGTATGTGGGTGCTATATTATACCCAACATAATAAATAGTGAGTCTAAACTTTATACAGATGATAAATGCAATGACAAAGAAATGAGAGAAACATCACCCTTCACAATATCCAAAAACAACACAAAATATCTTGGGGAAATGCTAACCAAAAAAGTGAAAGACCTGTACAGTAAAAGCTTTGAGTCTTTAAAGAAAGAAATTAAAGAAGATAACAGAAAATGGAAAGATCTCCCATGCTCTTGGTTAGACAGAATCAACATAGTAAAAATAGCAATCTTGCCCAAAGTAATCTACAGAGTCAATGCAATCCCCATCAAATTCCCAACACAGTTCTTCAAAGGCCTTGAAAGAACAATACTCAACTTTATATAGAAAAACAAAAAACACAGGATAGCAACAACAATGCTGTACAATAAAGGATCTTCTGGTGGCATCACCATCCCTGACTTCAAGCTCTATTATAGAGCCATAGTTCTGAAAACAGCTTGGTATTGGCACAAAAATAGACAGATAGACCAAGGGAATTGAATTGAAAACCCTGATATTAACCCACAAACCTATGTATACCTTATTTTTGACAAAGATGCTAAATCTATACAATGGAAGAAAGATAGCATCTTCAACAAATGGTGCTGGAACAACTGGATTTGGACATGCCGAAGATTGCAGATAGATCCATATCTGTCACCATGCACAAAACTTAAGTGTAAATGGATCAAATATCTCAACATAAATCCAGCCACACTCAATCTTCCAGAAGAGAAAGTGGGAGATACCCTTGAATGAATTGGCTCAGGAGAGCTTTTCCTGAACATTACACCAGTAGCACTGACATTGAGATCTTCAATTAATCAATGGGACATTCTGAAACTGAGAAGTTTCTGTAAGGCAAAGGACACAGTCGGTAAGAAAAAATAACAGTCCACAGAATGGGAAAAGATCTTCACCAACCCCACATCTGACAGAGGGCTGATTTCCAAAATATACAATGAACTCAAGAAGCTAGCCATAAAAACATCAAACAATGAAATTAAAAAGTGGGGTGCAGATCTAAATAGAGAATTCTCAACAGAGGAATATGAAATGGCTGAAAGAAATGTAAGAAAGTGCTCAGAATCCTTTGCCATTAGAAAATGCAACTCAAAACAACTCTGAGATACCACCTTACATCTGTCATAATGGCTAAAATCAAAAACAACAATGACAATCTATGCTGGAGAGGATGTGGAGAAAAAGGAACACTCCTCCTTTGCTGGTGGGAGTGTGAACTTGTAAGACCACTCTGGAAATCAATACGGTGGTTGCTCAGAAAAATGGGAATCAGTCTACTTCAAGATCCAGCAATTCTTCTTTTGGGCATATACCCAAAGAATGCACAGTCATAAAACAAGGACATATGTTCACCCATATTCATAGCAGCATTGTTTGTAATAGCCAGAACCTGGAAGCAACCTAGATGCCCCTCAACTGAAGAATGGATAGAGAAAATGTGGTACATTTATACAATGGAGTACTACTCAGCAGAAAAAAAGCAATGGAATCTTGAAATTCCCAGGCAAATGGATGTAACTAGAAGAAACAATCCTGAGTGAGGTAACCCAATCACAAAAAGACAAACATGGTATGTACTCACTTATATGTGGATTTTAGACATACAGTAAAGGATTACCAGACTACAGTCCACACTGTAGACATAAGCTAGGTTTATTGTGCTGGTAGTTGTTTTGTTGGTAATGTTGGGAATCACAGGTGAGCAAGTTGGTCTACTACTAAGCTATATCATCAGCCCCCGTTACTGGATTTTTAAGATTGAAAATAGATAATTTTCTCATACATTATATACTGATTATACTTTTCCCTCCCTCTACTCCTATCAATTCCTCATCACCTAACCTTTGGATCACTCATTAGATATCTTCTGTCTCTGAAGAAAGAAACAGATTAAAACTTATCACAACCAAACATTGCTACAAACCAGAAGATCACACAGTAATTATACAGCCCTCATTTCTTGTGAGGACCCAGAACAGCCAGGGGCTTTGCATGGAACATTTAAACAAATATGATCATAATTGGTGATATAGTCCTTTCAATGAAAATGTCTGTTTCTTGCTGTAGATTCTTCCTGTAGCTTATTCCTTTCTGGAACATTCTTGGGATTTACTTCCCACAGTTCAGAACATTTTGATTCTTTACTGGCCACAATTTCTCCCATACATTTGGAGTTTAATGATTACACTCCCTAGCTATATGTGAAACCTGTTCTCCATTATTAGGTCCTAGTTTACTGAGTACATCCCTTGGCTATGTGTGACACCTGTTTCCCAGTATCAGGTCCTTGTTCCCCTCTCCTATGTAATTACAGAGATCTGCCTTCCTGCAATTATCCTTATTGACAGGCATTTGGCCAGTGTTCAGGGCCCAGGCAAAAGCATTCCATCTAAGACATTCTCAGATATCCAAATACATAGAATTATTACATGCCCAAAGTTGTTGATTCACAGCTTCCCAGATGGATAGAAAAAATAACCATGCCCCAGTTTTACCTTACTGGCACACAGAGAAGAAATAACCTAAACTAGCCCTGCACTTAGCTTAGAGATTTACAGCTTCCTCCTCTTTCCACTGAGCAGACAACAACACATGTACTCAGTCCATTTTCTCATCCTCATGAAAAAGTAAACTTTCCTGAGGTCTGTGCTGCCACTGAGGCCAGAGCACTGGAAGGTGTCAGGTTCCATTTCTTGTAAAACTTAGATCCCTTCTTTGACTTTCAGCCCTAAGCTATCGGCAATAAATGCTTCTTTTAGCAGGAAACCATAGCAAAGGTTCAGACAGCAAACCAAAAGCTGCTTGCCTGCATTCCTCTGTCATTTACTAGGTTGCCTGGTAACTGATACTCCCTATGCATGCTGGGAGAAAAGCGGCCACTGAGTAAAAAAGACAATATTTGCCTTCCTCATGATTTTTACTGAATAGAAACTTTTAGCTGTTTATCTAGGCACTTAAAAATGTAGTGTAGCACACTGGTCTCCCTTTCTAGAAGACACTAATGATTTAATTCTTTAACTAAACTTCTTCTCCCTTAAGGAGTTCAGAGGATGTTCACAAGCCATTCTTACCTTTGAACTGACAACCAGGATTCCTCCTATGTGATGATTCTTATCTATCTTTTATGGTGCAAAAGAATTCCAGCCCTGGAACTGCATTAGGGCTGGAAAATTGCTGGTTATAGTGATATATAAACTGGAAACATTTTGTTGTGTGTAGAAGAATAACAAAGATACATGGATAGGAAGATCATATTGTAAGTAGAGTCTTTTTTCCCTCAGATTTATATTCCTTCACTTATTTGTGCCTCCTATTTTTGAAACCTGAGTGAAGAATTTAGAAGATGGCCTTCTAAAGTTTTCAGTAAAACATGACAAAACAACATATCTTCACATAAGGAATAAACTGTCTTATTGAAGTTGGACATGGTGACCTAACAGGAGAAAAAGAGTCCTAGGAGCAGGCAATAGATATTTTATAAGCAAACTAAGAGGAACACATCACAGAGGAGAGGCTTGTATGAACAGAGCCAAAAAACTTACAAAATTTAAGTGCTTTATATTTTGTATAATGAAAATGAAACTAAATTTCATGTTCTTGAATATATCTGAGAATGTAGAATCACATGACATAGTTGACAAGTGTGTAAAATCAATGTTATCTTATTAATTCTTATTAAAAATAGAAATATAAAATTGAGAGAGATCTAAATTTACAATACTTCAAGTAAAGTACATACATACCACACAAATACACAGCCACCCTAATTTATATTTGAGTATATGAATGATGAGGCATAAATATTTGGTAAAAGTCTTCAAAGCTATGATTAGAAAATAATTTTGTAGAAGTTCTAGCTCAAGCAATAAGAAAAAAACTCAATCAAGGGAATATAAATCAACAGGAAGAAGTCAAATTTTCACTATTTGCAGATGATATGATAGTTTACATAAGTGAACCAAACAGTTCTACCAGAGAACTCCTACAGCTGATAAACAGCTTCAGCAAACTGGCAGGATATGAGATTAACTCAAAAAACTTAGTAACCCTACTATATAGAAACCATAAACATGCTATGAAAAAACTCAGAGAAGCATCACCCTATACCATAGCCACAGTCAACATAAAATCTCTTTGAGTAATGCTAACCAAACAAGTGAAAGAAATTTATAGAAAGAACTTTTGAGTCTTTAAAGAAAGAAATTAAAGAAGATACCAGAAAATGGAAAGGTATCCCATGCTATTCCATATGTTTGATCAACATAGGAAAATTGGCAACCTTGCCAAAAGCAATCTATAGATTAAATGAAATCCCCATCAAAAACACTCACAAAATTATTCACAGACCTTGAAAGAATAATACTCAACTTGATATGGAAAAACAAAAGACACAGGATAGCGAAACAACTATGTACAATAAAGGAACTTCTGGAAGCATCACAAGCACCGACTTCAAACTCTATTATAGAGCTATAGTCCTGAAAACAGTTTGGTATTGGCCCCAAAATAGACAGGTAGACCAATAGAATAGAATTGAAAACTCAGATATTAACCCACATACCTACGAACACTTGATTTTTTGACAAAGAAGCTAAATTTATATGATGGAATAAAGAAAGCATCGTCAAACAAATGGTGCTGGAATAACAGGATGGGTGAATGTAGAAGACTGCAGATAGATCCATGTCTATCACCATGCACAAAACTTAAGTCAAAATGGATCAAAAACATCAACATTAATCCAACCACACTGAACCTATTAGAAGACAAATTGGGAAATACCCTTGAATTAATTGGTACAGGAGACTGCTTCCTGAACACCAGTAGCACAGACACTGAGATCAACAATTGAATAACGGGACCTCCTGAAACTGAGAAGCTTCTGTAAGGCTAAGGACACAGTCAGAAAGACAAAATGGAAACCCACAGAATGGGAAAAGATATTCAACAACCCCACATCTGACAGAGGGCTCATCTCCAAAATATACAAAGAACTAAAGAAGCTATTGTCCAAAACACCAAACAATCCAATTAAAAGTAGGGTACAGAGCTAAATATATAATTCTCAAAAGAGGAATCTAAAATGGCTGAAAGGAACATAAGAAAGTATTCAACATCCTTAGCCATCAGGGAAATGCAAATCAAAACTCTGAGATACCATCTTACTCCTGTTACAATGGCTAAAATCAAAAACACCAATGTCAGTTCATGTTGGAGAGGATGTGGAGAATGGGAACACTCCACTGCTGATGGGAGTGCCAACTTGTACAGACACTTTGGAAATCAGTATGGCAATTCCTCAGGAAAATGGTAATCAATCTAACACAAGATTCACCAATTCCACTCTTAGGCATACACCCTAAAGATGCACATTCATTTTACAAGGACAGATGTACAATAAAGGAACTTCTGGAAGCATCACAAGCACCGACTTCAACGATGTTCATAGCAGAGCTATTTGTAATAGCCCGAACCTGGAAGCAACCTACATGCCCCTCAAATTAAGAATGGTTAGAGAAAATGTGGGACATTCACACAGTGGAGTACTACTCAGCAGAAAAAAAAAAAAAAAAAACAATGGAATCTTGAAATTCGCTGGCAAATGGATGGAACTAGAGGAAACCATTCTTCTAGTTACATCTGTTTGTGAGGTAACCCAATCACCAAAAGACAAACATATGTAGATTTTAGACATACTGGAAAGGATTACCAGTATGCCAGAGAAGCTGGTAAACAAGGAGGACCCTAAGAGGGACATACATGGTCCTCTGGAGAAGGGGATAGGGACAAGATCTCCTGAGCAAATCGAGAGCAAGGGAGTAGAAGGGAGCTAGGAGAATGAGAATGGGAGAAGAGGAGTGGTGAGGAGGACATGAGGGAGCAAAAAAGGTTGAGTCAGGGGAAGAATAGAAGAAAACTTGAAAGGGGATACCGTAATAGAGGGAGACATTTTAGGTTTACAGAGAAATCAGGCACTAGAGAAAGTTCTGGAGATCTACAAAGATGAAACCAACTAACAATCTAAGCAACAGAGGATTATGAGATTGATGACTGATATATATGCCATCCTAGAGCCTTCATCCAGCAGCTGGTGGAAGTAGAAGCAGACACCCACAACTAAGCACTGAACTGAACTCAAATCCATTTGCAGAGAAGAATGATTGATGGGAAAAGGGGTCCAGACCAGGCTGGTGAAACCCACAGAAACAGATGACTTGAACAACATGGAGCTCTTGTTCCCCAGACTGATAGCTGGAATAACAGCATGGAACATATCCAGACCTGAGGAATGTGGTTTTTAGCGAGGAGGCCTCAGAAATCTTCGGGACCTCCTGTTGTAGTTCAGTACTTATCCCTAACATAGGTGTGGACTTTGGGAAGCCAATCCACATACAGGGATACTTCCTGAGCCTAGACACATGGGGGTGGGACTAAGCCCTTTCCCAAAGTATATGATAGACTCTGATGACCCCTATGGAAGGCCTCACCCTCCCTGGGGAGCAGAAAGGATATGTGATAGATAAGGTTTTACTTGGATGGGGTGGTAGGGGAGGAGAGGAGGGAGTGGGAACTTGGATTGACATTTAAAACAATCTTGTTTCTAATTCAACTAAAAAAAAAATTTATCCTCTCTATTGTTCTTTTCCAGGAGTACATTGACAATGTACCATTGGTTTTCTTGTGGGTATTTATTTGGCCATGCTTTGTTTCTTGACTTGAAGATGCATAATTCATAAATTTCTTCCAATGTTAAATATACTCTGTTTCTCTACTTTTACATTATAATCTAATGAGGACATTAATAATATAGGATTATAAGCCCATCTTATTTTCTTATATAGGGGAGTACAGTGTAATTTAAACATTACAAAAAGTATTTGAGCTTTCCTTAACTTCTCAGTTTCATTACAATTTTCTTCATAACATTATTTTCTAATCACAGTGTACAGCCTTGTCTTGTTTCTTATTTTGGAGGATTAGAGTTGAGTTTCTCCTCATTTAGTTTGATGTTGGCTGTTGGTTTGCTGTATATTGTTTTTATTAAATTTAGGTATGTTCCTCTTATCCCTGGTCTCTATAAGACCTTTATCATGAAGGGGTGTAGGATTTTGTCAAAGTCTTTTTCAGCATCTAGTGAGAAAATCATATGGTTTTTCATTCTATGTTTGTTTATTGATATTACATTGTTGGATTTTCGTATATTGTATGATTCCTGCATCCCTGGGATGATTGTACTTGATCATGGTGTATGATTTCTCTGATGTGTTCTTGGATTCGATTTGCCAGTATTTTATTGAGTATTTTTTCATCAATGTTCATGAGGGATATTGATCTTTAGTTCTCTTTCTTAGTTGTGTCTTTGTGTGGCTTGGATACCACGGTAATTGTAGCCTTAAAAAAAGATTTTGGCAATGAACATTCTGCTTCTATTGTGTGGAATAATTTGAGGAGCATTGGTATTAGCTATTCTTTGAATTTCTGATAGAATTTTGCACTGAAACCATCTGGCCCTGGGCCTTTTTTTGTTTGGGAGATTTTGATGACTGCTTCCATTTCATTAGAAGTTATAGGTCTTTTAAAATTGCTTATCTGTTCTTAAGTCAGTTTTGGTAAGTGATATCTATCCAGAAAATTGTCCATTTCCTTTACAGTTTTGAATTTTGTGGAGTACAGGTTTTTCAAAGTATGAGTGAAGGTCCTCTGGATTTCCTAAGTGTCCATTGTTATCACTCCCTTTTGCTTTCTGATTTTGTTAATTTGTATGTTCTCTCTCTGCCTTTTGGATAGTTTGGAAAAAGGTTTGTCTATGTTATTGATTTTCTCGAAGAACCAACCATTCCTTATATTGATTCTTTGTGTTGTTTTCTTTATTTTTACTTTATTGTTTTCAGCCCTCGATTTGATTATTTCATGACATCTACTCCTCCAGGGTAAGTTTGCTTCATTTTCTTCTAGATCTGTCAGTTGGGCTGTTAATTCTCTGGTGTGACTCTTCTTCAGTTTATTTATGTGGGCATTTAATGTTATGAACTTTCCTCTTAGCACTGCTTTCAAAGTGTCCTATAATTTTGGGTATGTTGTGGATTCATTTTTCTTGGGTTTTAGAATGTCTTTAACTTCTTCCTTTATTTTTTCCTTGACCCAGTTATGGTGCAATTGCCCATTGTCCAATTTCTATGAATTTGCAGGTTTTCTACAATTTCTGTTGTTGTTGGATTCTAAATTTTTAGCATGGTGGTGGATAAGATACAGGGGGTTATTCCAATTTTTTTATCTGTTGAGTTTGCTATATTGCTGAATATGAGATTGATTTTAGAGGAGGATCCATGTGATGCTGAAAATAAGGTATATTCTTTTATGTTTGGATGGAATGCTCTATAGATGTCTCTTAAACCCAATTGGGTCATAACTTCTTTTAGTTCTGCTGTTTCTTTGTTAACTTTCTGTCTGGTGGTCCTTTCTAGGGGTGAGAGTGGGAGGCTAAGTCTACTACTATAAGTGATTGAGATTTTATGTGATTTTAGTTTAGTAATGTTTCTTTTACAAAAGTGGGTGCCTTTTTATTTAGGGCATAGACGTTCAGGGTAGAAACTTCATCTTCATGGATTTTTCCTGTGATGAATATGAAATGACCTTCTTCATCTCCTTTGGTTGATTTTATTTATTTTTTCCACCTTTTTTTGAATTAGAAATAGGATTGCTTTACATGACAACCCCATTTCCCTTCTCCCACCCATCCTCCCCTAGCCTCCCCAACTAAAATGTTATCTGTCACATATCTTTTCTGCTCCCCATGGATCATGAGGCCTTCCATAGGGTGTCATCAGAGTCTTTTGCATCCTTTGGGATAGGGCCAATGCCCACCCCCATGTGTCTTGGCTCAGGGAGTATTCCTCTATATGGAATGGTCTCCCAAAATCCACACCTATACTGGGCTTCTACAGGAGGTCCCATAGATTTCTGAGGGAATCAGTCTATCACAAGATCCAGCAATTCCACTGTTAGGCATATACCCAAAAGAAGCACATTCATGCAACAAGGACATATGTTCAATGATGTTCATAGCAGCACTATTTGTAATAGCCAGAAACTGGAATCATCCTTTGGTTGATTTTAGTTTGAAGTCTAATTTGTTAGATATTAGGATAGATACCCCAGCTTGTTTCTTGTGTTCATTGGATAGGAAAATCTTATACCAACCCTTTACTCTGAGGTATCTTCTGTCTTTGAAGTTGAAGTATGTTTCTTGTATGCAACAGAAGTATGTATTCTGTCTTTGTATTGATTTTGTTAGCCTGTGTCTTTTTATAGGCAAGTTAAGACTATTAATATTGAAGGATATTAAGGAACACTGAGTGTTCATTCTTATTTGTTTTGGATTTGTTGGTGTTGGTGGTATTATATGTGGGTTTACCCTGACTTTGCTTTTGGATTTTAATAAAGTGGAATTATCTATTGCCTATATTTTTGTGGTTAAGTGTGGTTAAGTTCTTTAGGTTGGAGTTTCCTCCAAGAACTTTCTTTAGGTCTGGATTAGTGGATATGTATCGTTTAAATTTGGTTTTGTCAAGGAATGTCTTGTTTACTCCATCTATAGTAATTGAAAACTTTGCTGGATATAGTACTTTTGGCTGGCATCTGTGGTCTCTTATTGTTGTAGAATAGCTGTCCAGGACCTTCTGGCTTTCAGAGTTTCCAAGGAGAATTCAGGTATAATTATGATAGGTTTGCCTTTATATGTTACTTGGTCTTTTTCTTTTGCTGCTCTTAATATTCTTTATTCTATATGTTTGGGGTTTTTTATTAGTATGTAACAAGGGGACTTTTGTGGTCCACTCTATTTGTTATTCTGTAAACTTCTTGTATTTCATTGGCATGTCTTTCTTTAGGTTGTGGAAGTTTTCTTCTATGATTTTGTTGAATATGTTTTCTGTACCTTTGAGTTGGGTTTCCTCACCTTCTTCTATACCTATTATTCTTAGGTTTGGTCTTTTCACAGTGTCCTATATTTCCTGGATATTTTGTGTTAGGGATTTATTGGAGGTAAGATTTTCTTTTGTTGGTGAATCTATTTCTCCTAGTGTATCTTCAATGACTGACATTCTCTCTTCCATCTCTTGTATTCTTGTCATTATGCTTGCACCTGTAGTTCATGATGATTTACCCAGCATTTCTATTTCCAGAATTCCCTAAGTTTTTGTTTCCTGTAATGTCTCTACTTCAGTTTTCAGGTCTTGAACTGTTTGAAATGTTTCCTTCATCTGTTTGTTTGTTTTTTTTTTCTTGGCTTTCCTTGATTTCTTTAAAAGTTTTTTTTTATATCTTGCTTTTCCTGTTTTGTTTTTTCTTTCATTTTTAAGGGATTTTCTCATATCCTCTTTGAGGGCCCCTATCATTTTCATGAAGTTGTTTTTAAGATCATTCTCTTCTACTTCATCTGGGTATTAATGTTCAGGTCTTACTGATGCAGAGTCCCTGGACTCTGGTGGTGTCATATTTTTCTTTCTGTTGCTGAATGTGTTTTTATATTGTCATTTTCCCAGCCCTTCTTCCAGTTGGTGCAGGTGTTGTCTCTTGCTCTCTTGGTTGGTAGTGGCCCAAGTTTCTTTTCAGGTGCGTATAAGCAGGTCCAATCTTCTTATGGGTCTCTCAATGTGTGCAGGTGTGTCTGAGACACTCCCTCTCCTGGTGTGTACATGAAGGACTAGTACAGTGATGCCAGCAGATTCTGGATTGCTTGGACTACTGGGGATGAGTCAATCTGCCTGCAGTCCCAAGCCAGTAGTTAGCAAATAGGTAGAAAATTCTCAATCTTCATTCAATAGGGAATTTGTCCTATCATTTTTTGTTTGCATGAATGAGTGTGTAACATGTCATACAGTAGCCAAGGAGATAAACTAATGCTCCTTAACATATTCATGTAAACAAAGGGCTCATATATGTGAATTAAAAATAAATAAATCTTTTTATGTACCTCTATTTGTAAAGTATTAAAACAAAGATCATCATTTTACAAATATACTTAAAATTAATAAAATTGTTAATCACTAGGAACAAACATTACTTATCAGTTATTTCATAAAAAGAAAACATAATTTTGAGAGGCTTACTAGTCCTTTACCTGATAGCATTTATGTGTGTGAATGTACACATTGTATATGCAAAATATTCCTGGTGGGGAAGGACTGGAGAAAGGCCAACAGTAAAACTTTACACAGAAGACCCTGGCCATCCCATTATTCAATGGGTTCTGAGTCTGCAGAATTACTCAAATCTAGAAATTGGTTCATGAGCCAAGATTCCCTTTTGCCAAGATCCAAGGTAGCCATTCTTTCATTTGTTTAAGAAACAAAAAAAATCAGTAGGCTCATCTATTTTATGCCTGGAAACACCATGATGGATTATTCAGTACCAAAGTTCCATACCAATCAGGACACCATAACATTCACTTTGCTTGTGCTGACCATTATGGGTTAGGCCATTATGGGCATGATTTTGTCGGTGCTGCTCATTATGATAACTGTGATCACCTTACTTTTGATGATTCAGCTTTTCCACGTGGCCCCTCTAAACTTTGGTCCTAATTAACCCCAATGCATTTAATTCATCCAAATAAGAATCAGTGTCTCCAAACCTCCGGAGTGACAGAAGAAGGGAGGCAAAAAATAAATAAATAAAGTAAATAAAATAAAAAACTCTTCAAGTGTGCTGGTGCCCATCTACCATTTTGCATTTTGTAGGTTTAGTGAAGAGGGTGTCTTGTGGGCCTCCCCATTTTGGAGGATCAAGTTTTATACAGCATTCCCATTATAACACTGCAATTCCTCTGAGCCTTAAAAAATCTCTTTATCAACATTAAGCCAAGGCATATCAGACTCCAACTCCTTTTCACTAGGCATATTTTGACAAATGCTTTATCCAACATTTCAAACAAACTTTTGACATTTTTAATTGTGTGAGTTGCTACATTAAACCTAGAATATCCACTTAGATGGTCCATATCCATAAACATAAACTAATCCCACTTTAATGTTCCTTCCAGCACTATCCCATACTTTTAAAATCCCTTCCCACACATATTCCCCAGACTTGTACATGATTGAATTAATAAAGTCATTAAGCACTTCCTCATCAACTACCCTTTCTACCTCCCCTCTAGGAGCCTGCTTTGCTATAAGTCTGGTTATAGGTCTAGGGGCAATTATTGGTCACCTTTGATGGACATAAGTATTGTCTTGGCTAGCATTTCCTTCAGAGAATATTACTGCTGTTTTAGTAGACAATAACGCATTAACTTATTCAGTCAAAGGAAAATGGCAATGTTTCAAGATTACTTCTTCAGATGAGATAAATCCTTGAGAATCTAAGGATTCAAAGATCTCACCTTTAATAGGATCCTCCCACATATGCCCATTCCAAGTTAAAGGTTCCTATTCTTTGCAAATCCATGCCCTTACTTTAACTAGCAACACCTTCTGAAGTTGGGACTTGAATTTTCACTGTAATTCAGCTATTCTTATTGTGATTTTCTGCATCTTGAGCTCTGTGGCTGCTGGAGAAAAGATTCTCTTCCAGGGCAGACATAGAACCCCTTAGACTGTTTATGTCCTTTTGGAGCTGGTCAAATTTATCACTGAGTTCATTGTTTTCCTTCATCATATTGTGAGATGGTTAATTTTATCACAGAACTCACCCCCATCCTTTGGCAGTTTATCCAGAAATGCTAAGATCAATAAACAAGCATTATCATTTTCCTTATTTTTCCTCAAATTACCAAAATTTTAATATACAGAATCAAAAAGTCTATTGCTTTTCACATTGGTGAGTTGGATAATCAAATTCATTTGTCTCCTTAAGTTTGTTAAGGAGATAATAATTCACAATATTGGCTTTCAATACTCTCTGAGTTCCCATCAGAGGCTTCAATAATGGGAGAGGCTTCAGTAACTGTAGGTGTTGACAAATTGGAAAGCTTTTCCCATATAATTAAAAGATTCATCCTAATAATTCTGTTGCTCTAGAACCACTAATGACACCAAAATCTGTCATGGTTCTCCAGAATAGCAGAAAAACTTATAAATGAATCTCTTTATGTGTTTATAGCAAAGGGTATTAATTAGAACCACTTGCAGGCTTTTGCCCAGCTAACCCAAGAATGGCAGGCCATGAAAAGAAAGTCTAAGAATTCAATACTTGCTCAGTCCACAAGGCTAGATGTCCCAGCTGGTCATTCGTATCTGCTGGGATACCTAATGCCAGTTAAGGAATACAATAACTAACAAGGCAAAAACAGGCATGTAAAGAGTAAAAGCTTCCTTCTTCAATGTCCCTACATAGCATTGGTTATCAACCTTCCAATGCTGGAACACCTTAATACAGTTCCTCATGTTGTGGTGGTTCTAATCATAAAATTATTTTCATTGCTTCCCATGTAACTGTAAGTTTGCTACTGTTATGTGTCATAATGTAAATAAAGAATAGGCCAAATGGTCTTCATTTCATCCCACCCCAGGGACCTTGACTCACAGATTGAGAATCACATTTATATAGGCCTTCAGCAAAAGGTCTGACCCAAATTAGAGGTGGTAACCAAGCTCAAATAATCTGGATTAAATTAAGACTTCCTGTCTCAAAGATACAGATTAGAAATGGCTCTTCCTACTTCAAGCAAAGCAAATTATCCTCACAGATGTACCCTCCATTTTGGGTTTTAGTTAATACCAGATGTAGGTGACAACCAAGAATATCCATCAAAGATGGGCAAATATTAAAACACATAGCTAGGTTCTCATTGAATTACCTTTAGTCAGTTTTGGAATTTATATTTTTTCATTTAGGAAAAATATTTTTGCATGGATTTCTTTCAAAATCAGAAAAAACACAAGAACAAACCTCACTTCTAGAGCTAAATTAGCTTATTAGTTTAAAAAACAATACATAGGGCATACCACTTTCAACGAATGGTTTTAATTTTCTTTGGACATACATTCAGATGTGCAATTATAAAATTATTACTTGCCAATTAAAATTAAATCTAAACATCAAAAATGTTAGCTTTTGTTTTATAGGTTTTGATTAAGTCCTAAAAGTCATAGTTTTAGTGTTTATGTCCATTTTAGACTTTATTTCTTTAAAATGGGTCACTTCAGTCCTAATAATCTGGGCCTTTTTCCCACAAGGTGGTAAGATCTACCCATTATGCAAAAAATATGTTACTGAAAATGTTTCAACATTCCAATGTCAAAACTCACAAAACATATTTACTTCAACTAAGAAAATAGTAAAGATGTACCTTCCAAAGCAACTGAGGTATGTAGCAGAGAATCAGCCACAATCCACAGCTTTTAAACAAAATTTTGAGATGAAAGAATTCAGCAATTTCCTATATTTGTCAAAATTTATCAATATATATCTGTAGGAAGCTGGAGAGATGGCTCAGCAACTAAGAGCACTGACTGGTTTTCTGCAGGTCTTGAGTTCACTTCTTAGCACCCACAAGCTGATACAAATTGGAAAGGAAGAAGTCAAACATCCACTATTTGCAAATGATATGATTGATTACATAAATGACCTGAAAATTCAACCAAGGAACTCCTAAAGCTGATAAACAACATCAGGAAAGTGGCAGGAAACAATCTTAATTCAAAAAATCAGTATCCCTTTTATATATAGACTATAAGTGGGCTGAGAAAGAAATCAGAGAAACATCACCCTTCATAATAGCCAAAAACAGCATAAAATATCTTCCAGTACCTGTAACCAAACAAGGGAAAGACATGTATAAAAAGAACTTTAGTCTTTAAAGAAAGAAATTAAAGGATATATCAGAAAATGGAAAGATCTCCATGCTCTTGGATATGTAGGGTCAACAGAGTGGAAATGGCAACCTTATCAAAACAATCCACAAATTCAATGGAATCCCCATCAAAATCCCAGCACAATTCTTCACAGACCATGAAAGAATAATACTCAATTTTATATGGGAAAAACAACTAGTAGAGTCAAAACAACCTTATACAATAAGGAAATTTCTGGAGGCAACACCACCCCTGACTTCAAGCTCTACTTGGTATTGGTACACAAACAGACAGGTAGATAAATGGAATTGAGCAGAAGACCCTGATATTAATCCAGAACCCTATGAACACTTGATTTTTGAAGAAGAAGCTACAACTATACAAAAGGAAAAAAGAAAGCATCTTCAACAAATGGTGCTTTCATACCTGGATGCTAACCTGTAGAAAATTGCAGGTAGATCCTTGTCTATCACCATGCACAAAACTGAATTCCTAATGCACCAAATGCCTCAACAAAAATCCAGCCACAGTGAACTTCTTTGAAGAGAAAGTGGGAGCTACCATTGTACAAATTGTTACAGGAAATCACTTCATGAATATAACTCCAGTAGCATAAACACTGAGATCAACAATTAATAAATGGGACCTCCCAAAACTGAGAAGCTTCTGTAAGGCAAAGGATACAGTCAACAAGACAAAATGTCAGCACACAGAATGGGAAAAATATTCACCAACCAGAGATCTGACAGAGGGTTGATTTCCAAAATGTACAAAGAATTCAGGAAGCTAGTCACCAAAACACCAAGTAATCCAATTAAAAAGTAGGTTACAGAATTAGAGAATTCTCAATAAAGGAATATAAAATGGCTGAAAGACACTTAAGAAAGTACTCAACACCCTTGGAATTCAGGGAAATGTAAATCAAAACAACCCTGAGGTATCATCTTATACCTGTCAGATGGCTAAAATAAAAAAATGCCAAGGACAGTTCATGTTGGAGAAGATGTGGAGAAAGGGTAGCACTCCTTCATTGTTGGTGGGGGGGGTGCAAATTTAGACAACCACTTTGGAAATCAGTATGGAGGTTTCTCAAGAAAATAGGAATCAGGCTGTCTCAAGATCCAGCAATTCCACTCTTAGGAAAGGACATAAAGGACACACATTCAAACCACAAGGACATCTATTAAGCTATGCTCATAGCAGCATTATTTATAATAGCCAGAACCTGGAAGCAACCTAAATGCCCTTCAACCAAAGAACGGATAAAGAAAATGTGGTACATTTATACAATGGAGTACTACTCAGTGGAACAAAACAAAGAAATCTTGAAATTCTCAGGCAAATTGATGGAACTAGAAGAAACCATCCTGAGTGAGGTAACCCATACCCAGAAAAACAAACATGATATGTATCACTCATATATTGATATTACACATAGAGCAAAGGATAAAAAGCCTACAATTCACAACCCCAGAGAAACTAGGAAGCAAGGAGGATCATAAGAGAGATATACATCAACACCTAGAGACTGAGATAGGGACAAGATCTCCTGAGCAATTTGGGAGCATGTAGGGAGGGAGGTAAGAGAAAGATGAGGGAAGAAGGGAGGAGGTACAAGAACATGAGAGATCAGGAAGACCAAGTTGGGGAAAGAATACAGCAGGGGATAAAGAAAGGAGATACTTTAATAGAGGGAGCCTATTATAATTAATAACTAATATGTAGCCCCTGATGGTCAGGATATATATTTATTAGATAGCCAACCAGCAGGTAAGTAGAAAAAGCCAAAACAGCAGGGGAAAGAGAGCTACCATGTGAGTTCCCTATCCCTTTAAACATTTCCCACATCATCCTGACATCACCTTGACCACACCCTGATGGGTGTGGTCAGGCACACCTATAGCCAGCCCTTAGCAGGCATGGTTTAGTGTCTCCCTACAATTCCCCATTTAGTCTAAAAGAGAATTAAAACTTAATAGTGTAAAGTATCCAAAATTAACAATCATAAAGGTGAAATAGAAGAAGACACAATAATCTGCTATGTCACATCCTAACTATGTCTATATAACTAAAGCCTAAAGTTATCTGAAAGAGGTGTTCAAACCTGAACACCTTCTAATCCCAACCATAAGCAATAGAAACTATCCCTAACTAGGTGTACATTATCCTTAGTGACAACAATGGGGGAAAGCATTCTTCAAGTTACTTCCTGCTGAAATGGGACAATGATAGCCTCGTGGGGTCCTGTAGGAAGAAAATGTTACTATAGTGAAAGTCTCAAAAGGATTGCATCCAGTCTATGTGAGATGGGATTTGCTTGATTGGAGATCTAGGTTGAAGTCCTCAATTTAATTTAAGTACTTGTGTTGATTTAAGTCAGTACCCAAAGCTCTGGCTGGAGTGTCAGTTGAAATGAAGCAAGTTGGATCCAGTGCAGTTGAGGAGGTGTGGCCTATTTTCTTTCCAGAGTGTCCAGGGATTGCTGTCAGTCAGGTCTTCATTGTCTGTGTTGGACTCACACATAAGTGTTAGCAGAGAAATGTTTGCCTGTATATGTATGCATATTGGGAAAGGCAACCATGAGAAAATAACAATTATGAGAGGGTGTACACCTTGAAAGAAAGAGCGAAGAAAAGACAAAAGACAGTCCCCAATTTTTTCTCTTATTCTGTATTACATCAATTGGCTTCTTGATATAAAACAGAAACTCTAAAGTTTAGTTAAACAACCAGCTTGTATTTTAGAGGAGGAAAGCCAAATCCAACTCTAAATCCAGCATTGAGTTCATTGAATGAGGATTAGGAGACAAAGAGAAATAGGCATAGTGGAAATTGTCCTATGACTATTTTTCTTTTGTTTAATGATTATAGTTTCCTTCTCTTTTGCCCATGTAGTTTCCTTTGACTTCAGGAAATGAGTTTTCCTGTGAAAAGAAAAGCAAAACACTTCCCTTTCCTTTGGAGGGTTTCTATACATTTTATGAGATATACCTTAGTATGTTACCTGTCATTCTTCCTCATCCAAAGGTCTGCAGTTTTTCCCGAAGTCCAGTGTCTTTCTGCAGCTGTTTGTCCTTTCTCATTAGCATTAAGAAAGTTCAGTGTTAATAAAGAATTATGCAACCTATGTTTGGAGGGTTTTTTCCCCCAGGCTGTTTATGGAGCATCTCCTTTATGGTTCTTTTAGATCTCTCAACCACTGCCTGTCCTGGAGGATTGTGTGGTATACCATCACATGCTTAATGTTATAATATTTGAAAAACTGTTCCAATTTAGTGGAGACATATGCTGAAGCACTGTCAGTTTTTTTTTTTTTTTGTGCAGGTATACCTGTAACAGCCATCACCTCTAGCAGTTGTGTAATAACAGACTCGGCTTTTTCAAAGTTAAGAGCACTAGCACATTAGGACCCTGAGAATGTGTCTATAGTATGATGCACATATTTCAAATTTCCAAATTCTGCGAAGTGAAAGTCATTTATCTGCTAAACCTCATTTCTCTGAATGCCCTTAGGCTTACAACCTGCTGGCAATGGAGTTTGATTATAAAAGGAACAAGTAGGACAGTGTCTCACTATCTCCTTGGCTTGTTGCCAAGTGATGGAGAAGTCCTTTTTCAAACCTTTGCTATTTACATGATGTTTCTTATGAAACTCTGAGGCTTCTAGCACATTTCCTATTAATAAATAATCAATCTCATCATTGCCTTGTGCTAGTGAGCCTGGCAAGCCTGTATGGGATCTGATATGAGTTATATATAAAGGATTAGTTATGTTCCTGATAGTGTCCTGCAATTGTATAAACAGTGAAGTTAATTCTGTTTATCAGGAACAAATTCTTCATTGGTCAGGCAGACCTGTAGCCAGCCCTTAGGAGGTGTGGTTACGGAGTCTCCCTACAGGAGCCATTTTAGGTTTAAAGAGAAATATGGCACTAGGGAATTGTCCCGTCATCCACAAGGTTGACCCCTAAGGAGTAGTGGAGAGGCTACCTTAAATGTCCTCCCTCTATAATGAGATTGATGACTACCTTAAATGCTGTCACAGAGCCTTCATCCAGTAGCTGATGGAAGCAAAAACAGAGATTCAGACCTAAACAGTAAACTCCTGAATTCTGTTGTAAAAAGGGAAGAGTGTTGAGCAAAAGGATCAAGACAATGCTAGGGAAACCCACAGAAACAGCTGACCTGAGCAAGTGGAAATTCACAGATCCCATACTAACAGCTGGAGAACCAAAATAGGATGGATTCAGGTCCACTGAACATGGGTGTCAATTGTGCAGCCAGGGCAATTTATGGGGGCTCTGACAGTGGAACCAATGTTTATCCCTCCTGCACAAATGGACTTATTTGAGATAGAGAAACAGAGACTGAGACACAGAAAGACACTTGGAGAAGTAAGTTCTCTCATTCTACCATGTAGACTCTACTCAGTCCACCATTTTGATTGTATATACCATAGCAGGTAAGGCTTCTCATCTGCTCCCAATGATATTTTAGTTTTCATAAATTCAGGTTTCTGCTTTTGCAACAAAATTCAGTATGTTCTTAAAAATACATTATGCAATATCAACCAGCATAATTTCATATCCTTAAAAAATTCAGCCCCAAACCAAAGGCAACCATTTATCTTTTCACTCTTGAAACTTTGTTTTATTTAACTTCATTATATAATTAAAATCACACCCCAAAACTATCCCATTTAACACTAAAAACATGCTGGCTCATCTATATATTTTGTTATCTTGATAATCTACACTGTTGTGTCATTTTATGCCATTTTTATTAATTAAATTTATCTTTGAGCCTCAAGTATTTAGCATTTATAAATAAAGCTTCTATAAATATTTATAAATAAGGTTTTATGTATGGGGAAGCTTATAAACAGATTGAGTAAATAATAATGAAGACCATAATTACTGAACTGTATACTGACTATTCTTTCCTTATTATTTTTGCCTTTATGTGTTTTTTTGTGCCTTTTCTTTGGCTAATTTTCTTATGTGTGTTTGTTTTCTCTTATTCTGGTTTGTTTGTTTTTATTCTACCATATTTTATTTCATTATTATTTTCAATAGATTCTTGGTTTCTAATTTAAAAGTATAGGTTTGGGTGTGTGGGGAGGTGAGCAGGACCTGGTAAAAGAAAGAGAAACCATGGTTAGGATAAATAGAATGAAAAAATAAATTTTCAATAAAACAAGGGAAAACTTTACCTCTCCTTACAAAATAAATATGACATTGTGACTTTTTATATTATGTAACTCCTTTTTAGTGGGAATTAGAGCTTCATTACCTTTTCACCCAGTTTCAAAGTCAAGAAATTTTAAAAATAATTCTTACTGCAAATAGATAGATGGGGAGAAATGGCTGATGTTGATTCCATCTCTTCCAGCAAGAGAATGTAATGGAAATGCATTAGTGTATCATTTACACTCTACAGAGAAAAATATATGTAAATGAATATGCCTGGAAAGAAATAAAGATGTTAAAACAATGAGACAGACAATGAGAAGAAGAAAAATGTACAAGCATATCGAAAATTAGAGAAGAAAATAGAGTAAATGTAGCAGAAAAATTTTAAACAGGTAAATGAAGTATACAAAGTTCAGTATGTTGCAAAGCATTCAGTCCAGGTGAAAATGCTAAAATCAAATGTTAGCAACACAAAGGGGAAAAATGATAAATTCCTCCTACAACAAAAATAGTGAACCAGTTTGTGTAACAAAAAAAAATACTTTTGTAGGAAGTTAGGTCTTAAATGTAGCAATGTTGTGAACTCATTGTAAAAACTAAGAATTTTACATTGAAATTTAAGCCAAAGCATTAATCTAAACAATCTGGAATGATCATTCCATATTATAATACATCTAGAAGAAATTTATTAGCAAATATGAAGAAATAAAAAAACTGATTAAAAAAATCTTGTATCAGGTATATAGGTACTGAAAGGTACACATGTATATGTTTTACTGTAAGCAAATTTCAGAAATTAGATTCACTACATACTTTCTTAGTGAAATTAGTGTGACTCTGTCTCTGTCTCTCTGTTTCTCTGGATGTGTGTGTGTGTGTGTGTTTGGAGGATGTGGGCACCCATGTAGGCAGGAATTTAGTCTTGAAGACTATGCCCCAAGAGCCATCTAACTTTACTTTTGAGGTAGGATTTCTTATAAGCCTAGGGTTCACTGAGTAGGATCAGCTGACTAACAGCCAAGTGCAAACATGAGTCTGGATGCAGCTCCCCAGAACTGGATAACAAGTGCATATTCAGGCACACTTGTCTTCTTAGCATGGGTTCTGGAGATTGATCTTAGGTCTTTATGGTAATGCAACAAACACTATAGAAAGATGTATGTACTCAGATCCATTAAGCAATTAAAAATAATTTGAAAAAATATTATTATATACTAAGTAGTGAGTTTTATTACAAAATTTCTAGTGCACATATAGCATATTTAATCATATTGACCCTCTTATCCTCTTTAACCTCTTCTGCTCCCTCTTTCCTTCTTTTATTTAAATTGTGATGCTGTAAATTTTATGTATGTTTTTCAATTCCACCTATGCAATGACACAAAGAATACCTGTCTTTATTAATCTCATTTGTCTTTGCTTAAAATGCATTGTTATTTAATATTTTACATGTCATTTGTTTAAAAATCTTCTGTTCCTAGAGAAAAATAAAAGACAAGAGAATAGAAGGCAAATACAGACTTTATAGCTAAAATTAGAGAGAAGTTTCTTCTTCCTCCTCCTCATCTTCTTCCTTCTTTTCCTTCCTCCTCTTCCTCCATTCATGCTACTCCTCCCCCTTTTTCCTGTTACAATGTAGCCTTAGTTGGCCTAGAATTTGATATGTAGAACAGCCTTGCCTTAAACTGACATAATCTATCTACCTCTGTGTCTGCCTTGTTAACACTGGCATTAAAGGTGTCCACTACCGCACCAGGAAAAGAAGCAGTCTTAAAGTTATATACATTGTGAAACTGAATGAAATACTTCAAACAGTACCTACAAGTTAAAGTGTATATTTGTGACTCACCCCTAATGATTTTCAACGATTCCATTTATTTTTTCTGTCCCAAAGTCACATGAGCTCTACTCCAAAGAGTACTTGGGCACCTTCAGCACCAGTATTCTACAGTCCCTACATGCTCCCCTATTAAGCATGCCACACCACTGGGGCTGCTTGGAATCTAAATCCAGAATTTAGGAAAGAACTTATGGTAGGAATTCATAGAATCCATCCACTTGCCTACACTGTCAGACATCTCACCCACTGCTAAACCAGGGATCTTGGGGAGCTAAACTTCAAATCCTGCTTAGAGACCCAAGGACTTGGGTCTCTTGGCCACTTGGCCCTCACCTGCTTGCTTATCAGACACCCACCTGCCACCTCATATAGATCTGGTATTGCTTGACATCCAAATTTTGAGATTAAGCCAGAATATCAAGTAAGAAATCCCAAAGCCAGTTATTACACCACTGCATTGGCCATGCCATGGGCCCTGCTTCTCTGAAAGAGGTTGGAGTGGATATATGTCTTAGTTTGGTTTCTTATTTGTCAAGAGACAGCATGACCACAAGAACTCTTAAAATAAAACATTCAATTGCTGGATCACTTACAGTTTCAGAGGTTCAGGCCACTATCATTATGATGGGGAACATAGGAGTGTTCAATAAGATGTGATGCTAGGGAAGCTTAGAGTCCTTCATACATCTTGCAGGCAAAAGGAACCCAACTGACAGTCACACTGAGAAAAAGAGTCCTCAAAGTTCACTCCCATAACTACACCCTTCCTCCAACAAATCCATACCCACTCCAAAAGAGACACACCTCCTAAGAGTGGTGCTCCCCTCTTCCTTCCCCCTCCACCTCTGTGACCTCTCCTGAGCCCTACACCTGCCCAAGGTACCCATCACCCCAGGATCTCTCTGGGCCTGTGGCTGAATAGAGTGTACTTGCCCAGACAGGAATGACCTCCTTGAGTCTGGAAATACCTCACTCTTCTTTCCCCCTCTGCTGGCCCAACCTCTCCTGAGTGAAGAGACTACCAGGAGAGACAAGACCATCAATATCTGCAGACATTGAAATCTTGGCCCACACACACCACCATGTGATAATAGGAGATAGAGACCCCACCTGCACCCACTGGAAGAACAGACGGGAAGAAGGCAGAAAAAGAACACACTCAACAGAAAGACCAATATGGCACCATCAGAATCTAGGTACTCCACACCAGCAAGATCTGAAAAGCACAAATAGAGGAGGAAGAAGAGACAGGAAGAAGAGACCTAAAAATCTTCATCATGAAGATGTTCAAGATCATTAAAGAAGAAGCAAGAAAATATCTTAAAGAAATAGAAGAATAAACAAACAAAAATTCAATAATAAGTAATTCTCTTAAAGAATCTAAAGAAAAAAACAATTCAAAGCATGAAATCTGAAATAGAAACAATAAAGAAAACACAGAATGAGGGAATACTGGAAATCCAAAGGCTGGATCAATGATCAGGATCTAAAGATGTGAGTATAACCAGTAGAATACAAGAGATGGAAGAGAGAATCTCAGTTGTTACAGTCATCAACCAAAGAAAATCTCAAGTCCAGCAAATCTCTAAAACAAAATATCCAGAAGATATGGGACACCATAAAAAGGTTAAAACTAATAATAATAGGTATAGAAGAAGGTAAAGAAATACAGGTCAAAGGTACAGAAAACATATTCAACAGAATCATAGAAGAAAACTTCCCCAATGTACAGAAGGATATGCCTATGAAAGTACAAGAAGCTAAAGAACACCAAATAGACTGGACAACAAAAAGAACTCCCCTCACCACATAATAATCAAAACACCAAACTTACAGAAAAAAAAGAGAAAACATTAAGAGCACCAAGGGATAAAGGTCAGGTAACATATAAAGGCAGACCTATCAGAATCACACCTGACTTCTCAATGGAAACTTTGAAAGCCAGAAGGTCCTGGATAGATGTCCTATAAACACAAAGGGAACATGGATGCCAACAGAGACTACTGTACCCAGCAAAGATTTCAATCCCTATAAAACAAGATATTCCATGAAAAAAAAACAGATTTAAACAATACATATCCACAAATCCAGCGCTACAGAAAGTCCTAGAGGGAAAACTCCAACCAAATGAAGATAAGAACACTCACAAATTTATAGGTAACAGAGAATCCTAATTTACCCAACAGAAAAAGAAACAGGAGGGTGAAATCCAAACACAATGACACAAGAACAAACAAACAATCAATGGACATTAATATCCTTCAATGTCAATGGTTTTAACCTGCCTATAAAAATATACAGGTTAACAGAATGGTTATAAAGAGAGAATCCATCCTTCTGTTGTATACAAGAAACACACCTCAACTTCAGGGACAGGCATTACCTCAGAGTATAGGGTTGGGAAAAGATTTTCCAATCAAATGGACCCAAGAAACAAGATGGGGGAACAATCCTAATATCTAACAAATAAGACATCAAACTAAAATCAATCAAAAGAGATGAAGAAGAGCATTTCATACTCATCACAGGAAATGTCCATCAAGATGAAGTCTCAATCCTGAACATCTATGCCCCAAATATGAAGGCACCCACATTTGAAAAAGAAACATGAAGGCACCCACATTTGAAGAAGAAACATTACTAAAGCTCAAACTACCCATAAAACCACACAAACTTATAGTAGGAGACTTCAACACTCCTCTTTCACCACTAGACAGGACCACCAGACAGAAACTTAACAAAGAAACAAAGGATATAACAGCAGTGATGACGTAATTGGGATTAACAGACATCTATAAAATATTCCATCCAAACACAAAAGAACATACCATCTTCTCAGCTCCACATGGAACCTTCTCTAAAATTGACCACATACTTGGCAACATAGCAAACCTACACACATACAAAAAAATTGAAATAACACCCTGTATCTTATCAGACAACAATGCACTAAGATTCATCAAGAATTCAACAGCAATAGAAATTGCATAAAACCTACAAACTCATGGATATTGAATAACACCCAATTCCACCATTCCTGGGTTGAGGAAGAAATTAAAAAGGGGAATTTAAAGACTTCCTAGAATTTAATGAGAATGTAGGCACAACATACCCAAATTTATGGAACACTCTGAAAGCAGTGCTAAGTTCATAGCACTAAGTGCCCACATGAAGAAACTGGAGAATAACCACACTAGAGAATTGGTAGAACAAGTGAAAGCTTTAAAACAGAAAGAAGCAAACTCACTATGGAGGAGTAGATGCCAGAAAATAATCAACCTGAGGGCTGAAATTAATAAAGTAGAAACTAGGAAATCATTACAAAGAATCAATGAATCAAAGAGTTGGTTCTTTGAGAAGATCAACAAGATAGAAAAACCTGTATCCAAACCAACCAAAAGGCAGACAGAGAGCATGCTAATTAACAAAATCAGAAATGAAAAGGGGATAAAAAAAACGGACACTGAGGAAATCCAGAGAATCATCATGTCTTACTTTGAAAAACTGTACTCCACAAAATTAGAATATCTAAAGAAAATGGACAATTTTCTGGATAGATATCACTTACCAAAATTAAACGAAGAACAGATAATCAGTTTAAATCGACCTATAACCCCTAATGATATAGAAGTAGTCATCAATCCAAAAACAGCCCTTGGCCCGTAGGCTTCACAGCAGAATTCTACCAGAAATTGAAACAAGAGCTAATACCAGTACTGCTCAAATTGTTCCACTCAATAGAAGCAGAAAGGACATTGCTAAACTCTTTTTACTAGGCTACAATAACTATGATAACCAAGCCACACAAACATACAACTAAAAAAGAGAACTACAGACCAATACGCCTCATGAACATCGATGCAATAATACAAAACATATTATTGGAGAATCGAATCTAAGAACACATCAAAAAAATCATCCACTGTGATCAAATAGGCTTAGTCCAAGGGATGCAAGGATGGTTCAACATACAAAAATCCATCAATGTAATATGCCATATAAACAAACTGAAAAAGAAAAAACACATGATCATCTAACTAGGTGCTGAAAAAGTCTTTGACAAAATCCAACATCCCTTCATGATAAAGATCTTGGAGAGAACAGCAATATCAGGACCATATTTAAACATGATAAAAGCAATATACACCAAACGAACAGCCAACATCAAATTAAATGGAGAGAAACTCAAAGTGATTCCTCTAAAATCAGGAACAAGACAAGGCTGTCTACTCTCTCCATATCTACTCAATATTGTATTTGAAGTTCTAGCTAGAGCAAAAAGACAACAAAGGAAAATCAAGGGGATACAAATTGGAAAGGAAGAAGTTAAACTTTCACTATTTGCAGATGATATGATAGTGTACATGAGTGATCTCAAAAACTCTACCATGGAACTCCTGCAGCTGAGATGCACCTTCAGCAAAGTAGCAGGATACAGAATTAACTAAAACAAATCAGCAGCTGTACTATATACAGATAATAAATGCAATGAGAAAGAAATCAGAGAAACATCACACTTCACAAGATCCACAAGCAACATAAAATATCTTGGGGTAACACTAACCAAAAAAGTGACAGACCTATACAGTAAGAACTTTGAGTTTTTAAGGAAAGAAATGAAAGAAGATACCAGAAAATGGAAAGATCTCTCAAGCTCTTGGATAGGTAGAATCAACATAGTAAAAATGGCAATCTTGCAAAAGGTAATCTACAGATTCAATACAATTTCCACCAAAATCCCAACACAGTACTTCACAGACCTTGAAAGAAAATACTAACTTTATACAGAAAAACAAAAACCCAGGATAGTCAAAACTACTATGTACAATACAAGATATTCTGGAGGCATCACCATCCCTGACTTCAAGCTCTATTAGAGAACCATAGTTCTGAAAACAGCATTGTATTGTCACAAAAATAGAGAAGATAGACCAATGGAATCAAATTGAAAACCTTGATATTAATGCACACACCTATGAACACCTTATTTTTGACAAAGATGCTAAATCTATACAATGGATAAAAGATAGCATCTTCACCAAATGGTGCTGCACAACTGGATTTGGACATACGAAGATTGCAGATAGATCCATATCTGTCACCATGCACAAAACTTAAGTGCAAATGGATCAAAGATCTCAAGATAAATCCAGCCACACTCAATCTTCTAGAAGAGAAAGTGGGAGATACCCTTGAATGAATTGGCTCAGGAGAGCTTTTCCTGAACATTACACCAGTAGCACAGACACTGATACATGCAATTAATAAATGGGACCTCCTGAAACTGAGAAGCTTCTGTAAGGCAAAGGACACAGTCAGTAAGACAAAAGGACAGTCCACAGAATGGGAAAAGATCTTCACCAACCCCACATCTGGCAGATGGCTGATTTCCAAAATATAAAATGAACTCAGGGAACTAGCCACCAAAACATCAAACAATGAAATTAAAAAGTGGGGTGCAGATCTAAATAGAGGATTCTCAACAGAGGAACCTGAAATGGCTGAAATACACTTGAGAAAGTGCCCAAAATCCTTGGCCATGAGAGAAATGCAAGTCAAAACAAATCTGAGATACCATCTTACACCAGCCAGAATGGCTAAAATCAAAAACACCAATGACAATCTATGCTGGAGAGGATGTGGAGAAAAAGGAACACTCCCCCATTGCTGGTGGGAATGCAAACTTGTAAGACCACTTTGGAAATCAGTATGGCGGTTGTTCAGAAAAATGGGAATATGTCTACCTCAAGATCCATCAATTCCTCTCTTGCGCATATACCCAAATAATGCACAATCATACAACAAGGACATATGGTCAACCATGTTCATAGCAGCATTGTTGTTAATAGCCTGAACCTGGAAGCAACCTAGATGCCCCTTAACTGAAGAATGGATAGAGAGAATGTGGTACATTTATACAATGGTGTACTACTCAGCAGAAAAAAAAAAAGCAACAGAAACTTGAAATTCGCAGGCAAATGGATGGAACTAGAAGAAACCATCCTGAGTGAGGTAACCCAGTCACCAAAACATAAACATGGTATGTACTCACTCATATATGAATTTTAGACATAGTGCAAAGTATTACCAGCCTACAATCCTCTTCACCAAAGAAACTAGGAAACAAGGACTCTACGGGAAATATGCATGGACCCCAGAGAATGGGAAGGGCTATGATCTCATGAGCTAATTGGGAGCATGAGGGTATAGGAGAGGGAGCTGCCAGAATGAGTGGAGGAGAAGAGGAGGGGAGAGGAGGAAATAGGGGAGCAAAAATGTTGAGTTGGGGGAAGAATAGAGGAGAGCAGGATGAGAGATACCATATCAGAGGGAGCCATTATATGTGCGAGGAGAGATTTGGCATGAAGGAGATTTCCAGAGATCTACAAGGATGACAGGAACTGACAATCTAGGCAATTGGTGGAGAGGATAACCTAAATGCCTTTCCCTTATAATGAGACTGATGACTACTTTTTATGCCATCCTAGAGCCCTTATCCAGTGACTGATGGAAGCAGAGGCAGACACCCACAGAAGTACACTGAACTGAACTCTAGAATCTAGTTGCAAAGAGGGAGGAATGAAAATCAAAGGGATCGGTACCAGGCTGGTGAAACCCACAGAAACAGCTGGCCTGAACAAGGGGGAGCACATCAAGCCCAGACTGCTGTCTGGGAGGCCAGCATGGGACTGATTCATGGATGTCAATGAGGAGGACTCTACTCTAGGAGGACCTGGTAGTGGATTAGTATTTTCCCTGGTATAAGAATGCACTTGGTCTACAAGAGCTAGTTCCAGGGCAGCCTCCAAAGCCACAGAGAACCTCTTTCTCAAAAACAAAACAAAACAAAACAAAAAGAATGCACTTGGAGAGTCCATTCCCCATGAAGGGTGCACTCTCAGCTGGACACATGGGGAAGGGCCTAGGCCCTGGCCAGGATGATGTGGTGGACTTTGGGGAGCCCCCATCGAGGGCCCTACCCTACCTGGGGATTGGAGGGTGGATGGTGTGGGGGGCAGATGGGGAGTTGGGGAGAGGTTTGGGAGGGGAGGAGAGGGAGAAGGGATTGGCATGTGAAGCAAGCTTGTTCCTTATTTGAACTAATAAAAAAATTAATAAAAAAACAAGGGCTGGAGTGATGGCTCAGTAGTTAAGAACATTGACTGCTCTTCGAAAGGACTCAAGTTCAATTTCCAGAACCCATATGGAAGCTCACAACTATCTGTAATTCCAGTTCCAGGGGACGCAGCACCCATGGCAAAACACCAATGCACATAAAATTGCAAAAATAAATAAATAAAATAAATTTAAAAAAACAAATTGAATAATTAAAGAAAAAGAGTGCTGCTCCCTTTGGGGGCCATTCTCTTTCAGTTACCAAATTCCACTCCTTGGGCCCTAAAGGCATATAGTTCATATCATGATGCAAAAAATACAAACGCTTTCAGTCAAACTTCAAAAGTCTCCACAGTCTATAACAGCATCAACCTTGTTTCAAAGTCCAAAGTCTCTTCTTAGACTCATAGCAATATTTTAACTGTAATCCTCATATAAAAATCAAAAAGCAGATCAGATACTTCCCAAGCATAACATCACAGGATATATTTTAATATTCAAAAATGTAGGGAATGGAGAATAGTGCGGAAATTCTGGATCAAAGCAAGACCAAAAACGTGCTGGACCAAAAACCATCTGGGCAAATTCCAAACTCTGCAACTCAATGTCTGATATTAAAATGCTATTCAGATCTCCAGCTCTATTCAGCTTTTTTGACTGAAACATACTTCTTTCTCTTGGGTTGATTCTACTTACTGTTATCAACTTTCCTTAGTAGGTATCCTATAAATCTGGCATCGTGGACATCTTGGGTTCTCCACGGCAATCCAGGCTTCAATGTCACAGCTTCAGACAATGGCCTCTCTACTAGGCTTCCATTCTAGGACACCAGTGACACATTCCTGGCTTAGCAGCTTTCTTTAGGCACAAAGACAAATTCTATCATTTAATTCTTCTATCCTTAACTCTAAAGCTAGAACCACATGAGCAAAGTTGCAAAGTTCTGCTCCTTACTGGGGATGGAATATGTCCTCTTGTTCAATTACATCTTCTTCAGCTTTCTGTCCTTCACTGGCTAAGCTTCTCTGTCCTGAAACTTGCTCTGTAGACTAGGCTAGCCTCAAACTCAGAGATCTTCTAGCTTCTGCCTTCCCAGTGCTGGGATTAAAGATGTTCCCCAACACATCTGGCTCTAAGACTTCTTCTAATTTCTTTTCACAAGTTAGAAATTTAGCTGGGTGGGATCTTACCCTGATCTTTCTTTATTCCATTTTTAATCCATTTATCTCCTTGAACACAGAATTAAGTTTTATTCCAATTCCTGGTGCTCATTTTCTTATCAAAATTTATCTTTGTAATCTACCCTTCTCAGCTTGTTCCTTTCCATTATAAATCTTCATTAGAGTTATCACAAATGTCCACACGGCAGAGTCTATATTAGGCTGTTTTGATATTTCTCCTGCCAATAGAATTAATCTAAAATTCTTCATTTTAGCCTCAGGCAGACTCTTTGGTCAAAGGCAAAAGGCAGCCACTTTCTTTACCAAAATATCACAAGAACGATTTCTAAATTTCTTCTCTTCTGAAAATTCTTGTGCCAGCTCCCCACAGCTCAGCAAATATAATTTAGCACCATTGTCTTCCATGCTTCTACTAGAAAGGCCCATTAAGCATCACTAAATGCACTCAACTGCTTTTCTAATCTGCAGTCCCATCCACAGTTATATTACTCCAAACACATAGACCTATAACAGGAATACCCCAGTCCCTGGTGCCAACTTCTGTCTCAGTTTGGGTTTTTGTTACTATGAAGAGACATCATGAACACAGCAACATTTATAAAGAAAACATTTAATTGAGGGTGACTCACTTACAATTTAGGAGGTTCAGTCCATTATCATCAGGATCTGGATCATGGCATCATGGAGAGAGATGTGGTGCTGGAGCATCTGAGGATCCTATATCTTGCAGACAACAGGAAATCAACTGAAAATCACACTGATGCAAGCTTGAGCAAAAGAGACATAATATCCTGCCCCCAGAGTGACTTCCTCAAAAAAGGCTATACCCACTCCAACAAAGCCACACGTCCTAATAATGCCACTCTGTTTGGGGGCCTTTTTATTTCAAACAACCATAATGTCCAAACTCAAAGTTTATCCAGAACTTCAGGAAGAAACTTCCTGAGTCATTTCACTGGCATGTCACAGTGTCAGCCACTCTGCCTACTGCTGTGTCCTAGGACCACATGGCACTTACCTCAAACCTGATTCTCAATTGGAGAAATCCAAACCCAGTCTATGCCCTACATAAACCTAGTTGCCTACCATGACCCTACTCACTGAACCAATCAGGGAAGACTTGGAATCCAGAAGCTTAGCATAGCCCTGAGACTGAAACTAACTATCATGTTGCTGACCTACAGCTTCACAGGTTAGGGTAATTGGAAAAGATAGACAGTTTCCTACATCCACTCAATAAAGATAGCACTAGATATCCAAGATATCCAAACTGAGAACACCACAAATTTCATAATATGAGATGCCAATATCTCATCACACAAACACAAACATGGACAATATGTTTCCTCCAGGAACTAGCACTAACATTGTAATAGACTCCTGAGTAAAGTTACCTAGCTGGTGCATAAGACACTGATTTTAAAACATCCATAATTATATTCAACAAGTCCAGAGGTATATGGAGAAATTTCCAACTGAAGAAAAAGAAAACCTACAAAAAGTTCAATGAAGCAAAGAAAACAATTCAATATATAAAAAGAGACATAAACAAATGGAGTCTCTGAGTAAAAGCAAAAGTAAAATAAAAGACTGAATGCAAAACTCAGAAAGTGAAACAAAAGCTTTACCAACAGATTTGACTAAGTCAATAAAAAGTATCAGATATCAAAGATAAAACTAGATAACGAAACCAAAGAAACTGTCAAACTTTTGAAAATGTATATCTAGGCACAAAGTATCAGGAAACCTCCTAGAACAATATGTAAAAGCAAACCTACAAATATCAAGTAACAAGAGGAAGATAAACTATTTTTTTAAATCACAGACTCCCCAAGTATAAATTAAGAGATGCCTATCAATGTGCATGAGGCATCTGGAACACGAAATAGACAGGACCAGAAATGAAACTTCCTGAGACATATAATAATCAAACCATGAAATGCATAGAACAAAAAAAAGAATAATTTTAAAAACTGCCAAAAAAACCCATAACAAATCACACAGAATAACACCTGTTCTTTCCATTGAGTCTTTGAAATACAGACAGACCAGGCCTCTTGTTCTAGAACATACCACAGGCATCCAAGACTACTAAATAGTACAGAAACATCTGTCATAATAAAAAAGGAAAGAAAAAGTATTTCATGATATAAAATTGAAATTTTTATATACACCAGGACAGCTTCTACAGAGGTCAATGAAAGGTAAATTTAGTCTAAAGTGTAAGGGAACCACACCCAAGATGTCACATAAAATAAAGCATTCCCAAACAATTAACCAAAACAAGGCCTAAGAAAACAGCAGCATCACAATGAAATAATAGGAATTAATAAACACTATTTAATAATAACTCAACATTAGCAATCTCAATTCCCCCAATATAAAGACACAAACTAACAGACTAGATTAAAAAAAGGATCCAACTTTTTGCTTCTTCTAAGAAACACACCTCACAATTAAAGATAGCAATTTAAAGTAATGGAATGAAAAGGGATATTCCAAGAAAATAGGTCTTAGGAATTAGCCTGCCTAGCCATTAATAGGGCCTTTCTACATGGCTCTGGCTGTCTTACAACTCAGTATGTAGACCACTCTAAACTTGAACTCACAGAGATCTATCTGTCTTTTCCTCCTGACTGCTGGGATGAAAGTCATAGCCCACTAGGCTTACCCTGCCTTGCTATTTTAATGTCTGATAAAAGGACTGTAAATCAAAACTGGTCAAAAGCAATAGCAAATGATATCACATACTCATTAAAGGAAAATTTTAGCTACAGGATATTTTAATTTCAAACATTTATGCAACAAAAATGGGCAACAAAGTTATTATTAGATGTAAAATCATATATCACCCTTAACACAGTGATAGTGAGTGATTCAATACCCCACTATCATACCCAGAAACAAAAACTAGAGAAACTCTAGGGTAAATAATAAAATGAATCAAATAGGCATCTACATAACATTCCACCCAAATACTAAAACATATATTTTGTTCTCAATAGCTCAGGTAGCTTTCTCTAAAATTGACCAAAAATAAGGATACAAAGCAGTCTCAATATAGAAAAATTGAAATAACGAAAGTGGATATCAACAATAGCAAAAAGTATGAAAAATAAATAAATACATGGAACCTATACAACTCAACCCTGAAATGCCTGAATAAAATTAGGTTGAGAGAAAAATCAAGAAAAAAACTACATAATTTCTAAAATGGAGTGAAACACAACATAACAAAACTCATGAGACACACTGAAAGGTCAATCATTAAATACTTACATAAAAAAACTGGAGAGATCTCATGTTAAAATAACTTAATGATCACATGAGAACTTTAGAAAACCAAACATTCATACCGAAAAAGAGTACATAGGAAGAAAATAAAAAGAATTTGAAACTGAAATTAATGAGATAAAAACGAGAAGAAATGCACACAATCAATGAAACAGTTATTTAAAAACATTATCAAGCTTGAAAAATGTCTACCAAATTAGATAATAGAAAGAAAATCCTAGTTAATAAAATTATATATGAGAAGTGACAAACCACATCATACTGAGGAAATTAAGAAAATCAAAAAATATATGTTTTAAAATCTGAATTTTACCAAATTAGAACACAAAAAAGAAACATAAATCTCTTTGTACACATACTCATACTCTACTAACATTAAACTGATATGAAGTAAATAATTTAAACAGAAAATGACATGTACTGAAATATAAACATAGATTAAAAATCCATCACTTTAGGCTGGGCAGTGCTGGTGCACACCTTTAATCCCAGAACTCAGGAGGCAGAGGCAGGCGGATCTCTCTGAGTTTGAGGCTAGCCTGTTTTACAGACAGAGTTTCAGGACAGGCTCCAAAACAATACAGAGAAACCCTGTCTTGAAAAACAAACAAACAAACAAACAAAGGCCAGTGCCAAAAGGATTCAGCATGTGGGAATCTAACATCCTCAAAGAGGTATGTAGACCAATATTACTCAAAATTTTCCAAGTAACAGATTCTGAAGGATAATGTTAAAATTCTTCTTATGAAGACAATACTTTCCTGCTATGAAAATGAAGCATAGAGTCCAGAAAAATAAATATATAGATCAATATCCTTCAGAACATAAATGCAATACCTCTCAATTAAAATTCTTGAAATGGAGTTATAAAACATCACAAAGGTTATACCAAAAGATCAAATATTGTCTATCCCACTCTGGCATACATAAGTGAATAAATGTAATCAGCCACATAAATAGAGTAAAGGTGTCATCATATAATATCATTAAATGATTTAAAAATCTTTGATAATATTCAACATTTATTCAAGTTACAAACATTAGAGAAAATAGAGATAATGAAATTAATGAGTTACAGAATAGACACTGCCATTCCAGTGAGGGTTCAGCCTCTGTAAATGAACTATCTACCTGGCCCTCCTATTACCCACCACATTTATTGTTTGCTGTTCCAACTTCTATTTTATCTCTTTATAGTGATGTGCTGTAATTCCCATAATTACACATCTGACAAAAAGTTACAATTTAGAAAATACTAAAAAAACATAAAACTTCTGAAAAGAATTTTAAAGAAAACCAAGAAACAAATAACCCAGTTAAAATGGAGGATTGAAACAAATCAGTGTTCTTTAAAAAAAGAGAGAGAGAAAGACACATAAATGTCTTAGAAAAACTTAAAATCTATCCATCAGGAAATTACAAATTAAAACTATGTTGAGATTTCAGCTTACCCCAGTCAGAAACGACAGCAGAGGCTGGTGAGATTGTAAGGAAAAATATTCTGCAGCTGATTAGTTCCAAATAAGTATAGCCAATTTAGAAATCAGTGTGGAGAGTCCTCAAAAAGTTGAAAATAGATTTACCTCAAGATCCAACTACAAACTCCTTGGTTATGTACCCAAAGGACTTTGTCTCTTATTAAAGAAATATTTGCTCATCCATATCCATTGCTGCTCTATTCACAATACCTAGGAAATAGGAACAGTGTGGGTGCACAACTGATGAATGAGTAACAAAATTCTTACATTACAAAGTAGATATTATTAATTTGTTAAGAAAAAGAAAATTAAGAAAGGTTCAAGTAAATGTGCAGGATTGAAAACAAAAATCCAGAGGGGATAATTTAGATCCAGAAATATATTCATTTCATGTTTTCCCTCATATGTGACTATTAGCTTTTACAATTTGTGTACATGTATTTTGTTTAGAATTCCAACAGAGATTACTAGAATACATCTAGATAGCTAGTAGGTAGTCATTTGGGAAGAAGGGGGTTCTTTGAAAGAAGTTGTCTCCTGTGCCAATGAAGTCAAGGTTATTATACACTTTCTCTTCTGTCAGACTTGGTGTAACTGGTTTTATATTGAGGTCTTTGATCAAGATGGACTTGTGTTTTGTTCAGGGTGAAGATATAAATATATTTGTTTTCTTCGATAAGCCTAGATCCTGTTAGACCAGCACTATTTGTTTAAGATGCTTTTTTTCCATTGTATAATTTTTGCTTCTTTGTCAAAAAACAGGTGTCCATATGTGTATGGATTTACATCTGGGCCTTCAATTCTATTCCAATGATGCACCTGTCTGTATTTATGCAAATGACAAGTGGTTTTTATTAGTATAGCTTCCTTATAGAGCTTGAAATCAGGGATTGTAGTACCTCCTGAAGCTCTTTTATTGTGCAGGTTTGTTTTTAGCTACCGTGGGTTTTATGTTTGTTTGTTTTTGTACTTGAAGCCAATTACTGATTGTTATTTTAAGATCTATAAAGAATTGTGCTTGGATTCTAATAGGGATTGCATTAAATCTGTAATTTTGGTAAGATGGACATTTTTGCTATGTTAATGCTATGAATCCTTGAGCATGTGAGGTCTTTCCAATCTCTGATGTCTTCTCAAATTTCTGTCTTATAAAACTTGAAGTTCTAGTCATACAGGTCTCTCAATTGCTTGGTTAGAGTTAAAAGAAATATTTTGCATTGTCTGTGGCTATTGTGAATGGTGTTGTTTCCCTGAATTTTTTAAAATCAATCCATTTATTGTTTGTATGTATGAGAGATAGTAAGCTAGTAATTTTTTTAATCTTATATCCAGACATTTGGCTGAATGTGTTTATAAACTGTAAGACCAATTCCTTCAAGGGTACCTTAAACATTCTCTTCTAAGAGGTTTATTGCAGCTGGATTTATGTTGAGATCTCTGATCCATTTAGACTTAAGTTTTCTGCATGGTAATAGACACAGATCTATCTGTAGTCTTCTACATGCCAGCCTCCAATTATGCCAGCATAATTTGGTGAAGATGCTTTCATTATTCCATTGTAAAATTTTAGCTTCTTTGTCAAAAATTACGTTTTCATAAGTGTGTGGGTTAATATCAGGGTTTTCAGTTGGACTACATTGGTCTACTATACTATTTTTGTGCTAATACCAGGTGTTTTCAGGATTATATCTCTATAAGAGAGCTTAGAGTCAGGGATGGTAATGCCTCTGGAAGTTCCTTTATTAAACAGGGTTGTTTTGGCTATCCTGGCTCTTTTGTTTCTCCATATAAAGTTGGGTATTTTTCTTTCAAGGTCTGTGAAGAATTGTTCTGGGATTTTGATGGGATTGCATTGAATCTGTAGATTACTTTTGGCAAGATATCCATTTTTACTATGTTGATCCTATCTATCCAAGAACATGGGAGATCATTCCATTTTCTAGTATATTTTGTAAATTCTTTCTTTAAAGACTCAAAGTTCTTGTTATACATGTCTGTCACTTGTTTGGTTTTAGTAACCCAAGGTATTTTAAGTTGTTTGTGGCTATTGTAAAGGGTGATGTTTCTCTGATTTCTTTCTCAGCCCATTTATCTTCTGTATATACGGAAGTAGGACTACTGAGTTTTTAGTTAATCTCATGCACTGCCATTTTGCTAAAGGTGTTTATCAACTGTAGGAGTTCCCTGGTAGAATTTTTCAGGTCACTTATGTAAACTATCGTATCATCTGAAAATCGTAAACGTTTGACTTCTTCTTTTCAAAATTTTATCCCCTGAGCTCCTTTTGTTGTCTTATTGCTCTACCTAAAACTTGAAGTACAATATTGAAGCGGTATGGAGAGAATGGACAGCCTTGTCTTGTACCTGTTTGAAGAGGAATCATGTTGAGTTTCTCTCCATTTAGTTTGATGTTGCCTGGGGGTTTGCTGCATATTGCTTTTTTTTAATCATGTCTAAGTATGTTACTGTTATCCCTGATTTCTCCAAGACCTTTATCTTTAAGTGTTGTTAGATTTTGTCAAAGAATTTTTCAACGTCTAGTGATATGATCATATTTTTCTTTTTCACTTTATTTATTTGGTGGATTATATTGATGAATTTGATTTGCCAGTATTTTATTGGGTATTTTTTGGCCTCAGTGTTCACAAGGGATATTGTTCTGTGTTGTTGTTGAATTCTTACTTTAAAACATGGTGGTCTGATAAGATAAAGGGGGTTATTCCAATTTATTGTACCTTTTGATGTTTGCTATGCTGCCAAGTATGTGGTTGATTTTAGAGAAGGTTCTCTGTGGCACTGAGAAGAAGGTATATTCTTTTATGTTTGGATGGAATGCTCCATAGGTTTCTATTAAACACAATTGTGTAATAACTTCCATTAGTTCCTTTGACTCTTTGTTAAGTTTCTCTCTGGTGGTCCTGTCTAGTGGTGAGTGTGGGCTGTTTAAGTCTTCCTCTGTTAGTGTGTGGGGTTTGATGTGTGATTTAAACTGCAGTGATGTTTTTTTTACAAATGTGGGTGCCTTTGTATATGAGGCATAGATGTCAGAATTGAGGCTTCATGCTGATGGATTTGTTCTGTGATGAATATGAAATGACCTTCTTCAATTTTTACCTTACACTCTAATTAGGATTGCTACCCCAGCTTGTTTCTTGGGTCCATTTGATTGAAATACCTTTTCCTAACCCTTAACTCTGAGGTTCCTTCTGTCTTTGAAGTTGAGTAGAGTTGTGCTTCTTTTTTCTTTTTTTTCTTTCTTTTTTTTTTTTGATTTTTCGAGATAGGGTTTCTCTGTGTAGCTTTGGAGCCTATCCTGGCACTCGCTCTGGAGAGCAGGCTGGCCTCGAACTCACAGAGATCTTCTGCCTCCTGAGTGCTGGGATTAAAGGCATGCACCACCAATGCCTGGCTTGAGTTATGTTTCTTGTATGCAGCAAAAGGATGGATTCTGTCTTTGTATCCATTCTGTTCATATGTGCTTTTTATAGGTGAGTTAAGACCATTAATATTGAGGGACATTAATGACCATTGATTGTCATTCTCTTTTGTTTTGGATTTTTTTGGTGGTGGTGTTATTGTGTGTGGATTTCCACCCCTTTTTTTCTTTTGGCTGTTTGTAAAGACAGATTATCTATTATCTATATTTTTTGTGTGTAGTTAACTTCTGTGGGATGGAGTTTTCCTCCTATAACTTTGTTTGGCTCGATTAGTGGATATGTATAGTTTAAATCTAGTTTTGTCAGGGAATATCTTGTCTTCTCCATCTATAGTAATTGAAAGTTTTGTTAGTTATTGTAGTCTGGACTGGTATTTGTGGTCTCTTTTCTTTTCTTTTTTTTTTATTTTTGTTTTTCGAGACAGGGTTTCTCTGTGGCTTTGGAGGCTGTCCTGGAACTAGCTCTTGTAGACCAGGCTGGTCTCGAACTCACAGAGATCAGCCTGCCTCTGCCTCCCAAGTGCTGGGATTAAAGGCGTGTGCCACCACTGCCCAGCTTGTGGTCTCTTATTGTTGGTAAAATATCTATCCAGTACCCTGATAGATTTGCCTTTATATGTTTTTTGGTTTTTTTCCTTTGCTGGTCTTAATATTCTTTCTCTATTCTGTAGGTTTGGGGTTTTAATTATTATGTGGCAAAGCGACATTTTTTGTGGTCCACTATTTGGTTTTCTGTAAGCTTCTTGTACTTTCATTGGCATTTTTTTCTTTAGATTGGGAAAGTTTTCTTCTATAATTATGTTGAATGTGTTTTCTGCGCCTTTGAGTTGGATTTCTTCACCTGCTTCTATACCCAATATTCTTAGGTTTGGTCTTTTCACTGTGTCCCATATTTCCTGGATATTTGTGTTAGGGATTTGTTGGACTTAAGATTTTCCTTGGTTGATGAATCTAATTTTCCTAGTATATCTTCAATGCCTGAGATTCTCTCTTCTGTGTCTTGTATTCTGTTGGGTATGCTTGCATACCTGATTGTTTACCCAGCTTTTCTATTTCCAGCATTCTGTCAGTTTATGTTTTCTTTATTGTCTCTATTTCAGGTTTCATGTCTTGAACTGTTTCCTTCTTCTGTTTGACTGGTTTTTTGTTGTTGTTGTTGTTTTTGTTTTTGTTTTTTTTTCTTTCTTGGCTTTCCTTGTTTTCTTTAACAAAATTTGTTGATTTCTTGTATTTTTTGGTTTGTTTTTTCTTCCATTACTGTAAGGGATTTTTCTCATATCCTCTTTGAGGGCCTCTATCATTTCCATGAAGTTGTTTCCAAGGTCATTCTCTTCTGCTTCATCTGTGTTGGGATGTTCAGGTCTTGTGGGTATAGAGTCCCTAGTCTGGTGGTATCGTATTGGTTTTTTTAGTTGTTGAACGTGTTTTTATTTTGTCTTCTTCCCATCCCTTCTTCCAGTGGGTTCAAATGGAGTTTCCTCCAGTCCTGGTGGGTGTGAGTCCTAGGTTCCATTCTTGTGCTCCAATACTATTATGGCTCTCCTCTTCCCGTGGATGGAGTGAGGACTAGTATCAGGACATTGGCCATCCCTGGATGGGCTGTTCTGCTGGCATTGGTTCCCTGTGTGCAGGCCACAAGCCTCAGGAGGCCCCGAACAAGGCACTGGAAGGTTATGTGTAAACAGTCCCAAATCTACCTCCTCCCATGGGTGGAGGGACAACCAGGACACTGGCCATCCCTTAATGGGCTGGACTGCTAGGATGGGTTCCCCAATGTTCAGTCCCAGACCTCAGGAAGCTTTGACCAGGGCACCAGAAGGGGGAACAGAAACAGGTCTATGCATATCTTCTCCATTGTGAGGAGAAGGATCCAGGATGCAGGCAGTCTCTGGATGGGCTTGACAACTGGCCAGGATAAGTTCTCTAGTGAATGGTCTGTTTTGTTCTTGAACTTTCAAGTGTGTGGTGTTTACTTCTTAGTATGAGATCTCTCTGATTTCTTTTTAAAAGTAATATAAGAAAAGCTATATTCAGTTCATTTTTATTTTAAAAATATTATTTTTTTACATCCAATTCCAGTTTTCCCTACCTCCCCTTCTCCTGCCTCCTGCTTCTGCCCTTTCTCACCCCGATCTAGTCCTCAGAGGGGGGTAAGGCCTTCCTTGGGGAATCAACGAAGTCTGGCATATCAAGTTGAGGCAGGACAAAGCACCTCCCTCTGATGGGGAATGTACTGTGTATGTTCATCTTATTGACTGTTAAATAAAATACTGGTTGGTCAATGAAATGGCAAGTTAGACAGGACTAGGAGTCAAAGAGGATTCTGGGAAGTACAGTAGAGAAGTGATGATCCAGACAGGAAATGACATAGCAAGGAGACTCATATTTAAGCGAAGGAGAAACAGGAAGGGTCCTTTTTTCCCCTTCCTCCTCCAGCGGCAGGATGTGAGACACTGGCAAGCAGGGACGCCAATAAGGCATCCGATAAGATAAGTCTTATAACATATATAGATTTATGATAATTAAAACTGAGCTAGCAGATGAGGAACCCTAGTCATTGGCCAAGCAGCTTTGAACCTAATACAAGTTTCTGTGTATTCATTTGGGCCCTAACTCAGGTGGGTGGCTGGCATAAAGCACACACATGGCAGTGGGGCTCAGGCGGCTTTTGGAAGAAAGATGTATCATAACATCCCTCCTGTATTAAGGTTGAGGAAGGTATCCCACTATAGGCAATGGCCTCCACAAAGCTGCTTCATGTACCTGGAACAGTCACTGCCAGAGGTTTCCCCAACAGATCAAGACACATAACTGTCACACACATTTAGAGGGTCTGGTTAAGGTCCCATTCACGTTCCCCAGCTGTCAGTCGATAGTGTGTGACCTCCCACTAGCTCAGGTAAGATATCTCTGTGGTTTTCTCCATCATTATCTTGAAGACCCTGCCCCCCATGTTCATATGATCCCTCCTCCCTCTCTTCAACTGAGCTCCAGGACTCAGCCCAGTGCTTGACTATGTATCAATGCATCTGTTTCCATCAGTTACTGGATGTAGGTTCTATGATGACAATTAGGATAGTCACTAATCTGACTTTAGACACCCTTTCAGCTATTGTAACAATAAGTCTTTACACCAAGTTGCCTCAACCCTGCTTCCCTGTGGGTGCTTTCTGCCAGGCCACCTGAGTTCTGCCCACTGCGCCGTTAATGTCCCAACTAAAACAGAGAGACTTACATTACGTACAAATTCTGCTTGGCCAAAAACTAGAATTTCTCATCTACTAGCTCAGTCTTAAATATCATAAATCTACATATTTTATAAGACTTATCTTATTGGATTCCAGGGACAAGCATCCTGTCTTCCTGAGCTCATAGGGAGAGAGAAAAGGGACAACTTCCTTCTTACCCTTGCTTATATATCAGTCTCCCTGCTATGTCACTTCCTGCCTGGATCACCACTCTTTACTACATTTCCCAGAATCCTCCTTGAGTCCTAGTCCCACCTAACTTGCTGCCTCATTGGCCTAACAGTACGTTATTTATCATTCAATAAGACAAGCACATACACTGAAGCACTTCCCCATCATCTTTGCAAGAAGTCTTAGCTAGGGTCATCCTTGTGGATTCCTAAGAATTTCTCTAGCATCATGTTTCTCCTGAAACCCATAATGGCTCCCTCTGTCAAGATATATATTTCATTGTTCTCCCCTTGCATCCCTTTTCCAATTTGATCTTCTTGATCCATCATATTCCCATCCCTCATCCCCTCCCTTCTACACTCTTTCCCAGTTTACCCAGGAGACATTAATTATTTTCCCTTCCCAAGGACCTACATGAGTGTCCTTATTAGAGTTTCCCTTTTTACCTAGCTTTTCTGGAGTTGTGGATTGTACCCTGGTTATCATTTGCTTTATGCCTACTACACAATAATAAGTGTGTACATTCTGTGTTTGTATTTCTGGGTCTGGGATACCTCACTCAGTATGTTTTTTATAGTTCCTTTCATTTTCTTGCAAATTTCAAGATATCATCTTTTTTTGCAGCTGAGAAATATTCCACTTTGTAAATGTACCACATTTTCTGTATCAATATTTTAGTTGATGGGCATCTAAGTTGTTTCCAGGTTCTGGATAAATTTTGCTATGAACACAGTTGAGCAAATGCCTTTGTGATTGAAAGACCCCCCCGTGGAGGTACTTTCGTAGAAGGAGACCCGTACCCAGGAATCAGCGAGACCACGAACTTGGATGCAAACTGCAAGAGGCTTTATTGGAGACACGGGTACCCGGGGCGACTTAGCTTCTGTGAGGCCAAGCTCGCCGAGCCAAGGGAGAGGGGTCCTTATATAGCAAAAAGCGCAAGCGAGAAGCAGGGATTCTATTGGATAATTCAAATGAGGCGCAGTACAGAGCTATTCCCATTGGTCAATGTAAATGAGGCACTACTCAAGGTTATTCAAATGAGGCAAAGTATAGAGTCATTCAAATGAGGTGAAATACAGAGTCATTTCTATTGGATGGTTCAAATGAGGCACAGAGCCATTCCAGACCAGCATATTCTCAAGGTTTGGTGTCTGGTACAACAGACTCAATTCCCCCCTCCGCGTCCAGATGGCTGACCTTGGGACGAAGTGTTCCTCATCAGGCGGGGGCGCGGGGGCAGGGCCCCAGGCCGGCTCACTTGGTGTTCGCCCTCGTGCCGGCCTACCTGGTGCTCGCCCTCGTGCCTCCTCGCGGGCTCCTTGCTCGGCCCCAGGCCCGGGGCGTGGTGCCAGGCGGGCGGGCAGGGGGTGCGGGGGCCCCGCCGGGGTGGACCAGCTTTGGAGGGAACCGGCAGCTAGACTTGTGGCGGCGGGGGAAGTGGAGGCCGGTGGGGGTGGAGATCGGGGAGGCGCAGGAGCGAGGCATCCGCCGCGCGCCCCATCAGCTGCCGACCGGAGGAGGAGGCAAACTTAAGAGCTAAGGGGCAGGGGTCTTTCAGTGATATGATTTTGCATTCTTTGGGTATATGCAATAGAGTGGTATTGCTGGATCTTGAGGTGGATTGATTCCCAATTTTCTGAGAAACCACCATAACAATTTCCAAAGTAGCTGCCCAATTTCTTTATTTGGGCCTTTAGTGATGGGGAATGTACTGTGTATGTTCATCTTATTGATTATTGAAAAAAGTACTTGTTTGGCCAATGAGACAGCAAGTTAGATGGGACTAGGAGTCAAAGAGGATTCTGGGAAATGTAGTAGAGAAGTGGTGATCCAGGCAGGAAGTGACATAGCAAGGAGTCTCATATTTAAGAAAGGAGAAACAGGAAGTGTCCCTTTTTCCCCTTTGCCTCCTCCAGCAGTGGGATATGAGCCAATGGCAAGAGAGGGCGCCACTGAAAGGCATCTTCTATAAGATAAGTCATATAAAATATATAGATTTATGATAAATAAGACTGAGCTAACAGATGTGAAATCCTAGTCAATGGCCAAGCAGCATTTGGACCTAATACAAGTTTCTGTGTATTAATTTGGGACCTAACTCGGTTGGGTGGCTGGCATAAAGTGCACATGTGGCAGTGGGGCTCGGCAGCTTTTGGTGGAAAGATTTATCATAACATTTTATTGCAAGAACTTTCCTCTTAGCACTCCTTTTATTGCATCTCATAATTTTGGGTATGCTGTGCATTCATTTTCTTTGAGTTCTAGGAAGTATTTAATTTCTTTTTGTATATCTTCCTTGATTCAGTGGTCATTCAGTAGAGAAGTGTTTAGTTTCCATGTGGTTGTATGCTTTCTGCTATTTCTGTTCTTGCAATCTGACTTTAATTCATGGTGGTCTAATAGAATGCAAATGGTTATATTAATTTTCTTGTATCTGGTGAGTCTTGCTTTGTGACCAAGTATGTGGTCAATTTTGGAGAATGTTCTATGAGGTGCTGAGAAGAAAGTATCTTATTTTGTGTTTTGGTGAAATGTTTTATACATATCTGTTAGAGCCATTTGGTTCATAAAGTCTGTTAGCTCCAGTATTTCTGTTTAGTTTTGTCTAGATGATCTGTTTTTTGTTGAGGGAGTTATGCCAGACAAGTGTGGATGAGGTAAGGGGCAGTCTTACCTAAGTTCAGGATGCTGTCCTGGCCTCTGATAGAGTAAGAGGTTTCTTCCAGTGGCTGAGCCAGGATATGGCCTGTTTTCTTTAATATTTTCTCCCATTTTATCAATCCCTGAATTCCTACTTCTCCTTCTACAGAATTAAATCTTTGGGGGTATTTGGTGACATGGCTTTAAGAGTGTCCAATTTAGTGAATTCATGGTGTAGGGGAAGCTGTAGCCACACCTACTTTGGGGCTGGCTACAGGTGTGCCTGACCACGCTTGTGAGAGCGTGGTCAGAGTGATGTAGTGTGACTGCGTTTGCTCTTTCGGTTTCACTTTGGTACTTGCCATACAGACTGCTGCCACACCGGCTGGCTAGGTCGCTCTGTAAGTAAGGCTTTTCCCTATTAAATACCCTTATATTTCTACCTGACTCCATATTGGTAATTTCCAACTATACACGGCTACCTGCATGACTATTGGATTGACTCCATTTCCTAGCTATTGTGAATATAACAGTGATGAACACTGATTATCAAGTATCTCTGTAGAAGAATACAGGTTTTATGAAGTGTATGAACAGTACGGGACAAAATGGAAATAACTTGATTATGGTCGTTTCTTTCCTCTAGCTTTTAAAAAAATTATTATTGTCATTACTATTTTAATTATGTACAGGGGTGTGTGTGTGTGTGTGTGTGTGTGTGTGTGTGTGTGTGTGTGTGTGTGCTTCTTTGTGTGTTATAGGGTTACAGATGAGGACAGTGTGATTGGAGACCAGAAGAAAGTGTTGAATAGCCTGCAGCTGGAGTTAGAGAAAACAGTGAGCCACTTAATGTATGTGCTTGTAGCTGAACTCCAGTCATCTAAAAGTGCACTGGATTTTGAACTGTTAGTCTCTCTGGACAGCACTATTTATAACTTTTTGAATCTTTATGCTGATTTATATACTGGATACAGCAATTTGTGCTCCTACAAACAGTGAATAAATTCTCCTCTTTATTAAGTTTATATCAGCATTTACTACAATTTCTCCTCTTGATGATGGTCATCGTAAGGTAAAATAGAACTTCAAAGTAGTTTTAATTTGCAATCCCAGATCTCAGTAACAGGATCTAAGACACCCAGACATTGCCAAGGATTCAGTAATAGTCCCAGCTCCATCCTCCGGAATGGGACAGACATCAGAGTATTGGAACTGTTTTTCATCTACCAGAAAGTTCCTTGGTCCCATACCCACCAGGAGAGAAAGAGACTCATGGAACACCCACCAGAAGAAAGGTTGAGAAGAGGACAATGGAAGAGCACATTCAACAACAGAAAACCCAATATGACACCACCAGAGTCTAGGAACCATAAACCAGCAAGACCTGAACATCACAATACAGATGAAGAAGAAAAGAAGGAACTTAAAAATATCTTCATGGAAATGATAGAGGACCTCAAAGAGGACATGAGAAAATCCCTTAAAGAAATGGAAGAAAAAAAAAAACCCAAATTATAAGATATCAACAAATCTCTCAAGGAAATAGTTCCAGACCTAGAAACTGAAATAGAGGCGATAAACAAAGCACAATCTGAGGGAATAATGGAAATAGAAAAGCATGGTAAGTGATCAGGAACTACAGATGCAAGCATAACCAACAGAATATAAGAGATGAAAGAGAGAATCTCAGGAGTTAAAGATACACTAGGAGAAATAGACTCATCAATCAAAGATATTCTTAATTCCAACAAATACTTAACACAAAATATCCAAGAAATATGGGATACTTTGAAAAGACAAAACCTAAGAATAATAGGCATAGAATAAGGCAAAGAAATCCAACTGAAAGGAACAGAAAACAAATTCAACATAATCATAGAAGAAAACTTTCCCAACCTAAATAAACACATACCAGTGAAAGTACAAGAAGTCTACAGAACACCAAATAAACAGAACAAAAAAAAAAGTTGTCCATGACTCATAATAATCAGAACACCTAGAATAAAGAGAAAATATTAAGTGCAGCAAAGGACAAAGGTCAAGTAACATATAAAGGCAAACCTATCAGAATTACACCTGAATTTTCCATGGAAACTCTGAAAGCCAGAGGTCCTGGAAAGATATTCTACCTACACCAAGATAAGACAGATGCCAGCCCAGACAACTATACAAAGCTTTCAATCAACATAGATGTAGAAAATAAGATATTCCATGAGAAAACCAGATTCAAACAATACATATCCACCAAACCAGCCCTATAGAACATTCTGGAAGGAAAACTGCAATCCAAGGAAGTTAACTACAACCAGAAAAACATAGGCAATAAATAATCCCAGTTTACAGGAAAAAGGAAAAGGGATAGAATCCCACACATAATTTCACCACCAACAACAAATCCAAAACAAACAAGAATGAACAATAAATGGTCATTAATATCCGTCAACAATAATGGTGTTAACTTGCATATAAAAAGACACAGATTAGCAAAATGGATAAGAAGACAGAATCAATCCTTCTGCTGTATACCAAAAAACACACCTCAACTTCAAAGACAAACAGTACCTAAAAATTAAAGGTTGGAGAAGAAATGGAGGAGCAGAGATATTGAGTTGGGAGAAGAATAGAGGAGAGAGAGCAGGATGAGGGATACCATATCAGAGGGAGCCACTATAGGTCCGAGAAGAGATCTGGAACTAGGGAAATCTCCAGAGACCTACAAGGATGACATGATCTGACAGTCCAGGCAGTGGAGGAGAGGATGGCCTAGAAGCCCTTCCCCTAGAATGAGATTGATGACTACTCTCTATGCTATCCTAGAGTCCTCATCCAGTGGCTGATGGAAGCAGAGACGGACATCCACAGAAATACACTGAGCTGAAATCTGGAACCTAGTTGAAGAGAGGGAGGAATGAAAAACAAAGGGGTCTGTACCAGGTTGGAGAAACCCACAGAAACAGTTGGCCTGAAAAAGGGAAAGGATATCGACCCCAGACACTCTTTGGGAGGCCAGTATGGGACTAATCCAGCCCCCTGATCATGGATGCCAATGGGGAGGTCCCTGTACTCCTGGGAGCCTCCGGAGGTGGACTGGCGTTTTTGCCCTGGTGTGTGTGTGTGACTTTGAGAGCCCATCCCACTGGAAGGGATGCGCTCTGTCTCTGGACACATGGGGAGGGGCCTAGGCCCAGCACAGGAAGATTTGTTGGACTTGGTGGAGCCCCGGTTGGGGGCCCTACCCTGCCTGGGGAGTGGTGGGTGGATGGGGTGGGGGGTAGGTTGGAGGTGGGGGAGAAGGAATGGGGGTGAGGGGAGGGAGAGGGAGAGGGGAATTACATGTGAAACAAGCCTGTTCCCTAACTTGAATTAATAATAATAATAATAATAATAATAATAATAATAATAATAATAGAAAAAAGAATTAGGCAGTAGAAAGAATTTGGTAACTAAAATTTAATGCAGGTTTTAAGAATTAGGCAGTAGAAGGTAGAATTTGGAAACTAAAATTTAATGTCTGTAACTAAATCTGTAGTCAAATGATATCAAATTCAAATGAACAAGGGAAGTTACTGAAAGGGAAGGAGTTATAAGTATGTACTTCAATAGGGGAATGGACTAGGGGCATAGTTCATTATAAATGAGAGACATGCTTACTAGTGGTGAACGAGAAATTTATGGGCCAATTATGTAAGAGTTCAAGTATCCAATACTGTCTGAAAAAGAATTCCAAATATGCAAATTTTTCAGAAAGATCATCATCTTAAGAATCAAATCTAATCTATTTTTTAAAGATATTTTATAGAGCCATACATCAACACCTGGAGAAGCAGAAAGAGACAAGATCTCCTGAGATAATTGGGGTCATGGGGAGAGGAGGTAGGAGGAAGGGGAGGGATGGAGGAGAACATGAGGGATCAGGAAGATCAAGGCGAGGGAAAAATAGAGAAAGAGAGCAAGAAAAGAGATAGCTGAATAGAGCCATTATAGGTTTAAAGGGAAATCTGGCACTAGGGAAATGTCCAGAGATCCACAAGATTGACCCCAACTAAGAATCTAAGCAATAGTGAAGAGGCTACCTTAAATGCCCATCCTTTATAATGAGATTGATGACTATCTTAAGTGCCATCATAGAGCCTTCATCCAGTAGCTGACGGAAGCAGAAGCAAAAATCTACAGCTAAACACTGAGCAAAACTCCTGGAATCCAGCTGTAGAGAGGGAGGAGCAAATGGGGTCAAAGACCACGCTGGGGAAACCCACAGAAACAGCTGACCTGAGCAAGTGGGAGCACATGGACCCCAGTCTGACAGATGAGGAACTAGCATAGCTCAGAACCAGCCTCCCTGAATGTGGGTGTCAGTTGGGAGGCCTGGGCAGTCTATGGAACCTCTGGCAGTGGAACCAGTATTTATCCCTAGTGCATGAATGGGCTTTGGGAGCCCATTCCCTATGGAGGGATACTTTCTCAGCCTAGATACACCAGGAAGGGCCTAGGTCCTTCCCCAAATGATGTGACAGACTTTGATGATTCCCCATGAAAGGTCTCACCCTCCCTGGGGAGTGGATGGGGGTGGGATGGGGGCGTTGGTGGGGGGCATGGGAGGAGAGTAGGGAGAGGGGACTGGGATTGCTATGTAAAATAAGATTGTTTTTAATTTAAATTTTAAAAAATGAGGAAAAATCTCACTCAGATCCCCTTCTTGTAAAAAGGGGAACACTGAACGCTTACTTTAAATGATTGAGTTCGGGTACAACAAAGTCAAATCCATAATCAAACAGTTTAGCAATTCTCTGTATATAAATTTAGGTGAGAAATAAATTTAAATGGAGCAACAAAAAAAAATTAAAGGTTGGGAAAAGATTTTCCTATCAAATGGACCCAAGAAATAAGCAGGGGTAGCAATCCTAATATCCAACAAATTGTACTTTAAACTCAGAGGAAAGTTCATAGGGCTAAATGCCCACATGAAGAAACAGGAGAATGATCACACTAGAGAATTAACAGCACAACTGAAAGCTTTAGAAAACAAAAAAGCCAATACACCCTGGAGGAGCAGACACCAAGAAATAATCAAGTTGAGGGCTGAAATCAATAAAATGGAAAGTAGGAGAACAAAACACAGAATCAATATAACAAAGAGTTGGCTCTTTGACAAAAACAACAAGATACACAAACCTTTATCCAAACTTACCAAACAGCATAGAGTGAACATGCAAATCAATAAAATCAGGAATGAAAAGGGGGTCATAACAACAGACACAGAGGAAATCCAGAGAATCATCGGTTCATACTTGCAAAACCTATATTCCTCAAAATTCAAAAATCTAAAGGAAATGGACAATTTTCTGAATAGAATTCATGTACCAAAATTAAATCAAGAACAGATAAGCAAATTAAATAGACCTATAACCCCTAATGAAGTAGAAGTCTCTCAAATAAAAATGCCCAGGGACAAAAGGCTTCAGTGCAGAATCCTATCAGAAATTCACGGAATAGCTAATACCAATTCTCCTCAAAGTATTCCACACAATAGCAGCAGAAGGGTCATTAGGAAACTCTCTTTACAAGAATTCAATGACCTTGATACACAAACCACACAAAAACACAATTAAGTAAGAGAACTACAGACCAATATCTCTCATGAACATTGATGCAAAAACACTCAATGAAATACTGGCAAATCAAATCCAAGAACACATCAGAGAAACCATCCACCATGATCAAGTCCTCTTCATCCCAGGGATGCAAGGATAGTTCAATTTATGAAAATCCATCAATGTAATCCACCATATTAAACAGACTGAAAAAAAAAACAAAAAATCCTTTTACAAAATCCAATACCCCTTCATGATAAAGGTCTTGGAGAAATCTAGGATAACAGCAACATACTTTGACATAATAAAATCAATATACAGCAAGCCAACAGCCAACAGCCAACATCAAATTAAAAGGCCAGAAACTCAATGCAATTCCTCTAAAATCGGGGACAAGACAAGGCTCTCCACTCTCTCCATAGCTCTTCAACATTGTCCTTGAAGTTCTAGCTAGAGAAATAAGACAACAAAAGGAGATCAAGGGAATACAAATTGGAAAGAAAGAAGTCAATCATTCATTAATTGCAGATGATATGATAGTCTACATAAGTGACTGGGAAAAGGCTGCAAGGGAAATCCTACATCTGATAGACACCTTCAGCAAAGTGGCAGGATACAAAATTAACTCAAAAAAATCTGTAGCCCTACTATATACCAATGGCACATTAGTGGAGAAAGAAATCAGAGAATCATCACACTTCACAATTGCCACAAACAACATAAAATACCTTGGGGAAACACTAACCAAAAAAGTGAAAGACCTGTACCATAAGAATTTTGAGTCTCTAAAGAAAGAAATTAAAGAATCTACCAGAAAATGGAGAGATCTCAGATGCTCTTGGATAGGTAGGATCAACATAGTAAAACAGGCAAACTTGCCAAAAGTAGTCTACAGATTTAATGCAATCCCCATCAAAATCCCAACACAGTTCTTCACAGACATTGAAAGAACAATACTCAACTTTATAAGGAGAAACAAAAGACCCAGGAGAGGCAAAAAAACCTGTACAATAAAGGAACTTCTGGAGGCATTACCATCCCTGACTTCAAGGTCTATAACAGAGCTAAAGTCCTGAAAACAGCTTGGTATTGGCAGAAAAAAAGACAGGTAGACCAATGGAATCTAATTGAAAACCCTGATATTAACCCACACATCTATGAACACCTGATTTTTGACAAACAGTCCAAATTTATATGATGGAATAAAGATAACATCTTCAACAAATGATGCTGGCATAACTAGATGTTGGCATGTAGAAGACTGAAGATAGTTCCAAGTCTATTGCCATGCACAAAACTTAAGTCAAAATAGATCAAAGACATCAACATAAATCCAGCCACACTGAACCTATTAGAAGACAAAGTGGGAAATACCCTTAAATTAATTGGTACAGGAGACTGCTTCCTGAACATTACACCAGTAGCACAGACACTGAGATCAACAATTGATAAATGGGACCTCCTGAAACTGAGAAGCTTCTGTAAGCAAAGGGATATGCTCAACAAGAAAAAATGGCAGCCCACAGACTGGGAAAAGATATTCACCAACCCCACATCTGACAGAGGGCTGATCTTCAAAATATACAAAGAACTCAAGAAGCTAGTATCCAAAACACCAAACAATCCAATTAAAAAAAACATGGGTTTCAGTGAGGAAACCTTGGAAATCTATGGGACCTCCTGTAGTAGTGCAGTACTTATCCCTAGCATAGGTGTGGACTTTGGGAGCCCATTTCACACACAGGAATACTCCCCGAGCCAAGACAGACACATGAGGTTGGGTTTAGGCCCTATTCCAAAGGATATGATAGACTCTGATGACACCCTATGGAAGGCCTCACCATCCAGGGGTAGCAAAAAAGCATATGTGATAGGTAAGGTTTTAGTTGGGAGGGTTGGTAGGGGAGGAAGAGAGGGAAAGTTACTGGGATTGTCATGTAAAACAATCTAGTTTCTAATCAAATTAAAAGAAATCTGCAAAAAAGTAAAACAAAAAATTATAATTACTATAAGAAATAAAATAAAACACAACACAACCAGATGAACAGAGGGATGCTAGTCTTATTCTATCAAACACACACACACACACACACACACACACACACTCACTGAAACACATACACACACACACACACACACACACACACACACACACCATCAATACTTTGCACAAAAGTGTAACACATAGGGCTTTACCAATACCTGGGATCTTTAGGTTCCAATAAATTCATTAAACATAAAAATAAATTTGTATTCCCTGTTTCTCCATGAGTGTCTAAAATCTTAATTCACCTTTAAGTTCTAAGGTACAAACTATAAATGAAATATGTGTGAGGCACAAGTTATGATTAAAATGAGATGAAATTCTCCTTTAATAGTGACTCAGATGAACTATGTATTCTCAGGTATAATGATATGAGATATAGAATAGGAATTCATATTGGACATGGGAGAAATAGCAGAAAGGATCAAATCAGGGAATTCAAAACCTAGCACTGGAAATGACAGAAGATCTTAAGATATGAGGATAATCATGTCTGGTTTGATCTTATGCCTTCTAGACTCACTTTCAATAATCCTTGCAGCCAAAAGATGGTTGTATTGTCTCCATAGTTCCACTTGAGTGTAACTCTGGACCCTCAAGATTCTGGGAAGCCATGACAATACTCTATCTGCAAGTCCCCAACCAAGGATTTTACAGAGAAATCCAATCTGAACACATGAGAGACCTTTGGCCTATTGGCACTATGATGATGATTGGAATTGTCTCAGGTTCATATTTCTTTGACTTAAAGAGTGGTCAGGTTTCAAAGCTCAATTGTCATGGACCCATTTTTATTATCCAAGTTTCCTATCCTTCCCATCATTTTAGTCCTATCTACCCCATTCAGAGATGATAGTACGCTTTCTGAACATATGTTCCATGAGTTCTTCATTAAGCTGTTGTCTAGCCACATTTGATGTGATAAACAGATTTTCTAATTGTTGCAATATAAAATAATTGAGATTATTTCAAGTATTTATGTTGTCATTTCTTTTAGCTCCACAATTCTTCCTTTATAGTTATTCTTACAACTTACTCTAAGAAGTGAGAAGAAATCAAAAAAAAAAAAAAAAAAACAACAGGTTTTTCCTGATGTCTACTCAGTTACACTTCTATTTTCAAATCTGACTAGTTATATTTTCTGCAAACCACTAGAACACAGCTCAGTCATGTTCTTTGAAATCTTATGACAATATTCACTTCAATACCCCATATGTTATCCTTTATTTATATCTGTGTTGTCAACAGGATAATCATTAAAATCTATATTTCTATCATGAACTTCAGCATCTATTAGCCTCTACAATTCCCCAGTTCCATAGCTGCTCCTCTATGTTTGGATTTCTGTATCACCTAAATGTCATATTCATAGAAAGTCCTGATTTTTCTGTAGAAATAAAATTGATGTGCTGATTCAAGCTTTGTAAACTGTGAGATGTGACCCAAAATAGAATAACATAACTGAATGTGAAGGTCTCAGAATTTTTTCAGTAGCAAAATTTTTGAACATACTACCACTCAAGAATAATTCAAAATCAATGTATGAGTCAATAGAGTTTCTTAAAAAGGCTTGTTGTAACATGTGCCTTCATTTGAGGCTTGATTCAAAATATATACCATGTATACTCAGCATTGTGCATTCCATCCCACAACAAAATACTAATAAACACTGCCTGAGACAACTAGTCCACCTTCAGGATGACTATATGATAAAAACTGCCGTGCTTTAAAACTCTGAATATTCAGAGTTTCCTGTTTCATAGAAATAAAATGATTTAATGATGGAAAATTAAGATAATATTTTTATGTACTCCTTACTATGTAACAAATTAGAATACCTTTAAATTGTACTATTAAAATGATTGGTTTTAAAATTGTTGTTTGAGTTGGTTACTTTGGTTTCTTAAATAAATCATTAAAACTTTGGCTTTGAGTTAGGTGAGAATTCCCAACAATCTCTAAAATTTTCCTAAACAAAATTTATCATGCAAAGTGGATCTCTCAGCATTGACATGATAAAAGTGAAATAAAAATATTAAATCTGCAAGGCACTGAAAATGGAATGCTCCTGTAATAACAAATACTCATCTAAGATTTAATCATTCTATTAAAATAAGATGATATACCCATGGAATTAGCATTCAAATTTGCATTATTTTTATTAATGTTAAAATATTTTTTCAATAGGCTGTTTAAAATACATTTATGTGGGCTGGAGAGATGGCTCAGAGGTTAAGAGCACTGACTGCTCTTCCAGAGGTGCTGAGTTCAATTCCCAGCAACTACTTGGTGGCTCAGAACCATCTGTAATGAGATCTGGTGCCCTCTTCTGGACTGCAGGCAAACATGCAGCCAGAATACTGTATACATAAAAAGTAAATCTTTAAAAAAGGATCACAAAAGAAAGAAAATACATTTATGATTTATTGTCAGTACATACTTGATAATCGTGTGTGTGTGTGTGTGTGTGTGTGTGTGTGTGTGTGTGTGTGTGTGTGTTGTGGCACATGTGTGTGTTGTGGTGCATGTGTGTTTAGTGTTTTATAAAAATTTCTTGAGTGAAAAACGAGTCATGAGGGGAAATTATTTAAGCAGTTCAGCCTTGACCAATCAGCCAGATAAAAAGTCCTTCCCTGCTCCCAGAAAAGCTTTCAGTTGATTAAATGAGACCAATTTACAATCATAGCTGTTTTATACCATCTCCCAGTACATATTAGAATCTCAGAGCTCCAGTAATACAATGGGTTAGAACTTGATACCTGTAGAGCAAGTAAGAGTCTCACTGAGGGCCACTGAAAGACATGTTCAAAATAATGTCTAACTGAATGTCGACACATCCAGCCAAACTGTCAAGACAATACATATAATTAACAATAACAGATGATGAAGATTCTTTTTCTTTTGAAATATTCATTAATTATACATACAAATACATTCAGTGTGAACAACCTTCTAACTTCACAAATGTATTTAATACCTCTAAATGAGCTCTGATCACATATACTTGGGCAAAATCATCTAACACAGACCTGATAAGAGTATTGAGTGTCTCACATAATTTTATACGTAGTACTAAGGTAATAATAAAAATCTTAAGTTGAATGTTCTTTATCCATTTTTCTAATTTACTCTAGACTCTTCATACAGTATGTTTTATTATATTATTCTGAATCAGCCAACTCCTTTCCCTACCCACATCACTGCATACTCTTTTTCTCTCTTGAAAATAAAAACAAAAACAAGAGAAAAAAGCCTCTAAAAAGCATGAAGTCTGATTGGTGACCATCCACTTGTAAGCATTAGGCCTGCCTTGGTATGCCTATTGTTACTGCACTAAGAAAAAAATGACTTTCAGTCTATCAGTAGCTATCCTTCCCAAATAATTTCTGGCTAGGATTTGGGACTTTGTGCCTTTACGTCTATTTTTGTCTGACTTGAGCTTTTGCATATTCTCTTTGAATTCATATGTGCATCTTCCCTGTGGTGTCTGGAAAACATTACTTTCATTCTGCTACTGTCTCCCTCTTTCTGCTACTGTCTCCCTTTTTCTATATTAGATCATCCTGAGGAAATAAAGATCTGTGGGTGTAGTAATACTGTAGAGACACTCATGAGGCCAAAAAACCTGCTAATATCTTCAGCTAACATTCGGAATGGATCTATGATCTAAAACTAACATTTGAGTGAGCATGGAAGAAAATCCTCCCCAAATTCAGCTTTGCAATGACCATTTACCCAGCCAGTATTTGCTGCCACCATCTCTGGTCATTAGTTCTCAGAGGATTCATGACTCAAGAAACAAAAATAAATATTTTTGTAGTGGAATTCTACATTTGGACTTAGTTTGTTATGGTACAATAGTCAGAAAATATAGCAAATCAGGCAATGAAATAAACTCAGAAGTAGCTACAAATTCCCCTTCTACCTATTATGTTCCATCTGGAAAAAAATGTTTCTGGTCCTCAGGCCAATTTTTTCACTTCCATGACTTTTGATTCCTCAAACATTTCACATTGTTAATTATCAAGCTAGTTCACCATAAAACAAGTGTTAACTTCTTGTTCAAACACTGCCAATAATAACAAAAATACTTTCTCAGGGTTCATCCTTAGGAATCATGGAATTTAACAAAAATTCAATCTGTAATTCCATCTATCTACTGTTTTCTCTGCTTCCTTTAGAGTAAAATCCATAGAAGGAGGAGAGATGTACACGAAAGTTTCATCTTCTGCCCTTGGAACTAGTTGACATTCTGCTTACTTTCTCCTTATGAAGTGCTCTGCTTCCTAGAATACTGGGAGTCTATATATTTAGAGGTCTCCTCCCTCCTAGGGATTTTTTGGGGCTTCTGTTTGAATGATTATATATTCTCCTTATCTCCTGGATTTCTATATGTTGGAATACTTCTACTTCTCTCATCTTTATAGAAAACAGTCTTCTCATGTGGACCCAATCCCAATTATTCAGCCTCAACCTCTAATACTTTGCTTGAGTGACTATGAGCAACCTGACCTGTGTGTTAGCTGTTTCCTTATGCACACCACATTATTTGTTACCCCTGAGAATAGACAGCTTATTTTGATCTGTCCTCCACATATGACTTCTTAATTTCTCTATTATTCTAAAATTATTTCTTATGCATATGGGTGTTTTGCCTGCAAATATCTGAGCAACATTTGCCTCCCTCATACCAGCATAGGCTAGAATAGGTCATGAGATCTAGAAGTGGTATTATAGACTACTAGGAGGTATTATGCTGGTGCTAGAAATTAAACCATGACTGCTTGGAGGAGGCAGCTCTAACTCTTGACCTCTGAGCCACCTCTCCAGTCCCTTTATTTGTTTTTAAATTTAAAACTGTTCACAATTGTGGAGTCAGTCTGGTGATTCACAGTATGTATTTGTAAATGCTCAGCATCACATTGTTTACTTGGTATTGTGTTGATTCTACACCCTCTATTGAAGATACTTTGAAATATTCAATAAGACATAGTTAGCTATCCACATCTTAAATGTGCAATAGGATTCCATAATTTTTCCTCATATCTAACTCTGACTTTGACCTCTGCCCAGTGTTTCACTCATTCCCACTTTCCCTTAACTCTCTGAACTCTATCAATTTTTCTTCTAGTACATTATTTCTATGGCATCTGCTTATTAGATTGAACATGTAACTCTGATTATGAGCTCTAACACAGCTATTGTGGTGACAGTATTTTCACAAAACCATATAGCTTCTTTTACATTATTAAAGGGAGGAGTCAAATTTATATACCAATGTGGTACAAAAGGTAAGTATAGAAAATAGCACCATGGCTTGTAATAGAGTCTATATATTGTGTCAAAGGACACAATAAACTATTTGATAAAAGTAGAGGGCATTCCATTCTGTCCATCTTTTTACTAATAACATGACATATGAATTGTTTCATCATAATGGGTAATGCATACATTTCACAAGGCTTAATTAATTTTTGTTAAAATAATCCATTTTGAGTTACAATCATTGATATTTCATTTTAAAATTCCATATCAGAAATAGTTCAGAGTTCATATTATCCCTCAAACACTTGAGATTTACTTCAGGCAAAAGAGATTGTTGAAAAAGGCAAAAAATAATGCCCTCAATTTCTGGTTATAAGAAGAGATCAGTCAATTCTGATTTTAAAAGTATTTGTGGGCATGATAACTAGTCAGGAAAATGGCAATCAGTCTACCACAAGATTCAGCAATTCCACTCTTAGACATATACCCAAAAGAAGCACATTCATACAACAAGGACATCTGTTCAACGATGTTCATAGCAGCAATATTTGTAATAGCCAGAACATAGAGCATCCTAGATGCCCTTCAACTGAAGAATGGATAGAGAATATGTGGTACATTTGCACAATGGAGTACTACTCAGCAGAGAAAAACAATGGAATCTTGAGATTCACAGGCAAATGGATGGAACTAGAAGAAACCATTCTGAGTGAGGTAACCCAATCACAAAAAGACAAACATGGTATGTACTCACTCATATGTGGGTTTTATACATAGAATAAAGGATTACCTGCCTACAATCCACACTGCCAGAGAAGTTAGTGAAAAAAGAGGACCCTAAGAGAGACATACATGGTCCCCTGGAGAAGGGGAAAGGGACAATATCTCCTGAGCAAATTGGGAGCATGAGAAGAGGGGGAGGGATCTAGTAGAATGAGAAGGGGAAAAGAGGAGGGGTGAGGAGGACATGAGGGAGGAGAAAGTTCTGGGTAAAATAGAAGAAAACAAGAAAGGAGATACCATAATAGAGGGAGACGTTTTAGGTTTAAAGAGAAATCAGGCACTAAAGAAATGTCTGGAGATTTACAAAGATGACACCAGCTAACAATCTAAGCAACAGAAGAGAGGCTACCTTAAATGCCCTCCCCTGATAATTGATGACTGACTTATATGCCATCTTATAGCCTTCATCCAGCAGCTGGTGGAAGTAGAAGCAGACACCCACAACTAATCATTGAACTGAACTGGAATCCAGTGGCAGAGAAGGACAAGTGCTGATGAAAGGGTCCAGACCAGGCTCATGAAACACACAGAAATACCTGACCTGAACAATGGGGAGCTTTTGGTCTCCACACTGATATCTGGGAAACCAGCATGGGACTGATCCTCATCCCATGAATGTGGGTGTCAGTGAGGAGACCTCAGAAATCTATGGGGCCTCCTGTAGTAGATCAGTACTTATCCGTAGCATAGGTTTGGACTTTGGGAGCCCATTCCACATAGAGGGACACTCCCTGAGCCAAGACACACGGGAGTGGGCCTAGGCCCTATCCCAAAGGATATGACAGACTCTGATGACCCTCTATGGAAGGCCTCACCCTCCCTGGGGAGTACAAAGTGTGTGTGATAAGTAGGGTTTTAGTTGAAGGTGGAGGTAGGGGAGGAGGGGATGGAGCAGGAACAGGATTGACATGTAAAACAATCTTGTTTCCAATTCAAATGAAAAATGGAGAAAGAACAAAACAGAAAATCAAATTCAGAAGATACCACTTCATCATCAGTTTTGAACAGGTAAAGCTGAAAAAGTCAGCTGCTTTGTAGAAGAATTCCAAGGAATGAGAAGCCTTATGCACAGCTGTTGAGGTGTAAAATAAGGCATCTTCTCTGGAAAACAGTTTAGTAATTCCTCAATATATGTAACAGATATTTAAGTAGATTCCACAGCTTCTATATGGGAGCCCATGAAAAGAAAGTGTGTTTGCATACTTTGAGCACAAATGTTGATAAGCGCTGTTGTTCATAATGACATGCACAGTACAAACTAATAAATAATCATCCAAACAGAGCATTTCCTGAAAATAAAAGTATTTGTGGAATTTCATTTCAGAAATTTCTTCACAAAATTGAAATATGTGATCAACAATTTGAACCAAGAACAAACATTGTTTTCTCCCAATTATTTTTTTCTTGAGAAGCAGTATAAAAGGTTAAGAGTATAGAGTTTGGAAACCATCATTCCAGAGATTGACTCTTGAGTAGGTGGAAGTTACTGCCTATGTGATCTTAACCAAGTTAACCAATTTTCTTTCCAGCATTAATTGTCTGAGCATTATAAAACAACTTCCCTCTTTATGAAAATTACATCAAATAGAATAAGACATTTAATATCTTACTAATAGTCTACATGCTGTAAGTATTCCATAAATTTAATTGTTTTCTTTTAATTTTGTAATCAACATACCTCTGAAACACAAGAAACCACTGCGCTCACTAATGTCCTCTGCTACTTCAGTCAATGAAATTGATTGATATCATGATTAGGTGGAAGGACAGAAAGTAAAAGTAATGATATTATTGATAGAAAGAACAACTTTATTAGGCTTTAAAGTACAAGCTACTTTCATGTTCTTGTATTTCAATACTGTTTGCTGACTCCACTGTCAACTTTGTCCTTCTATTCATGGTATATGTTCCCTTCCTAAATTCAGACCAGCCCTTATCCTTCCTTGGGGTAGAAGAGTCCCAGCCTTTTCTTTTAAACATTTAGCTGAAATCTGACCACTTAAATGTAGTTGAGATGATTCCTGCTTTGCTTCTGGAGTCTACTTAGCAAGAAAATATGCAGCTGGTTCCCATGGAATGAGACATGAACTTGCCCAGAACTTCAAGCCCACTGAAGCCTCTCTTTAGTCACTGGGAAAGACGATAGACTCCATCTTTTTAAATTGAAGATCACTCTGAAATTCTTGTCTCTGGTCTTCTGGAGAATAGAAAATATATTCTTCGTATATCCTGCTTCACTATATTCTGTTAATTTTACCTTCTCAGAAATTCTGTGCATAATAACGTTTAAGTTTAATCATTTAAAATAGGAAACTAAGCAAGTATTTATAATTTGAGAGGGCCTTTGGAAAACATTTATGTTACTTCTTTTACATATAATAATTATACATCATCTGGTGGAGGCAGTGTTTCTTTGATTTAGAAAGGACAAATATTTATTGAAATTTCAGTGCTTGCAAATTAGTAACTGATAATAGAATCACAGGTAACTGCTGGATATAAAAGAAATCACTGTTAGAGTGTCATCATTGTCTTCATCACCTATCATAGTCTTTGGTCCTCAAATACATAAGAACCACCATTCAAAGGAAAAATTATTTTTGCAGCCAATATTTTTATTTATTTACAAACAATATAGTTTAATGATAAGGAAAAGAATTGGGACAGCCCTTGCAATATTTTAGAATAACCTTTAGCTTATACATAGTTACAAGAGTCTGGAAAGATTCATTGAATTAACTTTATCATAGACAGATCCATTCACGGTTTTAATCTACAAGGATTTCAAGGACATTTTCTCTGCTGTTTATTGGTGATAAAGACATTAAAATATGACAGGCAATTTATTTTTCTCATAGAGTTTGTCCAATCTGAGAAGAGAAATTATTTATAATATGAGCTGTTCAGAAGCTAGGATTTACAAAGATAATCTTTCACTTGGGCATCTCAATTGCTATGACTTCACTTTTTCTATGAAAGTACATTTGAACATATATGTGTGGTACCATAAGTTTCAAATGACTTTAAATTAGGCAAAACATGGGAGATCTGCCACTTCTGTAGAGAAGTGGATTGGAGGGTAATAAAGAGATGGAATGGGAGGAGATAAGGAAGAAGAATGTAAAATAAATGAATAAATTTAAGGAAATAATTTGGGAGGCCAGGGATTTAGCTCAGTTGGAAGAGCAGTATAATAGCTGGGCATGGTGGAACATATCTGTAATCTCAGCACTTGCTATCTGGAGAGAAGAAGACCAGAAAATGAAGTCACTCCTTCACACTGCAAGTTCAAGGCCAGCCTAGGAAACATGAGAACCTGATAAGAAGACTGAGTTGTGTAGCATTTTACATTTTGCCAAGCTGAATCTTTTCTCTCAGCTTTGTGATTTCAATATGTTTTATGACTCAAGTTTATCAACAGCCATAGCGGAAGCTGGTAATGTCTGAGGGAATCTATGGAAGCCATTGACACTCATTTCCAAAAAAGATAACCAGTTACTGTCTTTAAGCTTTGAATCAATAGACTATTGTGTCTGGTAGATGCACTGTTACTCCAATAGTAGGGCAAAATAAATGAAACTCCCTTCATGTATGTATGTGTAAAAAATTTGGACACTTCTGCAGTGACAGCTGCAGCTTTTTCTCAATAGCTTTTTCAAAGATCTTCAGAGTTACTCATCTCTCCCTGTATTCCTTCCTTTACCTGCACTCCCTTCTCCCACACCATTTAACCATTCCAGTCCTATTATCCCACTTTCACTCTTCATATCACATATGTTCTATCCTTCTCCACTTACTAATTTTGTTATTTCTCTGGGTATTCCAATTCAAACACACATATCTAAACAGTCATTAACAGCACCTATATGAAACAAATATTACATGGCATTTGTCTTCCTGGGCCTGGGTTACCTCATTTAGGATGATTATTTACTGCTCTGTCCATTTACCTACAAATTTCATAATTTCACTTTTCATTATAACAGAATAATATTTCATAGTATAGTATAGCATATTTTTATTATGCATTTAGTATTTGATGGACAGATAGACTATACCCAACACCTGGCTTTGGTGAATAAAGCAAGAAGGAACATGGGACCTACAGTCCTGTGGGAATATGATCAGGAGTGGGAAAAGAAATTAAAGAAGATACCAGAAAATGGAAAGATCTCCCATGCTCTTGGATAGGCAGGATAAACATAGTAAAAATGGCAATCTTGCCAAAAGTGATCTTGCAATTCAATGCAATCGCCATCAAAATACCAACAAAATTCTTCACTGACCTTGAAAGAACAATTCTCAACTTTATATGGAGAAACAAAAGACCCAGGATAGCCAAAACAACCCTGTACAATAGAGGAACTTCTGAAGGCATCACCATCCCTAACTTTAAGCTCTATTACAGAGCTATAGTACTGAAAACAGCTTGGTATTGGCACAAAAATAGACAGGTAGACCAAGGAAATAGAGTTGACAGCCCTGATACTAACCCACACACCTATGAACACCTGATTTTGACAAACAATCCAAATATATACATTGGAACAAAGAGAATATCTTCAACAAATGGTGCTGGCATAACTTGATACAAACATGTAGAAGACTACAAATAGACCCAAGCGTTTCACCCTGCACAAAACTTAAGTCAAAATAGATCAAAGACATCAACATAAACCCAGCTACACTGGACCTACTAGAAGATAAAGTGGGATATACCTTTGAATTAATCGATACAGGAGACCACTTCCTGAACATTACACCAGTAGCACAGACACTGAGATCAACAATTGATAAATGGGACCTCCTGAAACTGAGAAGCTTCTGTAAGGCAAAGGACATAGTCAGCAAGACAAAACAACAGCCCACACACTGGGAAAAGATATTCACCAACCCCACATCTGACAGAGGGCTGATCTTCAAAATATACAAAGAACCCAAGAAGCTATTCTCCCAAACACCAAACAATCCAATTAAAAAATGAGGTACAGAACTAAATAGACAATTCTCAATAGAGGAATCTAAAACAGCTGAAAGACACATAAGAAAGTGTTCAACATCCTTAGCCATCAGTTGAAGACAAATAGCTATGGTTATAGTTTTCTTCAGGTATTATAAAAGATAAGTTATCTTTCTTTTTATTTAGACAGAAAAGAGGAGATGATGGGGAGCAATCTACTAATGTTTGTCATTTTTCTTACTGGATAAAGAGTAGCCTTTTATATGTTACTAACTGAGCATTTCCTTAGGAAATAAATGTGAAGACATGACATCTGGCTAAGGAAATACTTGTTGCAGTGTGAAGGCAATATTTTCTCCAAACTCTTCAAAAATCATTTGTTGTCAAGGGAAGTCTAGCCAATGCATTGTCTTGGCCTGGTGTTAGATCAACTAATCTCCTTCAGGTACCATGGCCTAACAATTTTGTAAAAAATTTAATTTCTTACAACGCAAAACATAACTTATGATTACAAATCACACTCAGTAGTAACAAAGGGGTGTAACAATGCCCATATAGCAATTACACATGGATATTTACAGTAGTTCACTCATAAATCCAAAATTTGAAAATAATAATAAATCTATCAATAGTTTAAACAAACTGTGGTTCATACAGAAAATAAAATGGGAGGCAGATTAGATTCAAGCCCCTAAAATACATGGCAAACATCAAATCTGTATGCATAAGGAAAGAAGCCAGTCTGAAACAGCCACATATTGTATGATTTCAAATATAAAGCAGCTTGGAGAAGGCAAAGCATCTTAGAAAAATCAGTAAATTGACAGTAGGATGTTGAGGTTTGGGTAGGAAGGAGAGGTGAAGAGATTAAGCACAGAGAAGTTTCAGAACAGTAAAGCCATTCTCCATAATACTACTGTCATGGACATATATCATTATAAATTTTCAAAGTGCATAAAATGCATGATTTCAACAATCATTCCTAAAGCTGCCTGTCCCTGTGAAGGGACAATATGTGTCATTGTAGGGTCACCATAGACAACAAATACGGGAGATGCTGAGAACACATGAAGGAAGATTAAGTAGTGATTGAACTCGGTATCAATGTTCCTACATTCCAATAGTCACCCCGAAAAAAATGAAGTTTTTTCTCTGAAAAAGAGAAAGCTTAAAATATACAAACATTACTATTACAGCTTAAAATAATTTTAAATTAAGTAATCTTAAGAACCCCAGATGTTCAAATTTATTTTTATTCTTAGCAGGAGCTTGATAATAATGCAGAAATAACAGAACTGAAATCTCAGTAATGAAAAATCAAGACAGGACAAAACATAAGGATAGAACATTAATAAACCAGCACAAAGAGTTCATTATTCAAGAAAAAGAAGGAAGGATTGATTCTGCTTTCACAACAGTTGCTTAATATTATAAAAATGCTGATAAATAAAACAGGTTCATCTAGCAGAGACTTACTCCATGCCAGCCTTCTTGCTTATGATTTGGTGTGTGACAACTACAGCAACACTATGTTAAAAATAATATGCCTCGAGTACAGGTATTTTGTTTCTGTTTTAAAGATAACAAAATGATGAAGCATGTTAATATACATATATATGCATCCTTGCATTTTTAATAAACTAGCAGATATGTAGTAATGACATCTCATATACTATTATGATTTATCTGTTATAACTAAAATTTTTGCACTGATACTTGCAAGATTTGCCTTAATGTATATGTATAGTTACGGCCCATAGGCCCTCTCAGGGTGGTTGTTATGCTCTGTGCATCATTGCTGTGTGCTTGTCCATAAAGTACACTCAGGGTCGTAAAGCATAGTGCCACCAGATAACTTCTGATTGGTTCCTTGTAACAAGGAAGGCACCTAACCTCTAGTGATTAAGACAATGTCATAGCGATCACATGTTACTGTCATGGCTGCTGAAATGAGGGGGGCTGGTCCCTTCATTCCTCCATTGTCTTTTTTGGAAATTCCAATCATGTAATTGCTGTCTCTCTAGCACCCACATCAGGGAGTGAGAGATATTGGCATCCCCATGCAAGGGAGTTCCTTCTGACTTAGCATTTTAACCAGGGAAAATGGGCGGCAAATTCTTTCCTGTTCTACTTCCTGCTGACTTTGGGACGAAGTTAGGGACCCCAGAAGGTTGAAATGCTTTTCAAAAACAAAAAAAAAAAAAAAAGAAAAGGAATTTAGGTAATGGGGAATCCATCAGGAGCTTCTGGCTAGCAGACTCTTTTGCAGAGACAGGGGGTGTCCACATCAGCTGGACTGGTTCACATCCACAGCAAGTCCAGGACTCGCAGTCTACTTAGAACAGCCTGTAGTCAGCAACTGATACTCAGATGTCTGCCAGAAGCAGAAACCTGTTTAAGACATGTTTAAACTAGGAACAGAGGTTAAAACTTATTTACTGAAGCCCACAGTGCAGAAAAGGGAGATATTTGGATATCTGTTCAAACAACAGGAACATATTTATAACTTTGGGTCCTAGCAAAAACTACAGATTTGGGCTATAAGCATGTACATTTTTCTTCTGTCCAGAGAGCCAGGTATGGATTGGACATAGGTGCCTTTTGCCTGAAGAAAAGCCCTTTAAGTTTGTACTTAGATGACAACCAAAATAAACTTAAAATCCTTGAGCTAGTGCCTGAACAGTAGATAGTCACTATTTTATCAGCTAACATGCTGACTATAGTCTATAGTGGATCTGACTGTTTGATGCTGTCAAGCTAATAACCATTAATATTTCAGAGATCTGAGAAGGGTATATTTTATCCGAATCTACTAAAAAGTGACAGAAGCCAGTCCATATACAGTTAGCCATAACTAAATTTCTCCATTACCACTGGAGGCAGATGTCTCAAAGAACAGCAATCTTCGCCAAGCCTATAGGGTGAGAAGGTTTTTTTTTTCCCTCTGAGGAAGAGGGACATGGAAAAGACTGACCTTGTTTTGTCTAGGCAAAGGGGGTGCAATCAATTTTCCAGTGTCCAGCAGCTTTGTACAGAGTCTCAGCCAGGTCCTGGCAGGCTCACTGGTCCAGGTGCAGGAACTGAGGTGCCTCATAATCTTCTTTGGAGACTTTAAAGATAACAATTTAAATCCCATATTCTGCAGATCTCTGAAGCATTAGAGGTCTGTTTGGTTACTTGCCTTAAGCATACAAGAAGCATACAGGTGGCTGGGTAAGGTCTTATTTCTGTAATTAATTTTCAGCCTGACTGTAACTGGTTTTAACTTAGAAAAATATTTGAAACTTAGCACAGCTGAATTTAAGACTGCATAGAGTTACCTTACAGTCCTTAAACCGTAGCTACATGTACACATTTTAGCTGCTTTGTTTAAACTTATTTCTGAGACAGGGTTTCTCTGTGTAACAGTCCTGGCTGTCCTGGAACTAACTCTGTAGACCAGGCTGGCCTCAAACTCACAGAGATACAACCACCTCTGCCTCCAAGTGGTGGGATTAAAGGCGTATGCCACCAATGCTCTATCTTAAAGGTGTGTGCCACCAACGCCCTAAACTTAACTTCTGAAAACATAAACTGTAACATCTTATAATAGATTAGCAGCTTTTATAAAACAAGAACTTTACATTGTCAGGCTTTGCTTAAAAATGACCCTAAATTGAAGCTCTTTAAATACAAACATTAATAAAAACAAACATTTAAAAAACATAAACATTAAAAAAAAACTGGTTTTAAAAAGAAATTTAAGTTCCCTTAATGCTTTCTGTAATATATAGAAGCATTAACATTTTAAATCTTAATTGAAAAACTTGTTTCTAAAATGGTACCTCTAATTTCCATGCAGTCACCTTTAGTCAAGATGGCGGTTTAAGTATTTTTTTTTCAACTTTAGCAAAATGGCTACCAGTCATTTTGTGCCATGTGGCTGGCTACAAAATGGCAGTGACCCTCACCATTTTTTTCAGCTACATGCTTGTAACAGAAATTAGGTTATACCAGGAAACAGAACATTTTAAAACAAGTGTACATAAATTACTTGAGAAATAAACAGGACTTTTTATACAGAATTAGCTTAATATGGTTAAAATTTTAACTTATATTACCATTTTAAAATTTACTATTTGTAGACATGATAAACCATAGCAAACAGTTTACATTTTTCTCTTTTAACAACCTTTTCTCTGACCTTCTATGACTTGCTTTAAACTCTCGGTAACTTTCTATATACCTTTAGTTCATTCCTCTGATTTTCTTAGACATTCTTAGACAAATTTCTTTTTCCCTTCCCCTCTTTATTAATTTAGTACATTCTGATTTCTCAGTCAACATAAAAATTCTTATCAAAGTCCTTTCCATAGTTTTTAATAACTTTAAAGGCCATTTTTGTTTTGTTTTGTTTTTTTGTTTTTTTGTGCATCTAAATCAGACCAGATAGTTCACCCAACCAAGCTCCACGTGCTCAGGGAAGAGACCTGGGGTGGGGGTGCTGCTGGTAACTCCAGACCCTCGGCCAATGTAGGGGTGGGAAAAAGACCCCCACCGCCTGCCTGCATACCGTGTGTGTGGAGCACAGAGAAGGCCGAGCAGCCAGGCAGATGGCAGACTTGCAGCCATGTTCCCTCAGAGCAGGGAAACTCCTACTGCAAGCCAGGACCCATGGCAGGTCGGCAGTTGGGGCAGAGATAGAATAGACAGAAAAGGACAGATGCCAACCCAATCTGCCCGAGCCGCTTATAAGGCAATGGTGCCGGGAATATGGGCGGCAGAACCAGGCATCTACAATCGCCGCTAACTGAGGAGGGTCCAAGTGTCCTTGGCCTCCATTCGTACCTCCTGGGTGTCCTCAGGGCAGCAGTCTGTCCTCTGGGCACATCTGCCGATCACAGTGGAGGTGGCTCCCACCCGAGCTCCACGTGCTCAGAGCTTCAAGAAAAGATCCCTGACCCATGCATGCCATGTGCGTGGGCAGTAGGGACAGAAAGAGATGTTTAACACAGACTAGGGGCTTATTCGGAATTTCAGATGGCTAGCCCCATGGAGATCAACTTGGTCCAAAACCAAGTCTCCCCTACAGATTTTGGAAGGCTGCCGTCCGAACCTCCGCCCTAAACAATTCTTGTAAACCCTAATATAGGACCTTTACATTTACAAAATTAACAAAAAATAGTAAAACTGACACACAAGCAGGCGGTGAGGGCATGGACTGCAGCACACAAGATAACAAACCTGCTCAGTCACCCAGCCCGTTCCAACCCTCCAGGCATACAAAAACTGTACAAAAACAAAGGCAGGGAAAGAAAGTTACCTAGTGTGGCACCAACGTGACTCAACGAAAGGGGGTGTTGGAACTTTAACTGACTAACTATGGTCCTTAACTTCTGTCCAGGGGTCAAAAGTTGTCGCAACCGCCTCGACCAGCACCCGAGCTCTTCTTGCAAGCAGTTTATACAGGACCTTTTTAACAGTGATCTCTCTTCTACTTGGGCAAGCCTCTCCCAGCCCTTAAGTAGGCATGGACCACCAACCCTGGATTGCCACGTGGGCACCGTCCATAGATCCACGCATACTCAAGCAGCTTACGATCATCTGGCCTTAGCCATATACGGAGTTGTTTTTCTAAGAGAGGGCTCGCTTTCTGGATCACAGAGGGTGGAAGTCAGCGCCATCTTTAAGGTGCGGCTCCACGCAGCTCTCTACAGTTCCCCCTTTTTTTGTTTTAAAGCGCTACAGGCAAGAGGTCTGATCTCTGAGAAAACTTAGGGACTCTTGTACTGATCCTCATTCAAATGTCACCCACCTAAACAAGTACCAGACCCGTCCGATGCCCTTTTTTCAGAGGCGGGACTTGGGGCATCAACCCGCATGCAATCAGACGTTCTCTTCTTGAGGCCGATGCCTTTGACCTCAAGTGCAGTGCATGAGCCTCGCATCCTGTGCTCAAACATCCTTTAGAGTAGCTTACCAAACTTGGGGGGACTGTCTTTCTTCAACGGCCATGAAGGCCTGAATGATCATGGCCACATTTCGACACTGTGAGACCCTCATGCGACAAATGCACCACAGGCACGCCAGGGAGGCAAATACCATAAAGCCTGTCAGGGCTCCCTGCCCACTCCTTAAGATGATTCATGGCTGTGGAGATCCAGGAGGACAGTCCTTCTGCTAGACCGGCATCCATGCTCGTGGAATTCACGGTCACTATCGCCATCCGCAGCTTTTCCAATTGTTGTTCAAATGCACCAGACCAATTACCTAGAAAATAGCAAGACAATTCTTTAGATAAATTAGCTGCACGAGTAAAGTTTTCATACTGAATGCTGGTTACGCACAGCCCAGGAAACTTCCACTAACATCCAAGTTGAGCTAATTGCCAGAGGACATCAATTTGTTCTTGAACCAAATCTATGCATTGATTGACAACCATTAGTCCACCTTTTAACTGGCTATCTATTCCAATTTGTGCCTCCAGTGTGTGTGCCACCAAGGCGGATAAATTATTTAACGTTTGAGCTGTCTGTACAGTATGGGTCATGGCAATAGCCGCTACTGTGCTTGCCGTAGCAGCAGAAGCTACTACGATGACAATCGCTGCCGTGATTCCAAAATCTTTTTTATATCTTAAAAGGCTCATGGCATTAGGAGCATCCACTGGCATGGGAACCCAGTGTGGAACGTGAGCAATCATGGCAAAGCTATACTTAGAAGCATTCCAGCATTGGGTATAGAAGCAAGTCTCATTGCTACATTTCTGCAAGCTATAATTACTAACAATAAACATAAATGGTGGATGCACAGACACAGGGATAACTGTATAATGTTCAGTGGGTATAATTGCTTCATGATATCCAGAGCAGAGACGATTGACCCTTAGAGTCTTTTGAGGATCATCATTATTAGAGCAGTTTCGCTGTCTGACTTCTATGATCGAACAGCTAACGTCCCCTACCCCAAAACTTCCACCATTAATCATAGCTAAAGGAGAAGCATCTAAACAACTGCCATTAATTCCACAAAGCATCCAAATACTAAAAGGATTTAGAAGATCTGTTTGTTGAATCAAACCCTGAAGATATTCTTCTGAGTCCACTATATCAGGGGAAAAGGTAAATTTCTTATCCTTATCTGCCCATCTTAGCACTTTGGATTGACACCCGGTCCATGGCCAGTGCTCCCCTTCAAAGGTTCCCCAGCAAGTAGGGGCCCACTTCGGTTGAGGGGGAGGAGTGGAGGAATTGTCATATTGATACCAAGGCCATGTACCGTTCAGCCAAACAACCTTTGTTGAATAGGTTGTGGTAATATTATCTTGGTTGATGGAGGAGTTACAAGAAGTTGACTGAGCCCCGTACTTATGATACTCATCAAACCATCCTGCATTGAACTTGAACAAATTAATACAGGAACTATTAGCATCAGCAAAAACGGTAAAACATAAACTTCCCTCATTACTTAAGGATCTATTTTCTCCTATAGGGGCAATTTCGCTATCTAATAGAATATAGGGCAAATTTAGCTTGTTGGTGGTGGTGAAAAGGCGAGGGAACACCTGAGCATCATGTTGAACAGGCATCGGCTTGAGGAAGGCTGATAGAATTTCCCACTGCAGCTCCGCTGTTGCCTTCTCTGATGGGTGAGTGAGGAGCACGCTCAGGATCCCCAGAAGTATCGGTATCATCTTGTCTTGTGTCCTCTTGTATTTGCACCTTTCTCACCAGGCGTTCTGGCACCCAAATAGGGTCCAAATGATCCTGTGGAAAAATACAAACAGAACCTCGTGCCCATGCCAGCACAGGATTGGGTCCATGCCATATCCCTGTCAGGGCGTCCTTCCAATTCACCGTTCCTTTTGAAGGACCGAACGGACTCGAATGCCTCTCAGCATCGGACTGATCGGCACTATCCAGATTTAAAAAATTTAAAGTAAATAAGGCTAAGGAAAGTCTATTCTTAGGGGTTTGCTCATGGCCTATTCCCCCTTTTTGTTTTTGAAGCAACTCCTTTAGGTAGCGATGGGCATGTTCCATAATGCCCTGTCCTTGGGGATTGTATGGGAGTCCATGTGTGAGTTGTACACCCATCCACTAACAAAATGAAGTGAATTTTTGTCCAGTATAAGCAGGGCCATTATCTGTTTTCAGCTGTTGGGGCTTGCCCCAGGCTGCCCAGGCTTCCAGACAATGAGCAATTACTTTTCACCTGTCATGGGTGTGGCATGGATAATGCCAGAGCATGTGTCCACAGAGACATGCACGTATTTCAACCTTCCAAACTCTGAAATATGAGTAACATCCATTTGCCAGATTTTAAGAGGGAGCAACCCACGTGGATTAACCCCTAAAGTCTGAGGATGATGTTAAGTTACACATTGTGGGCAATCAATAACCACTTTTCGTGCATCAGCACGGGAGATGGAAAATTTCTGCTGCAGAGTTCTGACGTTAACATGAAATTCCTTATGAAAATCGTACGTTCTCTGTAAGGCAGAGGCGAGAAACATCTACTCTTGTCTGGTACAGCGATCTACTTTGTCATTGCCTTCAGCCAAAGGACCCGGCAATCCAGTATGTGCACAGATATGCTGTACAAAAAAGAGTTTTTTTTCGTTGACAAAGTAAAAGCTGTAATTGTATAAACATAGCATGTACGGGACTAGAAGATTTAATGGGTTCCGAGCACTCAAGATGTCTTAAGGCGTTCACAACATAACATGAATCTGAAATCAGATTAAAAGCAAAGGGACAAGCCTTAAATACTTCTACTACAATTGCCAATTCAACCTGCTGTGGGGCCCCTGGGGAAAACTGATGTCTAATAGGTTCAGAGGAATCAACCACAGCCCGTTTTTGATCCATCCATGAAAATAACACTAGCTCCTGGAATGGGCTGTGATGCAGTAACCTTGGGGATTATAACAGGGTGTTCTTTAAAGAAGGTCAACAAAGGATGTTTAGGGTAGTGGCAGTCTATATACCCTGGATAAGAACAACATAATATGGCCCAATCATCTACAGGAACACACAAAACTTTAACTTGATTGGCATCATACGGGATGGTGATTATATTAGGTAAAACGCCAAAATGGTGTAAGCAGGATTGAATGCCCTGCTGAGCCAATAAGGCTATAGCAGTAGGGTAATACTCTATGGACTTTGCGGGGGAAATCTTGGGATAAATCCAAAGCAATGGTCCCTCTTACCACACAATGCCTGTGGGTTGGGAACTTGTGGGCAAAATACACAAGTTGATATCTGTTGCAAGCTGCACTCGGTTTAGGAAGGCCTTGGAGAGGTGCTCTTCTCTTATTAGAAGTGTCTGTCGGGCTTCATTGGTTAATTGCCTGGGAGAATCTAAAGCTGCATCACCAATTAGAATATCATATAAAGGTTTTAACTCATAATTTGCCATACCTAAACTGCTTCTAATCCAATTTATGTCCCCCAACAATTTTTGAAAATCATTTAACATGCGCAAATGATCCTTTCTCAATTCCACCTTTTGCGGCCTTATCTGGTTATGTGTTATCTTAGACCCTAAATAGCTCACAACCTTATCTTGCTGTACCTTTTAAGGAGCTATATGAAGTCCTTTTTGTTGTAATACTTTTACCAAGACACTATAGGCTTCCTGTAACATTCTTTCCTCCCTGGCAGCCAAGAGAATATCATCCATATAATGGAGACATTTTAAGCCCGAGAAGCAAGTTCTTAAGGGTTCTAACACAATGACTAGAAAGAGTTGACACATAGTAGGGCTGTTGGCCATGCCCTGAGGTAATACAACCCACTCATATCTCTTATCTGGTTCTTCATGATTAATTGAAGGCAATGTAAAGGCAAATCTTTCACTGTCCTTGCTATGTAAGGGAATGGAAAAAAGCAATTCTTTAATATCTACTACAATAATAGGCCAATTCTCCAGCAAGGCAGATAATAAAGGGAGACCACGTTGAACAGGTCCCATGAGCTTCATCTGTTCATTTATGGCCCTGAGATCATGCAATAGTCTCCATTTTCCAGATTTCTTCTTGATAAAAAAGATGGGAGTATTACAAGGGGAAAGGGAAGGCTTAATATGCCTTTCCTCTAATTGTTCTTGCACTAACTGATGGGCTGCATGTAGCTTTTTGGAGGAGAGTGGCCACTGAGGAACCCATACTGGCTCCTCTGATTTCCAAGAAATGGGAATTCCCTCCTCAGCAGCCCCTAGGAAAAACCCAACCCTTGCCTGGGTTTCCTAGGCTGTGCCAATATTGGGTTCTTTCGGCCTTGCAAAAATTTTCCCAAACCGAAACTTGGATGGCAGCCCATATTTTTCATTATAGTTTGAGCCTTGTCTGAATATTCATTGCTTAATTTAAAACCCATGGCTATCATAATATCTCTTCCCCATAATGATACCGGAAGTTCAAGGACATAAGGCTGTATCACTCCGGAATGTCCCTCCATATCCTGCCAGTTTAACAAATTGGTAATAATATTAGGAGCATCAGTGTATCCCAATCCTTGTAGGGTATGTGATGAGGTCTGTATAGGCCAACCTCTTTTCTGCTCCCATATCCTATAATTTTGGTTCCATTAACAGTTAATTGTAAGGTAGGTCTCTGATCTAAATCCAGGGATAGGAATGTTAAATCTGTACCAGATGAACCAAATCCTTTGTCTCCTCTCTCAACATCTTTAGCTGAATACTTGTCATGTAAACTAGGCAAGATAATAAGTTGAGCTATCCTGTCACCTGGGGAAATAGCAGTAATGCCTTTAGGCGACTCAACCATAATTTTAACAATGCCTGTATAATCTGGATCTAATATCCCAGGATGGACTCATAATCCTCTCAGGGTAGTAGATGACCTCCCTATTAGTAATCCCACTGTGCCTGGCTGAAGAGGACCCTGAAGATCAGAATCCACTGTCCGGACTCCCATTTGAGGTGTTAATACAAGTCTGGCAGTGGCACGGAGGTCCAATCCCGCTGAACCTGTAGTGGCCCGCCTCGGTCCTTGAGGTGTCTGAAGGTTGGCCACTTCTCTTGACTCCTCTCCTGATTCTGGTCCTCCATCACCCCATATATTTGAGGGCCCTGAGGCGGGGGGAGGGGGGGCGTTTCCTGTTTTTTGGCATAGAAACATTCACTAGAGGCTGTCCATTAATGTCTTTTACTGATCTGCATTCATTTGCCCAATGCTTTCCTTTTTTACATCTAGGGCGTAGACCTGGACCTTGGCATAGGCCACTTCCGAATCCCTGGGCATTCCCCTGCTGAGTACTTCCTCCCTGAGGGCAGTTATGCTTGATATGGCCTGTTTTGCCACATCAAAAGCAAGTTCCCATATTGCCCCTGTTTTTACTGAGGGGAAGTACTGCTGCCGCTAATCCGGCGTTGGTCAGCGGACCTCCTAACTCTCTGCATGCTCTCATCCAATATTCCAGCTCCCTGTTTTTGTATGGAGTGATAGCTGCCCTGCACTCCTTGGTACATTGTTCATATGCCAATTGCTTGATTAATGACATAGCGGTGTCAGAATCCCCAAATATCTTTCCTGCCACTTCCACCAGCCTGGCCACAAAATCAGAAAAGAGCTCTGTAGGTCCTTGAATAATCTTTGTCAGATTACCACTTACTTCCCCTCTGTTGGGCAAAGCTTTCCAAGCTCGGTAACGATAGCATTAAGCTGATCATATACTTGAGGGGGATATCCATTTTGTTGGTTGGCAAATCTACCTTGTCCGAGTAACATATCAGTGTCCCAGACTGCTTCGGCTCCTCCAGCTGCTAAATTAATTGCCTCCTGGGCGTTGGCAAATTCAGTTAAATAAGCTTTCCAATCCAGATACTGTCCAGGGGACAAACAAGCTTTTGCAAGATTCATCCAGTCAGCTGGGGTCATGGCATATCTATGCAGGGCTTCCACCTGGGCCACCGTAAAGGAGGCTGTTATGCCATAATTCCGGACAGACTCTCCCAACGTTTTAATGACTTTGAAATCTAAGAGCTCATGGTATCTGTTGCCTTGATTATCTTGAAATACTGGGAATGCTGTCATCATCTCTGTCCTGACCTCTCTCCATACTCCAGGGCTAAAAGAAACCCCTCCTTCTGCTCCCATAACCTCAGGGTACGGAGGAGGGGCTGAAGGTGTCACATTCTTCCGTGTTCTTTCAAATTGTTTTTGATTCTGTTTCTCCCTTTCTCTCTTCTTAATTCTTATCCTGTCTACAGATCTATGGATAGATTCCAAAGGACCCTCCTCCTCCTCATCCTCATCAGACCCCGAGTGAGCGGAAGTATCCAATTCCTCCAGCTCTGACAGACTAGGATATAATTTTGTCTTTCTCTTTCTTGGGGCCCTTTCCCTGGCACCTTTGCTTGATCCAGCGTTAGACATAGTCTTTTCTGAAGCTGCCTCTTCAGATCTCTCCTCTTGTAGAATCTCAAGGGCGGCTTGGCCACTCTCTACTGCTTCACTGCATCTTAGATCTTCCAAGCAACTGTGCACTAGCGTCCAAACTGGTCTAACTACTTTCCTTAGCGTGCCTTGTTCTGCAGCGAAGTCAAGATCTCTGCCCAACTTTTCCTAGGATGATACATTGAAGTTGCCCCAGACGGCAAACCAGGGAGCAACTACATCACATTCATTTAAAAATCTTTCTAATGTGCTCCCCTTTATTTTGGCTCATTAAGAGCCAAAAATTGGGTGTGATGGAGAAGCGCCCATTTTAGAAACCTGTTTGATTCTTATAATTTTACTTTCACTTTTAACTTGTCCACTCTTGTCACAGCTCTACTATCCCGCTCTCCCTTTACCTACAGGCGAGAGCATAAAACCCGCTTTTATCGCAGATCCCCAATCTTACCTGAGGACTTACCGGTGCACCCCCTGACTGCAGCAAGTTCTGGGCTCCACGGAGAGAGAGAGTGGAGGAAGTAGTTCCCCATATGGGCCACCACTTGTCGAGACTGCCTCGACCAGCAAGGATGACGTGACACCGGAGCTCTTCTTAAGCAGTTTATTCAGGACCTTTTTAACAGCGATCTCTCTTCTGCCCGGGCAAGCCTCTCCCAGCCCTTAAGTAGGCATGGACCACCAACCCTGGATTACCACGTGGGCACCATCCATAGGTCCACGCATATGCAATCAGCTTACGATCATCTGGCCTTAGCCATATATGGAGCTGTTTTTCTAAGACAGCACTCGCTTTCGGCATCGTGGAGGGCAGAAGCCAGTGCCATCTTTAAGGTGCGGCTCCACACAGCTCTCTACAAAAAGTCAGATTGAGGGGGGGTGGTTAGTATGGGGACAGACACAAACAGCAAAAACAGGACAGACACCAGACAGGACAAACCTCACAGCAGAAGAATGGTGCCCCAAACCAAAATTACAAACAACTCTTGGACTTTCTTCCAGGGCAGACCCAAGGGTTCCCAGAACACATCTGCTTTCCCTGTGGTCCAAATCAAAAGACCCTCAGACTTTCGTCCAGGGCGGGACTTCAAAGTCTCGAAACACATCTGTTTCCCCCTGAAGTCCAAATTACAAATTCCAAATACCAGTACAAATTACAAATACGAGTCCTGTGCAGGCTCAGATCAAATTCAAGTCATGGCACCAAACCAACAAAACAGCAAGAGACATAACAAGCAAACATATAACAGTGAACATACAAGTTGTGAGCTCGAATCATCTTACCTCCAAGATCAAATCCACTCATATGACGGGTAGTCACAAATCGCAGATGAGCCCCCAAATGTTAGACCCCTGGAAAACTCAAGTATCCGGGGTCCCACGCCACAACCGTGGTCACCCCAACCACCAGGCAGATTCAAGAGCGTGCTGCAAACTGCATGAAGCTTTATTGTAATTTAATGAGCTAACATGGGTTAGCTTGGGTCTTTTGTCCACCCACCATGGCGGTTGGCTACAAAAGACAGTTTGAACCGGCTGCCGAGAGATATTGTAGGGCAGCATAAAGGGAATGTCTAGGGGTACACACAGGCTCACGATTGGTGTGCCTCCAGGCTTGGAGGACTTGGCCTGTATTGATTGGTCAACTGGTTGTTATGGCCCATAGGCCCTCCCAGGGTGGTTGCTATGCTCTGTGCCTCATTGCTGTGTGCTTCTCCGTAAAGTACACCCAGGGTAGTAAAGCATAGTGCCACCAGCTAAATTCTGATTGGTTCCTTGTCACAAGGCAGGCACCTAACCTCTAGAGACTAAGACAAGGTCATAGCGAGCATATGTTACTGTCATGGCTGCCGAAATGGGGGACTGGTCCCTTCAACATATATATATATATTGGGTTACTAGGAGTTTCCAAGTCGTACCCCACTCAGGCCAAACCTCATGGCTGACTTGGCTTTGGGCTGAGGCATACTAGGCCACAACAAAATGGCACCCAACCTTGGGCCTGAGAATAGGGGAAGAAGCCATGGACACCATGAAGAAAGGGACACCAAAGAATCTATGGACAAGGCAGAGGCCTGGACACTTGGAAGAGACAGTCATTGCGGTTAAACAAGTTGGAAAAGAAGCACACACAGGAAAGAGAAGAAATGGCTGAGTGTTGTGAAGGAACAGCATAAGTCAGGGAAAAAAATGTATATAATTGTAGAAATAGGAAATAGATGTTTGTAATATAAAATAGGAAAACATCAGGCAACAGCTCGTGAAAAAAGGTAAATCAGGTTATTTAACCCTTAAAGGAGAAATGTGCACAAAAATATATATATATAAGACGAAAATGGACTCTGGGAAATTCTGCTCCGTGGTCTGCAGCAAACTGAATCGGTCCCTGAGGACCCTGGGACCCCGACTTGGCTGAGAGCACCAGGCTATTCCGGCCCCCACAGAGTGCAGAGGTGAGCTTCTTTGGCCCTTGCCTTGGGCCCAACTTCTGTCTGCCCACTCTGGGAAAGCCCACCCTGGGGTCTGCAGGCAGATGGAATTGGTCCACGAGGACCCAAGGAACCTGACTCTGCTGAGATTGCTGGGCTATTCCACCCCCAGGCAGTGCAGAGTGCAGAGTGCAGAGAGTACAGAGCTGAGCTGTTGGCCCCTGACATGGGCCCAACTTCTGCCTCCCCACTCTGGGAACTCCTGCCCAAGAGTCTGCAGACAGGATGACTCAGCCTCTGAGGACCAAGCAATCCAGAGTCTGCTGACATCTCTGTGCCAGTCCTGCACTCACCCACCTTGAGAGCAAGTGCCTCAGACCTGCCTGCACTCACCGTGAAATCCATCAGAGTATAGAAGCCAGTTGCCTCCACCTGAAGAGAACACTGGACCCATACACAACAGGAAAGGAAGTGACACCATCGGTACCCAACGGAAGAAGAAATGGGAAAACAATAAAAGAACACATCAAACAACAGGAAATCCAATAGGACACCACTGGAGTCTAGGAACTCTATACCACCAAGACATGTACATCCCAAAACAGAAGAAGCAGAAGAGAGCAACCTTAAAAACAACTTCATGCAGATGATAGAGACCTAAGAGAGGAAATCAAAAATTCCTTCAGAGAAATGGAAAAAAAGATGAACCAAAAGATAGAAGAAATCAAGGAAAGCCAAAAAAGCCAAGAAAATACAATTAAACAGCTAAAGGAAAGAGTTCAGGACCTGAAAACTGAAATAGAGACAACAAAAAAAACACAAACTGAGGGAATCCTGGAAGTGAAAAAGCTGAGTAAACAATCAGGAACCACAGATGCAAGCATAACCAATAGAATACAAGAGATGGAAGACAGAATCTTAGATGCTGAAGATAAAATAGAGGAAATAAATTCATCAAGCAAAGAAAAACTTAATCCAACTAATCCTTAACACAAAATATCCAGGAAATATGGGACCAAACCAAAGGATAATAGGTATACAATAAGGTGAAGAAACCCAAGTCAAAGGTGCAGAAAACATATTCAACAAAATCATAAAAGAAAATTTTCCAAACCTAAAGAAAGATATGCCAATGAAAGTACAAGAAGCCTACAGAACACCAAATAGAGTGGACAACAAAAGAAAGTCCCCTCATCACATAATAATTAAAACGCCAAATATACAGAATAAAGAAAGAATATTAAGAGCAGCAAAGGAAAAATGCCAAGTAACATATAAAACAAACCCATTACAATTACACCAGACTTTTCCATGAAAACTCTGAAGGCCAGAAGGACCTGGATATATATTCTACCAACTGCAAGAGAACCTGGTGCCAGCCCAGACTACTATCTATACTGAACAAATCTTTCAATCACTATAAATGGAGAAAACAAGACATTCCATGACAAAACCAGATTTAGGCAATATGTAACCACTAATCCAGCTCTACAGAAAGTACTGGAAGGAAAACTCCAACCTAAAGAAGTTAGCTACACTCCCAAATCATAGGCAATAGATAAGCCCACTTTACCAAAAGCCAAAAGAAAGAGCAGGGTAAATCCACATACAATACCATTACCAACAACAAATCAAAAACAAACAAGAATAAGCACTCAATGGTCCTTAATTTCCCTCAATATTAATGGTCTTAACTGGATAACAGAGTGGATACAAAGACAGAATCCATCCTTCTGCTGCATAAAAGAAACACACCTCAACTTCAAAGACAGACACTACCTCAGAGAAAAGGGTTGGAATAAGTTATTCCAATCAAATGGACCAAGGGGGAAAAAAAAAACAAGCTGTGGTAGCTATCCTAGTATCTAACAAATTAGACTTCAAAGGAAAATAAATCAAAGAGATGAACAAGGTTATTTCTTAATCATTACAGAAAATATCCACCAGGAAGAAGTCTAAATTCTAAACACCTGTGCCCCAAATACAAAGGTACCAACATTTGTAAGAGAAACATTATTAAAACTCAAATCACACATAAGAACTCACACAGTTATAGTGGGAGACTTCAAAACCCCACTCTCACCGCTGGACAGGAACACCAGTCAGAAACTTAACAAAGAAATTAACAGAAGTTATGACACAATTGGGATTAACAGACATCTATAGAACTTTCCATCCAAACACAAACAAATATAAATTCTTTTCAGCATCACATGGAACCTTCGAAAAAATCGACCACATACTTGGCAACATAGCAAACCTCAACAGGTACAAAAAAAATTGGAATAATCCTCTGTGTCTTATCAGACCACCATGCATTAAAGTTAGAAATCAAAAAACAAGCAAACAAACAAACAAATTGCAGAAAAACCTACCAAGTCATGGAAATAGAACAATATGCAATTGCACCATTCCTGGGTCAAGGAAAAAAATAAAGAAAGCAATTAAAGACTTCCTAGAATTCAATGAAAATGAAGACACAACATACCCAAATTATGGGACACTTTAACAGCATTAATAATAGGAAAGTTCATAGCTCTAAGTGCTCACATAAGGAAACTAGAGAATAGTCACACCAGAGAGTTGACATCACAGCTGAAAGCTCTAGAACAAAGGGAAGCATATTCACCCTGGAGGAGTAGACACCAGGAAGTCAGTAAGGTGAATCCTCAAGGAAATGGCAATGAGTCTACCACAAGACCCAGCAATTCCACTCTTAGGCATATACCCCAAAGAAGCACATTCATATAACAAGGACATCTGTTTAACGATGTGTTCATAGCAGCTCTATTTGTAATATCCAGAAACTGGAAGCAGCCTAGATGCCCCTCAACCAAAGAATGGATAGAGAAAATATGGAACATTTACACAATGGAGTACTACTCAGCAGGAAAAAAATAGAATCTTGAAACTTGCAGGAAAATGGATAGAATTAGAAGAAACGATTCTGAGCAAGGTAACACAATAACAAAAAGACAAACAAGGTATGTGCTCACTCATATGCGGATTTTAGACATAGAGGATTACCAGCCTAAATCCATACTTCCAGAGAAGCTAGTAACCAAGGAGGACTCAAAGGGAGACATACATGGTCCCCTGGAGAAGTGGAAAGCATCAAGATCTGCTGAGCAAATTGGGAGCATGGGACTAGGGGGGAGGAAGTTAGGAGAATGAGAAGGGGAGAAGAGAAGGGATGCAGAGGACATGAGGGAGCATAAAGGTTGAGCCAAGAGAAGAATAGAAGATAACTAGAATGGAGATACCATAATAGAGGGAAACATTTCAGGTTTACAGAGAAATCAGGCACTAGGGAAATGTCTGGAGATCTACAAAGATGACATCAGCTAACAATCTAAGCAAAAGAAGAGAGGTGACCTTAAATGCCTTCTCCGGATAATGAGATTGATGCCTGACTTATATTCCACCTGATAGCACTCATCCAGCAGCTGGTGGAAATAGAAGCAGACACCCACAACTAATCACCAAATTGAACTGGATCCCAGATGCAGAGAAGGACAAGTGAAGAGCAAAGGGGTCCAGACCAGGCTCTTGAAACCCACAGAAACCTGAACATCAGGGAACTCATGCTCCCCAGACTGACACCTGGAATACCAGCAAGGGACTGATCCAGACCCCAGGAACATGGGTTTCAGTGAGGAAACCTTGGAAATCTATGGGACCTCCTGTAGTATTTCAGTACTTATCCCTTGCATAGGTGTGGACTTTTGGAGTCCATTCCACATAGAGGAATACTCCCTGAGTCAAGACACATGGGTGTGGGCCTAGGCCCTTTCCCAAAGGATATGATAGACTGATGACACCCTATGGAAGGCCTCACCATCCAGGGGGAGCAGAAAGGATATGTGATAGGTAGGATTTTAGTTGTGGGGGGTAGTGGGGGAGGACGGGAAGGAGAATGTAACTGGGATTGTCATGAAAAACAATCCTGTTTCTAATTCAAATAAAAAAAAATCTGAAAAAAAAACACAAAAATGTCAGCCAGCAGCTGACAAAAAAGGTAAAGTGGTTTATTTAACCCTTCAAGTAATAGAAGGTGAACAAGTAGATGTGAGATTGAAATGTCAGTCAGATGATAAAGTAGTAAAATATAGTATATTAAACTCCGGAGTGAAAAATGCAGGTAATTTTAACAGTGAAACAGGAATATTATTAGCCAGATTGTAAAGAAAAGTAAGTTAGCCTTGAAAGTAAAAGTGTATATAGTTAGGGAAAACAGGCAGGTAATTGTTAGTCAAATGATCGTATATATTTTAACTGTATTTGAGGTAATACAGAAACTGTTTTGAGACTTATGGAGAAGAAAGGGCAACATACTTAAGCTTAGATCTGTTCAAATTTTGGATGCTCATATTTCAAGGATTGACTATAGCTACTATGTTAGAGAGATGCTTGAATTACCTCAAATACAGTTAAAACTACCAAAATTGCTTTAAATATAGTCATAAAGATCATCCATAATAATAAAGAGCATCCAGTCAGTCAAACAGTCAATGTCTTAATGGGAAAAATTAATGATGTGAGCCCTAGGAGGTAGTCAATGAAAAAGATAGTAGAAGCCTATAGCATTAGCTTAGGGGCATGAGGAATCTATGGATGATTCTATAAAATTTGGCAGAGGAGAGAATACAGATCTTCCTAACTGGGATTGTCATGTAATTCAATCTTGTTTGTAATTCAAATATATAAAAAATAAAAAACAAAAACAACAAACAAAAAAAAGAAAGGAAAATGTAGAAAGTAAAAGTTGTTATATGATTTTAAAAAGGGGGTTATGAGATGAAGCAGCAGGAGTCAACTGCCCTGTTAGATTCAGAAACTGAATATGTCTATGCAAATGCAAATTAGGCCAGGTCAGCTAAGATGCAAATGAGGTCTTAGATGGTCAATATCGAAGGTTAGATTAGAAAAGGCTACTCAGAAACTTTAAGTAAATCTCAAAAATTATTTAGAACATATGTTATATTCTAAAAAAATTAAAGCTTATGCCAGTGCCTTTAATCCCGGCACTCGGGAGGCAGAGGCAGGTGCATCTCTGTGAGTTCCAGGCCAGCCTGGTCTCCAGAGCGAGTGCCAGGATAGGCTCCAAAGCTACACAGAGAAATCCTGTCTTGAAAAACCAAAAAAGAAAAAAAAAATGAAATTAAGCTTAATAAATAACAATTAGAAAGGATAGTTTACAATCTTTGAATGAGATTATATTTTTAATTGTTAAAAAATATTCAATGGTTAAGTCCTTTTGTGGGGTATCTAATGATAATTTAAATCCTTTAAATAAGATTCTATAAGGAGGTAGTGATCCCAATTTACCCAGACAGCTAACTAAGAAGGTTGACAACTCTTTCTATAATTAGAGGAGGCAATTAAGCATCAAAAGATATATTATATTGACTATGCAAAACTGTTGTAATTTACTCTGATACATCCTTATATTCCCCCAAATTGTAAAAACAGTCCTATAAAAAATAAGCTATGTTAGTTTTTACTGATGGCTCTAATGAGAGAGTCACTTGCATATGTTATTGAGGGAAAGAAATATGTGGAGCAGACAGCTCCAGCTTCAGCTCAAATAGTCAAATTGTGAGCTGATGCAATGGTCTTTCAAATCCTAGTAAATAATTCATTTAATTTGTATACTGACAGTCACTATGTCTTTAAGGCTCTTCAGGTAATAGAGACAGTTCTATGCATAGGATCCAGTAATAGTTAGCTTAGAATATTATTTGAGTAAATTTAAAATGTTATTTACCTAAGAGAATTGTCATGGTTTATAGGTCACACTGGGAACCTATTAAATAAGACCTTTCCCTGATTACTAGCCAAATGACATGAGTCAACAGATTAATTAACAAAATCGGTTGATTTGCCTTAAATAGAGAAAGCTCTACAGTCTTGGAACTTTCTTCATCAAAATAGCAAAAGTCTAAAAAGGCAATTTGGCTTAACCAGAGAGACTGCTGGTCAAATCATCAAACAATGTGGAATATGTCCACAAATTCTACCTATGACTAATTTAGGGATGAATCCTTGAGGTCTACTCCCTAACCATCTATGGCAAATAGATGTTACTCGTTGCAGAGTATGGCAAATTAAAAATGTACACGTGGCAATCAACAGGTATTCAGATTTCTTGGTATTATAAGTCACTGTTTTAAGTTGTTTTTGCTTACATGGGAGTTGTAAAAATTATAAAGATGGACAATAGAGATAGATATTATGATGAGGCATGTCAGTTATCTTGTACACATTGGGAAAAAAGAAAGACAGATATTCCTTGTTATCCTCCAAGACAATATATATATATACATATATATATATATATATGTATATATATATATTCGAAACATATTCATAGCTCCTTAAAAACACATCCTCTAAGATAAAAAGGGGGGAGCTGTGCCCCAGCCTCCACATGATGCATTAAACCACGAACTGTTTATCCTAAACTTTTAAATATGGATGTCAATGATTAATCTGCTGCAGACAGATTCTGGTATGATGGAACTCCGAGCAAATTTCACTCAGGTCAAATGGAGAGACAATAGAGGGGACCAGACCCCATAATAATTGGGGTCAAGGGCATGTCTGTGTTTTCTCAAAGGTGGAGAACGAGGCATGCTGGCTGCCAGAGCAGTTGTTGAGATGCATGAAGCAGAGAGAGATTGGACCTGAGGCCTTGGAAGACCATTTGAACCAGCTGGAATGAAACACTGAATCTGTGTTTCTGCACCTTGAGGACATCCTACCTACAGGTGAAGGAAGAAAGGTAACACACCCAGTTCTAGTTTTGAGATGCTTTCCAGAGTCCCAGCTTCCCTACAGATGGATTACATCCACCTCTCTGAATCCTGTGAGTGCTCATCTAGGAGCAGACTAAGAACAGGACAACAAACAGCTTGCCTTCTTGCAACATCTAGACACACAAAATTGTTTTGCCAGTTTTCCCATCAGGAAATAGGGCCCATTTAGGACAGTTGGATACTGGTATAAACCAGAATGAGTGGCAGAAGCCCCTTCACAATGCTTAAACAAGACATGGACAAAAGACTTTTCAGTTAACATTCAAAGACTATGTATGATATTAGAAACCTGATTTTAGAACTTTACAGATTTCAGAACGTTGGACTTTAAGCAAGAAGTAAATAGTTTCCAAGGGCATTTAGCAACAGGCAGGGAATAAAAGAAAAAAAAAAAGTTTAGAATTGTAAAATTGTTCACACCCCACAGATCGTGAGAATATCTTATTGTCTTTTGATTGTATTGTAACTCACCCTAATGTATGTTCATGATGAAATTGTTAATATCTGTAACCTTACTATATGTGCTATACAAATGTTATTATAAACTAGAAGTCAGAGTTCATTGTAAGAGAATGTAACGTGTGATTTCCAAGCCTTAGGATAGAAATATGTTTAAGAGAGCAAACTTTAGTAGTGTCTGTATCAGAGGCATTCCCATGCAGATTTTAAAAGGCCATTTTAACCTTTATACATCTATATCCCACAGTATAATGTTTGCAGCCGTGAGAGCTCAGGTACTACCTCCCAGAGGATTTTTTCTGATTATGGAATGCTTGGAGCTGGACCATGGCCCATTCCCCATTAACCTTACTTGTTTTACAGAGACTTGTTCCAGCCAGAAATCGGTATGGTTTTCCTTGCCTTCAGGGAATCCTAAGACAGAACACACATGACAGAATGAATGATTCCATAACAGGCACCCCTGGTAGGTTGCATGTAGCCTCCTAAGACAGTTACAATTGTCTGTCCTGATGCAGAAGCACAGGTTTCTTTTTATTAAAAAAATGAGATGGGGATCAAGAAAGTTCCATTATGGAATGTCTTAAGGTCCAGCCTCCGATTTCAGTAAACAGGAGCACCCAGGAGCTGCAGCCTCCAATTCTATTGCTATTTCAAGCAAGTCTGCTATTGAATACCATAGCCTCAATGTAGAATGCCTCCTAGTTTGCATCTCTCCAAGCCTAAGCATTTGAATAGGCCTGCACCTGGGTGGAGGGCTAAGTGTGTGAGTAACAACTGAGGACAGAGAGTTAGGAGTTATCTAGCAGAAAGGAGTCAGCTGAAGGAGACAGAAATGTCCTCATGGCCATGGAAGCATGGTTAGGAGACAACCAGGAAGATGCCAAATAAAAAAGAGATTCCAGTTTTGCAATATGGAACTGAGAGCTCTCTAAAGATGACAAGATGCCTGTGCTTGGTCTTTATTGCCATTGGGTTGCTAGGAGTTTCCAAGTCCATGCTCCCCGACTCAGGCTGAACTTCATGGCTACCTTTGCTTGGGGCTGAGACATGCCTTTCCATGGTATATAATTATTTTTCTATATATATGTTTTATATTTATTGATGTTTTTATTTCGTATTTTGTTATTTTTAAATTTATTCTTTTATAAATTGAGTATATATTGAGAAAATCAAGAATAATTAATTCCTTATTTTTACAGAATCCCTAGCTTAGTTTATTGAAATAATCAATGATAAAAATAAAGTGTTTGGACCTGGGAAGATAGCTCAGTCACTAAAGTACTTGCTGCCAGTGTGAGAATCACAATTCAGATCCATAACATCCACCAAAAATACCTGTGTAACACACCTATGATCATGACACCCTCAGGTAATGAGTGTTGAGGATCCCAAGGAAATGATGGGTAAGTGTGTGAGCTTCAGGCTTAGCAGGTGGAGAGAGATTGAAGAAGAATCTGACATTGAACTATGGCCTAAACATAAACTCACACATACAGGCATGTGTTCACACAAACATAAACACACACACATATTACATGCATGCACACACACACACACACACACACACACACACACACACACACACACACACACTAATAACTAAGGACATGCGTACATACAGAATTTTTCTTATTCTTCCTTTCTTCCTCCTTGAATATATACTTCAGCTATTATTTTGATTGCTTTTTTGTTGCTTTAAGTGATTTTCTTGGATTTTTAACCATCAATTGATCATCACCTTTATACCCTCTTCTTCCATCTTTTTCTTCAAAGTTTGCTCAGATGTATCACTTTATAATATGCAGATCAATGAGCTTACATTATAGTCTATTGCCTTATTTCTCATATTTTTGCAAAGTTAGATCAATAGATAAATGCTTCTAACTTATTAACTTGAACAATCAGTTTCTGAAATCCAGCATATTTCTTTTGTGTATCTTAGAATGCTGCATTTTGTTTTCTAGTTTAGTGATTTTTCTGAAAATGTGTTCCTAAGAATAGCATTTCTGGAATTCTCACAAATATAAAACAGTTTGTATTCATTATACAAAAATGGCATTAGCTAACCATAATTAACTAAATAACAAACAAACAAGTACTAGCGGGCTCTCTTTTCTTAATCCTGCTGTAAATTTCATCCATTGAAGTTTAATGACTGTACTCCATTGCTGGAACTGACAGAATTTTAAGAATAGTATCAAAAATTCTCCTTAAATTCAAATTAAAACTGCTTTGAGATTCCATTTTACAGCTGTCAGAATGGCTGAGATCAATAACACAAGTCACAACTTAGTTACTGGCAAGGAAGTAGAGCAAAAAGAACACTCCCACACTGCTGGTAAGAATGCAAACTTTTGCAACCACTATGGAAATTAATGTAGTAGTTCCTCAGGAACCTGAGAATTCATCTACCTCAAGACACAGCTGCTATTCCACCATTGGGCATATACCAAAAAGATGGTCCATCTTACCACAAGGATACTTGCTCAACTGTTTATTATGGATTTATTCACAATAGCCAAAAACTGCAAACAACCTAGATGTCCCACTATCAAAGAATAGATAAGAGTAAATGTGATACATTTACACAATGGCACATTACTCAGCTGTTAGAAAAAAATGACATCATGTATTTTGAAGGCGAATGAGTGGAACTAGAAAAAAATATCATCCTGATTGAAGTAAACCAGACCCAGACAAGATAAACATGGTCACTGCCTAGTCCAATTGTCATCAGGGAGTGTCCATCTGCAGGTGATGGGAACAGATGCAGAGACTCACAACCAAACTTCAGGCAGAAAGAATGCCCAAATTTGAGATATCCATTGGGTCCCTCCTGTTGGAGATTAGGGAACACCTCTTGCAAAGGGAGAGGGAGAATTGACAGAGGTGTTGAGGACTCAGACAATATGGTTCATAAACATCAACTAAGCCTTGGTTCATAGGGGCTCACAGAGACTGAAGTTGCAAACACAGAGCCTGCATAGGGCTGCACTAGCCTCTCTGTGTATATGTTATGGTTGTGTAGCTTGGTGTTTTTGTAGGATTCCTAACATTGGGAGTGTCTTTAATTCTTTTACCTACTCTTGGGACCTTTTCCCTACTATTGGGTTGCCTTGCCAACCTTAATATAAGTGTTTATGCCTAGTCTTATTGTATTTTTTTATGCAGTTTATATCCTTGGAAAGCCTGCTCTTTTCTGAAGGTAAATGGAGGAAGAGTGGATCTGGTGGGGGGAATGGAAGTGAAAGGATGGAGACTGGGAGGAGTAGAGAGGGAAACTGCTATTTGGATGTATTTAAAACAAAACAATACACAAACAAAAAAAGACAATGAAAATCCTACAATAAACAACATCCTTAGAAGTTACGAGTTTATTATTCTAGAGAAACCTCTCTGGAAATCATTGTTTCTGTCCAATGAAAATTGAAACCTTTCATTTTGCAGAAGGTATTCGTAGTGTTTTTAAAAACATTTCTTCTTTTCATTACCAGTTCTTATTTTTCAGGGACTTTACGTGTCTATTATTCTGCAGTGACTTGTTATACAACATATATTGGCTTGGTATTGTCACCTCATCCTTTTTCTGATTTTCAAAAAACTTCTGTCCCGTCCTCACTTTTTGCCTCGATGTCTACTTTATGCTGAGTTTCTTCCATTTTATGTCCTAACCTGTAACTGCTCCTTTTCTCCTTGTCTTCTGAACTCTGACAAGCCACATATCACCAGTTACTATTTTCTAATCATCTCTTTATCATGCGTTTATGCCTGTGGTTTTCAATCTTAGAAGCAATTCCTTTTGCTGTGCCTTTATAGAAATTCATGTCAGAATATTAAAACAATTTTTCAACTTCTCCATAGCAACTTTTTTTTTTATGGTTTAAAATTTTCAACCACTGTTTCACTTCAATTCTTCTCCAGGATTTTCTTGTTTTTGTATTGATACTGTGTCTACTTTTAGCTACTCAAAATTAACTAAGTCAACATATTTTTCATCAAAGTGAGAAACAGGAACAGTATCCCAGGATTCCCAATGGCTTTTCTTTTTTGCTACTAAAGGAACAAACAGCTATTTGCAATCCTTGATGCTATCTGATCATTACATAGCCTGACTTCCTCCAGAGATTTACAAGTCATATTGCAAACTGCAGAGATCCTGGGGAGGAAGAAACGCTGATTTCTCAAGCCAATGTGAGCAGCTAGCCTCAGCTTACTCCCATGAGGCCCATGCTTTTCCCTTTCCTCTGTCTTTTGTGTCCATGGGCTAATTCTTGTTGTTGAATGCATTGTGTCAAGAAAAATAAATTTCCAGCTTGCAAATGAGATTCTCACTTTTCTGAAGTATGGGTTTGTTGGTACATTTTTAGAGAAGGTATCATTGGGACCAGTCTCAGCTCTTTTATCTCCCTCCTATTACATCTACATTGGATCTTGGCAGTTTTGACAACTCAGCTAAGAATTTTGGGAATGGCAAGCTGTCTACCTTCTGATTTGTTGGAAATAGAAATGGCAAAGTTTTTGTTTCCCCTTTTCATTGTGGCTTTGGAATATTCTTCAGTGGGGGAGAGAAAAGACTGCAGGTTTCAACATCATTTTCACATTAGTGTAGTTGAAGTGTAGCTTTTAGAACTCTGTAAGCTTAGAGACTAAATTTTCACTTTCGTCCAAACTATGATCTCATCCTCTGTGAATTTGATTGTTTTTCTTTTGTTTTGTTTGGTTTATTTGTTTTTGTTGTTTCTAAGCCTCTTTTATTCTTTTCTCTTCATAGCTCATGGTTGGGGAATATTTCTTTATATGGTTTGAATATATTTTACTTTGGTTTAATAAAAAGCTAAATGGCCAATTGCTAAGCAGGATTTTTGGGGCAGAGAGAATGCTGAGAAGGGAGGAGATATGAGGAGACACCAGAACTCAGAGGAAGCAGCATGGGCAATGCAGAGTAAAGGTAATAAAGCCATGAGACAAAAAGTTAATTAGTAGAAATGGTTAACTTAAGTTACCATAAGAGCTAGTTAGAAACAATTCTAAGCTATCAACTTGGCTTTTATAATAAGAATAATTCTCCTTGTTGCTATTTGTGAGCTGTTTGCCCAAAGAAAATTCCATCTAATGCTCATATATATATATATATAAATTCACTGTAGCAGAACCTCAGAATCTTTCTTCATTTACCTCTTAAGCATCTTAATGACTATAATAAATTATTATTTATTCTTTAGGCCTAAAACATACCATAATTGTCATTATCACATTTTTTTTTACCAATTAAATATTTTATTGACTCATTGGACAATAAACTTTACCTGGGCAACCTTAGCATTATTCTTCATTGTAGTACCCCTTTACTAGTACTTGATCACAGAGTTTTTTATCTGGTATCTGTTCTATAAATACAGTATTGATTTTACTGTACTCAATACTTCCTACTATGTTCGAAATAATTGTTCATAGACAAGGCCTTGAGACCTCCAGTTTCAGAAAATTTCAAATGAGTTTGTTTTCAACTAAGTAATTTAAAAGTACCAGACTATTCAAAAGAATTTTTATTTTACTAATCAATTTATTTTGGTTTCTGTTATTGTAATTCATGATATAATCAAAAGAGAAAGGAGAAAGTGAGAATGCTATGGTAGAGGTGAAAGTTTTAATTCTCCCCATATTGAAATTGACATCTAAGTCCACAGCCAAGAAAATTGGATTCCTTCTTCTTTCATATTTCTCTTATTCTTCTTGTCTCTAGTGGGTCACATGACCGTGGAAGAAAGCTGAAGTGAGACTGTAGTGTGTTTCCTTGTGTTCTCTTTGCTTAGATTTAAGACATTTTAGCTTCCATTCTTTTCCACTTTATAACCATAGAATCAAACTACACAAGTATTGCTGTTGTCAAGTGATGATAACAAATGTGTGGAGACAACACTAAAGCCTCCAAAAGCAAATTATCTTTTTAAGACAAGAATAGGTGTCATAAAGGTGCCCCATTATGACTGATCCAGTCTTTGGAAGGATCTGGGAGAAACAGTGTCTTTAGGACATGACAGGATCACTAGACCCATGAACTCATAGTAGCTGAAGTTGCTGGCAGAAGACATTTTAGCACTGTAGCATTCACACTGAAGATAGCCATCAGCTTCCAATATTACATATTTGAGGAACTGAGAATTGATGGCTGCTTAAGGAGAGACATTACGTTTTCTTTAAGGGTGTGTCCCCTGTTAGGTAAACCATACTCTACTGGATGGTCTCAAACCCATGATTACAAATCTGTCTTGGTGTGTTATTATATTAATTACTTTTCCATTGCTGTGATAAAACACCATAACCCAGGCAGCTTATAAAGAAAGTATATTGTTATGAGTACTCTTCCCTGCCAGCCTGGTCCCACAGCTGCATGAGCCCCAAATGAACACTCAGAGACTTTTACAATTGTGGGCCGATGACTAGGGCTTCTATTGGCTAGCTCTGTCTTAATTATTAACCCATTACTACTAATCTATATATTTCCAAGTGGTCTGGGCTTACTGGAGAATGCTGGACCTGCAACTCCTTTGCGTGCTACATTGAGACTGTTCTGGCTGGTTCTCTTGCCTATCTTTCTCAGACTTCTCCTTCTCTCCCAGTCCTACCTATTTTACTGCCTTGTCCATTGGCTAACAGTGTTTTATTCATCAACCAATAAGATGAACATATACAGAAGGACAAACCCATCAGTATATAATTGGGATAGTGGCTCCAGTGAGTAAGAGTTCATGATGGTGAAGAAAAATGATGATGACAGGAACATCTGAGAACTCACATCTTAAACTACAAGCAAGGAACACAGAGCACATTAGGGATGTCAGGTGGTTTTTGAAACCAAAAGTTCACCCCAAGTGACATGATTCATCTAACAAGGTATGTTCACTGTTAACTAATACCTGATCTTTCTCTAACAGTTCCAAGAACAGGGGAGCAATTATTCAAGTATATGAGCCTGTGGAGGCCATAATCATTCAAACTGCTACAGTTATGAAAAACAATGTCAGAGTACATGAATTGAGGTAGTGGTAGGGGCAGATTATGGAAGGAGTAAGGGTAATGGTTTTTATAAAAATATTCTGTATGCATGTGTGAAATCCTCCATTTTATTAAATTATGTGGATATATTAGATTAAAAACAAAAACAGAGGGATATCCTAACCTTATATGAGGAAATCTGTTTTTAGTTAATCCTCAGTAACCACCCTTGACTAAGCAGTTACTACCATCTGCAAACTTTACCATTCATCTCTGATAAGGACAAGCATACTGAATGGGATATTGGGCTTCATCACTCTTTTTCCTTCCATGTTTTAAGCGATTAACAGATTAACAGTAGGTAGATTTATTGGTGAAGGGTTGCGTATGCCTTCTGAATCTGGGGTGTATGGTATGTTGGTCCTTACTGAGCAGATGTTTCTCTGACTCTTACCACTAGGCAGATGTGAAACCAAGTATTTTTATTAGCATGCATGCTCAACAGGAAAGAAACTAACAAGTCAGAGAATTTATCAAATATTAATTTGTCACTAAAAATTTACTTTGGTTCATGTAAAAAGATATAGGAAGAGATAGAAGATTTTCATTAATATTCAGAACTGGCTTGTTGCATTAAAATGTTTTCACACTGCATCTACAAATGAAAGCACATTTATTTTAATATGAGTACATTTGTTATATAAGATGTAGGTATGTAAAATAAAATGTCTACATCATTCTAGAGACTGAGTTCCTTTAGCATATGAAAGATTACTACATTTAAAAAAGCAGCATGTAGGCACACACACACACACACACACACACAAACACACTAGAACCTCCTTTTTCCCCTGCTTCTTTAAGGAGTAGAGAGGAAAGGGCAGTTTTCTCAGACTCCCTTTCCACCTGTATCTGTATACATTTCATCCACTTGATCCCTGCTTGCTGTCTATCCCCAGTTACTGAAGATTATGAAAAGCAAGGTTCATAGAAATCAGTCAATAATACTCTGATTGTCTTTGTATTTTCTAAATGTGTGACTTAATTTTCTGATTCTTGACACATAGAATGAGGTGCTAAATATAGTTTCTGTATGTATTTGAATCACTGGAGTTTCAGAATAAATATTCTGGATGGATTTGTAGTCCAATAAAGTAAATAAACCCATCCCAGGAATATAGAAGAAGGGGTAATAAATTCTAAGCCCTTCCCTGCTATGTAGCTATCTATTATCTATCTATCTATCTATCTATCTATCATCTATCTATCTATCATGTATCTATCTACCTATTTATTTTTTAATGTTAGTTAGTGAGGTAAACCTGTACTGAGTGCATCCCTGTCCTCCACATTTACATTCCCAAATTACTAAAATAATCTGGTCCAATTGTTTTTTTTTTTTTTTTTTTTTTTTTTTTTTTTTTTTTTCCCATCTTCTGCTGGTCAACACAATCTAGAACAAACACCTCCATCCATGACCACACAGCAGAGGAGAAGGTTGCCCATACTGAGCTCCCTGTTGTCGCCTTCTGGCTGGACAGTTGGTGCCAAATAGCGCCAAGGGAAACAAACAGCAACAGAGCACTCCACAGATGCGGTTGAAGCACGTACAAAATCACAGTTTGACCGAAAAGGAGAGTGGAGGAAGGTGACAAGCTGAGAGTCTGCATCTGGGAGCCTCTGCGGTGGAACCCGCGGCTATGAGTGCCTGCACAGGTGCCACAGGCCTGGTGCCCAGAGCTCTGTCTCCTCAGCCTCCCGGCTCAGCACAAGCGGCAGCTTGCTGAAACTGCAGCGGCGGCAGAGCGTGGGTATTCCCAGCCACAGCCGCCGGAGGAAGAGCCAAAGGAAAGAAAGGGCGCGAAGGGGGAAGCATGTAGTGGCTGGGGATTGGGGTAAAACCCACAACCTCAGCTCAGAGCTCCACTGGTGAGAACCTTTACTCGGCTGCTATGCTCCTCCCTTCTCTTCCCAACTCGTGGTGATCATCTCCATCTCCCCTCGCGCATCCCTCCCCCCTCCCTCCCGGCTTTCTTTGCTCTCCCTCCTTGCCGCGTGCCTGCTCCCCTCCCCCTCGCCTGGCTGCTCTGGGCAGCAGCAGCCTCAGCAGCCCCGGAGATGGGCAGAGAGCGCGCGGGGCGCTGCAGCTCTGTAGCCGCCGCTCTCCCCGCCCCGGTGTCCTGCCCCCCCGCCGCCGCTCTCGCCGCCTGGCTGTCCCCCGACTCCAGCTCTGCTTCTAGGACAGCGCCGCCACCGCCGCAAGCCCTCGTCCCGCCCGCGTTGCGCTACACTCACGCGCCCTGGATGGCGCTTTCCCTCGTTGGGATGGAATCGGTGAGTACCAGAGAGTCCAGGGTGTCAGGCACAGGGCTGAGGTCCCACAAAACATCCTTAGACGGGAGAGGAACCCAAACCACCTGCTGGGTGTCCTTCTGGCACAGTGTCTCCCCCAGATCTCCGGGGACGTTTGGTTTCAACTCCACCAGCTGGGCACCTGAACCCTTTCTTTTCCAGAGATAGCTGCTTGTAGATCTTGGTCCCTTGTCACCCTTCAGCCCTCTGGCTGCTACTCTTACTCCCCCTGCAGATAGCCCCTGAATGGCTTCACTTCAAACAGGGTCTTTGCTGCCCTCCTTGTCCCCACTTCTTTCTGAATTCCCTCTCCTGCCGCACGCTGTGGAGCAGACCCAGCTTTCTCCACGAAGTCCTCCCCTGACCCACCTCCCCTCCAACTCTGACTACAGGGCTACCCGTCCTGCGGTCCCGTTCCTTCTCAGAATAAACATTCTTAGTCAATTCTGACCTCATTCTCTCCATATGATGCTGCCTCCTAGCTTTTCTGACACTCACCTCAAGACTGACACTGACACACAGTGATCCTGCCTTCTGTGTATTGTGTCTCTGCATTTGGAGCGTTTAAGGCATGTTCAAACCATGAAAAGGCTAGGAGATAAACAGCCAAGCTTGCGGGACTAAACTTTTTGTCGTTGTTTCAAAGTGCATAACTATTTACCTTGTTTAAATTCCATCTTATCTGTGGGCTTGTTGGCTGACCACAGAGAAGGAACCTTATTTTACCTGTTTTTCCTGAATCGGTCTTCCTTTCAGGTCTAGAGCACAACACCCACATAGTCCAGTTGTGAATGTCCCTAGGCCATGCAGCACCCAAAGCCTATTAACTCTTAAAGTTAAACAGATTTTGCTTGAGAAATGACACGGTGGCAGCAGAGTTACCCCATGGAATCCTTTTTGAAATTTCAGTAACTCAAAGCTCTGTTTCCCTTTGTGTTCAGTGCCCTACTGACAACCTCCACATCATGCTCTTCAGGTGTGGTGGTCTCTTGCCCTCTTGTCCTAAGGGATTTCTGTGTGAGCTTCCTGAGTGCAGCAACCTTTCCTGCCTAAACCAGGTTGTTTGTGGTTGGCTTGAGGGAAAATAGCCATTGTGCTCAGTGAATAAATGTGACAAAGGGTGTTAAGGAATGACAGAGCTGATATAAACACTACAGTTTGCATCAAGATTCCTGAGAACTTATAATCTTAAAATAAAGTCCCATACAACTCACCATTTGCAATTAACGGATTTTTAAAATATTAATTCTATGGTGGCATTTTACTGCACAGAACTCTTCAACATAGGGTTAATGTTTGAAGAATACACTTAGGAGTATTCAAAGAAATGTAAGAAACTTTGAGCTGTTCGCTATTTAAGCATGGGCTCTGTGAATAGTTTCTTGGTATTTCTATCAGCAACTTCAGGGGAATAAAACTTAAATTGCCATACTCACCTTTGTAGTTGATGGAGCAGATATGTTGTAGCCTCTACAAAAAACAGGAAGGGAAAGTTAGTGAATTAATTATATGGGGAATTTGTTTAGCAAGGATTGCCTGAAAAACCTCACCTTTCCCATTATCAGGCATTTTATTTCATTTTGTTTTCTTTGTAGTCTCTTGTCTTGTGTCATCTGGGCAGGAACACAGTGACCAGATGTGGTTTTCTGTAAATGTGTTCAGCTGCATCAAAACTCAGAGGGCCCATGAGTACTAACTTTACTGTTGGTTTCCTAAATATGAAAATTTTCTTAATTCCATGTAGTGTTGGATTAAGATTACTCTAAACCATTATTTAAGTTTGCAGTTGCTGAGGGTGTTCCTGTGTGTTGTGTTGTGTTGTGTTGTGTAAACAATAGGTAGATTCAACCTGAATCAAAGGAGCTTTAAATTTTCCTCCGGAGAGATTTACCTTTTGTGTAGTAATGGGATAATTTGTTTGTAGACTACATCCAAAAACAATGAGTCTTCCCTAAAATGACACCTCACAGGTGAACAAAGTGAAGCAAGGATTAATGCTGACTGTTCTGTTTTTTGTAAGAATCTTAAATTCAAATCCTTGAAGTCTGACATAATTCTAATTTATGTCACAATATTAAAATTGTCTCAGAATTATCTATAAAAAGTCAAATTAATTTGTTATAAAGCACGACAGAGATTTGTAAGAATTCTTATAAAGAACTCAAGATATTCCTGGATTTAAAGTTCCTGTAGTTAGTAAGAGAATGCCAACAATCAAATATAACAGATGAGGAGACAGGCACACCAATACTGGACTGGCACATTGTTGAGTGTGTAATGTTTTTAATTATGGGCCACCAAGAGGGGAGGTTTAAAGTAAATATTTGCCTTAGAAGAACATATTATCCATTGTGTAAATGACATAGGTATTTTATCAACAAGTTGTCATTTGAATGCTAACAAGTTGTCATTATTCGAATGCTCCATGTGAACTGATTTTACTGAGAGTGCAAGGTAAACAGAGAAAAAGGCTGAGAAAAAGGAAGCAGGGAGGAAAAACAGAGACATTGAATAGTGGCTTGAAACCACTACTCAATACATGTCCTATTACGGTGTTGCTTAGCTATATTCCAGCTTGATTTTTTAGAAGCCTTATTAATTTCAGGACTGAAAATGCAACACTTTTCCTTTATGATGAAGTGGTTATTTAATTTCCTTCACTACCATTTCAGGGGCAAAGGCAAATTCATGTAAACTATCTAATTGAACTAAATTGTAGACAAATTTTAACAAAAACTTTGGGCAATGAATATATAAACTAACACATGAATTTATAATTTATAAATTATAATTTGTGCTGGCTTATTTATATTGATGGATGTCTCTTAATTTTATATATATTTGGACTTTATTTAATTCATAGTAGTCTATATATTATAAATACAAATTTTATGAGTTCAAAAAACAACCAATAACATGAATAGCAAACCATTATATAAGCGTTCATAAAGGCTTTTCTTTCTAGCCTCAGGCTATACAGTAATATTTAACAATAGGCCTTCTCAGGGAAGAAAATCGTGATCATTTCAAAACTAGTATTATGATTAAACCAGTTTCACAATTTTCTAAGCTGTGTGATTAGGATTCCTATGTAAGTGAGCATTTTCTTTGATCTCTTGGCGCATGCCTATAATTCCAGTATTTGGAAGGCAGAGTCAGGAAGGTCCTGAGTTCAAGGTCAACCTGGGCTTAATAGGGAGGGGCTCACTCAAAACAACAAAACAAAAGCATACAGCAACAAAAGACATTTAAATTTTGTGGTGTGAATTGAGTCTGCTTGAAATATACCTTGCTTCATTTAATTGCAAATGAAATGTTTTTTAGAATTCAGATGTTGATTAGAGTATTTGAAAAACATTCCGTTCCCATTATTTTACTCATGATTTACCAAAGGTTCCTAAGTAATAGATTCAGAACTGTAATCCAAGTTTCCTGTTTCCTTGTGGTGTGCATCTTTCTATGGCATTAAAAGAAGCCCCCTATTTGATAATACAGGATAATTCAGTTTCAGTGGTAAAGAAAATAAGAAAAGGCCCTTACTGCTTCACAGTCCACCATGCTTAGTATTTAATCACCACAGTTGAAAGTAACCAGACTTCATGACACTTTTTTGTCACTTTATTGTTAAATCTTAGGAAACATTTTATAATTGTACAGTAACTAGGCTACTTAAAATATTTCATATTTTATTTTTCATTTTCTCCTCATCAATTATACACTCATATAGTGTAAGTTTCTTTTATAATAATAGTAATCATAGGTATTTTCTATTTTAATTCTTTGATGTTTGTCTCCTATATACTGAGTAGCTCGAGTAGTTGGGAAAGAAAAATATGTTTCACAAAGTTCAAAACCACTAAATAAGAATGAATCTGATTTTTACATGATCATAAATGTGTATATATGTATATATAATATATGTGTGTATATCCATATACATATATACCCATATACACACATATTGTATATACATATACGCACACATATCCACATATATGTGTATGAAGAAATTTAAGAAATCCTCACTAATAATATGGGGAAAGTATATTGGTAACATTGTGGCATGAATGTGATTTGATCTTTTACCATTAGGAGCATTTAGTAGAGAAAAGATGGCCTTTGACAGAGACCAAGACCCATTGGAGAAGTTTAATCTGTGTAGGGTATTCAATTGCATGAACAGCTGGGACTAAGGGACCAGCAGCTGGGAGATAATTCTGTGGGAGATAATCCACTCTGAGCTAATAAAGTTGATTAACTCTCTCACTGTCTCTGGACAACTGCTACCTTAGGATATTGCCTCAGTTGCAGTCAGTGACCCCTTAAAGTCTATAATCACATCTATGTCTTTCCTTCTCCTATAGTATTTAAACGGCTTCTATTGGTTCATATGGGAAGGGGAAAAAAAGAAATCATACAAACTACTTATGTCTTGTTAGCACATATGACATGTATGTTGGCCCAGTTTTGGTAGTCTTTTGGTACTTAAGAGATGATAAAGCATAAGCACATGAAATGCTATATATGTATCTATATATCCATACAACGTTGTTAAACAGATTCACAAAACATCATCAAAAGATGTTGTTTCCTGGCCTTTCCTTCTATGATCCCAGTATAAACTCATGCACTCAATCTCAAGTCCTTAGTTTTCTACAGGTGCAGATGAAAAATATATCTGAGCAACCCCTCTCCTTACTGAAATATGTGAACATACTTACACTGTGGATATTCACTTAAAATAATATTAATTGAGTTTTTATTTGATGGAGTTTCCTGTATTTCTGAGAAAATGCTAAGTTCCCACCAATATCAGTGGCTGGAAGAAGCATTGTCATGTCTACAAAGTGCTAGTTATCCCAAGAATTCAGATTTCTTTCATCATCCTGATTCTCCAGTGAGTCACCTTCATCTGAATGCTAACTAAAGTGGACAAAGATTACGAGTCCAATACTAGTACGTGTGTACATATGCCATCACACATCCATGTTTTCCACAGGTGGGTTTTTTTCCCATTATTTAATTTAAATTAAAAACAAGAGTTTTTTACATGTCAATCCCAGTTCCCTCTCCCTCCTCTCTCCCCCCTACCCCCCAGTAACACCCTACCTATCCCATACACTTTCTGCTCCCCAGGGAGGGTGAGGACATCCATGGGGGGGTCTTCAGAGTCTTTCATATCTTTTGGGATAGTGTTTAGGCCCTCCCTCATGTGTCTAGGCTGAGGAACTATTCCCCTCTGTGGAATGGGCCCCCAAAGTCCATTCCTATGTTAGTGATAAGTACTGATCAAGAGGCCCTATAGATTTCCTAGGCTCCTCACTGACACCCATGTTCATGGGGTCTAGATCAGTTCCATGATGGTTTCCTAGCTATCAGTCTGGGGTCTAATAGCTCCACCTTGTTCAGGTCAGCTGTTTCTGTGGATTTCACCACCCTGGTTTGACCCTTTTGCTTATCGCTTCTCCTTCTCTGCAGCTGGATTCCAGTTCAGTTCAGTGTTTAGCTGTGGGTTTCTGTTTCTACTTCCATCAGCTGCTGGATAAAGGCTCTAGAATGGCATATAAGTTACTCATCAATCTCATTATTAGGGGAGGGAATTTAAGATAGCCTCTCCTCTGTTGCTTAGATTGTTAGCTGGTGTCATTGTTGTAGATCTATAGACATTTCCCTAGCGTCTGATTTCTCTTTATACCTATCATGGCTCCCTCTATTATGGTATCTCTTATCTTGTTCTCCTCTATTCTTCCCCTGACTCAACCTTCCTGCTCCCTCATGTCCTCCTCACCACACCTCTTCTCCCCTTCTCATACTCATAGCTCTCTCTCCCCTTCCCATGATCCCAATTTACTCATGAGATCATGTCCCTTTCCTCTTCTCTGGGGGATCATGTATGTTTCATTAGAGTCATTCGTGTTTCCTAGCTTCTCTGGTGGTGTGGATTGTAGGCTGGTAATCCTTTGTTCTATGTCTAAAATCCATATATGAGTGAGTACATACCATGTTTATCTATTTATGACTGGGTTACCTTGCTCAGAATGGTTTATTCTAGTTCCATCCATTTGCCTTCCAATTTCAAGATTCCATTGTTTTTTTCTGATGAGTAGTACTCCATTGTGTTAATCTACCACATTTTTGGTATCCATTGTTCATTTGAGGGGCACCTAGGTTGCTTCCAGGTTCTGGCTATTACAAATAATGCTGCTATGTCATAGTTGAACAGATGCACTTGTTGTATAAATATCCTTCTTTTGGGTATATGCCTAAGAGTAGAATTGCTGGTCCTGGAGAGATTAGGGATAACAGGAACATACCTGAACATAATAAAAACAATATACAGTAAACCAGCAGCCAACATGAAACTAAATGGAGAGAAACTCAATGTGATTCTTCTAAAATCAGGAACAAGACAAGGCTGTCCACTCTCTCCATATCTCTTAAATGTTATACTTGAAATGTTAGCTAGAGCCACAAAAGGAAATCAAGGGGGTACAAATTGAAAAGGAAAAAGTCAAACTTTCACTGTTTGCAGATGATATGATAGTTTTACATATTGGACCCAAAAAATTCTACCAGGGATCTCCTATAGCTTATAAACACCTTCAGCAAAGTTGCAGTATACAAAAATCAACTCAAGAAAATCAGTAGCCCTACTGTATACAGAAGATAAATGCAATGAGAAAGAAATCAGAGAAGCATCACCCCTTACAATAGCCACAAACAACAAAATATTTTGGGGTAATACTAACCAAACAAGTGAAAGACTTGTATAGCAAGAACTTTGAATCTTTAAAGAAAGAAATTAAAGAAGATACCAGAAAATTGAAAGATCTCCCATGCTCTTGGATAGGTAGGATCAACATAGTAAAAATGGCAATCTTGCTAAAATCAATCTGCAGATTCAATGTAATTCCCATCAAAATACCGGCACAATTTTTCATAGATCTTGAAAGAACAATACTCAAATTTATGTGTTTCTTTGTAATTTTCTTTTTGAATTATGACAATCTCCCTCAGAAGACAATCACTGATTTTGGAAAAGGTCCCTAAACACACACACACACACACACACACACACACACACACACACACACACACCAATCAAATAAGCAAAAAAACTTATGAGAACCTTATTGTCACTTATGTCACTCATAAAATAACCCATTTTTTTCCATGATGGAATAAGCTTAGGTGGGATTTAGTCATAATACATTGTATTGCTTGCCATTTTATCTTAACAAATATATTTCTACTTTGGATGTAATACTAATTTGAAGTAGTATATTTCGTGTTTCTTCTCACAGGAAACAATCAAGGTTCTCATGATTGACACAGTAAAATCCCCCTTCACACTGGAAATATGTGTACATTTTTCTAATTACTGTCAGGAAGTCTGAGAACCCTAAGCCTACCAAGGACAAATCTTGCTGCTACTATTAATAAGGCTACACAAGTGATACTGTTCCATCTATTGAGTGGGGCGTTGCTTCTGTTAAGAGGAGAATTAGAAAAATCCAAGATTACATTCTGACATCTGCATTTTATTTATTTCCTATTCATTACAGTGAAATAACCTCCTTGATTCGGTCAATAACAGGCAAATAAATGAAGACTATTTATTGTTCACTGTGTGTTTATTATTAACCTGTATAGACCTCTTTCAATCCCATGAAAAACACCAGCAAGGACCTCAAACATCCTCATGCAGAAAGAATGCCAGTGATGTCACTATCAGCATTTTATCTTTATTATTGTCAACATCTCTGGAGTCTGAGATTTAAACTCTCCTTGTACTTTAGCTCAAAAACCTGTCATAGTTTCATAGATGCTCACAAAAGATTTTGGATTTTAGGCTAGAGAAAAAGGAAGGCTTGTTATTCATTGAAGTAGCAAATGGTATCAACATTTTTGTAGTGGTTTCTCTTGCTCAGTTTTTACTAAACATACTCTCACATGCCTACAAATTACAAGAAAGGCACAACAACACAAAAATGCAAATCTTTATAATAGATAGTAAAAGTGTTCCCCTTTGTTCCACAAGGAGTTTCTATTTATACTTTCCCGGAATGTTTGATTTCCAAACATCTCCTAAAAACAGTTGAAACCAAGCTAGTCGGTGATCCATAAAATGTGCAGAAACATGTAAGACTCATGGGAAATTATCTCTCAGTGATAACAAAGGGCTTTGAGAAATGCTTATTTTAGCTGGGATCCTTTTTTACCACATGTTACATGTGCGTCCCAGTGATAAGATGACAGTTCACATGGGATGAGTGAGGTTTCTAAATCACTATGCTGTTAGAACAAGTTTGTTGCATTTAAACTACAGTATTAGATCTTAGATTATTTTCTCCTGACTATATATTGTTAAAGAGAGATTATGCTCTTGAAAATTCTGGTGCCAGTAATTACAAATTTGAACCACAACCACAGATGATAAAAAATGTATATTTCATCTGTGTAGAGTCTAAATAAAACTCTCTAAAAGTTTTGTTTATATGCTATCATATCCTTTAATTTCTTTAATATGATATTCTTAAAAATTAGAATAAAGTTTTCCAAATCATCAAAAGCAAATGAACTATGTCTCTTGAGAATATCAGAATTGAAATAATGACTTGGGGTTCATAATGAACATTTTTTAGTAATAGTTAATTACATATATAAATGCTTATTTTTTGTTTGTGTCACATAATTAAATCTTAAATCTTTATATCATTTGTATACTTTTAGAATTTGAGATAAGATTCACAAAGCAACTGAGTGATTGGACTTTCATCATCCAGGATTGATTTCAGTTTTGTGAAATCTCAAGCTGGAAATTCCACAATTGTAAACTCCCTCTCTCTGAGGAAACTGAAGATGAGGATACTCTTTTGTCTATTTTTGCCATAATCCAGAGTTTACTTCTTCAGTTCTTTCTTAAAATGTTTTGCTTTTATGATGAGACAGCTGCTGCTCACGCAAGCCCATTTTCTTCACCAAGGCACTAGCTCTAGAAACTGAAGAAGCCTTTTCCTTCTTCTTTTGTTTTATCTTCCAATGTGCTGTTTAGAATAAGCATCTCACATTCTATGAATCATAAAAACATAACAAAAAATGTCAACCTCTAAGGGTCACAATATTTTCTTCTATGAATGGAGAGTGGAGGTCCTGAAGTGATGATGGTCTCTGGCTCTTGGTCTCTTTTGCTGGCTGCTATGGGTTGATGGTGTAGTCACTTCAATTCACACTGTATTTATTTATTTTTTATTTTACACTATTATGTAAAGATAAACATTGCAAGTCTTGCACTTTTATTGGAATTGTATTTTCATAAATGTTTATAGTTAATATGTCCTTGGTAATTGCATTCTTTGTACATTGTCTCATTACTTTCCTGATATGATTATCAGTCAATTACATAAATATGACAGAATGTGTGGTATTTAGGAGAATACAAAGTTTAGAGTGAATTAAAAGACAGTATGTTTCTGTGGGAACCATGAATGGTGAGGTACTAAGTACATTTATAGAAAACTTTGGTGAAAATCTTGTGAAACTATGTTCAGCTGAACTTTATATAGGGAAGAGGTGATAAAACATCTATCTAATATATATATATATCTCCATAGAAACTCCATATGCAGAGAAAGGAGCTTAATTCTGTAACTGCATACAAACGGACTCAAATTCTCATAGAATTACTAGTTGACAGAGTAAAGTCAAATTTTGTAGGAGCTCCAAAAATTTTACTCCCTTTATGTAAAACATTTGGTTATTAAAAATGTACAACTAGATAATATGTAGAATGTCTTAAAATACTGGGTAACACTAAATTCTCATTCAATAAGTGCCAAAGAAAATTATTCTGTTTTTGCTTAAACAGTTAGGAAGTGATACTTGATAATCTAGTTATATAATTAGCAACTCTTGGGCCACTAATAAAATTTGGACTCTACTGGTGGGTGTACAATAATATAGAAAGTAAAATATAATGAATAGTTAAAATATAATTAGAATTATATTTATGTGAAAAATTAAGTAAGCCTTTAAAAATGCAATTTTCCAGTTTAATTATTATTAAACTTGTGTGGTACAATGTTTTTCACATTTATTAAAAATCGTTAGCTAAAGGAGGGCCTCTCTTTATAAAGTATTCTGGAAAAATTGTAAATCCTCCCCAAACAGTAATAGCTGGAGGAAGAACAAGCATAAACCCTTTCTTGAAACCAATAAAACACTGAGTTCATGGGGGTCTATAAATGTCCAGACAGAATGAAGGTCATTCCATGAAGAAATGGATCATCACTTCCTGCTGTGTGTGGAAAAGCTCAGAGCAGGATCTGATCACAGTAGAAGTGATGATAAAATCAGTATGATCTAAATCATTTAGCAATACCTCAATTAAGGTTTTGACAAATAATTGAAAATTCAAGTGAGGACTATAGAAATAGAATGAAACCCCTGACAATCACCAGTGAAAGACAGATTGAAGTGACTCTACCTTATTTTAATTGGCACTACCTCCACTGAACATTTGCTTGTTATAAATGTTAAATCAGAGTGAGAGCCAGAAGGAAACCCCCATCAGACATTTGGTTCTTCATGGAATCCCCTGGCACCTCTCCGAAACTCCATTTTAAATTCAAAGAAATGCAGGTTCTTTAGTACATAAAAGGCCAACTTCTGGTTAGAATAACTCACTGTCTCAAATAAATGACCTGAGAATATAAATTGTGTAGATGATATCCAGGCATAAACAATTACTGTAAATCTCAGTTTACCCTGCCTCATATATTTAATATAAACAGTTACAAAACGTAGAGAAATGTAAAGAAATAAAAACATTGCCAAGAGTCTAAAAGTATAAAACTAGACTCAGAGATAATATGGAATTTGGACTGTGAGGTGGATTCATTAAAGTGGCAAATAGAATAGAGAGAGAGAAAGAGAGGGAGAATAGGAGGAAGAAAAGAGAAGAATTAGAAGAAAGGGGGAAGAGGAGAAGGTGGAAGGGAGAGAGGAAGAAAAGGAAGAGGAGGGAGAAGAGGAAGAGGAAGCAGAAGAGGAAGGAAGAAAACAAATACATAAAGAAAATATTAAGAAGCATCTTCCAATAGATACAGGACAGTGTCAAACCATTACACCTGCAATTGAAGTTTCTGAGAAAAAAAGACAGGAAAATAGAAGAAATATTAAAGAGGAAGAAGAAATTTCTTTAAAGAAACAAGAAATAGACTAGACTTTTTTCAATGTGTTTTCTTAAGTAGTAATCAAATCATAATTCTAAAGAGTCAAATGTGGTGAAATAGTACTTTAAGTTGTGTTGCATTTGCTTATGCTGTGGAATATTGAATGATGCAAAAATGTGCCACATTCTTTTATGTTGCATTTGTTTAACTCTGTAAAGCTGTGTTATTTTGCCTGTCTAAACACCTGATTGATCTAGTAAAGAGGTGAACAGCCAATAGCTAGATAGGAGAAAGGTTAGGCAGAGCTGGCATACAGAGAGAATAAATAGGAGGAGAACTCTAGAAAAGGTGGGAGGAACAAGAAAAGGAGCAGAGGAGGATTCCAAGTGGTAGCCACCCAACCACATAGCCAAACATGGAGTAAGAAGGAAATAAAGATATATAGAATAAAGAGAGGTAGAAACCCAGAGGCAAAATTCAGTTAAAGGGAAATGGGATAATTGAAGTTAAGTTAGAAAAGTTGGCTAGAAGCAAGCCAACCTAATGTCAGGCATTCATAAGTAAGAATAAGTCTCTGTGTATTTATCTTGGAGCTGTTTCGTGGCCACCCAAAGAGGGGGAAAAAAAAAAAAAAAACAATTAAAGACAAAGGAACAAAAAACCCAATAGGTAACAAACAATAAAAATACATGCACCACTCCACATATTAGAATAAAATCAATTTCAACCAGGAAATTTGACAGCAAAAGAGTACTATGATGTATATTTTAATGTGCTCTATCAGGTAAAAATAAGATCCAGAGAGAAACTTGGTTTTTCCTAAAGACGAGATCTCTAGGTATAGTAAAATCAAAGTAAATGTAAGGATGTTTGTTAATTGTTGTTACTTCAAATAATAGTTAATTGTTTATATATATAAATGTAAGATATATATCAATTCACCTGGATTTTTGAAAGTAAATTGTAAATTTCTTGCATTTTACCTAAAGTGGCATAATATTAGTTTGGTGTAGTCTGTGGTAAGTTATTTACAGTTATTGTAAAATTTAGATTAAGTAAAAATATTTTAAAGACATTTAACTATTATGCCTATGGTAGAGAAAATAAAAACAGAAACTATAAATTGAGCAGAAAAAAAAGTTGGAAAAAAATAGGAAGCAGTGTAGCTGCTGAGTAAGCTCAGTGAGTTATAAAGCTGAACTAAAACAGAGACTAGTGAGCCACAATTTATCCAAGAGTATTAGAAAGGAAAACCATCAACCAGCAACATATGAACTAAAAATTAAAGATGGATAAATGTAATTAATTAAAATTATTAACTTAATATTTTCTAAAAAACATATCAAGACATTATTATATATTACTTATAAAAAACAAAATTTAGAGATATGGATTACTTTAAAATAGGAGGGTAGAAAATGATGCATTGTATTATTTAATAACAAATGAAACAGGAGTCTTTGTCTGAATATCGGTTAAGAAACCCTGGACTTAAAAAGTACATGTGAATGCATTTCATAACACAGTTGCAAGATTCAACGTGTGTCCAGTCAAATAATTTCTTTATTCAAGAATCAAAATTAATCAAATTAAAAGGATAAAAAGATAAATTCAAAAGTCTGTCTAGATTTTAGCTCTCGTGTCTCTGTAATCACAGGTGAACAGAAATATATAAGAATGCATACAATGTCATAAATGTCACCAGTCAATTTGGTATACCCGTTAGTTATAAAGCATATTATGGAAGTGGAACAGAGTTGAAAATATGATAAAGAACTTAATGCAAAATATTTGAAGAAGTCGATTATTGGGGAAAAGAAAATAATACAGTGTGTACATTTTTGAGCACTCAGCTCAATACAAACATATGTGGTTAATAAAGGCATGTGTGATAAGATGGTTGACATTTGCAGTCATTAGGAAATTTAATGCCAATTGAAATCTATGTAATATGCCACTATATACCTACTACAGTAGAAAACAAAAGCAAGAAAAACACTTGTCCTTATGAAGAAGGAGAAGAATGTACAGAGGCGGGGCTTTCTGCATTGCTAGATGAAATGCAAAATGATAATGTCACTATCCACTGGAAAACGGGTAAATATTTCTTTATAAAACTGAAAAATATACATTTATATGATCCAGGAATACCATTGGTCTATCTGACATTTACTCACGAAACATGACAATAAATGTGTGAAGATTTATAATACATATATCCCATAGCTGTCAAAAGGTAAACAAGCCTAAGTGCCCATAAATTATTAAATTAAATAAACAGCAAATTAAAATACTGACATGATGGCATATTTTTCAGCAGTAAAAAGTAATTAATTGTTTTACATTGAAAAGTTTTCCTCAAAAGGATACATATTACACAATTAAATTTACATGACTTTTTGAAAAAAATTCAAAACATAGAAACAAATCACAAAGAAGTAATTTCCTTGGGCTTAGAATGGGAAGCTGAAGCTGAATTCATGGTCCCAAGAGGGAAAGTTGGAATGAGGAAAATGTGCTGCATCTTCACACACATTGATGACTTATGGACCATTTCAAACTTGTAGTTTACCACAACTACTATGTGAACCACAGATCCTTCATGAATCCAAACTAAACAGTCACCTTAGCCAGACCTAGCCTATGGCTTACCACTTTGCAATCCTCTCTTTCAATATTCAGCTATTTTAATTTGTAGTTTGTGTACTGGGTGTGCATTGTTCTAACCTCTTCCACCACTAATATAAGGTACTGCACTTTGCCATTATGTTTTTGAGTCACATTGAGTCTTCAAGAACACTGCTGGGTTTAAAACGAAGAGTATATGAAAACATGTATTATGGTAATATGCAGGAGAAAGATTTTCAGTCTTGTTCCCCAGAACCCCGGAGCAGTCATACTTGGTTTCGTATCTATTAATTTGAATGAATAATTTTCTCCTTTTAAGTATAGAAAAATCAATGGCATTCACTTTTTACATGAAATTCTATCCATGCTCTTGTTTGGTTGCATTTTAAGAAGCCTATTTCATTAGGAAAGAATAATTTCCCTTAGAGTACATTCAAATTTTTAGTGAAGCAAAGAGCATTGAGGGAAGGGCAGTAGGAAGGAAGAAATACATGCAACTCAATGCATTGTGTGCTGTGTAATAAAGAGCTGAGTAAATTTGGAATATATTATATTATTTTTAAAGTACTCTTGCTGGGTGATGGTGGCACAAGCCTTTAAGCCCACTTAGGAGGCAGAGGCAGATGGATTTCAGAGCGTTCAAGGGCAGTCTGGTCTAGAAAGCATGTAAAGGAATGACTCCTTTTTCAGTTGAAGCAACAAACAGTGTCCACAAATATAATAGTCACAATTACTTACATAGTGTTGAAAGTCTGGTTTCCTAACAAACAACTACCAACAATATACTACTCAATTCTGCCTGACATACCAAAGTATAGGCACTCATAAAACAGTCAAATAGAGGTAAACATATTTATCCATATGTATAAAGATACAAAAACTATCCATGTATAAATATAAAATATTATCACATTCCAATATGTAAGTATACACACATATATAATTATATATAGACCTTCTCATTTGTAAATATATTCACAAATACATATATACACATGTATGAACATATAAACACCCATATATACATATGTATACATCTGTTAATATATTGAGAAATATACACACACACACACATATATATATATATATATAGTTATATATTTATAATATGCCTAATTTATTAAAATGCTCAAATTTCCATATTAAGACATTCTAAACTTGTTGTAGATAATAACATAAAGACTTTGTTAGGAATGAAAACCACAGAGACAGAAAATGAAACTATAAAGACCCAATCAAAAGAGATTATCTGTCTTCTATCAGTGACAATTATCTGGTTTATTTTTGCCTTCATCCTTAGTCCTCATGAAATCACCCCATCATTGCCTTCTCCATTACTTCATATGAAAGCACCAGGCAGAGGAAAGTTTTTACAAATTGGGGAAGGGGCAGCACCACCAAATGTGGAAGGGCAGCAACATTGCGCTGTGAGCAGTAAGACAGTAGATCATCATAACTGTCCTAGAGTGATTATTTGATTAGGCACTATGCAGTCCTAATACCCACTCACTCCCTGCTCTACAGAGGAAATGATATTCAACATGATAGCAAACCTGCAGCAAAATGGCAGGAAAAATCAATAATAAATCAACATATAAACAGGCTGTAAAATACAACTTATGTAAAAAAATGGATGGCATTCTAACATTATGTTCTTGAATTACTGTCTCATTCAACAAACAGCTATTAATCTGTGTGTAAGCTTTCAGTGTAAGATAAATGATCTTGATTATTAAATGAATCAACTTGACATCAATCAATTTGAGATACAATGGAATGAAATGTGTTTATTAGTTACTATTACTATGGGGCATTTTAGGTTGTGATTGGGAACTACAAAATATTTATTTATCATTTAACAGTTATTTCTGCTTTTTCACAACTGCCAAATCTTGAAGGTAGTCAAGATATCCTTGAGAAGGGAAGAGATGAATTATAGTATGTATGGGCAATAGAATATAAGTCATTAATAAAAGAAAATACACTAGCAAAGATTCAGGGGAATCCTTTACTGCACATTGCTGAGTGAAATACCCTAGTCTTCAAGACTTATGTGCAATACAAGTCCATCTACATGGTCCACATGGGGAAATTATGGAGACAGTGAGAAGATACTTGACTGCCTGAAGTTTGAAAATGAAGTAGACTGTTGGGTATGGAGCACCCAACAATCATAGAGCAAGGAAATATCTCTGTATGGATGTTAGCTTTTTAACTGAAAATAGATTTTTAAAATGATATTAAATTAAGGTAAAATAAAAATAACAAACCCAATGAAGAGAAAACAAAAATAATAAACAAACAACAACAACAACAAAACTGATAGAAACAAAGTGCCAAAGAAAAACCACAAGAGACAGGTACAGACAAAGAAATACACAGATTGGCTAACACAGAAATCCCATAAAATATAAAATTGAAAACCATAACATATAAGCATAAGACCTTTAGAGTATTGGACAAATGCTGAGACAAAACATTATGAGAAAAATAAAACAAACAAACAAAAACCCAAAAACTTTCAAAAATATCATTGATTTTGGTTTGTGTTGGTCATCTACTGTTGGGCTTGGCCTTAAAAATTGTTTGTAGCCAAGAAGTGTTAGTACACACCTGTAATCCCAGCAATCAGGAGGCAGAGGTAGATAGATGTATTCTGTGAGTTCCAGGCCAGCCTCATCTACAGAGTGAGTTCCAGTACACAATCAGACAGAGAAACCTTGTCTTGATTCATGCCCCCCCCCCAAGAAAGAATTGTTTGTATATACCGTGAGACTCCATTATAGAAAACTAATATTTTTTATGCAAGAGTTTTATGTGTGTGTGTGTGTGGGGGGGGTTGTGCACATGCACTTTTTATTGGCTTTTTGTATTTGATGTTTTATAAGCCAGTGTATCACTTAGAAATAGCTCTGAGTAGCACAGACACTGAGATCAACAATTGATAAATGGAACTTCCAGAAACTGAGAAACTTCTGTAAGGCTAAGGACACAGTCAGCAAGACAAAACGGCAGCCCACAGACTCAGAAAAGATATGCACCAACCCCACATCTGATATAGGGCTGATCTCCAAAATATACAAAGAACTCAAGAAGCGAGTCTCCAAAACACCAAACAATCCAATTAAAAAGTGGGGTACAGAACTAAATAGACAATTCTCAACAGAGGAATCTAAAATGGCTGAAAAACACATAAGAAAGTGTTCAACATCCTTAGCCATCAGAGTATTGCAAATCAAAACAACTCTGAGATACTATCTTACTCGTGTCAGAATGGCCAAAATCAAAAACACCAATGAGTTCATGTTGGAGAAGAAGTGGGAAAAGGGGAACACTTCTCCACTGCTTGTGGGAGTGCCAACTGGTACAGCCACTTTGGAAATCAATATGGCAACTCCTCAAGTAAACAGGAATGAGTCTACCACAAGATCCAGCAATTCCACTCTTAGGCATATACCCAAAAGAAGCACATTCTTATAACAAGGACATCAGTTCAACGATGTTCATAGCAGCATTATTTGTAATAGCCAGAAACTGGAAGCAGCCAACCCAGTCACAAAAAGAAAAACATAGTATGTACTCACTCATATGTGGATTTTAGACATAGAGTAAAGGTTTACCAGCCTACAATCCACACGGCCAGAGAAGCTAGTAAACAAGGAGGACCCTAAGAGACACATACATGGTCCCTTGCAGAAGGGGAAAGCGTCTAGATCCCCTGAGCAAATTGGGAGCATGGAAAGAGGGGGGATGGAGCTGGGAGAATGAGAAGGGCAGAAGAAGAGGGATGCAGAGGACATGAGGGAGCAGACAGGTTGAGTCAGGGGAAGAATAGAAGATAACAAGAATTGAGATACCATAATAGAGGGAGATGTTTTAGGTTTACACAGAAATCAGGCACTAGGGAAATGTCTGGAGATCCAAAAAGATGACACCAGCTAACAATATAAGCAACAGAGGAGAGGCTACCTTAAATGCTCTCCCCTGATAATGAAATTTATGACTGACTTATATGCCACCCGAGAGCCCTCATCCACAGCTGGTGGAAGTAGAAGCAGACACCCACAACTAATCACTGAACTGAGCTGGAATCCAGATTCAGAGAAGGATGAGTGAAGAGCAAAGGGGCCCAGACCAGGCTGGTGAAACCCAAAGGAACAGCTGACCTGAACATTGGGGAACTCTTGCTCTCCAGGCTGATAGGTGGGATATCAGCATGGGACTGATCCAGACCCCAGAAACATGGGTTTCAGTGAGGAAACCTTGGAAATCTATGGAACCTCCTGTAGTAGTGCAGTACTTATCCCTAGCATAGGTGTGGACTTTGGGAGCCCATTCCAGATAGAGGAATACTCCCTGAGCCAAGACAGACACATTGGGATGGGCCTAGGTCCTATCCCAAAGTATACAATAGACTCTGATGACACCTTATGGAAGGCCTCACCATCCAGGGGGAGCAGAAAGGACATGTGATAGGTAGAGTTTTAGTTGGGGGGTGGTAGGGGAGAAAGGGAGGGAGAAGAGGCCTGGGATTGTCATGTAAAGCAATCCTTTTTTCTAATGCAAATAAAAAATCTGCAAAAAAAACAAAAAACAAAAAACGACATAGCTCTGAGGTTAAGAATGGAAGCATGTATCCATCTCACCTCTTAGCATTGGGCCACAATCTGTTGCAGACCTGTGAAGGTTCTGTGCATGCTATTAGTCTCTATGAGTTCATGTGTGCATCAGTTCTGCTGTATTTAGAATGCCCTGTTTCTGGGATTTTTTCCATCCTGTCTGGATCTTACAGTCTTTCTGCTTCATCTTCCCTAGGGTTCCCTGAGCTTTGAGGGAAGGAACTTGATGGAGATATCCAATTAAGCATGATTGTCCTAGGGTTCTCACTCTCTGCACATTGTCTAGCTTTGGGGCTTTGTATTTATTTCCATTTACTACAACACGGAGCTTCTACGATGATGGCTGAACAAGACACTTATCTATGAGTATAGTAGAATGTCATTAGGAGTCATTGTGTTGCTAAGTTACTTAATCAGAACAATAGTATTTGGCTTTTTCCTCGTCCATGGTCTACCTAATCTCAGGTTCTTGGCCACCTGAGCAGTATCAGGGAAGGGTTCCATCTCATACATGAGCCTTCAGTCCTTTCAGATATTGGTTGTTTCCTCCCACAAATTTTATGCCACTTTGCACCAGAACATCTTGCACATCACTCACCAAGGTTGATCTAAGTGTTTGTGACTGGGTTGGTTTTATCTTTCTCCTAGTAGTATGAATACTATTCACTAGGGGTGAAGGCTCTATATAGGTACCAGCTTGATTTCTTCATGTTTAACAAGTTGTGTCTTCTGAAATAGGACCTTACCATCAATTTGTAGAGAGCAAACAATAGCCTTAGAAATACTTGGGTTCTTTTGGGTTCTGATGGTGTCTCTGTAGCCAATTATTTGATTAAATATATCCCATTCCCAGGCCTGGAAGAGATATGTCCAGATGGGGATTCATCTAAACCATTATTTTGCAATGCCATTTAGATCACCAACATATATGTGTATATTTTAGGAAGTTTCTACTGTATAGGTTTCCATACAATCCCACTAATGGCACTTAGTTTTAGCTGTCACTTCCTGTAGTCCATTCCTCACTCACTGTTCACTCCCCCTCTTCATTCCATCCTCCTGTTTGAGCCCTTTACACAATCTATCCACAATTATCTATAATATTTCCTCTTCCTAGGGTGAATCATTCCTTTCTCCAATACCTTACTCTATACCTGACATCTGTGCATTATATGCATTGTAAACTGCTTGTTACAGATTTAACAAACAATATCCACATATAAACAAATAAATACCTTATTTTTCTTTTTGTATCTGGGTTACCCTATTCAGCATGATTTTTCTCTATCTCCACCTGTGTAAATGTACCAGATTTTCTTTATCCATTTATCTGTTGCTGGACATGTACACTGTTTCTAATTTCTGGCTATAAGAGCAGAAATGAACTTGTTTGAGCAAATACCTCTGTAGTAGGATGTAGAATTCTTTGCTAAGAGTGGTATGTTGTGGAATAATCTTTTTGTACACTGTGAAGACCTGTTTTTATCAAGGTGCCTTCTGATTGGCTTAATAAAGAGCTGAATGGTCAATAGCTAGGCAGAAAGAGGTTAGGAAGGATGTCTTGGAAGAGAGAAGGAAAGGAAATGAAGCTAGGTATGGAAGAGACACCAAAGAATACAGAGAGGAAACAGGAGGTGAAGTTTGGAAGAGAGGTAAAAAGTCAGGAGGCAAAATATAGATTAATATAAATGGTTAATTAAAGTTATAAGATCTAATGGGGCAAGCCTAAGCTATAGGCTAAACTTTCATAAATAATAATAAATCTCTGTGTCATTTTTTTTTGTGATCCAAAAGGCTAAAGAAAAATCTGTCTTCAATGGTATAGCTGGATGTTGAAGTGGAACTATTTCTGTTTTCCTGAGTAAGTGCCACACTGATTTCCATAGTGGCTTTGCAAGTACACAGGACTTTTACAATAGATGCAGAGAAAGTTTGCAAAATTATTACATGGAAGGGAAGAAAAAGACATCACCCATGATATTTATTCCTTTGCTCAATTTCTAAGCTTATAATAAAGATCAGTTCAGAAAAAAAAGTACTTATTACTAAAAAGCAGAAAAGTATGCCATGCATAGATCAGGAACCAAAAGCTACCTGTGGCTTAAATAAGAGAAAAACAAAATAAAATACAAAAAATAATAGACTTAAATAAGAGAACACTGGCAAATGAACATTTCTCTTAAGTCAAAAGTTACCTAGGGATGAGTAGCTATCAACTCATTTAACTCACATGAGTCATAGACTTTCTAAGTATAAGAACTAATTATTGAAAAGAAAGCTATATACCCATTTTTTTCTCAAAGAAATTCTGCTGTTTCCAGAACAGCAAAGTGCACTATATCTCACAGAAACAAAGGAGGTGTGCAGTGAGAGGGAAGGGGGAAAAGGAAAGGGAGAGAGGAAATGAGAGGGTATCCCATGAACTTTTGGAGTATTATGGAGTTACTATTATTGTTTCATGCAAAGTCTAGGAACATTGAAGAATTAAACCTCTTTCATTCTATTTCTTTTATTGAATGTCACCAGGCATTTTTTTTCCTGAAAATTCACTTTCTCCTTTTGACTTTATTTCATTTGCCACTCACTCTCATTTTTCCATTCTACCTCAAGGTTTACTTGTTCCTTAGCCAAACACACATGCGCGCACACACACACACACACACACACACACACACACACACACACACACACACGCATACTTACATATACATGGAAGATAGATAGATAGGAGAAAGAAAGATTGAGAGAGAGAGAGAGAGAGAGAGAGAGAGAGAGAGAGAGAGAGAGAGAGAGAGAGATTTCTAAATCAACTAGCTTCTTCTTTTTTCTTTCTTTCTTTTTTTTTTTTTGGTTTTTCAAGACAGGGTTTCTCTGTATAGCTTTGGAGCCTATCCTGGCACTTGCTCTGGAGAACAGGCTGGCCTCGAACTCACAGAGATCTGCCTGCCTCTGGCTCCCGAGTGCTGGGACTAAAGACGTGTGCCATCAACGCCAGGCTCAACTAGCTTCTTACATTTTTAAGAAGTAGTTTTTAAAATATAAGCTTTTGTAGACTAATGTGATATTTATTCAGAATTTCAAAAATTACTTTACATTTTGGAAGATCTTATAGGAAATTTTTTTTTGCTTATATAACAGTTTATTTGGGCTTATGGTTCCAGATGGACAAGAGCACATCTTGATGGGAACCCACGGCAACAAGCAGCAGGCATGGTGGCAGGATCAGGAAGCTGAGGGCTCACATCTTGAACTACAAACATGAAGCAGGGTGTATGTGGGAGAACTGGGAATGGCACATGGCTTTGAAACATCAATGTCTACCCTGGTGACATGCTTCTTCAAGCAATTATTTCCTCCAGCAAAGCTACACCTTCCAAATCCACCCAAACAGTGCTACCAACTGAGGGCCAACTTACAGGAAATTTTAGTCTAACATCTGTGAATGCAAACACACAAGTATATTTTTTTTTTGTATATGTGTTTTGAGCAAGAGCATTTCCACTTTAGAACAGTGACTGTAAGAACTAAATAGCTTAATTTAATAATTAGGATATTCTTTTAAAATAATATTTGCCTTAGTTATGAAAGGTTCTACATAGTTTCTCATACTGCAATAATAATAGATTATGAAGACTAAATACATCCTGAAACTTGTTACACTAATTAAATCACATCTAGAGCAGTGCTAATTTGGTATGTTGGAATTATTATGAACAGCATAACGATTATTGTGCTACATGATTAAATAAGTGCTTCACATAACTGGCTGTCATTATGCCAAAGTAATTTTGGGATTTCTTTTATTTTCCTTTCCATTTCATCAATATCACCATTAGTGGTGAGATCTTCTGTTAATGTCATTCATAATTAATTATGATTATGGTTAGATCAAGCATAGCATATTATAAAGAAAGATTGTTTTCTTCTAGACAATTATTTTTCACATTTATGCCCATCATTTCATTATAAAACCAGAAACTGAACTTCATCATCTTTGCTGTGGTACCTTGGTTCTATGAGACCTTGAGAAGGAGACAAAAGAAGAACATCGATAAACCCCACTTAATATTCTGGTCTTTTACAGGAAGTGTGTTTAAACCAAACCTTATGGCTAATCATATATGATCTCTTCATTAGTTACCTCAACATTTTATTAGAACACCAATTCTGATTCATTAATTTTGTCTGGAGCATGGGATTTCTGACCGAGTCCTGTTAACTGATGTTCTAGGAACTAATTAGTAAAGATGTGTTAAACTGTACAGTAAAAACCAATAAAGAGGTCACAAGGAACTGTACTACTATCCATTTAACTAAACAAAAAACTATAATACACCCAATTCTGTGGATAAATGCACATACATAGCTTTAATTAACTTTTCTCATCTGGACTGACAAGACACCTTTCAAGAGATAATGTCCACCTAACAAAAACCCCCACTACCAGCCTTGAGAAGGCCAAGTTTGAGGTATTGACCTTAGTGGTATAAGAAATTCCCAAAATATACATCCTATTTCTATTAGTATTGGTTGCCCACCGGAGGTAGAAGTATGTCTTTATCTCTGGAGACTCCATGAACTTCAAAAGCAGAGCCTGTGATCTGGTACTGGCCTGAATGCCTCCTTCATGAGCACTAGCTTTCATGATACAAGAAGTCATGTGACTTCCCAAGGAGGGAACCATCCAATCATCCTACCCAGCTATGACACCTGAGGGTCAGCATGACAGGATAGCATTAAGAGTGTTTTAGTGGCACACATATCTTGATGGTAACCAACATCTCAAGTCATGGAAATTGGAGGAGAATCTACAACCACTGCTTTCACTGAAACAGAATAGTTACCAAGAATAAAATAAAGATTTGTCCTTGTATCCAAAGATAAGTGGAGTCCTCACTTTTCTTTGCAATAGATGGAATGCTCCATGTTCAAGGCTGAGCACGTAGCCATCACTGTCTAAGTGCACTGACAAGCCATACGTCTATATTCACTATTAGTCACTGCAAAGAGAAGCTACTTAATGAAGGATTAAGGGAACATTTGTCTGTTAAAGTATTCAAAATGTGCCACGTCAATTCAGCTGAAGAACAATAGTGATTTCTTCCTGATCTCATTTGTGGGTTGTTCAACAGATTCACTGGACCAGGCATTCATTTCTTCCTTTAGTGCATGTCTCAAATCAGTCTAAGCACAACTGGGAATACCCCCCAAAGGTGTGTCACTATTGCACCATTGGACACATTTTCCTTGGAAATTGGCATTGCAGTTTGTGTTGTGCAAAGCTGGGTAAGAACATAAGTGCCTCTATTCCCCAGATGACTGCACAGTACCTCCAGTCACTGGAAAAACTATACACTATATCAAGTGATTTCTTTCTCAATGTTTTTAAACTGGCAAGTAGAAAAACTACAACTTTGTAAATAAATTTTATATCTAATTTTTTTCTGAAAGAGTTTATTACCCTGGCATTTTTAATCATTTTTATAAACAACCTTTCCGCTTACTTGACAGCCTACCAAGCATAAGCTGGCACTTTTGTTGTTGTTGTTGTTGTTGTCCTTGTCCATTCTGAGAAGTGTAACATAAAATCTCAAAGCAGTTTTGATTTACATTTCCCTGATGGCCAAAGATGTTGAACATTTCTTTAGATGTTTTCCAACCATTTGAGCTTCCTCTTTTCAGAATTCTCTGTTTAGATCTGTATGTCAGGTTTTAACTGGGTTGTTTGTTTTCTTGGTTCCTAGTTTCTTGAGTTCTTTCTACATTTTGGATATTAACTCTCTGTCAGATGTGGAGTTGGAAAAAAATAGCTTTTTCCAATCTGGAGTCTGCTGTTTTGTTCTAGTGAATTCATCCTTTGCTATGCAGAAGCTTCTCAGTTACATGAGCTCCCATTTATTAATTGTTGATTTTGCTTCCTGTGGTATTGGTGTTATGTTCAGAAAGTCCTTTCCTGTGCTAATGAGTTCAAGATTATTGTGACTTTTTTTCTTTTCTGTCAGGTTAAGAATAGCAGGTTTTATGTTGAGGTCTTTGATCCATTTGGAGTTATTTTTGTGCAGTGTCATGCATATGAATCTCTTTGCATTCTTACACTAGCAGCCATCCAGTTTGACCAGCACCGTATGTTGATGATACTTTATTTTTCCAGTGTGTGTATCCAGTATCTTTATCAAAATTGGTTGTCCATAGGTATGTGTGTTTATATCCCTGTATCAATCTGGTTCTGTTGATCAACATGTCTTTTTTTATTCCAATACCATGCTGGTCTCATTATTAAAGCTTCGTAGTACAACTTGAAATCAGGTGTGGTGATATCTCTAGCAGTTATTTTATCATTCAGGATTATTTTGAGTATTCTGCTTTGAAAATAGTTTTTCATAATTTCACTGAGTAATGTGTGGAGACTTTGATGGATTTTGCATTGTATCTGTAGATTGAGTTTGTAGAATGACCATTTTCACTTACATTAATTCTGCCTTTCTATGAGCATGGGAGACCTTTCCATTTTCTGGTGTCTTGTTTTGAAGTTTTGTTTGTTTGCTTTTTGTTTTGTTTTTGTTTTTTTGTTTTGTTTTGTTTTTGTTTTTGTCTTTCACCTGGTGGATTAGATTTACCCCACTATATACTGTTTTGGAGACCATTGTGAAAGATATGTTACTCTGAATTCTGTCTCAATCTGTTTTTAATTTGTATATAGGTAGGCTACTAATTTTATATATTAATTTATTTCTTCATACTTTGCTAAAGGTGTTTATCACTTTAGAAGTTTGTGTAGTGGTTAGGCTCTTCAATGTATAAGATCATGTCTGTAAATAAAGACACATTGACTTTCTTCGCTTCTTATTTATATCTCTTGGTCTCCTTCAGTTGCTTATTTCTTTAGCTCAAAATTCAATGAATACATTTGGAGAGTGTAGACAGCCTTGTCAGTTCCTACTTTTAGTGGAAATAAATGTATTCAGTTTCTCTCTATTTAGGGTTGTATTGTCTTTGGTGTCCTGCCGCATTTCTTTATTATACTGAAGTATATTCCTCATATATTTACTCTCTCCAAGACTTTTTTTTAAGAAAAAAAAAACCTTTCTATTTATTTATTCTTTGTGGCTTTCACAGCATGCATCTTGGTCCAATTCATTTCCCATCCCTTTGCATCTGCCCTGTACCCATGCAACCTCCTTCCCCAAATAAAATAAAATAAAAGGTAAACAAAAGAAAAAAAGAAAAATCAACTTCATCATGGAAGCTGTAGTGTGACACAGTGAGTCATGCAGTAAACCCTTTTATCCGTGTGTCTCTACTTGCAAGTGTTCATTGCAAATAGTCATTGGTCAGGTTCTAGACCTCTCATTTCTGCTACACTATCAATGCTGGGTTCTCACTGGGACTCTTCTTGCATATACTGTTGTTGCCCTGTGTCATGGAGATTCTGCAGCTTTGGGTCTGCTGGACTGTTCCTTTCACATGCTCCAGCAAATCACAGATGGGGTGGATGTTGTTGTGGGCTAACATGTAACCCTGGCTCTGGGCCTGAGCAGTTGCAAGTTTGATCAGCCCATCAGCTCCCCGCTGTCCTCACCACCAAGATGAGCTCTCCAACATTGTCCTGACTACCTCATCCCTTGCAGCCATAAGCAAGGGGTTTACGCATTTCTCCTGCTATTCATGCCCTCTGGGTCAGCTCTGCTGTGCTTCCCAGATGAGGTACATGCCCACTTTCCCAAGTGTTACAACTGCTAAACAGGAGGGTCTTGTTCCACTCAGTCCATCATGGCACTAGACAAGATCATGCTTCTTGCCCTCTAAGACTTTTCTTATGAAGAGATATTGGGTTTTATCAAAGGTCTTTGCTGTATCCAATTAGGTGATCATGTGGTTATTTTGTTTTAGCTCTGTATATGTGATGAATTGATTTTGTTTGTTTGTTTTTGTTGTTATTTGCATGTCAACCATTCTGTTTCTATGGATGAAGCCAACTTGTTCATGGTGGATAATGGTTTTGATATATTTTTGAGTTTAGTTTGTAAATATTTTATTAAGAATTTTTATGTTTAAGTTTCTAAGGAATATCGGTCTACAATTCTTGTTTTCTTTCTTCTTTTTTGGGAGGTGGCTGGGTCTTTTTTGTTTTGCATGGCTTTGGTATAAAGGTAATAATGGTTTTGTGAAAGAATTACATAATGTTCCTTCAGTTCCTACCTTGCAGAATAATTTGCGATATTAACATCAGTGCTTCTTTGCAGTATTAGTAGAATTCTGTGATGAATTCATCTGCCTCTAGCTTTTTTATGTTTTTTTAAAAGTTTTTTTTATTAATTTTACATACTAATCACAGTTCCCTCTCCTACTCCTTCTCCTGCTCTTCCCATCACTGCCTCCCTGGACAACCCACTCCACTATCAACTCTGAAATGGTAAATCCTGTTACTGGGAGTCAACACAATTTGATGCATTAAGTTGACGCAGGACCAACCCACCTCTCACCCCTCAAGCATCAAGCTTGAGCAAGGCATCCCACTACAGGGAATGGGTTCCAAAAAGCCAGCACATGTACCAGGGATAGATCCTAACAGGGACACCTCACACAAACCAAGCTACACAACTGTTGCCCACATGCAAACAGCCTAGTTTTGTCCCATGCTGGGACAAAAACAAAACAAAACAAAACAAAAATCCTATCTGACTATACTAGCATACCAGAAAAATCCAACATCTATTTGGATCATCTTAAGTTAATCATATTTTCAAGATATCCTTTTTCACATATGTAAATAGATAATATGTTTACATGTTTGGTGTTTTCACATCTAGTAATGGGAGGAAGATGCACTCTGTGTACCACAGCAGCTATGTAGAAAGATTGGGGTTTAAAAAAAAAAACACATATCTGTCAAAATCTTGGCACCCAAATTGGAGTCAATTAAATGACTACCATAGTAATTCAAGCTGAGAATGGTGTTTTGATATATACAACACTTAGCAAAAAATAGTGAAGAAAGTAAGGAGGGGAGAGGAAAATGCTACTCAGTAGAGGAATAAGTGGTAATTGTGTACCTGCAGATAAAAGTTAGCAGAGAGATGAAAGAAAGGAAATTCTTACTGTCATGATGACTTACAGTTCCATTAATACGTAATGTTTCATCTGAGAGAAGATCAGTACAGTCTTGAGAAACTAAAGTTCCAAAAGGAGACATGTATTTGAGCCTTTGATTCACACATTCACTCACTCATCCAACAGCTCTAGACCTCTGCTACGAGTCAGCCATAAGAAGCAAGCAGGAAGAAGTTACCAGGCATTGTTGGAGGTGATTCAGAGTCTTCAGAGTCTGGTTTTTTAGGGTAGATAAGGTGCACATGCAGTCAAGCTAGCTGTGGGAGAAAGGAGACCCACAGCAGCCTGCTGCTTTCTATTTATATAACCTGCAGCCAATTAATCTTTCTGCCCTTTACTTTTCTCTTCCGTAAGACAGACATAAACAAAGTGCAATCCTCATAGTTTTATTATGAATTACTTCATGTGAAATGTACAGAGAAGATACATAGAAAGACTTAGAAAAGCACTAAATATAATGTTGCAATAATGCCAAGAATATTCATTAAGAAAAATTATGGTGTGCCTGAGTGAGTGAGTTGGAAAGTGATGCATGGGAAATCTTTTAGGAGACAAAGTTTCTCAGAAAATGCATCTTATCAAAAGAACACAAAGCATTTTCTTGTTGTTTTGTTTTTTTTGTGTGTATGATCCTCTGAATCCCTAGTTCCAATGCTATGATACTAGATTCTTTTTCTAAATGTTAACATGAGTTAGTAACATATATTCTCATGGAAATCTAAACAATGAATATCCAAAGCTATTAGTATAATTCGCTGTTCAATGGATAATTATAAATTTATTTATAGTTTAAATATGCCATCTCATTAAAGAACTTGCATATTAGTCCAGACATTCTAAAAATCTTTCATTCTTTATTCTGAGTCTAATATAAGGCCATCTTGTTTCAAAAACAGTGATCAGCAAGGTAAAATCTTATACAGGGAACTGAAGAAAAAGGGTGATTTTTTTTCTTTCTTATTTTGTGAAAAACACTGGAAATAAGCTCTCCAAGATACTGATGTTTGTCCAATCAATTTCAATTTTGGACTCAGACACTAATTGAGTCACAATTTTGATTTTGTCTTTTCATTAAACTTTCTTTTATGATTTCATGTTTGGATTTTTTTGGTGGGGGTTTTAAGTTTTTTGATCATTTTTCTAATTTTATTTTCAGAAAAGAATAAGACAAGAAATTTTGATTATATCAAAACAATGGTAAAGAATGAAATTCTTGACATTATAGATTTATAGATGAGGATCAGTTGATATGTACACACACACACACACACACACACACACACACACACACACACACACGCTACTGTCTTTTATTCTCAGTATCATTCAAGAGCAGGACGTGATCTTAATTTGAAAAACTGGGAATCTCAGAAATAAAGGAACTTGTTTGGCCAGGATCCTATCCAGTAGGATTTTGCTTCCACTGGGGCACCAGTGGAACACTACACAAAGAGGGTTTTAAGGAGTGGCTATGTAATGCATCTCCTCTGCAATGTTGCTAATAATTTCACAATGAACCAGTAGAGTCTACATGAGGTGGTTCTGAGAGTGTGGTTTTGAGTGACTGAAGACATAGGTCACATACCCACCAATTTACTTCAGAGTTTAGTACACCCTAATTTAGGTAAAGATATTTTTATGTTATCTAAATTTCATTTTTTAAATGGATATAGTGGTTGGTTTTCTATCATTTGCCATTTACAGATGCAGTCTGTGTTCAGGTACTGATGTAGTGTTCTGGTCATGAACAACTATTCTCTTCATTATCTAGCCCAGTGTTTTCAAGTTTTCTTAACAGTATTTTTTTCTCTCTCTCAGTCCATCACTAACTGATATTTTTGCAAAAACTCCTTGTTTGGTATTATGCATATCAAATCTGATGAATTTATGCACCTACTGAATGAATTCATTTCTTGTCACTGTAACAGAATACCTAACAGAAGCAACTTTAGAGAGTAAGTTATTTTATTTTCACATTTTAAATTCATTGAGATAGTCTCACATTGTAGCCAAGAATTTTCTGGAACTTTCTGTGTAATGTAGCCCAGGCTGATTGATTTCCCACTTGGATTAATTCTTCTGGCTCATCTTCCCAATGCTCAGATTCCAGCTTGAAGTCACCACATTGATGTATGGGAATTTTGTTTATTTTGACTCAAGGCTCAAGAGGATACAGTCATTCCTAGTAGGGAAACATGACAGCTGAGACACTTGATCCCTGGAGGTGGGAGCTTATGTCATCTGATATTATTGTTTCACAGTCATGAGTCAGAGATCTCAGACAAGAAGCAGACAAGCTTGTAACCTTTATGTACCACTCCTGTGGTCCTATGTTCGAAATGCCCAAATAGCACCCCCTAGTGAGGATACGGTTTTCAAACACATCTGTGAAGGATATTTTACTCTCTAACCATAATATTGCCAATTCCATCCTTTTGAATTTGCCTCACTAGGACATGGAGTTAAATATTTCCACAAAAGTCTATGACTAGAAGCTCCAACATAAGAAAAATTGTATGTCTTCTTTTCAATTATGAAGGTGGTTTTCTTTAAATGTATATATGTGTGTGACATGCATGTATTGTATGCATGTTTATTTTTGTCAGTAGATGTGAATGGGGGGATGGCAAGGTTCTATGTTGACATCAAATGTCTTCCTTAAACACTTTCTGCCTTATATATTAATGTAAGGTCTTCCATTTGAACACAGGCCATTTAACTAGCCAGTTTGCTAAAGCAATAACTTGTTTCTGCCTCCTGCAGTTTGGGATTATGGGTGAACTGTAACCTATATCTGGTTTACATGAGTGCTGGGAACCTGAACTCATATGCTTGAGTTTGTTTGATAAGCATTTAACAGTGATCCACTCCCAGTAAATATTACTTTTAGTTTATTTCCTAATAAAAACTAATGAATATTATTTGAAAGTCTTTTAATTCATTTATGGATAATAGATCTATACAGAATAGTCATGTCTCTTTTTGTGTACTGATCTTGTTACAATAGTTACCTTTCCTGTTGTGATTAAATACCTGGCAAAAGTAACTTAAGCAATAGGCAGATTTATTTTTTGTTGATACCTTGAGATATAAAGCTTGATACTGGAGAAAGCATGGAGGTGCAAACATAAGTGACTCAAATCCACAGTCAGGAGAGAGAGGGATATATATATATATATATATATATATATATATATATATAATATATAGAGAGAGAGAGAGAGAGAGAGAGCCTTTTTTGAAATTGATAGTTTCACACATTTAAGTGAATTTTAGTCATTCTCATCCCTAGTACCCTCTCATTCCCATTCTTCCCTAGTGGAAAACTTCTTAATACGTCCCCTTTTACTTTCACAACATCCTGTGTGTGTGGGTGCGTGCATGCGTACGTGGGTATGTGACACATTGCACTTAATTTCTTGCCTACCATGGGTGGAGGATGTTTATTAAATAAAGGACAACTTACCAGTAACTAAACAATTTAAGAAAATATTATTCCTTCTCCAACAATCATTACCTGCCCATCTCTTCTTCAATTCAGTCTGGCACCTCATCGGTGATCGTATCATTTACTTTTGATATACAGGATAATTTAGCTCATTACAAATGAGGCTACAATTATATGAGCTCATTACAAATCAGTCTATGAATATGTAAGATTATGCTTGAAACTAAGTTTTTAAGAAATTCTACTTGTTAAAACTCAAACTTCTCAAAGAGAATTTGTTTAAAATGCATTGCTTGATGCTCCTCCAGTGCTTCACATTTCAGTACTCCTAAACTCTATACATTTTTTCTTACTAAAAGAAAACATTTAGATCCTGTCCAGTGTTTCCTTCAGTTTGTCTTCAAGCTTATCTTTCTTAAACTTAAGTAGAATAAGTGTCTTGTTTGCTTTAAATCTCTCAAGTGCATGCATATCTGACTCTCACTGAATGAGCAGACAGGACAATTAGAAGTTGATTCACTTCTAAGACAAAGTCTTAGGTGTGAGATATAGTTACATGTGGATAATTAATTTCACTGTAAATTTATTGATTTTTTTTCACAAAATAAATTGTTTCAGAGTTTTCTTTGTCCCACTAGGTCCTGCGACTCTTCTCGTCCCCAAATAAACACACAGAGACACTGCATTAATTATAAAACTTTTGGCCTAAGACTAGGGTTTCTTATTGGATAGCTCTGTCTTAATTATTAACCCATTTCTAATCTATCTATTTCCACATGGTCTTGGCTTATCGGAGAATGCCTGGACCTGTATTTTCTTTGGTGGCTACATATCTTCTGTCTCTGGCACATTCTCTCCTACCTTTTCCAGAATTCTCCTCTTCTCCTAGTCCTACCTATCTTCCTGCCATATTGGTCACCAGTGTTTTATTCATTAACCAATAAGAGAAACATATATATATATATATATATATATATATATATATATTATATATAGAAGGACACCCCATCAATAGACTAAGATATTTGGATCAGTAAAAAGCACAGTGAATGATAAGACATTTTTAACATTTACTATTGATTGAATTTTAAAGCTTTCTTTAGTAGAGAAAATACTTTATTACAAGTAAAAATTTCAGATATCTGAAATCCTAAATTATAAATAACCATGTAGTTAGCCATCCAGAGTAACAATATTACATACTTTTAGTGTATGTAGTTCTTGATTGCATGTGATATTACGGGAAGAAGTTAATTAGATAAAATAGCTGTTTCATTTCCTTTATCAATTTATTTTCTTTTCCATAAAAGTTTAGATAACTGGCAAAATATTTTAGTTTTCATTTCTTTTATGTCTAAAGACATTTAGAGATGCTAAGGAGTGCTGAGTTAAACTACTGTGGAAGGCAAAGCAGGGAAAAGATAGAATAAAACAAACACTTATACACATTTCTTGAAAAACAAAAACAATGGAAAGAGAAATGCAAGATGAGTACCACCAAAACATAAATGAGAAATTCAGTCAGGTCAGGAGCAATAATGTACATTATTTTCAGAAGTTGATCTGATAATGCATTTACATTATTTTCCCCAATTATTCCATCCAACCCATTCCATATAACCCCAAAATGCTCTCTCTCAATATCATGACCTCATTTTAAATCTGTCAATACGTACATATATTCCTAAATATGTATGCAACCTAATTACTTCTTATAATGTTATTTATATGATACATGTAATGTTACTTTTATATGATTTTAGGTTCTACTTACTACTTAGTATTGGATAACCAATTGGGGGGCTCTTCCCTGTGGAATACTATTTCTCCTGCTGCCATCATTCCTTAACGGCCTCTAGTACTTTGTCTAGAGATGGAGTAGAATGAGGTTCCCACTTCCATATTAATATGTCTATTGCTGCCCCCCTTATCAGATTCATTTAGGCAGTCATGTTGTTGAGACGTCATGGGTTTAGCTTCACGGATATTTCATAGATAAATTTAATGTTAAAAGTTCTAAATTTAGGCTAGATTATATTCTATTGCATTAGATTGTTTAATAGGGGTGAATTTCTATTAAATTATAATGTATAAAATGAATGTAATGTAAATACAGGGTGTAGAGCCATAACTTGTATTGAAAGCTTCTTTGGAAGGAAGCTGAAGAAAAGACATTATTCCAGGTGTTGGAGTGGACCGGTTATGTAGAGAAGTCTTGAAGAGGGTGCTTCAGATAGTTACCTCCCTATTATTTCATGCTGTCTGCAGCAAAGTTACATTTGAGAAAATGCCATACAACTTTGGCAATGTAAACTTTGTAAGAAGGAACGAGGAACAAACTGGGGGCTGAGAGGTGAGAAGAGTGAGAGAGGTGAGAGGGGCAATAAAATAATCTATGTGTAGAAACAGCTGAAAGTAAATGGGAAAGACATAAAGCAAAGGGACTGTCCTCTCCAGGTTCTGCACTGGACATGAAATAGATACACATAAGGTCATTAAATAATTTCCTCCTTTTCAAGAGCATAGATGCTGAGAATTAGCTGATTTTTTTTCCTTCCTCAAGTTAAGGGAATATGTTTAAGGAAGAATATTTATGAAACTGATGTGTTTACACTCTAAGAGACAAGAGATTAAAATTATTAGTGTTTGAAATTGATTTTTATTCTGTATATTTAAGGTATACTACATGTTGGTTAAGGATGCATATATAGAAAAGTAAGGTATCGATCAATTTACATAGTTGGCCTTTTTCCTTATCTTACACTTACTAAGTATGGTGTTGTGAACAACTCAATATCAGAACAGATCCAGGGTCATATATTAGTCCATGTGTGTTGCTATCTATTTCCAAGATTTATCATTGAACAGGAAAGAACACTGTGTCCGCAGGTGCTAGGAAACAGACCATCCAGTTAACAAGTCAGCCACTGATGCACAAAATCTTTGGTAAGTTCTGCATCCAGTTAATGAGAAAGGAGTCCTCTTGACCCAGAACATTTTAAGATCCCTAGGTCTTGACATCATCATCACACTGGCAATAATTACACTCTGGTAGTGCCAGGTTCAAACATTGTAGATTCTTTATTGTAAAAGCTTCTGTTTCTCTCTGAAAGCCCATGTTTGTCTATTTATATGTACACTCTATCCTGCAATGCCTTATTTCCTTTTTCCTCATTCTCTCCTCTATTCCCTCCCTCATTCTCTCTCTAGCGACTAGGAATTCTGTGTAGGTCTAGATGGGCCTGAGATGGGAAAGGGAAAAGTGGAAAGCAAACAAGATATTCCACAAATCCTAAGTAAAGTATCCTAGTTCTGTTTCTTTATACTGCCCTATCATCTTTGTCACCAAAAGAAGCAAGGATGGGATCACAAAGAGGAACTGTTTTCACACTTAAACAGAAAGCAGTGGCCACACTGGATCCATCTTCCAATGGGAAAGCAAAACACATTTCAATTCTTTCTAAATGGTTTTTACATCTCAAATCCTGAAAGGGACTAATGAATAATGTAAGTCCTGGTCATAGAATATATATTTATAGTTTATTCAAAGGTCTTTGGAAGTTTTGACACGTGAATGGTAGTTGGAAAGAAGTAGTGGTGTGCATGAGATCAAAATACATTCTACATCTGTGTGAAAATTTCAAAGAAAACCTGATATATATATATATATATATATATATATATATATATATTTCAGTAAAAAACTAAATCTAAATTAACATATATACACTAGACAATTTTCTCAATATCATGCTTTTTCTGTCTCAGTGGCTCACTAAAGTTCCATTCTCCAATTCCATTAACATCCCAGAACATTTTTTAAATCTGCAATTTAAAAATATCGACAGTACTCCACATTATTCTGGACTGCCACTCCATCTTAGTTGATATTCTTTGCTGCTCTTTATTATTATTATTATTATTATTATTATTATTATTATTGTTATTATTATTATTATTATTATTGGTCAGAAACAGGGAGGTTGTAACTGATCTCCTTATTTCTGATCAGGAAACCCAAACATTTGGGTTTGGCAAGTTTTGTCCTAATATGCTGTACCCGTTTGTCAGTAGGTGAAGACGTTGCCCAGTCCCCAGGAGGCAGTACCTCTTGTGAATAGTTGCTTTAGACAAGCATTCATTGTTCAGAAAGCTTGATTTCTCACTGAGCAAAAGCTACAGCATTGTAAAGAGGCCAGCTTAGTTTTTTTTTTTTTTTTTTTAAACCTTGGTTGTTTTAAAGCTCGAAAGGAGTTCTCACTGTTGAGGCAGTCATGAAAGAAATACTCTTCTCACTACCCATGAACAAGTGCCTGAAGACAGTAAGAGTCAAAGTGCAAAGACTGGGAACCTGGCTCTTCTCCAAAGCAACAGAAAAAGGCACAGTTAGAAGAAGTAATTGAACACTTTGGAAATCTCTTTGAAGACCTAATGCAGTGGAACTTTTTTAAATGAGTAAAATCTAAATGCATGATAATTCTATGTAAGAAAATATAAGTGAATGTTTTAAGGACTAAGTGAAGAATTTATAAATGTTTAATGTAGTGAGACTAAGCAGCAACAGCCTTCTGTAATGTACACTGAGCATTAGTAATGCTGTTGCATGGAAAAGACAAATTAAAACCTGGCAAGGCTTTACCTCTTACTATTCTGTTACTCATATGCTTTGTCCAGTTTATGATGATAATCTTATCTCTATTGATTATTCTTGCTTTGTAGATTTTTTTGCACTTGAAAAATAAATTTTGGCATAGGAAATATTGTTACTGATATAAATATAAAAATTGCCCACTATCTAAATATGTGACTAATATAACATTAAACAATCTTATGTATAACTTAACAATAATGCTATAGGTCTTTCACTTTCCTGGAAAGTATAAAATAGATTTTAGCACATATAGAGTAGGTTTTAGCACTGTATTAGTTTTGAATATTCTTGTCATAGCAAGTCTAGGTATGAGAATCATTGGTATTTGAAGAATATTAATATAAAAACAAATGTGTGTAGAAGACAATGAGAGCTGAGATCTATAGTGCAGAAATTTCTGAGTATTTATCAAGCTGAAGTTACTTCTGCTTTCTGCTAAATTGGATATAATCTGTTACATAATTAGTCCATGCCTTCAGGAGCATTCCTCTAGAATTCTAGTAGTTATTTTATATCAGTTTTCATTAGCCTTACTTCTCTGTTTAGTCTGTGTTGACCCCATATGTTGTATCCAGAGAAAAATGCAAGACTAGCCACATGCATACATACTTCTTGCATGCCTCCTACTAACAACCTACCTTTGGTTGACTTTGGGCTAGGGCTTTCACTCTAGATGATGGTTACCCAGAATACACTTTATCTAATGGTGAATAATGCCTGTGGTGGAGCTTGAAGGACTCCTGAATACACACACACACACACACACATATAATATATACATATACATATATATGCACATATATATGTATATACATATATACACATATACACATACACACATATATACCTATACACCCCCATATATAGGACTATCATAGTTGGAAAGCTTTTAATAACTATCTAAAGTGACTATTCATCTCATTCCTCCAACATCACTCAGGGTGAATCACTAACTGGTGCTGCTTTAGGGCTCATTTCTAGGACATCATTTGAATTTAATTTTTAGAACAATCTCCCAGTATGTTTATGCAATATCTTCCCAAAATGGGAAAAAAGTTACATTCTTTAGTGCAAAGTGAGAATATAAAACAAGGAGGCTGATTTTCTTCTGAGTCATATCTTCATCACTGAAAACAGTTCCTCAGTTAGCATCTCCAAAATATTTCATGGCACATCATCATGTTTGGCATAGGACTTTCAAGTTGCTTGCTTGGAAGTTATTGTGTGTCTTATTCTCCTGTGTTATTGTGGTTCTGGGGGACTATACTCACAGCCTTATGCATGCTAAGAAATACTGTACCATTAAGCGATCCTCTAGCCAAAGGTGAATACTTCAAATGGCATTTCTGTACTCATTTAGTAACCTCGTCTGTATAATCATATGTCAAGTATCAATTTAATACTAGAAGAATACAAAGCAGCACAATGTGCCTATTATTAGTATAGGGAATTAATCTAATTTCTTTCTTGGTAGATCTCATTTTATGAAAGCAGCACCTGACAAAACTCCAACTTCTTGTCTTATTTATCTGTATACAAGGACTGCATGATCTGAATTAATGCTCTGTGTTTATTGTCAAATTGAACACTACAAACTCATAGGTGTGGGGCTTTCCCACAAATATAAACATATGGATATGTGTGTTTGTGTGTGGGGGTGTCATGGTGGATGGATGTACACACATGTGTGTCCTGTATATAAGAATGCATGTTTAATGTACAGGCCAGAGTACAATGTTGGCTACATTCTTTAACTTCTCTTCATCTTAATTTTTGATAGGGTTTCTCTATCCTGGAGGTTGTAAAATTGGTTAGTTGAACAAATCAGCTATCTTTAGTTACCTACCTACATCTGCCTCTCCAAATGCTGGGACTAAAAGCCCATGCTGCTGCTGTATCTGGCCTTTTACATGTAGGTATTAGGTATGGAACTCAGTTCTTTATACACAGATAGTGCATGGCAAATATTTTGCAAAATGAATAATTTCCCTAACTGCAGTAATAAACACCTTTTCAATAAATGAATAATCCAAAATATTACACACCACAAGACTACATCATTAAAACTGCTTCATCTTCCAAAGAACATTTAACAATATTAAAAAAATAATTTAATTTTATTTTACAACATATAACATTTAAAAAACACTAAATACAGAAATACCTATTTAAATTGGTACTACAAATATTATGAATATATAAGAATAGCTTGAAAATAGCAATTTAAATAAACTGCTCTCTTTCAATATATATTGGTAATTATATACAGTGGGCTTCGATCATTTTCAGCTCACCACTCCACTGTATCCAAAATACTTCTCCACTTTCCATCCCACCCAGTTTTTGTCCTTTCTTTTTAAACCCATTAACAACATTTTGTGCTGCCCTTATACTCTCTTTTTTTTTTTGGTTTTTTGAGACAGAGTTTCTCTGTGGCTTTGGAGGCTGTCCTGGTACTAGCTCTTGTAGACCAGGTTGGTCTCAAACTCACAGAGATCCACCTGCCTCTGCCTCCCAAGTGCTGGGATTAAAGGCGTGTGCCACCAATTCCCAGCTGCCCTTATACTCTTATTTATTTATTTATTGTTTGTTTGTTTGTTTGGTTGGTTGGTTAATTCATTTTTGCATACTGACCAATATCTGCCCCTCTCTCTACTCCCTTTCCCCTGAACTTCTCTTATACTTTTAAATGTGTGGTTTTAAAATGGAATGTAGTCAACCAATGTGGAATAACACCCTGGAAGAAAATTTGATATCCTCTTCCTAGCATCTATGATCTGCTAATAAATAGCTACTTTGCTAGGGGTGGAACATTGAGCTCACCTCCCATTCTCTGTGTTGGGATTTTGTTAGACTTGAATTTGCACAGGTTTTGTGCATGCTGTCATAAATATTGTGAGTCCAAATGTGCAACTGTTGTGCTGTGTCCAGAAAACACTGTTATTTTGAAGTCACCTACCACCTGTGGCTCTTACACTCTTTCTGCCCTATTCCACAAAGATGCCAGAGCTTTAAGAAGAGGGCATTTGATGTCTTATTCTCTGCATTTTGACCAGTGTATATATCTGTGTTAATTGGCAGAAAAAGAAGCCAAACAAACAAACAAAGAACAAAGAAACAAACAAACAAACAAAAACTCTTCTGATGAGGATTTAGAGATTCACTAATCTGTTGGCTTGGTAATAAGTCAATAGGGATAAATTTAATAACAACTCATTTAACAGAGTGATGATAGAAGTAGGCTATCCTATAGAATCTATGATCTGTCTATCACATGTCCATGCCTGATAATGGTGGCAGTAATGAACTTCAATTTGTGGGATGGGCCTTAAATCCAATGAGAAAATGGTTGGTTATTCCTATGACATTCATGCCACTGTTGTACCAGTGGTCATACCTTATCACAGAGGTTATCCTAGCTTTCAGGGTTCATAGTTGGGTAAGATTGATGATTACTCATCTCCTAAAGTAGTGTGACACTACATCAGGCTCTTCTACCCCCCCTTTGGTTACTTAAATTATTCACCCCAAATCTGAATAATCATGAAAAATAGAAAAGCAACATAAATCTTAAACAAGGAGAAGTAGTGTTGAATAGAGCAATGAAATGTAGCTAATAGGGAAGAATATTTGAGGTCCATTCCCAGCTTAAATTTTTTCACTCTATGAGTCAAATGTGTGGTGTCCTTAACATCAAGGTCTTACTAAAAGGTTCTAGAACATAAACAAGAGTATTGACAACCGTCTGTAATTTTAGAGATCTGTTATACCTTATTGTCCAGCTACTCCAAACAGCTAAATTACTTCTGGCACTGGTATTTGTACTTTTTTCTATATAAGTATGCGTATATATTTTAGGAAGCTTCTATAGTGATAGGTTTCCATATTAGTTTTCTAAAAGACCTTTAGTTTTAATCATTTATGCCTATATTTTCTTAAGATGTTTTCCCAGAAAGTTTGGAAATTTATAACACCAATTTCAAAATTTATAGGAAGGGCAGGTAGAATACTATGCAATTATGAGATGTGAGATAAAAGGAAGGCATCGTGTGTCACAAGATAATGGCAGCTGACTGTGAGATAAATGTCAAGGCAAAGTCATTGCAAAGCCTGGCAATTTATCAAAAACAAACACTGAAGAAAAGCAAGAAGCATTTATCAAGCAAATGTTCTAAGAAAGTTTCATTTTTCCCTCATCTTTGATTTAGATGCTGTCTTTTACCTGACAGATGTTTGTGTAGATAAATCACCAGGGTCACTGCTGATTATTTAGAGTTTTATGACCCTGATTTTGAGTGATCATTTTGTTTAGACACTAAAAAATCTTGCAGTAAGAAAATAATTAACGAAGTTAGTTGATTTCATTTAGGCTCCCTTTCTAATTTCTACTAAATTTTAGGCATTCACCAGTTAATGAAAAAAGTGGCCATGCATTTTAAAGAAAGCAAACTCTATGGTAGGGTTTGGTGTGAGGAAAAGGGGAGTATGATAATATCAAAAATAAAACAAATTAAGAATTTACTCAGAATGGCCGACATTCTATGGTATATTTAATGAAGAAATAGTGAACAAATTTATATAAGATCCTAGAAGAGAGGGAAATTATATTACTATTAGATTAATGATTCTAGTATATATACTGATTTCTCTATAAAATTTACACCTGGAAAGTGTAATCTACAGGAATAAATTTGTGATATTTTTGTTAGATATTAATAATTATTTTTGTTCCAAGCCAATTCTTTTTATTTTATTTTATTTTATTTTATTTTATTAGCTCTAGTTAGGGAACAAGCTTATTTCAAGACCCTTCTCCCTCTCCCTCCCCTCACCCCCACCCCTCCTCCTCCACCCCCCACCCCCCACCCCATCCACCCACCACTCCCCAGGCAGGGTAGGGCCCTCAACAGGGGCTCTGCAAAGTCCACCAAGTCTTCCTATGCTGATCCTGGGCCCTTCCCCATGTGTTCAGGGCCAGAGTGTAACCCTTCACGTGGGATGGGCTCTCAAAGTCCCTTCTTGCACCAGGGAGGAATATTAATCCACCACCAGAGGCTCCCTGGAGTACAGAGGCCTCCTTATTGACATCCATGTTCAGGGGTCTGGATCAGTCTTGTACTGTCCTCCCTGACAACATCTGTTCCAAACCAATTCTAATAATCATAGTTCACAAGTAGCTAAAACAATCTGTTTTTGCACACATGTTTTCCCACCTTTCAATCATGATGATGGATTCAGAATCCATCTCATTTCTTCAAACTCTAGGACTCAGACCAGCTTCCTCAAATTTATATGTAAGCCAAGTAATTATTAGGCAGATAAAGCATGTGAAAATATTTTATAATATCATATAAACAGCAGTGAATTTCTCCATCCTGAGATATATGAGCATTTATATCTTATTGTCAGAAGTAAAAACTATGGTTTTATGTCATTATTGAAGAACTGATGAAGGAAAACTTTCCCTTAGTCTTACCCCTACTCTTGCAAAAAACTCTTTCCAAGGTCCTGAATCTTTTTTAATTTTTTTTTATTTATATTAAAAACAAGATTTTTTTACATGTCAATCCAAGCACCCACTCTCTCCCCTCCTCCCCTGTCCCCTACTAACACCCTACCTATCCAATACCATTTTTGCTCTCCAGGAATAGTGAGGCCTTCCATGGGGGGGGTCTTCAGAATCTGTCATATCCTTTGGGATAGGGTCTAGGCCATCCCCCATGTATCCCTCTATGTGAAATGGGATCCCAAAGTCCATTCCTATGCTAGGGATAAATACTGATCTACCACAAGAGGCCCCATGTATTTCAAAGGCCTCCTCACTGACACCCACATTTATGGGGTCTGGATCAGTTCTATGCTGGTTTCCCAGTGATCAGTCTGGGGCCAAGAGCTGTCTCTTGTTCACGTCAGCTGTTTCTATGGACTTCACTAGCATGGTCTTGACCCCTTTGCTCATCATCGGGGGGGGGGGCATTTAAGGTAGCCTCTCCACTGTTGCTTAGATGGTTAGTTGGTATCATCCCTGTAGATAGCTGCACATTCCCCTAGTGTCTGATTTCTCTTTAAAATTTCTCTTTGATGGTATCTCTATTAGAATTTTTTGCTATGCTTTGAGACCAGGGATTTCTGGAAAAGGAAAGTATAGTAGAAATAATAAAATATCATTGAGTATTTATGAGACTGATAGATTTTGGTGAATCATTTAATGATAGAAGAGAAAGAAATGACTCAAGGAGGACTGTCATTGTTTTTATCCTAGAAATACAGAGGTATGGATTTAAGATTTTGTGGTGAGTCTGAAAGAACTAGTTTGACCATTTTGTTTCATCAGAACATTCTTAGGCAATTTATTCAAATTCTTTGCATTTATTTTCTTCTAAAATGGGCATGATGTTTAGTATTGTTTTAATATTACTATAAACAATAATTGATGACTGGTAAAAGTTTTATAAACGGTCTCATAATGACTTATTCAAATTAATCTCATGAATAAATGTTTGCAATTCTGTTATGTTAAGGCTACCATGAAACATCATTATAATGGTGCAACTACAAAGAAGAGGGTTTTAAAAAATAATTAAAATTACCTTTTAAAAAGAATTTTTCAAAATCATGTTATACATGTTTGTCTGTATTTGTGTATTTGTAGCATGTCTGATGCCCATGGAGTCCAGAAGAGGATGTTAGTTTCTCTAGAACTGGATCTACAGATGGTTGTGAACTACTATATGTGTGCTAGGAGCCAAACCCAGGTCCTTTGCAAGAGGAACAAGTGCTCTCAAAAACTGAAGCTTCTATCTAGCATCATGAATGTCTCTTTCAAATCAAACATTACAGACAAACATTCAGATAAGAGTGAAGTCAATAAAAGTATAGTTTTGAGATCTAAAGGTATTTCTCAGCATTTAAATTTGCCTATTGCTTTGGAAGAAGATCTGGTTTCTGTTCTTAGCATGTACATGGAGGCTTATAACTTCCTGTAGCTCTGGTTCTGGGTAGCAGACAATGTCAGTTTTCTGAAACTTTTACTCAGGTGATGTGTATGCCTGAAAATAAAAAAAAAATAATGAATGAATACATCTTTTTAAACTGGCTAGCACAGAAATTTGGAAGTCAGCCAAATGTAGGTCACATCTGAGGCTATGCAGAACTTTAATGTGTAAAGGGAAATATAGGAAAAGATGTGAGAAACAAAATATTCCTCTAAAATATTCCAGCATTTAAATATCAGATAAAAGTCTATGAGGTTTCAACCTGACATAAAGAACTACAGGCAATTGAGGAATCTAGGGAGTGGGAAATATGGCATTTTCCAATAGCACACCAGTTGGTTTTCCAGTGCCAAGTGGTCATCCCTGAAAATATACATACAAGTACCATAATATGTACTGATATATATATATATATACATATATATATATATATTATATGTATATATCTATACATATAATGCATATGTATATAATGTCTTTGTATAAACTACACATGAAATGCAATATTTAGTGAAAAAGAGGCCATGGATTTCAAGGAGAGTTTGGAGGGGAGTGTTTGGGAGGATATGTAAGGTGGTAAAGGAAAGGAGGAATATTGTAATTATAATCTCAACAAAAATCCATCACAGCATCTGCATATATTTGATATATAATGAAAGAATATGAAAATGTGGATACAATAATGTGAAGTATAGAACTTATCAAGAAAGACAATTATCAAAATTATATTTTCAACATAAAAGATGTTCATTGTAATTGAACAAAATTTTTTTATGAATGTAATAATCATACACTTTGATATTTAGAGATAATTGGTAACATAGGAGTACATTTTCCTCATTATCTTATTTATCTCAGTTAGAATAAGTACAAAATAAATGTTATGCTGTTGTCTGGAGTTGAATTTACATTCTAGTCCCATGCTGTCAATGGAACAGTGGTAGAGGGTATGCTACTTTACCAATGGAATTGTTACAGTTTCCCTTCACAGCGAACTGCATACCAAGGCAGTCTGTTCTCATGTCTTTATCCATGACATCATGACAAACAATGCAGGTAGTTTTCTTCATGGACTAAAGGAAGAAAACACTGAAAAGCCTACAAAAATTAACTGGAGAAAAATGTCAACGATTTTAGTCTAAAAAAATAACCTATTTGAATGCAAGCAGATAAAAACCTAAAGATTTTTCTAAGCAAAGGTAATATCTGCTTAACTTATAATAGAAAATTATTACATTTAAGGGAATGATAATAAACATAATAGCTCAAATACTTGCACATAAAATGGTTTTATTATTTTACTTTGATGTATGCAATTAATATATAAATTCATGAATGAGAAAATTGGAAAATATAATTTATTTTCAATTAAAATTTGAACATTCTTAGGAAATTTAAGAAGAATCTTAAAATTTATATAAATACCAAACATCTGATTACATTTTGAGAAAGGTGTGTGGACAGAAGAAAATATTAGAATACATTAAGCAAAAACAAAATAATTAAAACCTAGAAATCAATATGAAATATCTTAACAGGTACAGCTCATGAAGGAAAATTGTAAGTCTAATTAATCTAAATATAGGAAAGCCCATTTAAATGATAGTCCATTTAACTTCATTAATTAAACATGAGCATGTATGAGTACAGTGAGTGGAGATGGAAAGATGGCTCAGGAGTGAATAGCATTTGTTGCTCTTACACAGGAGCTATGACTGATTCCCTGTGCCCACATGATGGTCCACAGCAGCTGTAATTCAGTTCCAGGGGACCCAGTGTCTTTTTTTTTTTTACCTCTAGGAGTACCAAGTACATATGTAATGCACATACACACATGTGGAACACTATACTCACAACATAAAATAAATAAATCTTTAAGAAAAATGCAGCCGGGCGTTGGTGGTGCACGCCTTTAATCCCAGCACTCGGGAGGCAGAGGCAGGTGGATCTCTGTGAGTTCCAGGCCAGCCTGGTCTCCAGAAGGAGTGCCAGGATAGGCTTCAAAGCTATACAGAGAAATCCTGTCTTGAAAAAACAAAAAACAAAACAAAAAAAAGAAGAAAGAAAGAAAGAAAGAAAGAAAGAAAGAAAGAAAGAAAGAAAGAAAGGAAAAAAAGAAAAATGCAATAAGAAATATTTTTCTATCTTTTGATTAGCTGACATGAGGGGGACCATTTTTATGCTTGACACAAATATTGCATGCTTTAAAGTTCTATATTATTAGTCTCACTTATCATTTTATGACTTACCATCACAGTTCAATAATACAGAACACATCTAATTACATATGTTTATTTGTGATATCAGGCTATTAGAAGCAACATAAATGTCCCATTATTGAGAAAATTTTAGTATAGCTATCTATATTACACAATTCTATGCATAAAATTATAGCTTTATTCCTCAAATAGGGCAAGGTAACTTTTTCTGCAGTTATTATTTTATATCATATTCCAATTAACATATTTTAATATGATATGTACAAACATAGCCACCTAATGTTTATGATTACCCTGATTATGAGGAAAACTAAAACTTTCTAACATTTTAATAAATTATAATTACATTCTATACATAAGGCATGCATCAGTGCTACCATGTAAAGGTACTGAAATTACAAATGAGCATCAGGGACTCTACCGAGTTTTAATGTTCTTTCCAACTCTGCATGCATGTAGGCACACATCATTTCTATCTAAATGTGCCAGAAGGGACAAATTAGAGGTGTTGTAAAGATGTGAGTTCTGAACTGCTCTGTGGAGGAAAGATGCAAAGGTGAAGAATGGTACCACTGGCAATAAATATGAAACTCTGGTAAAGGCTGTGAAAACTCTTGAGTGTTCCTGTATGTGTTCAGGTGTGTGTGTGTGCGTGCCTGTATGTCTGTGTGTCTGTGCAGATGTATGTGTGTGTATGCATGTGGGTGTGCAAACATGCATAGTGGTTGCCTGATTAAAGAAGATGCTAGTTTGAATATCAAGACTGAGGTCAGATTAGAGCAACTGGTTGAACAGTGTCAAAATATAACCATTAGTTAGAATCTTGTTACAACATGACAAGCAGAGCCAGAAGAATGAAGGCTAGGCAGGATAACTGAGGGAAGAGAATAGGAAAGTGATCTGAGGAAGAGGAGTTAAGTAAGTGTCCCAATGTGTGTTCCCTCAAGAAATTTCTCCCCTTGAAGTACTGCCTCTCTGTCCTCAGCAGGTTACCCTTGAGCAGTAGTTAACTACAACAATGGCTGTCTTCTGTAATGAGGGAACAAGGCTAGCTCCTAAGCTTAGTTTACTGAGGCATGGAGTTTTTCAGCATTAAGAAAATCTCAACCCACAAAATTTTCAATATTACAAGATAAAAATGGACATTCTTTCTTGACTTACGTCCTTAAAAATTTTTGGCTTGAAATTATTTTATAGTAAAAACAGGCAATTTATAATAAGAATAATGAAAGCATACTTAGAATTGAAGATTTTACATCAGTTAGCAAAGGGGCTTATGAGAGGCCCTTGAAGTTCTTTAAAATCATTGTTGTTTTGTCAATGATTATTTTCAGTATTGATTTATAACATAAAATATATGCCATTCTGTCTATGTCTGAGCATAAATGGAGACTGTCAACTATATGTGATGAAACCTGTTTTCGTTGGTTTGTTAAGATGAAATTATTTAAAATCAGAGCAATTTCTTGCAAGATATATAACATAATGAGATTAATATTGAGTTGTGACTATGATTCATCATGAAGCCTGATTCACTAATGGAAGTCAAATTCATGTGGGAGTCAAATTTTTGTTTAATTATGATTCTTAGAATAGCTAAAATTATCTCAATAATGTATCACTTTTCTACTTTGTGAAACAAGTGGGATCACAACTTTTTTTACCACTTGCTTCATGTAGAAACCCCAGGCAATATCATTTTTGCCCTTTTAGACACTGGAGCTTAATATCTGGGCATTGGAAACAATGTCTTACCAACACAGAAAACACAGTCTTTCAGCAGAAATAAAATTTTGCCTTAAAAATAAAATACTGTAATTTCATGGGAGACAATGGATCAGTTAAAAGGATTTAGGTCATAGGTAGCACATAAATAGGCACACATACATAAACTTACATATGCATAAAGGTAGAGGTCTACCCCTAATTGATATTCTATAACAATACCTCTATTACTAGGGTTTTATGTAGCATTATTGCCTCTGCTAGTGTGTTTTCAATAAGCACACACATAACTAAGTATAAGCATATTTTTATATTTTGTTCCTTATAGCTTTTTAAGAATCCTTGGTGTTATTTAATTATTTTTCCTACTCCTGAATTTCACACTCAGTCCCTTTCCCCATTACAGATCCCCACTCTGTTTTTCATAGGACCCATACCCTGAGAGTCCCCCTCTACCATGGTCTCTTTTTCCACTCTTGATTGCTGCAGTTAATCCTGGTTGTATACGCACATATAAATTTGGGATTAAGAACAACAAAACATAGACAACATTATCTGTTTTTTCTTTCTTAGTCTGTGAACAAACTCTATATAATATATTCCTGTTTCATCCATTTACCTGCAAATTTCATAATTTCATTTTTCTTTACAGCTCAGTATGGTTCCATTGTAGATGTATCATATTTTCATTGTCTATTCATCAGATACAAGACATTTACATTGATTCTGTTTCCTGGCTATTGCTAATAGAGCAGCGATGGACATGGCTGAGCAAGTATTTGTGAAATAGACCTTTTGACATATGCCAAGGACAGTTGTAGTTAGGACTATGAGAGGCTAGTTTTTTTAGACTTTTGAGAGTACTTTGCATTGACTTCCAGAGTAGCTACACCAGTTTGCAATCCCAACAACAGTAAACAAAGCTTTCCCTTTCCTCACTTTCTCACCAACATTTGATGTGAGTTGTATTTTCATAATGACTCACAACAGAGTGATTCTGATTCTGGGTAGATGAAACCTAAGAGTTGTTTTAATTTGTACTTCCCTGTTTGCTAAGATGATGACTGCTTTTTGAGATATTTCTTAGCCAAATCTTTATTTACTCTTCGAGAACTCTTTGTTGAGATTCATAGAATATTTTTGAATTTGGATATATTTTTAACTTTGTTCTTTGAGTTCTTATATATCCTGGTTATTAATTCTATGTCTGAAGTATAGCTGTAAAACAGTCTTTCCTACATTGTGGACTTCCCCTTCTCTTACAGTTGATTGTCCTCTAGCTATGGGGAAGCTTGATAGCTTTATAAGGTTCCTCTTGTCAACTGTAGGTATTCATTCCTGAGCAAATGGTATACCTTATTCAGAAAGTACTTTCCTATGCCTGAGTAGTAATGCCTGTGTTTTCTTCTACAAATTTCAGTTTTTCAGACTTCACAATATCTTTAATTCATTTGCTGTTAAACTTTGAGTAGAGTTATAGTTACAATTTTATTGTTCCATGATATGTTCATGAGATTTCAAAAAATTCCATTAGAAAACTTCCAGAAATGATCAACAGTTTCACCACAAAGTCAGAATTTAACCTACAATAGCAACAGCTTTTCTATGAATCAACAACAAACATTTTGAGAAAATGATCAATATGCTCCTGTTCATGATAGTCTCAAAGCAAATAACATATCTGGAAGTAAACCTAACCAAGGGGTGGAAGATTTCTACAATCAAAAATGTAAATCTCTGAACAAATTGTGGGAGACATTTAGAAGTGGAAAGACCTTTCATGCTCATAGATTGTTATAATCCATATTGTCAAAATGGTTATCCTACCAAAAACCAATTTACAAATTCAATGCAATCCTAACCAAAATCCCTGTAGCCTTCACAGATACAGGAAAAATTCTTAAATTTCATATGAAACTACAAAAGATCCTGGATAGCCAAGGCAATCCTGAAGGGGAAAATGTTTAAGTGATTACCTTTCCAGATTTTAGGCTATATTGCAAAACCATAGTAACCAATATTTTATTAATGATATGCAGATTTCAGGAAAGGTAAAATGCTGATTAGGAGTTGATTCCACTTTGAGACTAATGGTCACTAAAAGGTTAAAAGAGGTGTATTCAGGCTTCCTCTTCACATTGGTTGATGCCCTAGCAGTGGGGTTTCTGAATAGAGTGTGAAACCAAAAATCTGGGAAAGGCTTGGAACCCAAACTCTTGCAAATTTCCCTGTGAGATTTTACATCTGTACAAAAATGATGAGAATCATTCCCTCAGAAACTAAGTCTTTTTTGTCTTTTTTGTTGGTTTCATATTGTTTTTTGTTCTTGTTGTTGGTTTTTTTTTGTTTGTTTGTTTTTTTCTATTGAAACAGTTTTTTCTGACTACCCTGGCACTTGCTCTGTACAGGAGACTGGCCTGAACTCAAGAGAGTTGCTTGTCTTTTCCTTCTGAATTCTGGGGTTAAAGGAGATTAAGTGTTTAAAGTGAGCCAGCACTTCCTTGCCTCAGTTCTATTTTTCTGACAAATAAATATGATATCTTTTTGCCAAAGTAGGATTGACTTAGATAAAAATTTAAGTGATGTATAATTTTTGCCTTTTAAACTTTTAGTAATGTAGTTGCTATATTTGGAAAGAATTAATATAAGATGTTCTATAGATATCCTCTATGTGGCTGGACACTAACTGCCAAAATCCAGCAAGAAACACTCACCTCCTGTGTATCCACATCTCTAGTGCTGGGATTAATGGCATGAGTTTCCCCGGTGCTGTTTCTCTTTTAACTGATTCACTCTTCTGTAGGTCAGGGTGTCCTTGAACTCACAGAGATCCATCTTCGTCTTTCTTCTGAGTCCTGGGATTAAAGGTGTGTTCAATCACTGCCTGGCTTCTATGCTGTGACTATCTTTTCATTCTGATCTCCATGAATATTTTATTAGTTCATAAACAATATATCACCACATATAGACGTGTTATTTTTGTAATATAAATGCATAAGCAAACTAATAGGAATTCCTATTTTAGAGTTCCTTTTAATAACAAACTTTTATAATTTAATAATTTAAACCTTTAAAGACTTATGCAGTCCAGGGCATCACTGGCTGCTTCCTTGACTTTCTTTCTCTTCATGTGAGTTCTACAAAGGCATTTTACAGCATGTCATCGAGGAAGGCTTGCAGACTCCAATGTGTATCCCATGCACTAAGGTTCATAAGAGGATAACATTGCTTTTCTCCTCCTACATGCTTTACAGGTAGTTTACCAAGTATTTATAGCATCAAAGTTCCTGCTGCTAGAGCATCCTTTGTTCTTCTTCAATTCACCACTAAAGGACAGGTACACCAGCTGTGAAGCTCACAGCCTGTCACCCAACCATCTATTTACTATAAATAATGGTCCAGTGGTCTGAGAGAAGCTGTAACTCAAAGCACTAAGTTTCTTGGTTGATATCAGCCTGTGAGATTCAGAAATAGAACCACAGGGTCTGTACTTGCTTTCTTTAGGAGCCAAAACTACAAAAAAATTTGCTTGCATGTTTGTACTTTGCAACCCAAACGGTGTTTTCTAAAGTGATGTTGAGATTTCAGAAAACATCAGAAGCTTTTATTGGAGCTAAATTTCAAGGAAGCAATTTTAATGAGATTTTCAAGTTAGCTTTATTAAACATCGAGGACAGCAGGTCCACTTGATAGATAGTATTGTTGGCAGGGATCAATTACCTTAAGGCCTGCAACTGGCTGCAGGATTGACCTATTCTACTTTGTGAATATAAATTACAGTCTTGCTTCATTGAAGGAGACAAATATCCACACACTTTAAGAGGTTTTACCCCGAATTTGTTAAGATTAAAAAATTACATTAAGCATTGCACTGTCTGAGCATAGAAGTGAGAAAAAGATCGGGTTTTTCTCCTTAGAAAATGGATTTGTTGAGGTGATCACATTAGGCATTGTCTTTTTTTAAAATTATTTTTTTACTTATTTATATTTTATGTGCATTAGTGTTTAGCCTGCATGAATGTTTGTATGAGGGTATCTGATTCCCTGAAATTTTAGTTATAGACAGCTGTGAGCAGCCACATGGGCTCTGGAAATTGAACTTGGGGCCTCTGAAAGAGCAAACAGAGCTCTTCAGCATCCAGACAGTTCTGCAGCCCCAGATATTGTTTTCATAAACACAAAATAAATTATTTACATAAGGGGAATACAATCTCAAAGGAATATTAAAATCTAAAACATGTTTACCATGCCACTATTTTGTACCTCATGGCATGTTTACCCTGCAAATCTTTCTAGCAGTAGTTATAGTTTCCATGAGTACACATGAAACCCTCAGCAATAAAAACGATTGAATTTACTTTACAAATAGTACCAAGTTTGTGATATTTTTTATTTCTTAGCCATCAAGAGACTACAACAAGTAAACTTAAATTATTTTTCCATGTGCCATTGTTCATGATTTTATAAATTGTTCTGTTTGTCACAACAGGGTTTTTCTCTGTTGCCCTACGTGCCCAGGATATGTTATGTTTTAAGTGGCCATGTCTTCTGGATTGCCACCTGCAGTAGGCAGCCAAGTCTTTCCCTGTGTTTCTATTCCATTTGGGCTCTCAAGCGGCTCTGTTTATATTATGTTTCTGAATCCTGAACTAAATTCTACTTACTGAACTACCATTCCAAGAGAGAGAGAGAGAGAGAGAGAGAGAGATTCATTCTATAATTTCTGTGACTCTAGAGAACCCTGACTAACACAACTCTTTTATGGTAGCCATCTACTTCCTCCTGTTCTTAAACTCTTTCAGCTGCCTCTTCCACAATGATCCCAGCACCTTGGGAGGAGGGGGATGTGATACAGCTGTTTCTATTTGTGATATAGGTTTCATCTAAAGATATGGTCACTGTACAGTCACTTAGTCTTTGAACTGTCCAGAGCAGTTCTCAATATTAATTACCATCTATTCAACAAAGAACCTGTCTAAATGAGCTTCCAGAGCTACACTGCTCTGTGAGTACAACGAGCAGTGGTTAGGACTCAGTTTGTTCTACTAACAGAGGAAACGTAGGAGGTTCTTCCCTAGAGCAATTGCCTCCCTAGTCATAAGTTCTGAGCCCCAAAACTGGGTAAGATATGGCTTTGATTTTTGTAGAATAGTAAGGACCTGCTGGTACTTGATACATGCCAGGAAGAGGAGAATTAGTTTTCATTAAAGGTGGGGTCACTGGTGGGTCTATGCCCCACTGCCTAGTCACAAAAAGAAGGTGTGAGAATGTCACTGATGGGACATGATGGATACAAAGCTGAGTGAGTATGGCATGGAGGTGGATCGGGAGTGACTGGGAGATGTATGAAAATGTTCAGAATACAGTATATGGAATTCTCTAGGATTTAACAAAACTATTTTATAGCATGCCTATCAGAAAATACCTGTTAATTGAATAGGTACTCAGTGGAGAATTTTTATGTTCTTAATTCTAACCAAAATTTAGAGTAGGAGCTGATTATATAAAGAAAAGTGCTTAGCATCCTTCTTTTAAAAATAACACTAAAGTTTAATTTCAGTAAAATTGTGAGTCTTGGAAGATGACATCTCTCTATTTCTTTTTAACAGGAAAAGTAATTTGAGTTGATTTGCCAAAGAATTTTGTGAAAAAGAAAGATGTTCCTAACTTTCCTGGAAAGACCATCTGGCATATCTCATCCATGTTATGTGTTATTTCAAGCTACAGGCATTAGTCTCTGACTAAAAGGAAGGGATTTGGGGTAAAGAACCAAATCCCAAATGAGTTGTTTCAACTTTTACTTTTCAATTTTGTCCCAATTCATTATTTTTCCATTTACAATTCAGTTATTTTTATTTTTTGAGAATATATTTTTATCATTTCTCTTTTCCAATTCCTCCCACCAAACCCTCCCATGTAACCCATTTGCTGCGCTCTTATGAACTAACAACCACTTTTTCATTAATTGTTGTCTCTTACACCCCCCCAACACACACAAAAAACTCCCCCACCCCCGCCACACACAACCACAATCCTGAATATATATAAAATATCCTGTTCAGTCCATATAATGTTCCTAGTATTATGTTTTCCGGGCTGAACATTTGACATTAGATAACCAGTTGGTGTGCTTTTCATAGGGGAAGAGAATTTCTGTTGCTCTCAGAGATCTTTTGCTGCCTATAGTTCTTTGTGTAGACTTGAGGGCCCATGAGATTTCTCCCTTCCATTTTAGTGTGTCCATTGCTTTTATTCTTGTTCAGGTCATGTTTAGGCAGCCACAATGAATAGAATTCACAAGTGTGGCTTCTGACATTTGTAGAACCTAGAATCTCACAGCTAACTTGCTGTTGCTTTGGTTTTCACAAATTTTCTAACCTATCTTCTGTAATTCTTCTTGAGTCTTGGATACCAGGTTTGTGGTGCAGATTAATGAATTAGGACTGGACTCCACTAATTTTATGTATGTTTATAGATTCAAAACTAAGTTTATCAAAGTTTTAAGGTGACAATTTACCTTGTAGTTTACAAAGTTTTCCAGAATATAAAGTTAATTTTGTTGTATATCTGCTTGTGACAAATCACTCTAATATGCAGCTGCTATTAGTGGTCTATAAAAACTTTACTGAAACATATAGTTTTAAAGGAACTAACAGGCTTATAATTGTATGTTCAGTAGACATGATCTGAACAGAATATCAGAAAATATATTTTAAAATCTCAGGTAGATATTAGAAATTCTATCCAATCAGAAAGTTCTTTTGAAAGACTCCCATTATATATTTCTATTTTCTATTAACATTTTCTCTTATGTTTAATATATGTCCCTACATATATATTTATTGTTTCAAAATTTGCTGTGTTTTGTTTGTACTGAAGTTTTAGTTTATATTAGGGTATTGTGGTGAATAAAATATTATCTTCTTCAGTTTTCTGATTTACCAAACATTTTCTACCCAGGTAGTTAATATATGAATCATTTTCCTCAAATGGTTGGTTTTTCTGTTTGTTTGTTTGTTTTTCTCTTTTGGTTTTTACGAGACAGGGTTTCTCTGTGTAACTTTGGAGCCTATCCTGGCACTCGCTCTGGAGACCAAGCTGGCCTCGAACTCAGAGATCTGCCTTCCTATGCCTCCCAAGTGCTGGGATTAATGGCGTTCACCACCAACGCCCGGCTTCTCAATTTTTTAAAGAGGACAGTCAGACTCCACAGAGAACATTCCCCAAATCTTTTAATTAAATGTAACACAGAGAATATAACAAAATAAACAGCACAGAAGTATGGAAAGTCCCAGTTAAATCACAGGTTTGACAAATCATAATTTGGAGAGAATAAAGGTCACCATAGGAAAGAGAATCTGGCTAGGTGTCCATGGTCCCTTATGAAAACACTAATTCCATTTGTGGGGCCCTAGTTACTGCACACATTTTTGTTTTCTAATACTATAATAATCTTGGAGGTTGGGATTTCAATATGGCCTGTGAAGACAACAAATATTAAAGCCATACATATCAAAAACAAGTTCAAAAGAAGTCATTTGTGTCTTTTGGAACAAATAAATAAGCCAGCTCTGCGAAACACCAGTGGATGAAGTGAATTCACCCCGAGAGCTTCTAATAGGCTGTCAATTTTACTGCAGCTAACTAGCTGAGTCACAATGGAACATCATGTGCTTTAAAAATCAGAACAGAGTTTCTAGAATTTAACTCTATTTCATATGAACAGACATATGAGAATAAGTTCATTGTTTCCAACTACTTTATAACAACTCTCGATTGTGTTCATTTGTTATTTATTTCATGTTCAGACAGCTATTGATGTTACATTCTGTTTCTAACTAGTACAAACTGTACTGTGTTGCACACATGGCTTTCCTTGTGGCCTGAACGGCTTTCTTGAATAACACAAATGTGTGATCTGTAGAGCAAACATGGAATTCATCATTTGTACAGAATTCATCTGAGAATGATGGGGCCTTGATAATTATTATACTAAAATACTACCAATCTGGATAAATAAAAGTAAGTGTTTGAATTACATACTTACTTTTGGCATTATGAAACGGTCTCATATTGTATGAGGAGACTCTTTTCCCTACATTACTAATGATATTTTGCATCTTTACAGTCTACTTTTGTGTCATGAAAAAATCAGCATTCTCTGCATATCTATGTGTGGCCACTTATTTGCTAGTGATATAGGTATGCTTTTTTATTTGTAATTCGAAGCTTTAGTTCATTTTCCCATCGTCAACATCGATTTGTCTTCATGTTTATATAAGGAGAATTTCCTTTCATGCTCAGCTGTTTATTAACTTATTTTGTAACTAAAAATCCATAATTTTCATTTAATGAATTAACTAGTTTTTTTATCTTTTAAGTTGAATACTATATGTAGCTTGACTAAGAATTGTTTCCCAATTGTAAGGTAACAAGACATTCTTTAACATTCTGTCTCTTGAGCTGTATGCTTTCCTTTTATATAACATAGAATATAATTCTCCTGGACCTTAATATTATAATTAACAGTAAATAGGAACCCAATATTGTCACTTTCTCCATATCAAAAGCCTTATTTGTGGACAGAGTCCTGAGACTTTTCTGCCAAGTATGTTTGCATCCTTTTGGTTAATTTCCTCCTGCTTCTACTCTCTCTCAGTACTTACTGAGTACGAATCAAATACAATAAGATAATAGGAGGCACATGATTATATGAAGACCATGCTGTGAGTGGGACTAGGTCTCTGCAGTTTAGGAGTGTGCCGCCTGACAGGTTTTGGTTTGTATCTGTACTTCCTGATTAATTAGCATGGGAAGACACAGGGCAGAAGGTAAATAAGAAAGGACAAAAAAGAAAGTATCATTTCCATTATTAGTTGATTAACAAATTTCTTGTTGGATTTTTTTTATTTCATGACTTATAGTTTATTTTTCAACCTTATTGTAATCAACCAAGTGATACTATTCCCCTTTGCATATGGTGTCAAAAAATGCAATAGTGGATTTGATTTCTCCCATAAACTTTCAAGCTATTGTCAAATATTTTACTTATATGTTATAACGCAAAATTATGTATTTTTTATTTTTATCCACACATTACATTTCTTGGACTGGTGTTATAATTAAGAGATAACGTGTACATCATCATCTCTATCCACTGTTTGCAGTTTTATTCATTTTCATAGTTATATATTTTCTTCCAGGACCATTCCCTTTAATGTATCTGCCACTGCTGTTTCTGTGTGTCTGATAATGTATTCCTTTTGTCTCCACTGCCAAAGATGCTTTCACTGAGCAAAGCATTTGGGTTTCAGTAAATTAAAGGCATCCCCCACTGTTATCTGTGTCCTTGCTTCTGGTAGACATGCCATTTTTTAAAAATAATTGTGATCTGTCCATAATACTTTTTTTGGCTAACTTTGGAATGATATTTCATTTTCAAGCAAGTTAATTATTGTATGTTGTGATGTGTTTTCCTTTAATTTGTTATCTATGGGCTATTTTTTACTTGTTTCTGAACATTGATAACTGTCATCATATGAAAAAATTTTTCATCGTTGCTCGTTCAAATGTTTCTGTCTCCCTTCTATCCCCTGCTTCTTTAGGAATTCTACTATATATGTGTCAGTTGGTGTGAAGATTTTCCAGAGCTATATCCAGAGCTATATGATGTTTAGTTTATGTTTTTTTTTTAAACCAGATCATTGCTATTGCCATACATTCAATTCCTTTTATTGTCTTTGGAAGTGTCTGGTACATGGTTAATCTCATGGAGTATACTTTTATTTTGGAAATGTTAATTTGTCTCTAGAATTCAAAGAGTATCTAAAAATGTCCTCCATGTTTTAGTCCTGTCTCTATCCATTCTCCTGACTACTTTCATGACTATTTTTATTAGATACTGTATTTTGTGGGTATAGTATATAAATTTGTTGGATGCTGATATTTGCATATCTCTGTAAATGTTTTCTTTATTTTTTGTTCATTTGCAAACATTCTATCCCTTTCCTTTTGACATTTATTCAAGGACAAGTATTACCTCCTATGATATTGTGGATATTTCTTTCTTTTCTTTTTTTTTGGTTTTTCGAGACAGGGTTTCTCTGTGTAGTTTTGGAGCCTATCCTGACACTTGCTCTGGAGACCAGGCTGGCCTCGAACTCACAGAGATCTGCCTGCTTCTGCCTCCTGAGTGCTGGGATTAAAGGCGTGTGCCACCAACGCCCAGCTGTGGATATTTTTTTCAATGTTTGATAAACTATGGCATGTTTCTACTTTACTTGATTGTAATACTAGCAATTCATGGCTACATTGATATCTGGAGGGGGTATTTTGCTTCTTTTATATAATTCTTTCATCTGTCTTCAGTATTTTACTCACTCATGTGTACTAATTAATATTCAACAGACTATAAGATTGTCTTTTGAATGTATTGGGAGATTTTCTGTGCATTTTTTTCCCATCTGGATAATTCTTTTCACAGAGTTGTAGCCAGAATTCCCAGAGTTCTTATGTGTGGCATATATTATTTTGGAGTTTTGTTTATTCTTTGCAAACTTAACAATATTATCTAATGAATATATTAGAAGATAAAGCTATTCTATTTAATGTACAGTGGCTAAAAGTATGACATCAGTCTAAATTCTTTAATAACATTTGCTTTTTTATTAGCATTTGAGAACTATCCAAAATGTATAGTAAAACAAATAATAAAACAAAATATTATAATACAACAAGAAAAAAATTGGAAGAGACATCACTTTTCAAACAGTCCAAGGAAAAACAAAAGCAAACAATGACTAAAATGTCGATATAATTGATAATTTTTAAAGCATAGGTGCACTGGAGATAAACAATTTTTGCTCAGTTTAAGTAACATTTGCCTTCACAAGTTGAAGGCAATCTAATATTACATTTTACTCATGATATCATTCAATAAAAATGCAAAGTGTCTCCTATCTATTCTTCTGTAAATATTTAGACTGAGTATAATCATGAAAAAGTCAAATACTGAGTTTGAATGTTTTATGTAATAAAATATCACATTATGTTAAATATTTAGTTTTATTTTTTTGTTTTTGTACACAAAGACAAATAAAGAAATCCAAGAAGAGCTTCTATAAAAAAATGAAGATAAAATTAGGAAGTCAATAGCAAAGGCTGAAACTTTACTACTATGCCAAATTTTTTTGAAAGCAGTTTTAAATTTATTTGAAACATAACTGAAAAAGTTATACAAAGGCTCAGTATTATACAATATGACATGTAATATTATTATCTTCACATTATCATGTGGAATAGTGTTCTTCTTGGAGCTATTTCTTCCAAAAACTTTTTACAACCTAACAAAGAACTCTTATAATAGCTATAATATCTTTGCAGATAGCCAGGAAAGGAGTGAGGGAATTATAACAAGGCATCATGTTCTCTGTTGATGAAGATTAACAGAGTATGCAGTTGTTCTTTGTGTTAACTCATTTTTCAAATAAACAGTTGTGGGGAGGACTTTCAGTAAAACTAGTTTGCTTTATGAGCAAGTTTTAGTAGTTCTTTCAGAAGTTTTGGGTAAGAATATTTTGAAATAGTCTAAAATATTGGTTGCCAATTATGGTAGTTTCTGACTAATTTATATATGCACATAAACCTGAAAATATAGTTTTAGATATTCTAAATTTTGTATGCTTCTATAAACATGAATACAATAAAATACGTGATAAAATATCACCAAATTATAGCAAGCTGTATAATGAAAAATGCATCATGAACAGTACAGTTTATCCTAAATTTTAATAATATTATGACATTAGAATTTTATTGCAATACTTATCAAACAAGTAGTTAGATTAAAAAATGTCAGCGTACATGGGTACATATAACTAGCAAAAATACAAAGTGTGGATTTAGACCTAGCTCCTTCTTTTGATAATTCAAATGATCACTATCTATACCTCTGCTACTTTTGAGTCTCTCTACATAATCAGGAATCAAGAGTACTGGTGTTTTGCCTAGCATCCCATTGCCAGTAGTCAAAGTTCACACAGTCAGGACAGATGTCAAATATTTATTAAATTTATGAGAAAATTGACAAAGTCACCTTCTTTTATGGCAGTCTTTTATTTTGATCATGTTCTTTCTGGAATAGTTTTCTCTTGTATCTTCTATACCTATATTTATTTTTCCCACATGACTAAAGTAGTCAAATACGACTTAAGCATCTCTCTGTGATTAAGATGGGCTTAGCTCTATGATTTATAGCACCTTTAAGGGTCATGGAGATTTAATGGCACATGACCAAGGAGGAAGGATATGCTGATCTTGACAATATATCTAAGTGTATCTTTGGAAGTTGCATAGAGAGCTAATAAATTATGCTGTCTATAGCATATAAAATGTGTCGGGAACACAAAGTAGAATTAAATTGGCCTTCCTCATGACTATATTATTTCTGAATATGGAATCATTTTTTTTTTCTGGAGAAAAAGGTAACATGGCTTGGAAGATGAGGAGTAAATAAGAGTCCACACAAGTACAGTCTAGCAGTATTTATTTTGGCAACTTTTAACACAAAGTGAGTCAAACAACTGTGCTGGTTCTTTTCAGCATTTTTGACTATTCTGTGCAATGACTTTCTATTTCAAGTAGGTCAAATACTGTGACAAGTGCTGCTTTTGGAGTTTTTGTTTTGTTTTGTTTTTTTGTTTGTTTTGTTTTTTTTTTCCCTCCAAAGGCAGAGAGACTTGCCAGTGAAGCTCCAATGCAATGACTTGTACCTACATGATTGCATCTGGTACACTGCCTTCTTAAGTGTGAGTTCTAGAGTCAGCTACACATTTACAAAAATTAACTTTGGGACAAAAGAGTTTAGACATTTCCTTAATGTTACCTAATGACAGTGCCACAATTGAAACATATTTCTGTATAATGCAAAAGCCTCAGTCTTGTGTTTTACAGTCAAATATATGAACATCTAGGGGTAGCCAGTTGAGTCCTTCTAATCTAACCCACTGTTCCTTCAGAAGTAGTGCTCTGCTCTGAAAACCCCAAGGTCATTATGTTTTGGAAATGGTGGTGCCATGAACTCATTGAGTTCTGAGAAAACCTTTAGAAAAGAAGCTGTTCCTTTGCTTAATTCAGCACTTCCCGAATGACATTTAAGCAGGCTTTTTTTTTTTTTTTTAATGTAGCATATTCTTGGAAACCGTTCTTTGCAAGAGGGAGCTATAAATGTTCCTAGCCTTTACTTTTCTTTTGTAATCTCCTATTTATCTTCCTTCCTTTTTTCTTATTCTGTTGCATTTTTATCACTTTTCTTCTAACGTAGATCTGTATTTCGGGAAGACATTTCTAATATGGCCATATATCCTTTCTTTATCTTTATGTTGTAGTTGTTTTCTTTGCTAGAACATACTTAGTACCTTTTATGTAGTGAATTCATATTTATATAACAATTCAAATATATCTCCTGTGGAGCATCCTGGCTCTTTTCAACCTCCTACCAGCATACATTCACATGCATACAGCCAAATACATTATAAAAATGCAAAAATTGCCATTAATATGCATCATTAATGAGTATTAACTGCATTTAAACCAATCTTAAATAATCATAAATTGGGCAGATAAATGGCTTAGCACTTGCTGGCCTTGCAGAAGACTCGAATTTACTTCCCATAATCTATATTAGCTGACTCAAAACCATCTTTAGCTCCATCTTCAGGAGACCCAACACCACTTTTGAACCTTTGAATTCTATAGGATCTGCACTCATATTAATATACCATATATATGTGTACATATGTATGTATATATGTACATATAAATAATTCATAATAAATATTTTTAAATAAAATCTCATTAAATGCTTGTAATGATCATTATTAACTCTTGTTTTCCTGGAGAGAACATAGCATTCCTCTGAAAAAAGAAAAATCTTCCAGAGATGTCTACACATCCTGATTGAGTCTTTTACTCAATCTCTCTTGAACTGATTCCAGTCAGGCTAGCCCCACCACTCACCAGTTTCTTTTTTTCCACTTCTCCAGTAGCATTTCTAAACTAGCATTTGATGATGCCCCAAAAGGAAAAAGCCCAGTTCCAAGTTGCCTCAAACTTTCTGCATTGGAAATCCAAACTCCTTTCTTCTCTTTCCTTCTAAGACATTGTGTTTTTTAAAGTTTTTCTTTCATGTCACTAGGACTTATTTTGACCATTTTTCTGGCCCATGCTGGCCTTTTCTGATTATCACATTGATAATTCATGGTGATCACATGTTTTTGTCCATTGAACCTCTTAGCACCTTACCTGGCTTTAAATGACAGCTCAATTATTTTCCAATTATTAGCAGGTAACAATCAAATGTAAAGTTATTTTGACTTAAAGTTATATTTTTTCTCCATGGTTCAAACCATCAAAATACTTAAACTCACTTATTGCCTAAGCCTCTGTGTTCTCATCTCAAACATGTTTGTATACAAGATAAATTAAGTCAAATGGGTCCTCTACTTTGAAAATTCTATGACTTCTTATCTTAAAGATTCAGAGCCGGAGTCATTATTCTCGCTATCAAGACTAACATATCATTGCTAAAGGAAAAGATGTAACATAGTATAATAGTTATATAAAAGACGGTGAAAGTTCTTAAAAACAAGTAACACTAAAGGAGGATAAACTAGATATTCCAAATATCCCATTTCTGAGTTTATGATCCAAGGGAATAAAAGAGAAAAAGTCCCCATCTTTACTGAAGCACTATTCACAATAGCTAAGACACACTATCAAAAAAAAAAAAAAAATCCTCACTAACAGACTAATGCATGAAGAAAATGTAGTCTGTCTACAAATGGAATGCTTTTCAAAAAACAAAACAAAACAAAGCAAAACCAACCTCCCCACTTGTAGGAATAAGAATGGAACAAAAGACATTTTTCCCCCCAGGAATCATGTCAAGCATAGAAAGACAAGTATCTTGTACATTCACTCAAATTTAGAAAATAAAGCAAACTAATCCAAGAGTAGTGATGTTTAATCCCAGCAGTTGGGAGGCAGAGACAGGCAGATCTCTGTGAGTTCAATGTCTGAGTGGTAGAACAACCAGAGCTACATAGTGAAATCATGTCTTGAAACAAAACAACAACAAATGAGTGTGTGTGTGTGTGTGTGTGTGTGTGTGTCCCAAAGTAGTAAAAGCACTATTAGAGAAGGGCAAACACGTTGTGAGGAGGAAAGGTGTGTGAAATTAAGGAATTCTATTGGTTAGGTAGATGTATTTCAAGGATGATATCTGCATGTATAAAAAGATCATATGGTCATACTGTAACCCATTAATACATATAATTAATATGTATTAGCTATAATAAAACTAGCATTTATGACACAAAGATGCAAAAAAGTATAGATGAATATGAATATTCCAGAACAATCTAGGCCTTCCAAACATCTTCTCAGGTTAAAGAGCTCTACATAAAAATGAGAAGAACTTGATGGAAAGCTACTCACTCCATTCACTTCCTATTCCCAGCATGTGTCAAAAACATTTAAGGAGGAAAACAAAGACAAGACTTGAAATTGGATAACTGAGTAGAATAACTAGCTATCTTAGATGCCTCTTACTACACCCTACGTCTTCCCCTTTGCTAAGTATCCATTTTTTCCATGTATTTTTAAAGCATAACTTCAAAGTCCATAAATTGTAGCCACCCTCTTCTGGTAGGCAGTGTTTTGGAAAAGACACAGATGCCTTTGCCACACACACTACAAATTCATATTAAGAAAGAGTTTAAAATTCCATTAATGTTCTAGGAAAATATGATTCAGAACAGTATTTCATTTGGCTATACTCTAGATTTTTTACCTCAAAAAAGAGTAAACTGGACCTTTTCAATTTCCTTAGTGGATTTAAAATGTAACTCTATTACTATATGCATCCATTTTATGTTTTGACTAATTGCTCTAGTCTTTCAGGGTCTTGAAAATTGTATTACATAGTAGCTAAAGCCATCCCTAGATTTGTTGGCATGCTTTGTATGTGACTGAAGGAATGGGTGTAATGATTTCACTAGACTCAAGATAAATGATAAATGGGTGTTTTATTGGGGAAGAACTTACACAGAACAATAAAGAACTGCCTCAGCCTTTTGTCTGCCCTTCAGTTCCAATCTGCAATGAGAGAGAGAGAAAGACAGAGAGAGAGACAGAGAGAGAGAGAGAGAGAGAGGCAGAGAGACAGAGACAGAGACAGAGACAGAGACAGAGAGACTGTGCCTAATGCTTTCCTCTTTCCATTTCTATCCACACAGGAAGTCACACCCAAAGTCTCAAGTGTTGAGAAGTCCTTTGTGAGTGAATTTGAGATTTGTCTATCTCTATTATCAGAATTTGTGCATAGAAGTTACTGGATAAATTAATGAGTAACGAAAATTCTCATAGTTTCACCTTAAAAATGGAGTTCTGTTAAAAAAAAAAGGTTTTCAGCTTTCTTTGAAATCATTGTAGGAAGCAAATTGCTAAAAATGACTCACAACAGTCTGGAGGAAGAGGGAAGCCAGCGTCTCACTTAAAATACTATTTTAGCTTCATGAACATATGGGCTATGTCAATTTTGTAACCAAAAGAAAATTTCAACCTTACAAACACAACTGCAAGTCGTTGTGATTTCTCCTCTTTTCTTCCTTTTATAAAACACCTTTGCATTTCTTTTGGAAATGTCAGAAACAGTATTTCATTAACACTCATAAGAGAGGACTAGTATTTGGAGTACCTCCCTTAAAATTACATGGATGACAAGCTGCAGTAAAATCATGTTGTTTCTCAATACCTGCATACTCTCACCTGAATATTCTGCATGGAAATTCTCCTTGTCTGATACTCATACATTTTTGGAGTATAAATGTCTTGAGGTCACTCATATCTGCCTTCTCATCACCAGAGACAGATCCATTGTTTGGTTGTTCTTGTAGTATTTAAGCAAATTCCTACTAGGAAAGCCTCTTCAGTAAAGAGTAGTGTCCCTGCACATAAACTGAGTAATTAGCTTCAAAGACAAACTGAAAAATTCAATGAAATGAGAATACAATGACATTGAATGGTATATAGGATCTTTATTAATTGAACTCTAAACTAGCTCTTGTGGTTCTTATTTAGCCTACTAGAAAAAGGTCAATGGAATACCAATAAATCCTCTTGGGTTTGTGAATTAGTTTTCAAATTGCTAATGTTGAGTAAAAATGGATTGAATTTATTTACAATCCAATAGCAAAGGAAACATTACTTGTTTTTACTCAACCATTTATGGTTACAGGAAAAACATTGGCTATGAAAATTGCAAGACTTTATAAAAGTTATAGCCCATTGGGAGTATAACATATTTTCATGTTTTATCATAAGATGTTATAAGTACTTGCTAATTAAAATTATGAAAATATTATTTAATTTAAATCTACTATGGTCTTAACCCCTTTGATGCAGTGGTGAAGCATTATAATGAGAGTGCATTACAGTACAAGCTAAACTACAAGAAATCCTTTGGCAGAATATAAAATTTTGGGAGAAGAGAGGGTTTGGGAATAGAATTTCATAATCAAGTTAATGAATTTCATAAGCTTTAAAGAAACACTAAGGGTAAAAATACAGACAAAAGTTCTAAAACTTTCTGAAAATAGAATTTGAAATGGTAGACATACTTGTGCAACTGAGATGTGGTTGGAGTAAAAACAAGACTAAAAGAATGGATGCTGGTTTAATCTGAAGAACATCCTGTTGTTTCCACATTCAGCCTAGGAGACTTTAGCCTAAGCATTGAGTATCCAAGGGATGGTCTGTGTTTTGAAAGGAGGAGCAGAGTTTTGTGAAATAGCATTGACAAGAGAGAAGGTGTAAGACATATGATTGTCCCAATAGAAGTGACAGTGTGAGCCTCTCCAAGTGGGATTGAAAGAAACAGAGAAACTTGTAGCAAGTAAGAATTGAGATTTAGTCTTTAAATGAAAGTTGAAGTGGTTTGATTTTAATTTTTCTGCTCCCCAGCTTCTCCCTGATTCTTTTTCCCTTCCCCCTCAACTTTCTATTCCTTCTCTCTCTTTCTCCCCCTCTCCCACTCACTCAAAAAATGAAAAATAGAAAATAAAACCAACTAACAAAAACAGGAAAAAAGCACAAAAATCAAAGGTTGGAACAACCATAAAACTCTGAAAACATACTTCTGAATAATGTTATCCAGCCTGAGCGAGTTACATTTAGAAATATATGTATTGACATATAGTCATGCAACGACACCTAATGGTAAAAGAAGACATGTATGTGAAAGAGTAAGGAGGGCCATTTGGGAGGGTTTGGAAGGAGAAAAGGCAAGGAATATATGATGTCATTTTAATATAATATCAAAAAATAGAAGAAAATTTTAAAAAGAAATACCCAAAGGAAACAAAATAAAACTCTGCAGTTTTGTGTCAGTCAATTACTCCTGGCCATGGGGCTTGCCTTGGAGTGTGATTGATATTCCAAGTGACACAGCATGGAGAATCCTGATTTTCTTTTTCTCAGTAATCTTTTCCACCTAGCTTCTTGGTTGTGGGTGGGATTTTTGTCTCAAAATCTCAGTACTGGGCTTTGTTATGAATCTGTACAGGTCTTATGGGTATTCTCACAGTCTCTGTGAGTTCATATGTTTATCAATCCTGTTATGTCTGGTAGAGGCTGTTTCCTTGCCATCATCCAATTTCTCTGGCTCTTACAGTCTTTCTATGCCTCTTCAACAGTTATCCCTGAGGCCAGAGGACATTGAGTTGATAAAATGTCTCAGTCTCAAAAGCTAGGCTCACAAAGAAAAAGACAAACACATTAGATTTTAAACAGAACATTCTAAGTCCCAAAAATTAATGCCAACACACACACACACACACACACACACACACACACACACACACACACACACACACACACACCATCTTAGGAGAAATCTTAAGAAAATAAATATATTCACTTATTGTATGTTCGATTCAATTATTGTGATGGACATTTTTCTCATTGGAAAAAAAGAAACATTTTCCTTCCACACTCTCCCTCCTTACCTAATCACCATCTAAGAAATTCATCTATCTCTTTAGCCTATATTGAACTCAAAAGAAGGAGTAGCTACACGATTCCTTAGAAGGATCACTTTTTAATTTGCTTCAGTGAGCAAAGGGTGACACATATTACCCTATTCACTGGAATGGCAAAGTAATAACTACACATTAGAATTTTTCCAAGAACTAATTTCAACTTAATTAAAAAATAAAGCTTGATACCAGTCATTAACCAGACCAAGAAAATAGGACCCTTTATTACTTCTTGAGAAAATTGCCTGATGCTTGTTTCTTTTCCCTTTTATTTAAATCCTAAGATCTGCCATTTCCTTAAGACATTTTATAAGACTCAGAATTTGGTGGCCAGGCATTTCTTTTCAAGATATTTAAATTAGAGGAGTAAAAGATTGCTCAGTGGTGAAAATTGAGAATATTGTTCTTTCAGAGAGAACCCTACTCTGGTTCCCAACTTCGGAAAACTCCAGCCTCAGAGGGTCTGATAATCCACTTCTACCTTCTGTGTGCAACTACACACACACACACACACACACACACACACACACACACACACACACACACACAAACCCACACATGAAACTTTAAAAGGAAGAAGTGCTATTCAAATTCTCTTTCTCAAGATTTGTGAGATGGTTCATGAATCTACTTTATAGATATGGCAATGCTATAATCATCTTTAATTTAGAGTACTGTTAAGATTTCACTTGCCATAATTACATATGGTTCTTTGGATTTGAGCTGCAAGCCACTGGATAGATATAATTGGGTCCCTTACTCAAAATACCAAAGAGTAATTTTAAGTTTATATTCTTCTCCTTCATCTAGCTTCATGGAAAATGTGTGCCTCTTCACATAAGCCAGTGAATTTTCATATGGGAACATACTTTGAGACAACTAATATGTGACTTTGATGGTGAAAACAGTGAGCAAGTCCAAGAGAATAAATAGATTGCAGGACCTAGGTTTCTTTGTGAAAAGTAACAGGAGATGCATATATTACCCACTCTCTGTCTGGCAACCTATATTCTCAGTAAACAAGATCAGCCTAAAGGCTTAAAAGGTGCAAGAGAATAGAATGTTTGAGAAAACTACAAGTGATGACACATATGATGACTTCATGTTCAATCACAACAAATTTTATTTATATCTTTATCTATACCTTATCCTTCTGTCCTCTATCTTATATCATCTGTGTGCCTATCATCTATTCATCTATTGTCTATCTATCTTCATTCATCTATTTATCCTCATCTACCTATGTATCATCTGTCTGTTTATATATCCATCCATCTATTTATCTATCTTCTTATCATCTATCATGTATCAGGATGAAGATAGATGTAGAGGTCTTTCTTAAATATATCCTTTCTTCCAGTTTAGCGATTTCATCTTCCAATTCTTATGTTGCCAGTTTTTTTGTATACAGGAACTCAACATTACAGGATTCCATTATTCCACAAGAGATCTCCTTACTCAAATCCTTATTAAATTCATGAGGGACCCATTAATTTTCCAGGTCTGCCTTAATAAATAGTACATAACATAGTGTATTAAAACAATTCTATTATCTCACAATTCTTCAGGATAGAAGTAGCCCCTAGGAACTCTCCACTTTCCCTTTCCTGGGCCTCTGAAAGTCGCCAGTCATCAGTCATCCTTGAGGTGTGCATACCTCTGTCTCTTTCCAATCTTCATTTACTCTTTTTCTGTCTCTAAATCTCTGTCTTTACAAGAACATTAAATAGTAAATTTAGGGACCATGGTAATCCAATGTTTCATCATCATCATCTAAGCTTTACTGAAGTTGTTTTGTTTTCCTTTTTTTCGCTGTGGTAGTGATAACACCAGGGTTCTAGTCATGCTAGACAAACACTGTACCACTGAGCTGCATCCTCTGACACACTGAAACATTCCTGATAAATAAGAGTTGTATAGATTTAAGGTATATTCACTGACATTGTGTAAAATGATTACCATAATCAAGCTGATTAAAATGACTTCTTAACTGGATTACATGATTAAAATCCTTATTTCCAAAGAAACTTAATGCCCTGTTAACAGGACCTGTGGAAGAAGACTTCAACACGAATTTTGTAGCAGATATAATTTAACCCTCAGTAGGGTATTCATTGTATGTAGACATTTAGCAGTAAAATCAGTTACTATAATTTCCATGTGTATTCAATTTGATAAAACTCTAATGTTCATTAAATATGAACACTAAGAATGTTCATTAAATATCCAAACATTTTTAGATGGCATAGCACATAATTAGTACAGTGCAGGGACCAAGACATTCTTATATCTTCTTGTATTTTAGTCGATTTCTTTTAAATTGATATGTAAATATGTGTATTTTACAGCATAATTTGATTGTAGAAACAGGCTATTCACAAAACCATCACCTTACTAGTATTGTTTTAGTGATAAGAATTGAGAGTATTATAAAGTTGAAGCATACAGTGTATTAGAGCAATTAAAGTCTTTGTTCTGATTCCATATTGTATGCACTATGGTATACAGCTCTCCTTGCTCACCTCATATGTCGGGTAATAACTGTTTCTATAAGACTCATTTTTAAAAATTTCACATATATAAGTTATCTCAAAGAACTTGTCTCTCAGTACCTAGCATTTTGCACTTAATACAATGCCTTTGGATTGTACCTATGCACACACACACACACACACACACACACACACACACACACACACACACACATGTATATATGGTTTGATGAATCACATGACTCCTTTTTTCACTCTGTATTATACACCATTGTAATATACCACATTTTTTTTAGACAGCAAAGATGGGTTTATTTTAGTTTAAATCTGGAAAGGGCTCTCATCAGACACAGGCTGTTGTTAGCGTTGTGTGAGTATGGGGCTCACGGAGGACTGGAAGGCAGTGTGGTTCCACATGCTAAGGCATGTTGGGATGGTGTTAATGCTGTAGACCATGGGAGACTAACTTGGGAACACTGAAACTGTTGGCCATAGGAAAGAGAGTCTACTAAGGTTGGAATGTAATTCTAGGCAGGCAGGGGTTGGAATGGGGTGGCCTCCAAGTCATGCTTTTGTTCTCCCTGCCATTGATAACTTTTACAAGTATTTATGTCTGCCCCTTGTCCTTATTCCCTGTGTCAGGATCCATTATGGGCTCCAGAGATGTGCTAATACAACCAACATCAAATTCAGCACTGCATGCCACATTTTATGTCTTTAGATTTCATGCATAAAGACCATACTTGAAAAATATATATAAAATTGTGGACAATGATGCAATGACTTTTATAACAGAAAGCGAGTTACACACAAGTGCTTAGGATAAGGTTTGCTTTTTTTCCCTGAATATTTCCTATATATGCATTCTAAAAATAAAGTAGCCTTTTTGAGGTTTGTACCAGGTAACCAATGTTCCTTTGTGCTTGATCACTAGTCAGTATCCATTAACAGTTGTGGCACACTGAGCCTTTGGAAACCTAATACCAGTATAATGTGCACTTTTGCTTATGCAATTTAAATCCTGAATGTCAAGTCTCAGAATGTTTCAAAAGCATACAACTTCATGGAAAAACATAACTTTAGCTTGCTCAGCCTTGATACATGGGGGAAGGGCTTGGTCCTGCCTTAACTTGGTATGCCAGACTTCCTTGATTCCTCAAGGGAGGCCTTGTCCCCTCTGAGGAGTGAAGGGGGGTGTGATGGGAGGGATATAGGAGGAGCAGAAAAAGGGAAGGGAGGTGGAACTGAGGGTGGTGTGTAAAATGAAGATTTTATATAAAATTTTCATTAAAAATGTGATACTTTCTTTTTCCTTATGTCCCATGAGTTAGATTTCAGCTCTGTATTAAACTTGTCTTACATTATAAACAATAGGACACTTTTCAAGTTTTTGAAAAGTTTTACTATAAATTATATATTATCAACACAGAACCCAATCCACTAGAATTTAATGTGTAAATTAGATCTAAAATTGCAATGGACTTCTTATTTGTCTCTCCCACAGTGTTCTTTATTTGTTTTGGGATCTAGAATTTAATAAGAAACCCAATTTTTAAAATTCTTCATCATTAAAACAACTATCCATGAGAAGAAACATTATTTCAAATTAAGTTGGCTTAGTGGTTATAGAGCATGTAATTAAAATTTCTGTTAAGTTTTGTGTATCTTTTTATAAATAGCAGAACATACTCTATTAGATTTAATTTTTGTTTCCTTAGTTTTTAATATTGGCTATTGAACCCCAAACCACCCTATAAGCATTATATGCACTATGCCTCAGACCCTATATATTATTTTGAAATGGTTTTCCAGATACTATTCTAAATGAAAATTCTATGATTAGTATATAAAAATTTTTATTTAATTGTTTCATGTAAAGCATGTAAAAATAAGTATTAACCTATTAAAATGAGATCAAAGGCTATCTAACAAAATCCCTGAAGCCAAACATAGAAAACCCCTCTTCTACTTGTTGAGTGAGTAAGAAGTGAGGTCTTTACTATTGCTTTTGGGTGCTGCCCTGAACTTGAAGGTAAAATTTTATTGCTGAAGATTCACACACTTAGGACACAGGACTTGTAGGAACTGAACTGGAACTGACCTACAAGCCTCCTCCCTGAAGACCAGCTCCCATAGCATGTAAGCTGCCAAGAGAGAAAATCAATAGTCCTCCAAAGCTGTGAAGCCTATATAACACAACAATGACCAGCTTCCAAGACATCTCTGATAGTGGCACTTTTATCTTGGGCATAACCAACCACTGTCTAATTGGACTTGATTTCTGTTCATTCAGAGTGAATTCATGCCTGACACTGCAGAGGAAAGCAACTGCCATGGCTCAAGGAGTCAGAACTTTAGAGGAGAACCTACTACTGGCATTTCCTTGAACCAATATAGTTACTGATTTTGTTTGAAAGAATCTTATATATACAAACTTGTGGGGCTATCTCCCCCTAATCAAAGTAGTTTCTTTTCACAGCTATTGAAGAACATTATGGAAATTCTCGATTGATCAAAATGGAAAGAGTAAGTGACTGTGAGGTGCCTAGTTACAATGACAACATTTATGACAGAACCCCCAGCTGTCAGGCTCAGGGAACATCATAGAATTCAGAGGACTAGGCGACCTGCTGTGACATATTGTCTTTAAGATTACACAGAAAGTTGTAACCCTGAAATTCCAGCAATATGTTTGCGTAAATATAGCCCACATAATGAAAAACAACATCACTTGACATGCTAATATGGATGGGGACAATTTCACAAAGCCACTCCTGTAAGGATTCAGGCAGTATGCTGGCCTGCCCCTGTTGTCTGGTAGAATGCACTCAGGAAGTACCCTGGTCAGCTCAGATACAAAGGACCCCTTTAAAAGAAAGACCTCTGCCCACTTGTGCTCTCCTTTCCTCCCTCTTTTCCAGTTCTCTTTCCCACTCCTCTCTTTCTCGCTCTCTTTCCCACTGTTTCTCTTGGGCAGACAGGACTTTTTCTGTCTCCCTCTTCTCTTTTGTCCTCTCTGTGTCTCTGTGCCTCTATACTGCTTTTCTCTTTCCTTCCCCCTCCCTCCCCTTTCTAATAAAACTTCTCACTTAAGCTCTGTCTGCCTGGCATGTTTGTCCTGCTGCCTCAGTCACCCTTAATTACCTGCCGTGGAATCTGCCAAGGTCCCCCAAGCAAAGGTTCCAGGCTCTTTATCCCTAGACAATGGCAATCCCTAACAACTACCCTAGACAATGGCAATCAATAGGTACTGAAGACAGACAGACAGACAGACAGACAGACAGACAGACACACACACACACACACACACACACACACACACACACACACACACACACACACTCACAGTTTCTTTATTTTGAATTTACCTAGTTCCATTTTCCAGATGCTTATTCAAAATATATTATCCAAAATTATAAATTCAATAACCATATGAATGAAGAGGAAGGGACATTCAGTCATTGTGGGGAACCACTTTGGCTCAGCCTAACCATTAACCCATTGCATCAGAATTCAAGACCTATCCACTGACTTAACAGTTCCTCAGAGATATAGAACAAAAAAAGAGTTTAGGTTGTATTGATTCAACTCAAGATGCAGTGACCAGAAATTTACTTGTTTTTTACATAGTATAAGTAAAATTGAAACTAAAAATATTCATTAGAGATGTGTAAGCCATAATTTGTTCTACTTAGCCCATTATTCACATTAGATCCTACATTTTAAGAGAATGGAATATTACTGACAGACTTATATGAGCCCCTTTAGGACAACTTCAGTTTTTTTCCTCTTGGCCCGAGAACCTAAAGTGTTTGCCCCCTACCTTTAGAATGCAAACCCTCTACCTTCTGACCTAGAGATGTAGCCTCCTGTATTTTATTCAAAATATGCTCTTATTTAGAAGAAAGTAATTTCCTTGGATCCTTGAATAAAACACATGACTTGAAAAGATGTTTGTAATATACTGCAAGCCCCAGAGGGGAGAGGCTCACTGTCTTAGATTTGTTAAAGACTATGACCAAAAGAGACGTAGAGAAGAAATGATTTACTTCAGGTTACAGTTCTAGGTAGTAGTCCATTATGGAAGGAAGGTAGGGCAGGGATCTGGAAGAGGGAAGCAAAGCTGAGCCCATGGAGGAGTGATGCTTAATTCCTGGACTATTCTCAACATTCCTATCTTCCAAACTCCTACAGTACAGCCCACAGATAACTGAGAACTCAACAGCTTTTCTACCCTAAAGTTTCAAAATACTTTTCTAGTCCTCCCCAAAACAATATGGTTATATTTCTTACAGCCAAACCCCATTTCTAGTAGCGATTTCTGTTTTAGTTAGGGCTTCTGTTGTGACAAAACATCATGAAACTTGGAGAAGAAAGGATTTACTTTAGCTTATAGTTCCATATCGCTGTCCATCATTGATGGAAGTAAGAATCAGAACTTGAGACAGGAACGTAGAGGGAGAAACTGATGATGCAAAAGCCATGGAGAGTTTCTGCTTTCACCATTGCTATTTCAAGGCTTGGTCAGCTGCCTTTCTTTTTTTTTAAATTTAAATATTTATTACAGTGTGTTGTTATACATTTTATTACAAGTCACCACTGTGCTTTAATACAATTCTTCTAGATTTAGAAAAAATCCTAGGCATGTCTGTAAAGGAAAAGCTAGCATGTACAGTGCTTCAGTGCTTGATGCTTTTAAGCATCACTAAATGTCTTATAACGTGGTTCTCCGAGCCAAAGAGGGACCACTGTACTTCCCTCTATTATTCCAAACTTGGCTGGCTATGTTAACTTGCCCTGTTGCATTTCTCTACTAATTACTGCTCTTTACCAATCATATAGCTGCAAATTTTTTTCAACCCCCTAAACCTCCACCTTATTTCCCCCACCACTCCCCAACAAGGTTGAGGTCCTTCATGGGGGATCCCCAAAGTCTGTCATACCATCCCAAGCAGGGCCTAGGCCCTCCCCCATGTGTCCAGGCTGAGAGAGCATCCCTTCCTGTGGAATAGGCTCCCAAAGTCCATTCTTGCACCAGGTATAAATACTGATCTACTACCCAAGGCCCCATAGATTACCAAAGTTCTGGGGGCCTGGATCAGTCCCATGCTGGCCTGTCAGGCATCAGTCTGGGGACCATGAGCTCCACCTTGTTCAGGTCAGTTGTTTCTGTGGGTTTCATCAGCCTGGTCTTGGTCCCTTTGCTCTTCACTCCTCTCTGCAACTGTGTTCCAGGAATTCAGTTCAGTGTTTAGCTGTCGGTTTCTGCCTGTGCTTCCATCAGGTGCTGAATGAAGGCTCTGGGATGGCATACAAAGTAGTCATCAATTTCAATGTCAGGGAAGGGCATTTAAGGTAGCCTCTCCACTATTGCTTAGATTGCCAGATGGTGTCATCCTTGTAGATCTCTAGAAATCTCCCTTGTGCCAGATTTCCCTTTTAAACTATAATGGCTCCCTCTATTTTGATATCTATTCTTCCCCTGACTCAATCTTCCTCTCCCCATGTCCTTCTCTCTCCTCCTCATCCCTCTCTCCCAGCTCCCTCTCACCTCCCCCCATGCTCCCAATTTCCTCATGAGATCCTGTCCCATTCCCCTTCTCTGGGGCACTATGCATGTCTCTCTTAGATTTCCTAGATGCTCTGGTGGTGGGATTATAGGCTGGCAATCCCCTGATCCATGTCTAAAATGCATATATGAGTGGTTACATCCCATGGTTGTCTTTTTGTGACTGGGTAACCATACTCAGGATGATTTCTTCTAGTGTCATCCATTTACCTACAATTTTTTTTCCCGATGAGTAGTATTCCATTGTGTAAATGTACCATATTTTGTCTATCCACTCTTCAGTTGAGGGGCATCTAGGTTGATTCCAGGTTCTGTCTATTACAAATAATGCTGCTATGAACATAGTTGAACATATGCACTTAATGTATGAGTGTGCTTTTTTGGGAATATGGCTAGGAGCAGAATTGCTGGATTTTGTGGTAGACTGATTCCCATTTTCCTGAGGAATCTCCATACTGATTTCCAAAGTGGCTGTACCAGTTGGCACTTCCACCCGCAGTGGAGGAATGTGTCTCTTTCTCCACATTCTTCCCAGCATAAACTGTCACTAGTGTTTTTGATTTTAGCCATTCTCACAAGAGTGAGACTGTATCTCAGAGTTGTTTTGATTTGCATTTCCCTGATGGGTAAGGATGTTGAGCACTTTCATAAGTGTATTGCAGCCATTTTAGATTCCTCTATTGAGAATTCTCTAGTTCTGTACCCCATTTATTATTTGAATTATTTGGTATTTTGGAGACTAGCTTCTTGAGTTCTTTGTAGATTTTGGAGATCAGCCCTCTGTCAGATGTGAGGTTGGTGAATATCTTTTCCCATTCCGTGGGCTGCTATTTTGTCTTGTTGACTGTGCCCTTTGCCTTACAGAAGCTTCTCAGTTTCAGGAGGTCCCATTTATTAATTGCTGATCTCAGTGTCTGTGCTACTGGTGTTATGTTCAGGAATCAGTCTCCTGTACCAATTCGTTCAAGTATACTTTTGTTAGTTTCACTTTGTCTGGATTTATGTTGAGGCCTTTGATCCATTTGGACTTAAATTTTGTGCATGGTGATAGATACGGATCTATCTGCAGTCTTCTACATGCCAGCATCCAGTTATGCCAGCACCATTTGTTGAAGATGCTTTATTTCCATTGTCTAGTTTTGGCTTCTTTGCCAAAGATCAGGTGTTCATAGGTGTGTGGGTTAACATCAGAGTCTTCAATTCAATTCTATTGGTCTACATGTCTATTTTTGTGCCAATACCAATCTGCTTTCATTACTATAGCTCTCTAGTATAGCTTGAAGTCAGGGACGTTGATGCCTCCAGAAGGTCCTTTATTGTACATGGTTGTTTTGGCTATCCTGGCTCTTCAGTTTTTCCATATAAAGTTGAGGATTGTCGTTTCAAGGTCTGTGAAGAATTGTGTTGGGATTTTGATCGGAATTGCATTGAATCTGCAGATTGCTTTTGGTAAGATTGCCATTTTTACTATGTTGATCCTACCTATCCAAGAGCATGGGAGATCTTTCCATTTTCTGGTATCTTCTTTAATTTCTTTTTTTAATGACTTAAAGTTCTTGTCATACAAGTTTTTCACCTGTTTGGTTAGAGTTACCCCAAGATATTTTAAGTTGTTTGTGTCTATTGTAAAGGGTGATGTTTCTCTGATTTCTCAGCACATTTATTGTCCATATATAGTAGGGCTACTGATTATCTTGAGTTAATCTCATATCCTGCCACTTTGCTGAAGGTGTTTATCAGCTGGAGGAGTTCCCTGGTAGAATTACTCAGGTTACTTATGTAATCTATCATATCATCTGCAAATAGTGAAAGTTTGACTTTTTCCTTTCTCATTTGTATCCCCTTGATCTTCCTTTGTTGTCTTACTGCTCTAGAAAGAACTTCAAGTACAATATTGAAGAGGTATGGAGAGCCTGGACAACCTTGTCTTGTTCCTAATTTTAGAGCAATCACCTTGAGTTTTTCTCCATTTAGTTGACACTGGCTGTCAGTTTTCAGCTGCCTTTCTTATGGCACCCAGGATTACCAGCCCAGAGGTGTCACTATCCACAATGACCTGGGCGCTCCCACAACAATGATAAATTAAGAAAAAAGTACCACAGGCTTGTCCATAGGAAAATGTAGAGTATATTTTTTCTCATCTGAATTTTCTTTTTCCAAAATGGCTGTAGTTGTGTCAAATTGATGTAAAACTATCCAGCAGTCTCTTTGTGAATTCATCTTTAGAGACCATAGCATTACTATCAGTTTCAAATCCCCAGGCTGAACTTCATCCTGACATTAAAGTGTATGTGCAAATTCAGAGAAATCAATTTGAAGTATTTATTGCAACATTCATTTACCTGTTTCTAGAAAATTTTAGGTTCTGAAGATATGCATGTTTGCAATCTTAATTGCTACTATTCTCTGTCTCCTGAAACTAAACCATATTCAGAGATTCCTATCCCTGGAGTTTCAACCCTATTCCCCTGATGTTTCCAGACATGGGAGGCAAATTTATCTTCTTTAATTTTATTTCTTTCTTTCTTGTCCCAGAGTCATTCAAGGGAGAGTTGTTTGGTTTCCATGAGTTTATAGGCTGCCTGTAATTTCTACTGTTTTTGAAATCCAATTTTAATTTGTCCTATAAGATGCAAGGGGTTATTTAAATTTTAATGTATGTGATGAGATTTACTTTTTGACCATGTATGTGGTAAGTTTTGGAGAATAATCCATGAGGTGCTAAGAAGAAGGTGTATATTTTTTGGTTTGGGTGAAACATTCTGTAGATATCTATTGAGTCCATTTGTTTTATAATATCTATTAGATCCAGTATTTCTGCATCTAGTTTTTGTCTGCACGATCTGTCTATTGGTGATAATGGGACATTGAAGTCACTGACTGTCAGTGTGTGATATTCTATGTGTGAGTTAAACTATAGCAGTTTCCTTCATAAACATGGGTGCTCTTGTATTTTGGTCATAGATGTTGAGAATTGAGATGCCATTTTGGTGGATCTTTCCTTTGGTGAGTATGAAGTGTCCTTCTCTGTTTCTTTTGGTTAATTTTGGTTTGAAGTATATTTTGTTAGATATTAGAATGGATAGACTAACTAGTTGCTTGGTACCATTTGCTTGGAAAATCTTTTCCCAACCCTTTACTCAGTGGTAATGTCTATCTTTGATGTTGAGGTGTGTTTCTTATGTGTAGCAGAAGGATGGATCTTGTTTTTTAATACTTGCTGTTAGCCTGTGTCTTCTTTGGAAAATATTGATTCCACTGATATTGAGAGATATCAATTAGCCATGATTGCTACTCTCTCTTGTTTTGTGGTTGTTGGTGGTGGTGGAGGGTGTGTGTGTGTGTGTGTGTGTGTGTGTGTGTGTGTGTGTGTGTCTGTCTGTATTTCCCTCTTTCAGGTTTTGCTTACATGAGATTATTTTTCTTTCTGTGTTTTCATGGGTGTACTTAACTTCGAGTTCTTCTTGTGTTTTCCTTTGCACTGAATTTGTTAGTAGGCATTGTTTAAATTTGACTTTCTCATTGAATATCTTGTTTTCTTTATTGATAATGTTTGAAAGTTTTGCTATATATAGTGGTCTAGGTTGACATCTGTGGTTTTTTAGACGTCTTGGGGAAGACGTCTGGTTTCAGAGTCTCCACTAAGAAGTTAAATTATAATAGTTCTGTCTTTATATGTTACTTGGCCTTTTCCTTTTGTAGCTTTTAATAGTTTTTATTTCTTCTATATGTAGTGTTTTGATTATAATGTTCCAAGAGGACTAATCGATTTGGTGTTCTGTATGCATCATGTTCCTTTATAGGCATGCTCTTCTTTACATTGTGTCAATTTACTTCTATGATTTTGTGAAAAAATATTGCACCTTTGAGCTGGAATTCTCCTCCTTCTTCTATTCTTATTATTCCTAGATTTGTTTTTTCCACAGTATTCCAGATTTCCTGGATGTTTTGTGTCAAAATTTTTTCTTAATTAACATTTACTTTGATTGATATATCATTTTCTTCTATCATATCTTCTTTGCTGAGGATTTTCTCTTTTGTCTCTTGTTCAATTGTTGATGCCTACATATACAATTCCTGTTTACTTACCTAGATTTTCCATCTCCAGTTTTCCTTCAGTTTGTGTTTTCTGTATTACTTCTATTTCAATTTTCAGGTCTTGAACAGTTTTGTTCATTTCCTTCAGCATTTTCCTCATGTGTTTCTTTTTCTTTGCTTTCTTTAAGGGGTTAATTCCTATCTTCAACATTTTTTTGTTTCTATTTTTCTCAATTTCTTTAAATGATTTATTCATTTACTCTTCTAGTGCCTCTATCATCTTTATAAATTGTTGTTTCTGTTATTTTCTTGTTCTTCATCTGTGTTGGAATCTTCAGGGTTTGCTGTAGTATGATAGCTAGGCTCTGGTAGTGGTATATTGCTCTAGCTATTGTGAATTGTGTTCTTAGGCTGAATTCTTGGCTTTGGGGTTTGGGATTATATATGTTTAGATGCCAATTTCTGAGTTTATCTTTGTTGAATGGGTATTTGTTTCCTTTGGTTTCCGTTTCCTTCCTGGACTCTGTTCTGAGTGTTCTATGGTTCCAGTGGATATTGTGTCTTCCTGTCCAGCAGAAAGGCCCTGCTGGCTTTCTAGAAACCTGTGTGACCACTGGGGTATTGGGTACTTGTGTGACCTGTGGTAAAAGAGAAGGCTTCTGCTGGAGTTGTGGGCATGGATATGGTAATGATGAGTAGGAGACTGTTGGGAAGGATATGGGGGCAATGAGTTTTGGTGGTCTGCAGACAGGGTGCTTACCTGGGTTTCTTGGTGCCAGAGTGGCACATGGTAAAGCAGGAGGCTTCTGCTGGAGTTATTGCCCAGAATATTGTGACAAAGAGGGGGTGATGGCAGAGGGTAGAGGCTGGACAGACTTTGATGAAATAAGGATAGTCTGCAGGAAGGGGACTTACCTGGTGTATTGGGTTCTGGTAAAGCAGGGGGCTTCTGCCAGAGTTGTGGGCTGGGTATATGGTTATGGAGAGGGGAATCAAATCGAAGGTGGGAGAAGGGTAGGTGGCCGCTGAGGAACTGTTGGTGTTCCTTACCTTGTTTATAAGGCTCAATATGGATCAACCAAGCCAACTAGACAATAGAGAAGGGAAAAGAGAATCCCACTTTTGAGAGATTCCAATTCCAATAATGAAAATAATTTTAAAAGCTATCAGAATTCAGAAACCCTCCCATAGCCAAAGCCTCTATAACATGTCATCACAATACAGACCAACTGAGATTACTATTAGTATATACCACTCATAATATGTTTCAAAGTAGACTGTTGAAGAAACATGCATTGATTCACACCCCTCACCATTCCCCTTTACCTGGCTTTGTTCCATTAGGACCAGAATTCTTAGTAACATATTTTATTAATATAAAGGGAGGAGCAAAATTTATCTCTTGGAGGAAGTTTTCATTTGTTTATTATTCCATGTTCATTATACAGAAGGATACTTTTACCACAGTGGTTTACAATCTTCCTAATACTCCAACTCTTTAATATAGTTCCTTATCTTTTTGTAGCCCCCAACTATAAAATTATAATTTTTGTTACTGCTTCATAATTGCAATTTTGCTACTGTTTAGAATTGTAATGTAAATATCTGTGTTTGCTGATGCACTTAGATGACTCCTGTGAAAAGGTCATTTGACTACAATAGTCATAACCCACATGTTGAGAACCACAACATAGGGCATTACATGTTGACCAGGAGGTAGATCTGAGTAAAGAGTGTAGCTCTGGAATAAACTTTCTGGATTACAGTACAGCTACACCACTAATTTTGGTGACCTTGGTGTGGTGGTTTGACTTGTATTTGAATACTTAGTTAGTGGCATTAGAGATGTGGCCCTGTTGGAGGAAGTATGTCACCGGGGTAGGCTTTGGAGTTTCAGGTGCCTAAGCCAAACATAGTGGCTCTTTCTCTTCCTGCTATCTGAAAATCTGATGTAGAACTCTTGACTCTTCTAGAACCATGTCTGCCTGCACACACACACACACACACACACACACACACACACACACACACCACTACCACCACCACCATCACTTCTTGCCATGACAATAATGGACTAAAACTAAAACTGTAAGCCAACCCCAATAAAAAGTTTTCCTTTATAAGAGTTTCTGTGGTCATGATTTCTCCTCACAGCAATAGAAGTGGCAACTCACAAATTTGTTTAAGCTATTTAGTTTCTGAGTATGTAATGATCACCATATGATGCACAGAACTGGCTACAGGACTGAGCAAGGGTATGCACCATAGATTATGTCTCCCCCCTTGGTCTCTCTCTCTCTCTCTCTCTCTCTCTCTCTCTCTCTCTCTCTCTCTCACACACACACACACACACACACACACACACACACACACACACACTTATCTTAAAACTATCTGTGTATTGTAAATCTTGTGTCATTACTTGCTGACATTAGTGTTAATAGGCTTAAGCTCGCCAGTAGCTAGACTCTTTTTCACCTTCCCTGCCTCCTGTATGTCTTGTGTTGCAGTTCCTGTGTGTCCTCTTTTGTACTTTATATGTCTCTGCTTCAGTAAAGTCAGATGATGTTTTATTCCCATACTTTATCGCCATTCTTTCTTGTATCTGAGAATGCAGCACTGTGGGTCACCATTCAGCATTCATCGGCACAGTGTATTTTCTATTAAGTCCCTGCCAGGGAAAATGGAGCACTGCTACATCTGTGTCCCCAGACAAGTATTTTGCACAAAGTTCTTCATTATTCTTCCTCTCCTTCTTCCCCTAGAAATGAACCTTTCAAGGGCAAGGAAAATGTGTTAGAAACCCTGATATTCATAGCACCTAGATGCTCTTGGTTACATAGAAGTCATTTAGAAGAATGTATGTTGAATTAATGTGGGCTTGAAGACCCAGTTGAGTAATAGTGAAACCATAAAATTCTATTTGAAATACAGCCACAGGAATTGACTCTGTGAACTCTTCTGGAGGCAAATCTCATTTATTACTGTAAATGGCATAACGTAATTGTCATTATTTGTTCAAAAGTCATTGTCCTTTAATCACATCTACTGATTTGGATCAAGGGGCATGATTCTATTAACAGAATGAAGTTTTGAATATAGCTAAGATGGTGCCAGTAACATCACTTAATGTCCTCTAAAATTTTCTTCTTTCAAACTAATGTTTCCTTTCTATTTCTCTGTTATTTTGATTTATATGTAATGTAGAGATATGATTAATGGTTTTCAGTCTCTTTGATCAACTAAATGAGCAGTAATTGAAAAAATAAGTAATACTAATAGGTATATATTTTTAGTCTTTGGTAAATTTTACTCAAATATACTATAGTGTCCTGTGTAAATGTTCACTTTCTATTTACAAATTGTAAAAATGCTTTTGCCACAATCCACTTTGAGTAGTGGAAGCTAAGCACCAAGTCAAATGAATTGTTCTCTGAACTCCACACACATGCTGTGGTACATCCACGCTCACATCTTCACACACACACACACACACACACACACACACACACACACACACACTTCCAAATTCATGCACATTAGATAAATCTAAAAAAATATATATCTATGCATTGTTTATTTCTGACTTCTGATCTTTGATAGCTTCTATTTTTCAGCATAAAGATTTTAAAATATGAGTTCAGGTTCTTTAAATTCAAACAGGATTTGCTCCATAAGATTTACATTCCTAGACTGAACCATCCTCTTTATTAACATCCTTTATGTCTAGAATTACATACAGCACATTGAGTGCTTTATGAAAATAAAATGTTGATTTGCGGTTTTATCCTTTCAATAGTGTTAAACATGAGATAATACACTTTTACAAAGAAATTCTGTCAACTACAGTACTTTCATTATTCTTTTGTAATTTGAGGCATTAACAATATTGAAAGTAGATACTTAAGCAGAATAATCTTTAAAATGATTCCCAGGAAATCTTGTGTAATCGAAGTCTACAATTAACTAGCAAGGATTTGTGAAGTCAGATCTACATTTGCACAAGCCTCGGTATTGCCTAACTATTAATACACATGAGAGGATTGAATTATTGTTACTGTGAAAAGTAAGGAAAACAAAACTTTCCTAAGAATACTTAGAATGTGACACCCCTAAGACTCTGAATAAATGTTGCAACTATGAACTGGCACATTTCATTTTCTCAAATATTTGATAAAAATGAAAAAGAACATTTAGGTAGATTTTCATTTTTATAAAAAGACAGAACCTTTCTTCACATTTGTATTTTCTTAAAATGTGTTTGGGTGTATATTAAAAGGGATACCTTGGGAGAGGGAGCACTAAATTGACAGAAATTTATATTATCTTTATCTTTAGTATACATAACTGAAGACTTTGTATATTTCCTCACCAAGATCAGAAGAAATTTTTTTTTCATAGTATTAATTTCAGGGGTTGCAAAGTTTAATGTTTTGTGAAACATGGAATTCAAAAAACAGATTGTGTATGTATGTGTGAATGTAAAATTTGTTCATGTATGTGTATACATGTGTATATATCTGTATGTGTGTAATGTGTGTATGTAATGTGTGCATTTGTGTGTGAATGTATATAAATGTGTGTGTATATGTGTTCAAGGTATCTAACAAATAGCTTTAGTGGTCTCTAAGGATAAGCAACTCATTGATTCTATAACAAAGATATATTTTAGATATAATATAAATGTATGCAGTGCAATTTAAGGAGCTAGTATCTTAAGGTGAAATCTGAATCTTTCTCTATTTGGTAAAGATATTTGTTGTGATGAATTGGTGGTATACAACAGTCACCCTAGATCCGTGGAAAGATAGGGATGTTGAAGCAGATTTATATTTGAAGCTGCTGCTACCTACACTGACAGATGTCTCTAAAATTTAAAAAGATATTGTTTGATTTCTAGTGTAGTTGAATTCAAGGAAGTCAATTTCCCATTTTTTAATTAATTGTAATCAGATTCAAAATAAAATGAATAATTCAATAATGTGAACACACTTTCCTTTACTTATATGAACCAAGTAGTTTGGCTGACATATATTAGCTTGAAAATAAAAGATGCTTATGCAAGTCATCCAGAAATTTAACTTTTATTTTACTAAACATCCATCAAATGAAAACATTCAGACAATTTAATAACTTTCTTTTATTTTATGTTTTTCCTGTGGATACATTTTATACTATTAGTAATGGACATAATAAAAGCATACTGTGTGAAATGTATGTGTTTGATTATAAAGATTTACACATTCCCTTAGAGTTTTGCAAAGGTTTTTCTTTAAATATTATATAAATTCCAAATGCTGTTGGTGTTTTACATGTGTTTTGATAGCATTTGCATAAGACTAAAAAGAAAACCACAAGTAAGAGACAGAATAAAACTGTATGAAAACATAGATGTTTTTAAAGTGAGGTAACTGACCCCTTATCATTTTTTTTTTGTATCTGGAAGCACATTGAACTAATCTCCTTGATTATTTACCATTCAACAGATTTAGAATGTGACAACTGAAGTATCTGACAACACAGTGAAGTGGTTCTACACCCGTCTCTGCTGCCCATGCTGTTCTCTACAGTGTGAGTATATGTTCAGTTTTTCTACTCAGCTTGGTGGCATCTAAAATGTATTCAGTTTGAAATTAGAAGTTTTGCATATTGTTTTGGAAAATTATGAGCTATACAGCATTCAAAATATAACTCACTTAGATTCTCTAATCTAAGGAGATGCTTTGCACATTAAGAATTAATACTATTTCAAAATTGTAGCATGAAGTAATTGTTATGGTAAAGTAATATACTGGCATTCAATGATAGGTGATTTTATAAATTTCTAAACTCTTTAGATATCTTTGTGTTTCTATGAAGAAAAATATGAGCATTATTTTTATTAATTGTCTCATTTAAATTAAAAACAATTTTATTTTACATACCAATCCCAGTTCCCTTTCCCTCCCATCCTCTCAACCCCCACCAACCCCCCACACCATTCCCATCCACTCCCCAGGAAGGTTGAAGCCTCCCATTAAGGACAGGGCCTAGGTCCTCCCCCTTGTGTCTAGGCTGAGAGAATATCCCTCAATAGAGAATGGGATCCACAAAGCCCATTAATACATAAGGAATAGATAACGGTTCCACTGCCAGAGGCCCCATAGGTGGTCCAATCTCCCCAACTGACACCCATGTTCAGGGAGCCTGGTTCAGTCTTATGCACGTTCCCCAGCTGTCAGACTGGAGTCCATGAGCTCCTGCTTGGTCAGGTCAGCTGTTTCTATGAGTTTCCCCAGCATGGTCTTTACCCCTTTGCTCATCCCTCCTCCCTCTCTACAACTGGATTCCAGGAGTTCAGCTCAGTGCTTAACTGAGAATCTTTGCTTCAGCTTCCATCAGCAACTGGATGAAGGCTCTAGGATAGCATTTAAGGTAGTCATCAATCTCATAGGTGAAGGGCATTTAAGGTAGCCTTTCCACTATTGCTTACTTTCTTAGGTGGGGTCAGCCTTGTGGATTCCTGGGAATTTCCCTAGTGCCAGTTTTCTCGTGAAGCCCATAAAGGCTCCCTCTATTTAGGTGTCTCTTTCCTGGTGCTCCTTCTCTGTTCTTCCCAGAACTCCAACTTCCTGATCCCTCGTGTTCTCACACAACTCCCCTTCTCCCCTCCTCTTTCTCCTTCTTCCATCTCCATTCCCCATGAGGGATTTATCAGGAGATCTTGTTCCTTTCCCCTTTGCAGGGAAGTCCATGTATGTCTCTGTTAGGGTCCTCCTTGTTTCCCAGCTTCTCTGGGGTTGTGGATTGTAGGCTGGCACTCCTTTGCTCTATGTCTAAAATCCATATTTGAGTGAGTAGACACCATGTGTCTGGGTTACCTCACTCTGGTTTCTTCTAGGTGTATCCATTTGCCTGTGAATTTCAAAATGTCATTTTTTTATTGCCGAGTAGCACTCCATTGTGTAAATGTACCATATTTTCTTTATCCATTCTTTGATTGAGAAAGATCTAAGTTACTTCCAAGTTCTGGATATTACAAATAATACTGCTGTGAACACAGTTGAACAGATGTCCTTGTGGTATGGATGTGTATGTCTTGGCTATATGCTTAAGAGTGGAATTGCTGTGTCTTGAGGTAGACTGATTCCCATATTTCTGATAAACCATCATACTGATTTCCAAAGTGACTGTACAAGTCTGCATTACTACCAGCAATGGAGGAGGAGTATTTAAATTGCATACATGTTCTTGATTTAATTTTGGTATGTGAAACCTATCTAGAAAATTGTCCATTTCCTTTAAATTTTCCGATTTGATACATTTAATTTGCAATGTAATTTTAAGGTAAAGTCTCCTTTTTTCCTATTTTGTTCTCTACTAGCTATCTATTGAAAATGTGTCTAATAATATTGACTAAATAATATCTACATCATAAAGTCATTTATAGGACCTATATATCTTAATAAATTCAATTAAAAGAAGAAGAAAGGTGGTCAATACAGAAATAAGTAGTTTTTACTATTCATTTCACAGGATTGAAAAATAAGTTAAGTCTGGGTTAACATCCTGTTTTCTAGTTTGAGGAAGTATTAAGCTTATGTGACAATAAATGACATTAATATTTAAAGAAAACCTAAAAGATAGTATTTTTAATGTTTATTCATAATGAAATGATAAATGTTTGAGGCAAAACACGTTTTTAATCTGTGTTGAACATAACAAAATTTATACTAATATAAAAATCAAGTCATGTTAATTAAATGTTTCAGTTTGTGTGTTTATTAGAAATAAAAAACATTTTCAAAGTAAAGAAAACAAAAGCAAAGAAGGTCTAAGAAGATGGTGAACTTACTCAGAGGAATGGGAAGAAGGAGGCATCCCAATTCTTTCTCTCAGAAAAATGTAAACTGGGATGTAGCACTTCCATTATTTTAATCCAAACTTACATCATGTCAAGGTACTAGTAAATGCTATCTCTACACATCACATTGCAAAAAGTCTGGGGTCCACATTCTGATCCTGGCTCATATTTTCCCAGGCTTTCCTGGACAACCCCTATGTTAATAGGTTAATAAATCTGTTCACTCATAGAGTGGAAGGTACTAAGACTTTTTCCCTCTGCACAGAAACAAGTCTGGATATTTGAATTTTTATGATTTTATTAGAATTATAAAACAAGGCAGGTGAACTATATTTCAATAGAGTGTTTTATTGTCTATAAACAAAATAAGGTTTTTGTAACATTAACTCTAGGTTAATGTTAAAGATTTTTGGACAGTTTTTTTTTCTTTTTCACACTATCTTTGAAATCTAGTGTGTACTTATATCACATCTCAATTAAGATATTTCTTTAATTATTTAGTATGTATGTACTTGAGGGAGTGTGTATGTGTGTGTTCATGCATGTATGCATTTGCACATGTATGCTCTTGTACCCTTGTTTAGCATGTTGAGGTCAGAGGATAATGTTCACTTTATTTTTTGTGTGTATTCCTTATTGTTGAGGCATGATTGTTGCTGCTATGTGCTTCTAATTCCCTAATTCAAGGATAGCTGGCCTGCATCTTCCCATCTAGTACTGGAGTGTTAGGATTGTAAATCTACCATATCAAACCAGGTTTATTTTGTTTGTTTGTTTGTTTGGGGAGTTGGGAGTGTTCCTGAGATCAGAATCAGGTATAAGGCTTGAGCTGTACATGCTCTTACTTTTAAGTCATCTCACTCCCTTCAGACACTTTTTTCTTTCTTCTTTTCTTTCTTTCTTTTTCTTTTTTTATATTCTTGATCAATCTGGGAAAATCAAAAATTTATAACTAATAAGTAGATAATAAACATAATTTGCCTACACATATTCAGAATGGTTTGAATATGCAAATAAAGTATTACTTTTGAAATTAACTTGTTCAGTCCCACCAATCACATTTCACTACTTAACAGTAGCATGTGTCTACTGGATAGTCAAAGACAGCTCTGTCTCCTAGGACTAGTGCTCCAAGATTGCTACATACAGTTCAGTTACTCAGTGAGCTGTGCAGGCTTAATTCAAAACATAAAGAAGAAACAAATATTCTTAGCTTTCCTGTGAGTGAAAAAAGTTAAATCTTCAATCTCTGACTTAAAAGGAGGATCAGTATATCCACAGAATTTATGAGAATGTCTGCCTAAGAAGTTATACATTTTCAAGCAATGAAACATCATTGATTTATGGACTTTCAAAATTTTGCTTTGACATATATATTCTGGTATAATGAAAGAATCAGCCTTAAATATAAACTATAATATTTTAAAATGTGTTTCCAAAGATGCATGGAAGAATAAAAATGTAATTTGTAGATTTATAGATCATATCTTGTTAAAAATTGATAACTCTTAACACAATAAGAATATGAATTATTCAATTTAAAAGTGCATAAAAATCAGAATTTTCCCTTACATTTATATCTGGCTAACAACTACCCTGAAATTCCATTAAACAAATACTGAAATGAAAATCTGGCACTATAAAATATTTGTAAACATTTAGAGCCATGAAGACTTTCCTTCATTGTTATGGAAATTCAAACTGGGACAGCTACTCTAGAAAGGGTACATCATAACCTCTACACAAGTGGTTCTCAACTGTCCTACTGCTGTGACCCTTTATGATAGTTCTTCATGTCGTGGTGACCCACAACCATAAAATTCATTTTGTTTTGACTTCATAACTGTAATTTTGCTACTGTTATGAATAACAATGTAAATATCTGTGTTTTCCAATGGTCTTAAGTCTTTTCATAGTGTCATAGGAACCCTGTGAATGGGTCCTTTGATTCCCAAAGCAGTTGTCTCCTACAGGTTGAGAACTGCTGCTCTACACTAAAACATGGTCAAACTTTAGAATACAGTTTCTAGTATCTGAATTTTATTTTTAAACTTTCTAAGATCACAAATGTAACTATCATAATTTAGAAATCATTTTTATGCATATATTACATGACCCAATAATTCCATTTCTATGAAAAGAAACTCATTTTACTTGAAATGTTTATAAATATTTATAGCAATGTAATATTCATGCATAAAAAATTGAAAATAGCCAAAATGTTGTTGGTGCAGTAACACATGCCTATAACTCTTGCACTCAAGAGACTGGGGCAAGTGAAAATGTCTGAAGACAGCATGGAAAGTTCAAAACTAGCTTGACCCATACAGTGCAATTCTGTCTCAAACAAACAAATGCTGTATTTAACTGTTAAACTGAAGAACAAACTAGAATATCAATAGCATACTATAATGCTATAGAAAAGAGCTATTGATTTCATTACTATAATAAACATTCCTCTTTTCTTTCCAATAATGAGAAATGAATCTAAGGCCTTGTGCCTGCCAGGCAAGTACTCTGTCACTGAGCTCTATATACAGGTACACATGTATAAATCCCAAATACATTTCTGCAAGTAAAATAAGGAAGCCCCAAAGGTCTAAGTGTTGTGTGATATCAAGTATGCAAATTCAGGGAAAAGGCAAATCTGAGACAGGATGAAGCATACCCATAGTTACCTGGCATAGTTGCATAGAATAACTGCTTAAAAATAATTTTCTGGATGCATGGGAAAATGTGGGGATAGAAGACTGTTCTGTATGTTCTTCAACTGTTGGACAAATTATACAAAAGACTCAAAACTCTAAAATACAATGTTGAGTTATACAGCATACAAATAAGAAAGTGAATAGAATGTGTCTCTAAGGCAAAGGAGAAAACTGACATTTTTGGTAATGAATTATAAGGTAAGTTAATATTGTAGGCTGCAGAAGAAGGGTATCTAAATTGTTTTGGAAAACAGTATTTGGGCAAGACAAATAAGGTACAGTTAGCTACAAAAAGAGGAGTAGGTGTTTTCCACTCATATTGAATAGTATTTTTTTCCTCAAAAGAGTATTGATAAGCAGTTCTGACACTATTGTTTCATGTTTTAGATAAAATGCATGAGTAAATAAAACACTGGTAGAACTAACAAGGTTTTCCATGAGAGAAGATATAATAAATACAAAATATATAAAGGTTGTTTTGCAAATATGCATATAATGACAATTAATGAAATAAGAGGCTATAATTTTTAAAAGGGCAAGGAGGAATACACAGAAGTGTTTATGGTGTGAAAAGAGAAGTAATATAATGATGTTATAATAGTAAATCTAAACAAAACTAAACATAGTAAATAAATAGTAAAACTAAAACAAAAACAATAAATACCAATGTGAGCTCAGTTTTAATTCAATATACAGATACAGAAATATAGCCCTATGCACACATGGATATACATATATAGCATTAGATATATCTGTGAAAAGATTTTTAGAAGTAGTGAAACTGCATGGCAATAGGTATTCTGCATGTCTGGATTTCACCTTTTAGAAAACACTTGCCCCTAAAAGCCAACCAGATCTCCAGAAAGTGATAGCTGATTATTGTCTAGGACAAGAAAAATGCAAGATAATTCAGAAACATTGCAGTGCTACAGAGCAAAAAAAAAAAAAAAAAAAAGGAGAGAGAAAGAGAGAGGCAAAAAGAGAGAGAAAAATGAAAAACTCACTGGGTCATAACAGTAAGACTAAGTTTTTAAGTAATTAATGCTCAAGCACTTTTGGCTGCTACAAATTAATAATAGAAGATTGCAGTTTAGCTGAGGAAACACACCCCCTGAATTCACACTCATAAAAATCAGTGTACAAATAAATAAGATTCAAAACAAATATTCATTCTATAAAAGTTGCAATTATTACTTGCAAATAACACATTCACTCTCCATGAAAGAGAGCTTAAATCCACTCTTGAGTGTAATCCAACTTGACAACTCTTTCACAGAGAACAGAATATTGAAGGAAGTGGTGGAAGGCCTGGCAGGCACCATCCTTATGACCTTGACTTTATCAACATTAACATCTTACTGATAAACCCTGTTGACATTTTCTAACCTGTTGTGATAAGGTAAGGACATCAGACTTTTGTGCTATCCTTTCTCAAGGCCTACAGCTTGAGTCTTTCCATAACAACAAACCAAAAAGTTAGACACACTTAAATGAAGGGAAATAACTATACATACCTGAATTTTCAAGGGTAATGACAGGAAGAACTGAATATCACAGCTGAGGTCACAAGTAAATAGTATGACTTAATTCAATGTCATATTCTGGGTTTGGTTGTGAAGGAAAAAATTAGTCTGAAAGATACAGCTGACAAAATCTGAAAGAAACCTATAGCTTGCTTAGTGTTACTGTGTTAATTGAGTTTGATAAATGCACTACAGCATGTTAACAATGGGAGAAGATGGAAAAGGGAAGAAAGAGTGGTTTATGTATCTTGATCTTAGCTAGGATTTCCATTGATGTGATAAAACACCAAGACCAAATGCATTGTTGGGACAAAAGGGTTTATTGCATTTTATAGTTTCACATCAGGGGCCATCACTGAAGGAAGTCAGTACAAGAACTCAACAGGGCAGCAACCTGGAGGCAGGAGTTAATGTAAAGTCCATAACAGGGTGCTGTTTACTGTCTTGTTCCTCATGGCTTTCCCAGTCTTCTTTGTTATAGAACTCAGGACCACCAGCCCAGAGGTAAGAAAAATGCATTAAAGACTTGTCAGTGTGCTGGAGGCATTTTCTTAATTTAACTTTCTGCTTTCAAAATGACTTGATTAGTATTCAAATATTAAGATCTTAAAAATATGAAACAAAAGAAAGACTGAAAAACAAGCAAAATAATATGAATACACATTGTGGGAAGATCATCCAGGTAGGTGTATGTAGCTGTATTAAATTGGAGTTGTCCCAAGGTCACTTATTTGATACATTTTGACCAATTATGGATTTCTATAGTAGTCTCGATCTGCTGTAGGTTTTAGGATAGAGTTAGGATACACACACACACACACACACACACACACACACACACACACACAATACAGTTATATCCCTTCCTTGCAACATATACATATATGATGCATATATATACACATATGTATATATATATACATATATGATATATATGTTGCAATTATGCCTTTCTTTGCATATGCCCAAAATACTCAATATCCTAATTTACATATACTTGTCCATCCAAGTCCATTGCCTCTACATTTAGAATGACTATTTAGAAGAGAAAATGGAAACACGCTAAATGTTCTTCAGAAGATGGTAGATAATGAAAGTGTGGTACTATACAGAATAGAATTCTGTTCATCAGTAAATAAGAATGAAATCCTTGAATTTGCAGATAAATAGATGGCTGGAACTAGAAAATAGTATACTATGTAGTGATATATTATTTATGATTTCTGAAGGCTTGCCTGAGGATTCAGAAAAGCAAAGTCAGCCTCAAGTTGTAGAGATCAGGCAGTGGTGATACACACCTTTAATCCCAGCATCCAGAAGCTAGGAAGTGGTGGTACACACCTTTAATGTTAGACTGAGGATTAAGAGATAAATGGATTTCTCTGAGTTCAAGGCCACCCAGTGATACACAAGACTAAATCAGGCTAAAAGAGCAATAGATAACACACCTTTAATTCCAGCACTAGAGGGGTATTTAAGATAGAAGCAGGATCTTCAGTAGTCAGTATCAGGTATTCATTCTTCAGCCACACCAAGGAGAGGCAGCAGTTTGAGACTTTGTGAAGAGTTAATTCGTGGATCAGCCCTTTCAGCCTGAGCTAGAGGTCAAAGCTAGTGGCCAACTGCTTGCTTTTCTGTTATTCAGATTGAAGCTGAATCCTAATATCAGTCTATGGGTAATTTATTTTTCTAGTTGCAATACTAAGTGTGGTTATATAACTATGATCCCAACTACTGGTGATTCCAAGACAGGAGGATCACCTGTGCCCAGGAGCTGAGGTGTCCCGCGCTATGGCCTCGCCAGCAAGAATCACACAGGACATTCGGATCCTTCTGCAGGAAAGCTTTAATGCATCTTGAGAAAGGAGAGCATAAGCTTACCAGAGCGGAGACCCCGAGCCAAGAATCCCGTCCCCTAATAAAGGCTGGCAGCCCCGCCTGGGATGTGTCACCCTATGAATGGCTTCAGCTCCTCAGGCCATATGAGCCACGGGATAGGCAGAGATCAAGGAAATGGAAAATTACCCAGCGCCTGCGAAATAATTTACATTCAGTGCCTGCAGGCACCATCATTGTAATGGAGAATGCAGGGACGGCTCCCTACACTGAGGAAGAGTCCAGAGAGTTTAGCAAGAACACTGTCTTACAAAAAGTTCAAACAGCCAAACAAACATGTAAATGCAACATAACATGCAATGAGTTTTTACATACATTGAGGAAAGAATTGTGATTGCCCCTCTCCATGGTTAATAATAGTTCCTGTCTACATTAACTTTGTCCTCACGAACTTAAAGACTGAACTTTCATTCAATCTATGCTGTGTCATTCAGGGATATAGGTTTATATTTGCCCTTTAAAAGCCTTATATAAAGATAAATTAAAATGCAAAAAAGCAACTAAATACTATATACTAAATAAAATAAAACAGAATAAGGTAAGTCATGTACCACATCTCTCTCATACATGTTTTCTTTAAGTGGATGTAAATGTTATGTATTAATCAATACAGTTTAGAACAGATGAGGAGGAGGGACACAATGGAGGGAGCCTGGGCAATGGGAATAGAGGCAACGTTTTGTAGAAATGCCAAATCTGGTATCTACAACATGGTGTGGAGATGAGAATTCACTCTAGCCTGTCACATATATTCTCCAAATGCAAAGTCATCATAAGAATAGAGATATTAATTATGCTGATTTGTTCAATACATGTAATATACTTGCATTGAGATACCACACTAAGTTGGATAAGTATGTATTAAGTTCTGATCAAAATTATATTTTTAAATGTTTGAGAAGGGAGTAGAAATGACCCTGATTTTATTGTTACCTACTAGATACATATATGAAAACATGACACTAATACCTCATAATTTTGTTTAATGGAAGTTTAAAAAACAAATGTAATACTATGGTTAGAAAGGTCATTTTTTGTGAGATACAAAACTTTCTACTCTTCCATAGAAATATTTTATCATTTGCTCTGTTTACCATAGTTTCTTTACAACCTCTTGTTTTACTCTTTTATGTAGGTGTTCCTTCGTGCCTTAAAATGTAATAATTATTAAAGTTATTCACATATGTTTACATTTTAATAACATACTGTCTCAGCTAGGGAAAATTTCTGTCTCCATTCCTGTGTAGTCTACGTGGCTGTGTATTCTTTGACAACATTGCCCTTCTGTTCAAAAGACACAACTTGGAAATCATTGCTGTACCCTTCAGTGCAACATGAGCATTGCATCCTTTGAAGAAGATGCTTCCCTATGGTAGCGATAAGTACTGATCCACTACAAGAGGCCTCATAGATTTCCAAGGTCTCCTCACTGACACCCACATTCAGGGGGTCTAGATGCCTTTGCTTATCAGTCCTCCTTCTCTGCATCTGGATTTGAGTTCAGTTCAAAGATTAGCTGTGGGTGTCTGCTTCTACTTCCACCAGCTGCTAGATGAGGTCTGTGAAATGGTATATGAATTAGTCATCAATCTCATTATCAGGAAAGGGCATTTAAGGTAGCCTCTCCTCTGTTGCTTAGATTGTTAGTTGCCTGAACCTAGACACAAGAGCGTTGGCCTAGGCCCTATTCCAAAGAATATGACAGATTTTGAAGACCCCCTTTGGAAGGTCTCACCCTTCCTGGGGAGCAGAAAGGGTATGGGATGGGTAGGACGTTAGTTGGGGTGTCAGGGGAGGAGGGGAAGGAGAGGGACCGGGGATTGACATGTAAAATAATTTTCTTGCTAAAAAAAAAGAAGATGCATCCCTTGAAACCTGTTTTCCATAGCTTGAAAAGCTAGCAGGTAAAAGAAGACAGAAGTTCAGCCTGGTCACTCCAAATGCAAATTTTACCTAGTATCTGACAAATGCAAATGATGCTGTGCAAATAATGTCCTCAAATCTACCCCCCAACATATTTGAACATTTTGAAGAATCACTGTTTTTGTTTTCACTCATCCAAGCCCCTGTTTCCATACTAAAACCTACTTCATTTTATTCATGACTTTGTTTTGGTTTCATTAAGAGGTTATTCAAAAGTTTTTCATACTGCACTTTCCTATTCTGCTGCCTGGTAGATAATATGCACTTAAAATACTTGTGTTAAATTTCTAAGCATGTTACCATGAGGCCCATTTTGTTTTCAGTTCAGAAAACTGGCTTCCTTAAGAAGATATCAATTTCGTGAATAATTGGAAGCTTTGTAAGGACTTAGATTGTGGGAGGGCTCTGGAGTCCTGTGACTGAGTGTCCTTCATATATCAGGATGTAATTCCTGTTGCATAGGTAGGTGAAGATACAGACAGATACATAGGATATAATGAGGAGGAGGGGACTGAGTGGATAACATATAACCAGTTTTACAATTATACCATACACATCACAAACAAGTCAGACACACACACAGAAAGTTAATTTAAAGGAGCTAAGGAACAAAGCTCCACATACACAGTACCATAAAACTTAGAATATCAGGCAGGCAACTAAGTTTATATGTATGTTTTGTCTCCTAACGAAATTACTAGTTTATTTTATTTATGCAAAAAACGTAGAGTAAAAGTCAGTGGCTGGGAAGGACTGCCTATTGTACCATCTTATTTTGTTTGCTTATTATGTATTCTAATGATATTTTATTATTCTAGTAGGCAGCTATAAGTACCTCAAGGTCTATGCTTTATAATATGTGTCAAGGGAAAGAAAGGCCTAGTCAACAAAATATTCCAAAAGTATCATTTGTTACGTTCATATTGGTCTTAAATTTTTACAGGAGTCTATGGCTTCCCTGTAGCTACACTATAAACAGACAAACACACATTTCATAGTCATCAAACCCTCCTGTGGAAAGCAATGAGAATGGATATTTATATGGCTGTATTTAGAATGAGTAGACACAGATAAAAAATATTCCACTTTTGCTTAAAACCATACTTACTTAAAACCATGTATTTGTCAAGTGGATTTTCTAGCTACTGATGCAATGAACCATCCTTCAGGATTTTCTGTTTCTTTCAACCATTTTCTTCTACCTTTATTTTGGTTTCATTTGTTTGTTATTTAATTGTGTTAGCTCTTTGAGAGTGTCATACAATGGGTTGTGATCATATTCACATTTTTCTCCCAGTTCTTCCCAATTACAACCCCTGTCCATAGCTACTGAACTTTATGTACTTTAAAAAAATCCCATCAAGATCCATTTTGTGCTGACCAAATATTTTTGAATGTGTGGTCTTCCACTGGAGCATAGTGACTCACATAACCAGGGGCTATACTCTTAGAGAAAACTGTCTCTCCTCCCAGAAGCTAACAAACATCACTAGTTCCATGGTCAGGGATAGGAATGTTTGTCAGTCTTCCCTGTCCATGGTGAAAGTGATCTTGCCTGGACTTGCACAGTTTTTCTTTTTGTAAGCTGTCACAATCACTGTGAGTTTGTATTTGCATATATGCCCTGCTATATTTAGAGGGCACTTCTTCCTTGTAATCATCTACCATCTGTGAATCTTATATACTTTCTGCCCTGTCTTTCACAATGATCCCTGAGTGTTGGGAGGACAGCTTAGTATATGTATATTCCAGTTAGTTCTCAGTATTATGTGGTCTCTTACTCTCTTTACCTTGGCAAGTTGTGATTCTCTGATTCAATAGCCATCTATTTTTTAAACAGAAACTTCTTAGATGGGAGTTACAAAATGTGTTCATCTATGGTTATAACTAAAAGTATTAGGAGTTGGTTTAATACATGTCCATTTAGCAGAACAATAGAAATAGGTCTTCTTCTAGGACCAATGACCTGCTTAGTCATAGCCTTTTGGGTCAAAAAATGGTGTCTTGTATGGGTTTAATCTTGTGGAGCAGGGCTCAAATCTATTTGAAAAGCAATTAGTTATCCCCCTGATGTTCATGCAAATATTTCACCACTGAGCCACATCTTGCTAGGACAGTTATTGTATCTCAAAGTGTTCACAGCTTGGCACCACTGATGATTACTTTTATCTTCTGGTGGCATGCATAGTAGTTTCTTGAACTATAAAAGCTATCCAGTAGGAATGAAGTTTTTAAGTTCATACCAGTTAAATTTAGCCATGTTCTATGATTCATGTATCTTCAGCAATAAGGTCTAACTGTCCAGTTACTATAAAAATCAGTGCGGATGTCCCTCAAAATGCTAAAAGAAGATCTACTGTATGATCCAGCTATATCAATCCTGGATAGTACCCCAAAAACTTCATATCATACTCTCCTACCCTGAAAAGTTATTTGCTTGTGCGTATTCATTCCTGATCTTCACAACAGCCAGGAAATGGGAATGGCCTAGAAGTCTATCAACTAATGAATGAATATTTAAAATATAGTATATTTACATACTTGAATATTATCTAGCTACTACAAAAACTTAAATTATCAAAGTTTCGTGTAAAGAGATAGAGGTAGAAATAATCATTCTGAGAAAAGTAACTCTGACCCAGAAAATAAAAATGCCCCATGTTTTTACTCATCTGTAGATGTTAATATTGAATCTTCAGAAATGTGTGTTTCATTTAGAATACCCATAGATGTCATAAAATTACCGAGGAGCCATGATGAAGGGATTCCAAGGAGGTGAGATAGAACACATTGATGGGAAAGGTTAAGGGGAATGATGGAATGGTAAGGTTTAAACTGAGGTTGCTACACAGAGTATAAGGTATAGGAGGAAGTAGGAAAAGACATAAATAACATTGTATTGGATTCTCTTTATCTTTTCAAAAAATCTTAATTTTCACTATCCTTTATACTATGACTTTTTAAATTCACCTTATTTTTATACTTCAAAGAGAACAGGGTACTAATCTAAACTGATAAGAACAAATACTAAACTTGATCTTAGCCAAAAGACTGAAAAGCGATAATAATCTAAACTTTATAACTTTAAATTAATGTTATTAACTCACTCCCTCCTAAAATGCATATAGAGTATTTTAAATGCCTGGATTTGCAATACTACTTTCAAAGTAAATCACACTGTTGCTTTAGGGTGATGGAATAACATGCCAAGCTGTACTTATGCTCAGAGCCTATATTGAAGACAGAGTGCTATCTTAGGCAATAAAGTGAGAACATGTGGCTGTCTTCAGCAGGAAATGAGAGGTGCTAGTGAGGCAAGAAGAGTTTTAGGAACACGATGGTCTGTGTTTCAGGGAAGTGCCAAGAACCCTTAATATAAGGAATCATAATATCCTTGGAATTCTCAGAAACCATGTAGGATGTTAACATTTTTTGATAGAATTTGTGATTGTTGGTTAGAGTTATCAAATAATGAAATCTTATTTATCCTCATTTCTCTTGTTACAATAGGAAACATTATAGACTTATGAAAAACCAATCCAAATATATTTCATTCAGAATCCTACCATGCTAGAAATTACAGCTATTTGGCCAGGTTTTCTTTGCTTTTACTCCATGATTGTACATCATTATTTACCACAGAATTCTTAGTTGCCAAAAGGATAAAAACCAACCCTCAGTTTCAAGCCAAAGCACAAAGCTGAAGTTTTTGTTTATTTAGGATTGGGTAGAATATACCAACTCATGCAGATTATCAGAGAAAACAAGGTTGATAAAATTACCCCGGCTCCTGAGGAAGAGGAACATGCAGTGATTGTCAGACTTAGAGATAATTAATTCTATGAACTTCCCTCGTAAACGCATGGTACCTGAGATGAGAATGCCATTGATTGATGAACTCTCACAAGTGTATTCTTTGGATTAACTGACTTTTTGAAGTGTGTTTTGTTCCTATCTGGCTGACTTGCAAATGTGTGTTCACTGAGGTATACAGCCATCCATCCTTCAATTGCATGAGAAATCCATTCTGACGGCTTATAGAGCTGTCATTGATTAAGTAAACATTTTTAAAACTACTGCAGGTGACAATTTGCTACCACAGCTACAGAAAAAAAAAATTGTCTCCCAGGAACATGAGGAATTTCTGTTCTCAGGCTATTTGATACTACCCTATTAGAAAAAAATAAACATGTGGGGAGGGGCAAGCAATCATGAAGAGTACCAAGGAGCAATTTCCACTAGGAAGAGTAAGGAGGTTGTAGATGTAGGCTTTCCTTAAGTCATCTGATGAGAAATGGCGGTTGCAGGCATCAAACAGTGAAATGAATATAGAAGATAGTGCAAATACGATGGAAAGGTAAACATGTTTCAGAAATTAATGGTTATACAAGAAAACTTAAATTCTGCTTCAGTATAAAAATTCATATCATTTTGTATGTTTATAGAATACATTTTTGAGATTTTTTTTGTGATATAGCCCAGAGTGACCTTGATTCCAAGGTCTTCCCTTCTCAGCCTCTGAAGAAGTAGAGTATATCCCTGTGTCCATTGCTGTAATCATAAATGTTGATCATTTTTAATCTTAGTTCCTAAGGCTGTTTTTCTCTAAAAACTTACTCTATTATGGTATTTGATGATCTTTATTTCATGCTGATATTTTTGGTTTTGCATCATCTCTTTCTCTATTACAAATTTTACTCTTTATCTATCCTAGAATGATCCAAAATACTTTCCTGCTTCTCATCCTCCCCAGTTTTCAATTCAAATTGCCTCCTCCACTTCTTTTTTTTTTTAAAAAAAAAAAACAATTTTCTTACTTCAATGTGGCTTCTTTTTCTCTAATTCGAGCCTTCTGTTAAACTTCATTCTTCTCTTGTCACTGCATTTTCCCAAAAGGGCTCTGCCTTTTCTTCTTGAGAAATATGCCAGTGAAAGAGATGCTAGTTATCTGACATGATGTTGTGTGCCCTGTTCTTTCTCTCTAGGAGAACTACTTGCGGCACTGTCAACTGATGACTCACTCCAATGTCATCTGGGAGAGAGAGCTTGAATTTCAAGATTGGATAATTTCAAAATAATAAATGATTCCCATCTCTTCCATTTACTGGTTGACATGACATTTCCTGCCTAATTCACACTTCATACAAACACTGTTTCAGAAGATAGCTATGTCACCATGAAATTGTATATAGGAAATATATAGCACACCCTCACACACAGGAGAAACCATAAAAAAGATAAATCTTGTGTGCATTAGTTATTTCCCATTTTTCTATTACTACATTTCTTCACTAGAAGAATTATGCAACTCAGTGTCAAACACTCATTGCTGCTACCTGGTTCTTTATCACTTTTGCCAGGTTAACTAACTTTTCTCATTTGAGAGTAACAAAAATTCAAAATGAAAGACAACAATGGCAAAACAATGCATAATAATTAAACCAACAAACACTGTCAACATGAAAGCTAGACCTGTGCAAGGGAGTAACTGGGTTCAGTCTAAACCACACAACTTTCTTGTGGCTAATATTCTCATTGTGTGAGGCAAGGATATGTAGCTTGGAAAGGGAAGAACAAGAATTGAATTCCTGTAACCTACCACCTCCATGTCCAGAGCTCTGAGCAGGACATGTTCACGCTAAATGATGCTTGGAAGTTGCTGGAACTGGGTTCCCTCAATACTAAGTTCTTTTTCAGAGATTTCTATTAAGCCTTCTCAGAGTGCTGTAGAGTCACATACTGCTGGTCTTCACTTGAGATTACAATAGCTTTCTTTCCTATATCAACTATTTACACTCTTGTAGTTTTTAATCTCAAAGTCCATATTAACAACAGTACCACAGGCTGGAGAGATGGATTAGTGGTTAAGAGTCCCTGCTGCTCTTGCAGAGGACCTGGGTCCCACATTTACATGGTAGCTCACAACATGATTAACATTAAGAAGAAAAGCTATTTATTACTCCAAAAATCGTAACTCCTCAGCTAATAAATCCAAAGGCAATATAGACTAAATGCTGGGTGAAGATTTTAAAAGTTTCCTAGTAAAAAATGATCAATAACCACAAAGGGATCACAGACAGGCAGACAAATTTATTCAGGGAACTGAAGAGGAAAGCCAACAAGCTAGAGAAAATCATCCCACAAAATGAACGAGAACATCAGACAAACAAAACATTTAGAAATCTAAACATATATGGCAAGAGAAGAACAAATCATGATACATGATAGTGAACTTGCCAAAAATACAAAGCAAAGAAATATTATTAAGGGTCATAAAGGTACCCATTGTAATGGCTCAAACCTTTAATTCCAGCTGTTGGGAAGCAGAAGCAGGCAGATATCTGAGTTTTAGTCCTGGTCTACAGAGATATTTTCAGGACAGCCAGGACTACACAGACAAAACCTGTCTCCCAAAACCTAAAGCAAAAAATAAAGGAAGAACAAAAGAAAGAAGGAAGGAAGGAAGGAAAAGAAGAATCCCAATGCACCAACAATGGCAAAGGCATGAGAGTATCACATTTCTCATTAGCAACACTTGAAACAGAAGAAGCATGGGTCAATACATTTCAAGCCCTGAAAACATTAAAATACCAACCAAATTTGCCTTGTCTAGGAAAACTATAAGGGTATTTCAAGAACTAATGTCAAAACACCTAAAATTTCCAAAAATCAAAAGATAAGTAACCCTACCCATCAAATATTATAAAATCAGAAGTAATCTAATTCCTAAATAGGATAAGGACATACCAGGTGGGGGTGAGGACCAACTTTTCTTGTGGATAGATGTAAAATTTTTCAATAAAATTCTCACAATTTGAATTGGACGGCATAGAAAAAAAAAAAACACCAACCATGATCATATTGGTTTCCTTACAGAGATACAATGATGTATCAAAAGTACACAAATCAATAATTCAAAGTCCAAGGCAGTACATCAGCAGACTTGATGACAGAAATCACAGGATCATTTCAGTAAATGCAGAAAAGGGCTTTAACAGAGTTGAACATCCTTTCTGGCAAAAGTCCTGAGGAAATTATCTCAACATAACAAAGGCTACATAGCCCTCAAGAAAAAAGTAAGCACCACCACTGCTAATACTGAATAGGGAAAAAAAATAGCATTGCCTCTAAAATCATAAATGAGATATGGGCGCCTATTTTTTCTACTCTCACTTTGTCACACTTGCTTGGCTGGAACCTTAACAAAAACCTCTATGGCGTCCTAAGTCTTATATATTGTAATGCCTGCAAAGCTCACAGCATGCAGATGCTGCTTCTTAGTGTTTCTGTGAACTCAAAGTATAAGCTGGCCCTTTTCTTTCCTAGCTGTGAGGGCCTACCTGTCTTGGTGGTTGAATCAGAGAAAACACTTTCCAAGGCAGTTGGTTTCAAGTTGGTTCCTTCCATTCAAGTATGTTTGATTCATCACAGGTCAGAACCTTTGGCAGGCAATGGCTTTCCCACAAGGCACCCTCCCCCATGTTGACCTAGAGAAGAGCAGAAAGTTTCTTTTCAGTGGTTCTAAGCACTTTGAAAATTACAGCTCTCTCTCTCTCTCTCTCTCTCTCTCTCTCTCTCTCTCTCTCTCTCTCTCTCATTTATCAAGACAAGTTTTCTCTGTGGCTTTGGAAGCTGTCTTGGAACTAGCTCTTGTAGACTAGGCTGGTCTCAAACTCACAGAGATCCACCTGCCTCTGCCTCCTAAGTGCTTGGATTAAAGGTGTGAGCCACCACCACCTGGCTTACAGCTTCTCTCTTTACATACATACTGTCTGCAATTTTAAACTTATCCAATCTTTGTTACTCATTAAGCTATAAATTTTCATATCATTCGGCTATCTATTATCTATCTCTATCTACCTATTATCTATCTATAATCTATTTATCTATCTTTCATCTATCACCCTCACTGTAGGCCTTAATAAGAGAAATGAGCAGCAACTATGTCACATACTAAATGCTTTCCTGTCTTGAAATTTCTATTTCCTCTGTCAAATAAAATTGTTCATTACTTGTGAATTTAACTCTGCTCAGGTTATCAGGGTGGAACTTCCAGCCGAGTCTTTATTCCCGCCTGATTCTCTAATGAACTGGACTTTACTGTCTATATGTCACTCCACAATCTGGTCTTCCACATGCAGGCAGAAATGGCTCATTTATCTCTACTTACAGCACTTATATTAAATACTATGGATCTCTATGTCTGGTATAACAAGTCATTAGTATTTTTATTTTAGAAGATTATATGGGCAGACATTTAAAACATCATTGTGGCTTCAGATGAAAACAGGAGCTGAGAGAGTAAGAATGACAGCTGTGGCAGGCAGTCCCTAAGATAACCCTCAACTGTCATTGGCTCTAGTATTTAGTGTATGATCACTTCCTCTATATATTACCTGGTTCAATTCAGTAAAATATAGGAAAAGTAAGGAGGTACCTCTCGCAATCCATGATTCTATCTGAAGGCAATGAATGGCCATTACTCCAGTTCTGTTGGCATATCTATAAGACTTCATCTTGGCAGCAGGGTCCTTGAAGAGACTGAACTTCAGCATCTGAGCTACCATTTCAGTAGCATGCTTGAGGATACCTACAGCAAGAGTCACCAGGATCCCTGAGGTTACTAACAGTGGATTTTTAAAAAAGTGAACAGCATGGGAGCACTTGGCCTGAAGCCTTTCTTAATCCAGTCTGAAATGATGCTGTGTCAGTAAAGCCATTATCTGTGCTTGAAACTGAAGGAGTAAAACTGGGAGCAGATGATCCAGTAAAGCTATCCCCAGATCTGTGATGTTAAGAGCAAGATAATGAGTGAATGTGATTTAAAAAATGGAGGAGAAAGATGACATAGAGGGGCAGGAAGAACAGGAGGGACAGTGTCATTGCAGCATTAGGGAGACTGAGGCAGAAAGATCATAAAAAATAGAAAGGAGAAGATAAGGAGAAACAGAGGCTTTATAAGCACTTTAAATTAAAGCTTTCTCCTTGCCATACATTGACCAGCTGTGAGAAAATGTACAGGGAAGAAAATGCTCACCAATGAGAACTAAATGTAATAAAATGGAAAGTGATTTTTCACTCTCCTTTATGAATTCCAAGTTATGATTTATGACTATGGAGGCAGCTTGCATGATAATTTATATCTACTCTTTAAACAGTAGGAAGGAAATAAAATATAAATTATTCCACAGACAGCACTGTCAATCATAAGCTTTATGCAACTATAGGTGATTGAAGCAAATGCATATGCCTGTGGCACTTAGAGTTACAAGTGGAATCACGTTTCCCAAATTATATAAAAAGTGAGATGTTTCTAAATAGATAAAATAGAAGAACCATCAAACCTGATGGGAAAATTAAAGTTTCATTATTTTCACCAACAGCTGCCTTTGCCTGCCCACCATTCATCTTGTAACATAAAGTCTATGTATCTGGAATTGCTTTTAAGAATCAAATACACACGTATTTCCTTGTTTAAACACCCTCAAAAGGTATTGGTTGTTAGACATTTATGTAATGTAGAATTGATGTCATCAATAAGCCCAAGTGAAGCCCAGACACTTCAGCCTATCCAATAATCAATATTCAACCCACCGTTTACACATTTTTCTTAAGCACTTTATGTGAATTAGTTAAACACCATGAATATTTTCAAATGCACTCTGAGAATAGAAGTAGTCATATCTTTTTAGCTTTGTCCATGACTCTCTCTCTCTCTCTCTCTCTCTCTCTCTCTCTCTCTCTCTCTCTCTCTCTCTCTCTCCCTCCCTCCTCTCTCTCTCTCTCTCTCTCTCTCTCTCTCTCTCTCTCTCTCTCTCTCTGTGTGTGTGTTGGGGAGGGTAGCCTTCTTTGTAAATCAAGTGAATAACAGCATCAGCCTCAAATGTGTTGGTTTGATGACTATTATATATGTGTTAGTGTGCTGTGCCTAGTCCCTGATTATACAAAGTCCGTAGCAAATTTGAACTGAGCACAACATTTTGTCTATAATCACTATGTCTCTTTTCTTCTAATGTATATTGGGGCTTGTTTTTCCTTCTTTCTGTCTTCTTTCCAGCTTGTTATGTATCTATATTTGAAGTGGCTGTAGCTCTAAAGGAAATCTATACAGACTACAAGAGCAGTGACATCACACTCTTGTTCCCATATCCACCCCTGTGTTTCCAATCCTTTCTGATATTAATCACGACTATTCAGCTATAATGAAGATTCCCACATTTGCTTCAAGTTTCTTTCTCTGAGGAGGTTTGCAGAAGTCATTTCTGTCCTGCACTTTTAGACTCATGGGCTTGTCTAAAAGACATATTAAGGCGGGAAAATACCAATATGGAGCCAGATAGAGATACAAGGGATTCTAATGGGGAAAAAGCCTTACTTACAGAGCGAACTAGCCAGCCAGTGGGGCAGCAGTCTGTACAGCAAGCCAAAAAGGTGAAACCAAAAGTGCCCAGCCACATGATCACCTCTCACTCTATGTCACACTGACCACGATGGTCAGACACACCTGTAGCAAGCCCCTAAGTAGGCGTGGCTACAGTTTCCCCTACAACATATGACTGATCAAACATTTCTGGATGCCTGACATAGTCCAGCTTTCACAGGATCACCCACTGGTTCCTCAGGAGCTTATTCTAACAAACTTTTCTAAGAAATCAAGTTGAAAAAGGTATCTCAGAAACATTAAGAAATCAGTTTTCTTCTCTTAACAGACGACTCATCCCCTATTCCCAAACAAGCATGCAATTCCCTATAAAGAGCAGAAGAATTGAAGAAGAGAGTGCATGGGGGGGGGGGTGATCCAAATGTGCTAGATTGATCTAAAGCAGGTCTAAATTAATGGAGTTATTTTCATTCTTACCATATTTTTATGAAGAGTTATATTTCCCATATGAATAAGTTTTTAAAGTTAGAGATTTGCCCATTTTATCTGAAACCCATGAGACAAAAGAAGCCATTAAGCAATGCAATGCATTAAGCAAGGCTCCCTGTAGCCTCCCTACCAAATCCATTCTATCTGACACATTTTTCCCACCCTAACATTACATCAATTGATTTCCGAATAAATATAAAACTCTTTTCTGTTACATACTAAGCATTTTTCGGTAACGACCAATACTTTCTCTATTATAGTAATTCTTCCTTGATAAAACTAGATTTTGAAATATTTCTCCTAATGCACCACATGTAACAGTAGCTGGGCATGGTTGTATGAGTCTGTAAACTGAGCAATTCCAATGGATAGGTAGATGGATCTTTGGATTGAGATAATCCTGAGCTTCATAATGAGACCCCATTAGAAAAACACAAAAATGTCATGGGCTAGAGATATATCAAACTGGTAAACTCGTAGTTCATTTGCTTGACACATGAGGACCTGGTTTTGATTTCCAGTACTGGGGGAAAGATACTTTGGAAATCAAAATCTATATCTATATATGTAGATAGATAGATAGAGAGAGAGAGAGAAATTCATAAAAGTCCTAAGAAGTTGCATCTTAGCTGCCCTTCCCTTAACCAGCCTTCCCTCTACCTACTGTGTGAATATACATATCTTGTTTTGTTGTTGGGAAATTAGCACTCTATCAGAATCATGTTTCAGATACTACACTACTTCAATTTTATTGTTCAGAATATGTAATGTACAGTGTGTCTTTAAGTATTTGTTCACAACAAATTTATAAAGATAGAAGGACATAGCTTGGCAGCTTGGCAACAAAAGGACCTTTGTAAGCCATTTGAACTTTCATTTTGTATGTTTTAATTATTTGAACATACCCATTTCTTTTCTGATTAAACATTTTATGTTATGTTTTATGGTATTTTAAGTTTTTCTAAAACTTAGTAATCTTCAAAACACTTTGAATCAGAATTGTTCTGAGCAAAGTGCTATTTTCAGATTCTTATTATAAATTCAAGGCAAATGCAGAAAGATCCTTTTATTTGGTTCACAATCCTTTTATTAAGAGGCATGTATGTTTGTGTACCTGTGGTCTCCTCTATTATTGTGTGCACACATACTGCATATTGATATAAAATACATTTCTTAATGTAGGTCATAGTGAAAATCAAATGTCATTGTCAAGAAAAAACACAGACATAACTAGAAAGAAACCCTTTTCATATCTGAATACATAGTTTTTATGTCTGTGGTGGTTGATTTAAAATAGCTCGGAATAAAAGATTCAGCAAAATTTAAAAGTTTAGCAAAGGAAGGTAGCATTGTCTAATTTCATTGAACACATCTAAGCAGCCAATGGTTGGGGTTTGCTGTTGCTCATGTCATTAGTAGTATGAAAGTTTATTAAACCACAACTAATAAATGCTAGATTCAGACCTTAGCGCTAAGAATTTGCTGAACAATGCCATTAATCAACTATCTACTCTTCTTCATGTCTAAGATAAATATGAAGCTAAGCTCCCTAATTTCCTTAGGTAGTGGGCAGAATTAAGAGACATAATTCAGACAGTTGGCTTAATGCCTCATACATAACAAATTTTCAGTAACTTAAAAAAATGCTTCAAAATCTCAACAACTAACCTACAATTAGTTGTCTTGCTCCAGTTTGCAGGGTTTTGTACGCTCGGGTGGCTAATACATTTTTAAAACCATTTTCAAAGTCAACAGCTTACAAATAGAAAGCAAGTTTGCTTTATTGTAATGAGATGTCATTTGAAAGAAATACTGTTTTTCTGAATTTTTGCTAGAAATACTCTGTTTGCTAAAATCTGTAATATAATATCAATAGCTAAAAGAAATGAGATTAAAATGGAGTTTCAGACTAACAAGTTTGTCTGCCTCCTAAGAAAGAAAACCAAGAAAATAGAGCATTGACAAGTATTTTAGACTCTGACAATATTCCTTTGGGATTAAAAATGAGTGAGTACCAATTATAATGTTCTCGGGAGGGTTTTAATAAGACAATGTCAGAGGTATACCTTAAGACCAATACTTAGACTGCTTGAAGTTAAAGACACCAGCTTCAGGACAATCTAATGAATTTTGCTCATCATTCAACATTAAAGTAAATGCGACCACTGGTGATAAAAAAAAATCATGGACACTATAATGCATAAGGATGGGCCCAGAAAAGATAAAACTCTTCTATTATTTACCCCATTGTTCTTGCTGCTGAAAGGAAGGCACAGGATGAAGGGAAAGGAGTACCAACAGCTAATGAGTATGATGTTGAGTTCTGAGATCAGCCTACACATACTTCTAATGAACTTAACTGATTCAAAACTGTGAGATGTCTCGAGGCATGAGAACCATGATACTTGTGACACCTTTCTGCAAAGGTTGAAAGATACTTTTCTTTCTTGAATAACTCCTAAATCCTTCCTTACACATGTGCTTTTATTTGGAAGACTTTCATGACCTTTCTGTATTCCACTTCAGTCAGAATGAACAAAGGGTGTCTTCTTCCTTGACTTTCTAAGGCTAATGAATGGCACTTATAATCTATGAGTGCAAACACAAATGCTTAGAAGTCCATTTGATACATACCAAGCATCCACGTATTCAATCACACAACTGGTGTGTGTGTGTGTGTGTGTGTGTGTGTGTGTGTGTGTGTGTGTGTGTGTGTGTGTTTGTGATTAAATCCAGGGTCCTTGGCATATTAAGTAAGCAGTCTGTCCCCATTCCCCCTTTATGCTTTCAGTTGGAAAGTGATTGCATGGATATCAAGGAATTAAAGTGATTCTAGGCTTAATTTTAAGAAATATGATTGGCTAAAATATATGTACAGGGTTAAATTGTCCATCTGAAAACTGTAATAGAATACAGAAACATCAGTGAAGTCTTCTAAATAAAAGCACATTATAAATGAAACCCCATTGGTTGATTGAGGATCTATCTCCTTGGTGACAGACCTACCCAGAAAGTCCTTACCAAGGCATATATCCAAAAATATATTCTCTCTTCTTTTTATAGAACTTTCAAGTTTTCAAGTCTAACTTGATGTCTTTGATCAATTTGTAACTGATTTGTGTGCTGGAAATGAGATAAGGACCAAGTTCACTTTTTTCTACATGTAAATATCTAGTTTTCCTCACACTTCTTTAAAGATACTGTGTTTTCTTCCATTTTAAATTTTGGCATCTTCATAAAAAATTAGTTGTCTGTGGGTATGTGAATTTATATCTGTACTCTTACTTCTGTATCACTGATCAATTTGTCTGTTTTTATGTCAGTTGCATGCAGTACTACTGTGACTTTATAGTATAGCTTGAAATCAGGTATGGTGATTTCCCCCTGCAGTGTTTTCATTGTTTAGGATCAGTTTGGCTCTCTGGGATCTTTTGTATTTCCATATGAATTTAAAACTCATTTTTCCAATTTCTGTGAAGAATTGTGTTGGAATGTTGATGGGAATTCCACTCAATCTATATACTGCCTTTGGTAGGATCTTCACAATATTAATCCTACATAAATCGATGAGCATAGAAAAATTTTCCCACCTGGTATGTTACTTTCTCAGTGTCTCAAATTTTAGTTGTAAAGTCTTTTGCTTCTTTGGTTAAATATTTTCCTAGGTACTTTCTTGTTGAGGCTACTGTGAATGCAATTGTTTTCTTTATTTCTTTCTCTGTATGTTTGATGTTGGTATATAAGAAGTTACCAGACTTATATGTGTTAATTTTATATCCTGCTCCTTTCCTAAAAGTGTTTATCATCTTTGGAAGATTTCTAGTGGAGACTTTAGGCTTTTTGTGTACACATGTGAATCACTGAATAAGAATACTTATAACTTTTTCCTCTCCAGTTTGTATCCCATTGACCTCCATCTCTAGTCTTATTTCCATGGACTTTAACTACTATGTTGAACAGGAGTATAGAGAGGGGCTATATTTTTAGTGCATCAAGTTTTAGTTGAAATGCTTTGCATTTCTCACCATTTAGCATAATGTCTGCTGTTGTCTTGCTGTATGTGGCATGTGCTATATTAAGGTATATTCCTTGTATCTGTAGATCATCTTGGACTTTTACCATAAAAGGAAATTCAATTTTGTCAAAGGCCTAGTCTACATCTAACTTGATGACTCTGTCTTTTCTGTCCTTCTGTCTGCTTTTGTGGTGGGTGACATTTAATCATTTATGTATACTTCATTTTCAGTGTATCACTGGGTGACACTGATTTGATTATAGTAGATGATCTTTTGGAAGTTTTCTTCTATTTCATTTCCAAGCATTTAATTGAGAATTCTTGTGCCTATGTTAATTAGATTGGTTTATAATTCTCCTTTATAGTTGGGTCTTATTATTGTTACACATTTATATGCATATGTATTGCATTTTTTTATGTAGGCATTTAGTACCATAAACTTTCTTGTTGGGACTAACTTCATTGTGGCCCACAGATTTTTTTTTTTTAATTTTTTAAAATTAGAGACGAGATTATTTTATGTGTCAATTCCCATTCCCTCTCCCTCCCCTACCCTCCTGCCCTCAACTAACAACCTACCTATCCAATACCCTTTCTGCTCCCCAGGGAGAGTGAGGCCTTCCATGGGGGGGGGTCCTCAGAATCTGTCATATCCTTTGGGATAGGTCCTAGGTCCTACCCCGTGTGTCTAGGCTAAGGGAGTATCCCTCTATGTGAAATGGAATCCCAAAGTCCATTCCTACACTAGGATAAGTACTGATCTACTACAAGAGGTCCCATATATCTCTGATGCCTCCTCACTGACACCCACATTTATGGGGTCTGGATCAGTTCTAGGCTGGTTTCCCAGTGATCAGTCTGGGGGTCAAGAGCACCCTCTTGTTCAGGTCAGCTGTTTCTATGGATTTCACTATCATGGTCTTGACCCCTTTGCTCTTTCAGTTGAGATTTTAGCTGTGGGTATCTGCTTCTACTTCCATCAGTTGCTGGATGAAGGCTCTGCGATAGTCATCAATCTCATTTTCAGGGGAGGCTATTTAAGGTAGCCTCTCCACTGTCGCTTAGATGGGTAGTTAGTATCATCCTTGTAGATCCCTGGACATTCCCTTAGTGCCTGATTTCGCTTTAAACCTATACCGGATCCCCTTTTGGATGATATCTCTTATTTTGCTCCCCTCTATTCTTCCTCTACACAAACTTCCTTCTCCCTTATGTCCTCCTCACCCCTCCTCTTCTCTCCTTCTCATTCTCCTAGTTCCCTCTCCTCTCCCCCCATGCTCCCACTTTGCTCAGGAGATCTTGTCCCTTTTCCCTTCTCTGGGGGACCATGTATGCCTCTTTTAGAGTCCTCCTTTTTGCCTAGCTTCTCTGGTTGTGTAGATTGTAGGCTGGTAATCCTTTGCTCCATGTGTAAAACCCATATATGAGTGAGTGCACACCATGTTTGTCTTTTTGTGACTGTGACCCACATATTTTTAATAGTTATGTTTTCATTTTCATTCATTACTACATGCCACATATAATCTATAAAATCTTAGCCCATGAAAAATTCCTCTAAATTGATAACATATTAGGATACAAATGATTTCTCAATGATAAAAAATGAAATAATGTCTTTATCTCCTACCTGACCACAGTGGAATAAAGCTAACAATTAACAGCCATAAAAATGACAGAAAGTAAATAAACTCATCAAAACTAAATAATGCATTATTGGATGATAATGTGAGAAAGGAAGGAATCAATAATGAAAGTTGCAAATTCCCGGAAATGAGTGAAAATGAAAATACTACATACTAAGAATCTATTATTTATTTATTTAATTTTTTCACAGTACTCCAGATTTCCTGGATATTTTGTGCCTAGAATCTTTTAGATTAACATTTTCTTTGATTGAGCTATCTATTCCTTCTATCTTGTCTCCAAGACCTGAAATTCTCTCTTCTGTGTTTTGCACTCTGTTGATGAGACTTCCTTCTGAGGTTTTTGTTGGACTTCTTAAATTTTTATTTTCATATTTATTTCAGTTTATGCTTACTTTAGTGACTCTGTTTCTGTTTTAATGTCCTGAACTGTTTTCATTGTTTCATTCAACTGTTTTGTGTTATGACAGACTTCATTAGGGGACTTACTTATATCCTATTTAAGATCCTTGAATATATACAGAATTATTATTTTGCAATCCTTGTCTTGTACTTCAGTTATATTGAATGGGAGGATGCCTAATAGGGTTAGCAGATTATGATGGAGGCATAGTGTCTTGGCTGTGAATGTCTTTTTGAGCCAGTGTCTAGACATCTGGAGGTAAGATGGTTGAGGTAATGCTACTTATTGATAGCTGATCTTCTTCATTTTGTTGGGTAGGAATTCCATTCCTTTGTTTCTATTGCTCTCTCTGGATCTTACGAAAACATGTTGGCTGTTGTTTCCTGGTAGAAACTGCTTCTGCACTTTGGTGGGTGGCAAAGAGAAATAGAAATGGGCTAGCAAAGAAGGTTGAGGGGGTCTTCTGGAAATAGTCAAGGAGATTCTGTTCCCATCAAGAGACATGGTTCCCAGAGAATTGTAAATCTTATGAGATGAGGGGATCTTGCAAGTAATTTGCAGTAAGATAAAGAACAAACTATTCAAACAGGATGGAAGGGCTAAGGGAATGCTGGATCTGTGCCAAGAGTTGGTGTCTCCAGTGAATGGATTTGTAGTGGAATGAGGGTCACTTGTCAACATGTTATAGGGATGAGGGCAAGAATCGAGGCATCATAAAGGAGGTCAGGAACAACAGTGTGAGTCAATTACTTCAGTCCTAATCTGGTGTTGTCACTGGGGGTCCCAGATAGATAGTGTTTGTAAATTTCAGGGACTCATACAAAAGAATGGGAAGGGCTAGAATGGAAGGCTAAGAGGATCCACAAGAAGAAGGAAAGCTGGGTCTCCACCAGGGTTTGGTGGAGTTCCCAGGGAATGCATGTAGATTGGGAGGATGGGAAAGTACAAGTGGATGACTTCAAGGCTAGGGGCAAAACTGCAAAGATTGTAATGGAGGACAGGAAAGAGAAAGAAAATCACCTGTCTGAGCTGCATCCAGATATGACTCCTGGCTGTCCCAGGTATAGTACTTCTAGGTTTGACACCAGGGAATGGAAAAGGGCTAGAAGGGAAAGCTAAAAGGTCTGCTGAAGGATGAAGTCTAGGTCAACAGCAAGGTTCAGTGGAGTCCCCAGGAAATGAAGGTAAGGGTACAAGGAGAGGCACCTGCAAGCAGTCGGCTACAGGGTTGTGTTTGAGACTGGAATGACTGTATTGGAGAGCAGGAAGGAGATGTCATGGGTAGTTCTGATTTCTTCTTTAATATCAGTAGTTAATTTGACTGCATATAATAGTCTATGTTGACAAGTGGCTGTTTTCAGAATTTGGAAAGTTTATTTATTTTTATTTTATGTGTTTGGGTGTTTTGTCTGCAGGTATGTCCCTGCACCACATTTATGCACTGCCAACAGAGGCCAAAGAAGGCAGTAAGATCCCTGTAACAAGAGTTACAGATAGTTGTTAGCTGCCATTCAGGTGTTGGAAATTGAATGTGCATACTTTAGAATATCAGCAAAAGCTCTTACCCACAGAGCCATCTCTCCAGTTTGAGAACTTGGGATATATCTTTGCAGGGTCATAGGATTTAAAACAACCAGTTATTATTTCAATGAGCCTGGTTTTATAAGTGGCTTATCCATTCTCTCTTGCAGTTTTTATATAGTTTCTTTATTTTTAGCATTTAATATTATAACTATATCTTGTGGAGCGGTGTCTCATTTGTTTGTTTGTTTGTTTGTTTTTTACCCTCCTGGTCTTATCTAATTAATGTATATTGTTCTTTAGACCTTTTGTATCAAATTGGATATCAATTTCCTGTATTTGGTAAAGTTTCTCCCCTGGCCTTAGTGAAAATGTTTTCTAAGTCTTTGCTATGGTCTTTTTAGTCAATTCTCATAATCTAATGTGAGTTATTTTCATGGGTTTACAGATCTCTCCAATTTTCGGTTCATTATCATTTAAATTTATTGTTAACCTTCAGTGAGTGATCTGATGCATCTACCTTGTCTTCTTTCCCTGAATCTGTTTTCTACATGATCCATTTTGTGTGTGAAGCTTTCTCTATATAAGGGGTTTTAATTTATAAAATCATTTCAGTTTGTATTTTCTTCACTTATTGTATCCGTATTTTCATGTCTTGGGTTGACTTTCGTTCATATCTTTGTTTTGTTCTATTAGGGCATATTCATGTCTTTTTTGATTATCTGTATATAGTTAGAATAATTATTTAAATTCCTTGTCCAGTAGCTCTTTCAAGTCATCTTTATTAGAAGCTATTATTATGTATTAGTTATTTTCAGAGGAGACTCATTGTCTTATTTTTTTCATGTTGTTTCTGTTTCTATGATAGGACTTGTAGTCTTGGAGTGTGTTGGTTAAGACTTTTTTCTCAATTTTTATTTTAGTGGTGGCATTTACAATATTCAGTGGACTACTAACTTGGGGTGCCCTTTCCTTCTACAAGACCAGTATGTAGGGCAACAGTTTCTATCTCATTGGAAATCTAGTTTTTCCAGTGTCAACTATGGCATCCTACATGAGCCCATGTGAGTTGTCAAACTCTCTATACACTTTTGGGCTTAACTAATTTTATATCTTGTGTCCAACCTCTTCACCATTCACAATGCATCAGCTATGTCTGAAGATGCAGGTAGAATTATAACTGATCCCTGTAACTATGGCCCTACACTAGAGTTTAAATCTGTCTCCTAGCCTTGTTGAACAACATCCTTTGAAGCTGAACTATTTAAGTACCAATAACCTAGGCCAGTACAGGACTGGTCTGTTCACTTATTTATTTAGTTTTTATTATTTAATAATTTATTTTTGTTTTTTTTGAGACAGGATTTTTCTGTATTGCTTTTGAGGCTGTCCTGGAAATCATTCTGTAGACCAGGCTGGCCTCAAACTCACAGAGATCCACTTGCTTCTCCATCCCGAGAGCTGGCATTAAAGGCGTGCACCACCAACACCCAGCTCTGTCCTCTTATTTTTAATGACTTACTTATTTTATTTGTACGTAGGTGTTTATATGACTGTGTATGTGCATAGGAGTGTTTGAATGCTCAAGGAATAACAAAATATTTGTTCTAGTTGTAGTGACAGGCAGCAGTACACCATCCCAAGTGAGTGCTAGTGAGCCCAATTCCTACCATTTGAAAAAGCAGCAGGCGCGCGCGCGCGCACACACACACACACACACACACACACACACACACACACACACATATATATATATATATATATATATATATATATATATATATTGATAATGGCAGTATGTTATGCATCAATAGCAGCAACAGCTTTTCCAGGTTCTGCAGTCATTTAAACAAAATTGTAGAGACATCTTGTGGTACCTGGCAACATTTTCTTTTTAAATTATCTTCTTCTCAATCATCATCTGGAAGGAAACCATTCTGAACAACATCATTAAAAACAGCTCTGATAAAGCAAGGTCACTACTATGTATCATAAAGCAGGTCCACATATGAGTGAGTCCATATCATGTTTGTCTTTTGTGATTGGGTTACCTCGCTCAGAATGGTTTCTTTGAGTTCCATCCATTTTCCTGCAAATTTCAAGATTCCATTGATTTTTTTCTGCTGAGTAGTACTCCATTGTGTAAATGTAGCACGTTTTCTCTATCCATTCTTTGGTTGAGGGCCATCTAGACAGCAGGCACTCTTAACCAGCTAGCCATCTCTCCAGCCACAAGCAACTTATTTTTTTTGTCCTATATTGTATTTAGATTTAAATAACACTGAATGCACCCCAACTTCTGTGTGTATTATTGAGGATATTTTTCTAAAAGAATGTACACTTTTTGCCAAATCTAAACACATATGAATTTATTTTAATTTCTTGGATTATAATTAATTATGTCTTTGAAATTCCTTCAAAATGCCTTATATTTCCAGCAGGTTATAGATCACACACAGTGGAAACAAGAGTTTATTCATTTCTTTCAAAATACATTTTATTGTTATTATTCATGTTTTATACTATTATCTTGATAATAAAATCCAGGCAATGCAGACTTCATTATTTCCTTAATATTACAGTCCTGCTAGTCCTATGGTTCTCAACTCTTCCATGGGAGAAAGACAATGTTCTATAGTGACATAGATTAAGAAATATTACCATGTATGACCTCTAAGTTTCTTGCTTCTAACAAACAAAATATTTTGGTAAATATCATAGGAGAGATACCTGCCAAAAAGAATTGAAACGATTAAAAGAAAGTTTGAAAATCCAATGTCACCCAAATTATAAAGAATATTTTAAGTCTTATTGAAAAAACCAGTGCTTTTCTAAGTATATTTTCTTAGAATGACTGCTTTGGTGGCAATGTAAAGGGTAGAATTAGAGACTTTCTTGGTTATGTGATAGGTAGGGTTTTAGTTGAGGGGGGCGGTAGGAGAGGAGGGGAGGGAGAGGGAACTGGGATTGACATGTAAAGCAATCTTGTTTCTAATTCAAATAAAAAATGGAAAAATGTTTATAAGAATTAGAGATCTTCTTATGAAAATTTCCACAATAAAATAAACAATCTAAAATGAATGAGACTAATTATAATAATTTTGGAAAATAGCATTTATTGGAGAAAAAATTCAGTATGCATTATTTGTTGGATATATACTCAGGGGTTAGAATTCCATAATCAATTAAATACAAGTATTTTGTGAATGTCAGAATAACCCAATAAACTGATACCCACGTATTAAAGGAAAGATAAGAAATAGAATTGAGAATTTGATTTATGTATATGGGCCCCAAAAAGACGTTTTATGTGTATGTTGGGATATGGAATCATGGAATTCAAGGAAAAGCCTAGACCCCAGACCTATGCAAGCACATAAAGTAGTCAGAGTCACAGGAAAGTTGGAAGTCCCTCAGAGGCTCCTGTCACAATGTGAAATAGAGTAACACATACCAGCAAGAATTAAACACTGGATGACTAAGTAGATTTTACTGCTAGAATGACATCAGACATAGATATTAAGTGAAAGAAAATGGAAAGGAGAAATTGCCAGTGTCACTGAAAATATCAAGTAATATAAATATATCAAACACTATAAATTAGCTTAACAATGATTTACTAATTGCTAAATGTTTGTGACCAGCTTACTTTCAGTGAAATAACAGAACAAAGCCCAAGGGATTAGGTGAAAGCAAATATATTTGTAATAGTACATATATGTAATTATTTCAAGAAACTTTAGACTACTGAAAAGAACAATAATACGAAAGCATGTGTCAAGAGAAATACAGAAATATAGGTAAATGAATCGCTGGTTAATTCAGATTCCTGAATTAACGTCATATATAGAAACTCATCATCCATAATGACTGAAGCAAAAATCCTTCTGATAAAAACATGCAGATAATTAGTGATCTTAGGGTACCCAGCTCCAAATAGGATATCTAAAATAAACCCTTTTACCTAAGGCTCAAGGAAAAATAAGCAAAATGGAACAGAAAGTTTTGAATGGCCTGAGTGCTGTGACAGCTTTGGCAGATAATGTCTTCTGGCAGGACAATGATGTTGAACTCATGAATCCCAACAGCATGATTGCCTGCACAAGACCAATGAAAACTACACCAGGGATCATGCCAACATGGATGCAGGGAAATTTTGCAAGGCCTGAATCCTAGATGATGAGCTATAGGCAGTCAGTAGCTGTATTATCGGGTTTGAGAACTCAATCCTATGTGGTCATCTATAAAAACATGCAGAGAAGAACAACACTAATTGGACTCAAAGTTATCTCTCTCAAACAGAAATGTGCTATTGCATTGTATGTATAACAAAAATAATTACAGTATATAGATCATGAACATGAGAGAGGGTAAAGGGTGTATAAGAAAATATGAGGAGGGTAGAAGTAATATATTTACTATGTAATTGCCTATGAAATTATCAAATTAATTGTAGAAAAACAAGAATTAGGTCATAATTGGCCAAATCTGAGATGCTGTCTCAATAGCAATGTAGGAGCAGAGCTATCTGGGACAACATATAAGATCCCCATATTTGATTAGAATGATTACTTGAAATCACATAATAGAATTTTATATCACATAGGTATGTCCTGTGATCTTCTTAACTATTTGTGGCTTTGGGCAAGCAAATGAATCACCTGCATTTCAGGGAGAAAGAAAAATAGCACCTCACGAAAATGCAGAGCTGTTTTCATCTGAATTCTTCTGGTGCCAATTTGATGGGTACACAGTAAACCAACAATGTCATAGTTCATGATATTTTAAGTGAGGCCTGAGGAGTGGGGTAGCAGTCAGGAGGGAAGGGTCGTCACAAATCAGATTAGCATCCTGAAAAGAGCAAGCCCAGTGATCTACTGTGCCTCTTTTTGCCCTGTGATGCCATAAAGGGAAGATGATCCTCACCAGACACCTAACCTGCCATGCTTTTAGTCTTCAACTCTTCAGCCACCATACGCTCTTACAGAAAATAAATGCCTGTAGAGGATTGATCAAATGTATGTATCAAATACATTCCTGATGTTACTTACATATGAGAAGTAGCTGCACAAGATGGTTTGGTGAGGGCCTCTTCTACTCAAAACTGGGAAGAACAACTAAATTTGTTATAATATTCATCCTTATGAAAATACAGAAAGAAAATTATATAAGCATCTGGGTTTTCAAGTAGGGATCTTAAATACAGAAAGGTAAAGTAATTCATCAAAGGCTGTGAAATTTCAAAGAATATGCAGTAAGTTAAACAGGATGATGTAAAAATGACCTTATTATTTAGAGTTAAATCATCAGGGCTTTCGTTCTAACTTAGGCACTGGCAAGTTATGTCAGCAAGGAAAGATACTTGTTAGTCTATTTGAACTGTTCCAACAATATGTCATAAACCTGACTCAGAAAGGCAAATAGTGTACTAGGCAGTCTTCCTTAGTAAAGACAACTGCATTGTGTCATCCACCTGCTCTTCCTCTTCTCACTGGGTCTCCTATTCACCCTTCTCATTGAGCACAATCACCAGGATGTATTCCTAAGATGAACTTGTGGGCTGTGTACACACACACACACACACACATACATACACACACACACACACACACACACACACACACACACACACACACACATCAGGGGGAACCAGTTTACTATATAATTCATGACTCTTGTGTTTGTAGGAAATTTCTCATTTCTTTTGGGTATTATTTTCTGGAATGATTGATAATTGTGGCTTCCAATATTATACACAAAGACCAGCAGGTTTTCATTCAGGAATAGTGTGTGAGCGATGCCCTGCAAGGCTTTAATGTATTTTTCTTCTGATAGAAAAAGAGAATGTTATGCCTGATTGAAACAACAGGAAAAACAGACTGCTGAATTAGAAGTGAAGATATAATCAATCAGCTTTACCATCCAACAATTGGTTATTATTAGAAGCATTCGAGCCTATACATTATCCAAAATTGCCTGGTGAAACTACAAAGTCCTTAGACACACACAGCTGAACACTGAACTAAACTCCTGGAATCCAGTTATAGACAGGGAGGAGTGATGAGCAAAGGGGTCAAGAACAGGCTGGAGAAACCCACAGAAACAGCTGACCTGAACAATAGGGAGCTCATGGACCCCAGACTGATAGTTGGAAACCAGCTTAGGATTGATCCAGACCCTATGAACATGGGTGTCAGTGAGGAGGCCTCAGAAATCTATGAGGCCCCCAGCAGTAGATCAGTATTTATCCCTAGTATACGAATGCACTTTGGGAGCCCATGACATAGAGAGATACTCTCTCAGCCTAGACACACTAGGTCCTAGGCCCTGCTCCAAATGATACCACAGACTTTTTAGATCCCCTATGGAAGCCCTCACCCTCCCTGGGGAGCAGAAAAGGAATAGGATAGGGGGCATGGGAGGAGGGGAGGGAGAGGGAACTGGGATTGATATGTAAAACAGGCTTGTTTCTAATTTAAACAAAATAAAAGATTCTAAATAGGCAGTTAACTAGAAAAGAATAAATTAATGTCATATAGAAGATCTATCATCAAAATACTCCACATTCTAAACATGGGCTTATTTATAAGTTATAGATATATTTTCACAATTTCTCAGAAAATAATATACTTCTATCTTTTCTCTCAAATGGAAAGAATATAAAGGAAAAAACAGTGCACTATGAGTACATACTGCAACAAGAGACTTTTCCAGAAAATGGAATGAAAGAACTTCACACTAAAAGGGAGCACAGAGTCACATGACCGAAGGATTGTGCCCTTTTATCACTTACTTTGTCCAAGATTTATCCTATCACGGTATTACCAGATATATCCTTGCTTTATGTATATTAGCCATCTAGGTATATACCATTAGTACCTGTTGTGTGACACACACTGTTTGGGGAATTTTGGACACCTCAAAAAATTGAGGAGACATCATTTTAGAAATGGAAAATGTTAAAAGCATGTAAGTCTGACTTACAATATACTGGGAAGTATGGAAATTAAAGAAGAAACATATAAAGGGTATATCCAAAATATGAGTGGAGCTCATTTTAGAAAGAGTGGTCACTGGAAAGAACTCCAAATACAAATCTGAATCATATGAAAGGGAGGACATTGTAAGACCTGTAGAAAAACTCTACCAACTTTGCTAATGTCCCGAGGCAGTGGACACAGCATTGAGAAAGTTGGAATTGAAATTTTAAATCACAGGAAAGAATGGGTAGGACTCAGGAATGCTATAGCCCAGGGTCATAGAAAGGATTCTGAATCCCACCCAAACTTAGAGACGAATCACTTCATTAGCTTTCAGCAGAAGAATGAATGGTCTCCCAGTGCCGCTAACTGGGAGCTTCTAAATGGCATAAACTGCTCTGGACAATATAGCTCTCTGTATTTTCCTATGCATATATATATATATATATATATATATATATATATATATATACAATTTTCTTATTTGTAGTTATTATTTGTATTTATAAACCATTGTTTTAGATATTTCATATGCCAAATCTAATATAAATACCTAATGTACATTTGACATACAAATTTTCAAAATGAAAAGGTTACCATGAAGGATTATTATATCTTTGCATTCCAGTATGAACACCCATATTTCACCAAAACCAACAATGCATGGAGTCCACTTTGTGTTGACTGTCATAGGACCTTCCCCAGAGTCTTCAATCTCATTGAAGACTACTAATACTAATTCAAGAGAATGAATTTAAAGTTAGGTGGGCAGAGAAGGGAAAAGACCTGAAAAGTATTGGGGGAGGAAAAGAATATGACTAAATATAGTGTGTGAAAAAATGTAAATAAAAATTTTAAAAGATATAAAATAAATAGTTAACAACCATAAACATAAATAAATACCTGTATTCCCTGAGAATTGGTACCAGTGAAATTTTCTTGAACTACCCTACATATGTATTTTTGTTTCTCATTTTTGAAAAATTATATTTATAGAAAACAAATTAGTCACAAACTATAACTTTAATAAATATATAAGTCAAAGAAATGTCTCTAACTTTGCATTGCATGTGCCTTTTCAGTTTTTCCACATTACTTTAAAACAGCATTACAACTTGGTAAAAGTTTTACTCTACTGTGCTAAAACAAATGCTTTCAGAGTACATCCAAAATCAGCTAAATATGCTCACAGGTCTGCTCCAGCCACAGTTTTATTACTGTTAATTGACAATCCTAATTGTACAGCACTAAATTTGGAGCTGAAATTTTACTGTCTATGAATAGTAGAAATTTAATTAGGCTTACTTTAGCTCCCTTATTATTTCATAATGCAATATAAAGAATCTTACAACCAAATGCCTTTCTTCCAGACTCTAAATAGAAAGCCAAAAATTCACAGCCCAAAATAATAGCCAGGGCAAATACAATTACCATCCACATATAAAGGAACACAATGCTGCCCTCTTCAAATCCCTGTATTATAATAGCACCATCCTTTTCCTAACTTGCCTATATGCATAGTATTACCAGGATGATTCTAAAGAAAGGAAAAGACAAAAAAAGATGGGACACCTTGGGATACAAAATATTAAACATATTAGTGTTTATCCGATATCAGCCTCATATGCCTTCTCATGTTTCAGATCACTACGAAGCTTGCCATATATAGCAGCCACAGTAAAGATTTCTGGTCTCTTTACTTCCTTGATGATTTAAAAGGGCAAGATACCAGTTGGTTCATCCAATGTCTTAGTAAGTATTCTATTCCTGTGAAGAGATGCCCTGACTACACAACTCATAAATGAAAGCATTTTGGGGGGTTTACTTATATTAAGAGATTATTCCGTTATTGTCATAAGAGGAAGCATGGAGACATGCAAGTAGACATGGTGCTAGATAGGCAGCTGAGGCTTCTACAGCCATATGGGGAAGTAGCAGAGAGAGAGAGAGAGAGAGAGAGAGAGAGAGAGAGAGAGAGAGAGGGAGGGAGAGAGAGAGAGACCCTGGACCTGTCTTGAGCATTTGAAACCCCAAAGCCTACTCAAAGTGACACACTTCCTCCAACAAGGTCACACCTACTCCAGCAAGACCATGCCTCCTAATCCTTGTCAAGTATGACCACTCCCTAATGACAAAGCATTAAAATATATGAGCCTTTGGGGGTCATTTCTATTCAAACCACCACATCCAGCAAGTCATTGTCTTATGTAAAATGCAGAATCACCTGGGGATGGCTAGTCAGGGTGGAATCTGCCTGTCTAATTAACCTTCAAGAGTTCTTTGAAGATAGCAGGGACATGTTGATAAAAGATATACAGGGCCTGAGATATAGTCAATATTTTAGGAAAATAAAGTACATTTAATACTGTACACAGGACAATAAAGATACAGAAGTACTGTGCATGGGATAAAGAACACTGAAGGCAAAATAGTTTTAAAGTCTATGATATGAAGAATACCTTAAAAGAAACATTTGTATTAAAAATAAATAAATAAATTAGTCAAGTATAGTTCACTGAAGGCCAGCCCTGCATTAGAAGCCATTTTCAACATTTGAAATATCTCACAAACTGCAATGATCATAATTATTTTCTAACTGCTAATTGCAGCAAACTATTCAATGAACTGGAGATGCAAAAATGTCAGTTCTACAAGAAATGATTAAATGACCTTGAACTCAGGCCATTCAAGGACGCAGATTCTTATGCACAGAATGGGAAAAGGGGGTCCAGGTGGACCACCATAGCCTCTTCTGTTTCGAACATGTTTTGGCTTTATGAACTCCATAGATCTCTGGGTGATTTGTTTGACAGAAACTAGTCAACAGCTGTCATTAATAGTAGATACAAGCAAATAATCATTAATTCCCTCTGTTAGGAAGGGTATATTTAAGTGAATGAGTACTCCATAGGGTATCAAACCAATCCAAACTGCTGATCTTTCAAACTATAGTTTTGCTTTAGTTAATGTTACACAGTAGGATGAGAATTGGAAACATAAAATGAGGCCTGTTTGTTACTGGGTTTTCTACACTTACACTGCCTTCAGTTAAATATTCCAAAGCATGGAGTTGGTGTGGGAGATTTTAAGTTGCAAAAATTTTATATTGCTCAATGTACATGAGGTTTCGGGCATATATTTTTAAAAGGGTTGAGACTATATCAAAATAAGAAATATGTAAATTGCCACTTACATTTTAATATAAGTAAATGAAAATGTAGCCATGTATTTTTATGGAGTCAAAATACACACAAACCCCCTTAAAAATGACCCTTCTCTGCTCTTAATGTATTGTAGTTTAAAGCATGGACATTCAGGTTTTGAACAGCTTGAAAGGATGACTGCTTTCATCATAAAATTCCCTAACAGCATCTTAAAGGACCAGTACTCTCAAAGCTTTTGGTAAATTAATGTAATTCTTCATTACTAGAGTACATTCAATTTGGTGATGAATATGATTGCTAATTTAGATGACATGTAGCAAAGTTTTAAAAAGGAAGAGATGAAACATCTTAGGGACCCAGTAAAAATTTTGACTTAAAACATATTCCACTATTCTTTTATCCCAAAGAAGGTTTATTTTTAACATTTAAAGAAAGTGGTTTTTCAACTCTGAGATACCATCTCACGCCTGTCAGAATGGCTAAAATAAAAAACACCAATGACAATCTATGCTGGAGAGGATGTGGAGAAAAAGGAACACTCCTCCATTGCTGGTGGGAGTGCGATCTTGTAAGACCACTCTGGAAATCAGTATGGCGGTTGCTCAGAAAAATGGGAATCAGTGTACCTCAAGATCCAGCCATTCCTCTCTTGGGTATATACCCAAATAGGGCATGTACTTACAACAAGGACATATGTTCAACCATGTTCATAGCAGCATTGTTTGTAATAGCCAGAACCTGGAAACAACCTAGATGCCCCTCTATTGAAGAATGGATTGAGAAAATGTGGTACATTTATACAATGGAGTACTACTCAGCAGAAAAAAGCAATGGAATCTTGAAATTCGCAGGCAAATGGATGGAACTAGAGGAAACCATCCTGAGTGAGGTAACCCAGTCACAAAAAGACAAGCAAGGTATGTACTCACTGATATATGAATTTTAGACATAGAACAAAAGACTACCAGTATATAATGCTCTTCACCAAAGAAACTAGGAAACATGAAGGACTCTAAGGGTTAAATGGTCCCCAGGAATGGAAATGGCATGAACTCCCGAACTAATTGGGGGCATGAGGGTGGGGGGGGAAGGAGCTGCTACAATAAGAGCAAGAGAAGAGGAGAAGAGGAGAGGAAATGGAGGGGCAGAAACATTGAGTTGGGGGAAGAATAGAGGAAAGAGAGCAAGATGAGAGAAACGATATCAGAGGGAGCCACTGTAGGCCCGAGAAGGGATCAGGAACCAGGGAGATCTCCAGAGACCTACAAGGATGACACGATCTGACAATCCAGGCAATGGTGGAGAGGATAACCTAAAAACCCTCCCCCTAAAATGAGATTGATGACTTCTCTTTATGCCATCCTAGAGCCCTCACCCAGTGGCTGATGGAAACAGAGACAGACATCCACAGATATACAATGAGCCGAAATCGGGAATTTAGTTGAAGAGAGGGAGGAATGAAGAACGAAGGGGTCTGTACTAGGATGGAGAAACCCACAGGAACTGTTGGCCTGAACAAGGGAGAGCACATCGACCCCAGATGCTGTCCAGGAGGCCTGTACAAGACTGATCCAGACCCCAGAACATAGATGTCAATAAGGAGGCCTCTGCACTCCAGGGAGCCTCTGGTAGTGGATTAGTATTTTTCCCTGGTGCAAAAAGGGACTTTGAGAGCCCATCCCATATGAAGGGTTACACTCTGGCCCTGGACACATGGGGAAGGGCCCAGGATCAGCATAGGAAGACTTGGTGGACTTTGCTGAGCTCCCGTTGAGGGCCCTACCCTGCCTGGGGAGTAGTGGGTGGATGGGGTTGGGGGGATGGGCTGGGGGTGGGGGAGAAAGTTTGGGGGTGAGGGGAGGGAGAGGGAGAAGGGACTTGAAATAAGCTTGTTCCCTATCTAGAACTAATAAAATAAAATAAAATTAAAAAAAAAAAAAAGAAAGTGGTTTTTTCACTTTACTCTCATTTCACTGCAATTAAGAAATTAGGCTGCCTGAAATTAAATATAACATTGTTAGAAAAAGATATACCTTTGGATTCTACCAAATGGAAGCATTTTTTCCTGAATCTTCTTTTTATTTTATTTTGTAATTATTTTTTTTTAGTTCAAATTAGGAACAAGCATGCTTCACATGTCAATCCCTTCTCCCACCCCCCTACCTACTCCCCACCCCATCCATCCTCCACTCCCCAGGCAGGGTAGGGCCCTCAACGGGGGCTCCCCAAAATCCACCACATAACCCTGGGCCCGGCCTAGACCCTCCCCCATGAGTCCAGGTCAAGAATGCATCCCTTCATGTGGGATGGGCTCTCAAACTCCCTTCTTACATCAAGGAAAAATACTAATCCATTAACAGGGGCCCCCTAGAGTGAGGAGGCCTCCTCATTGACATCCATGTTCAGGGGTCTGATTCAATCCTGTGCTGGCCTCCCAGACAGCACTCTGGGGTCCATGTGCTCCCCTTGTTCAGGCCAGCTGATTCTATGGGTTTCACCAACACAAAAACATATATTTTTCCACATGAACCTGACTTCTCTGGAGACATAAATTAAAAAAAATAAAACAATAGAAATAGGGAAATGGTTTAAATAAAAAAACCTGGATATACAGAAACAGCTGACCTCAACAAGGGCAAGCTCTTGGACTTCAAACTGATCACTGGAAAACCAGCATGGGACTGATCCAGATCCCATGAATGTGGATGTCAGTTCGGAGGCCTCGGAAATCTATGGAGCCTCTTGTAGTAGATAAGTATTTATCCCTAGCATAGGAATGGATTTTGGGAGCCCATTTGACATAGAGGGATACTCCTTCAGCCTAGACACACAGGGGAGGGTATAGACCTAATCCCAAAGGATATGACAGACTCTAAAGCCCACCCCCACCCCCATGGAAGACCTCACCCTCCCTGGGGAGCAGAATTGGTATGGGATAGGTAGGGTGTCAGTGGGGGGCAGGGGAGGAAGGGAGAGAGAGGGAACTGGGGTTGACATGTAAAACAATCTTGCTTCTAATTTAAATAAAAAATGGAGAAAAATTAATACACAAATAACTTGGATGAAGTCCTCTGAGAATTCACTGGTGATTATGGAAATCATCATAGAGAGCACAATCCTGTGATCCCTGTACTTTAAAACATGAAAGTTAAGGGTAGTGAATGAAGAGTTGCACATTCCAGCAAAAGTGAGCATTGTGCATATTTAAGAGAGGCTTTTAAGGTGTAGACAGGGATACTGACCAGCAGGTATTACAGATCCACAGCTTTGTGTTCCTGATGTAGACTTAAATCATCAGGCTTGGGGAAGGATTGGAGAATTTTATTTTACTAAAAGAATAAGAGAACAAGATCTGTGTTTTAAATTTATTCTAGCAGCCCTGTTTATACATGGACTAAAAGTGATGCTACTGCTTACACAGCTCCTTAAAGGAGAGAGGAGTTCAGAAGCATACACATATGCCATTGGGAGTGGGCTGATTATTCCACTCCCCCATTCCAGAGGAGCCACCATCTGGGAAGAGTTAAAACCTCTGGAAACAAGAGTTGGCTAGAGCTGGCCTGCTATAGGTAACTGTAAGGAAGGAACACACACGAGTCCATCGTAGTACCAAATACCACCCCCGAATTCTCACTGTGTTCTCTTTACATTATACATAGCTACTTAACTCATGCTGAGGTGTGAACTATGCCACGTGGACACAGAAAGGGAAAAGTGCCATTTCATAATTTAGTTTGCAGTTAGACAATAGAATGCTATGTATATTTTAGAGGTATGGTTTCCTAGTTATTACAGCTAAAAAATGTTTTACCATAAAGTCATTTTGGAATGATACCTAGACAAATGTTAAATTAAGGTTATAAAGAAAAGCAAGGGGAATTCTGCTTGATACTAAAAGATTAAGATTGATAGTGTTGTTAGCCTTAGGGTAACTGCGACTTCTTAGGCCAGATCTTCATAATTACATATAATAGAATCCGCCAAATACATTTATATTGTCCAAAAGAGATAATCTTATTTTAACAAAGAAAAGAAAAATCTGTCAAAGAGAGTGTAAGAAATTCTAATTTATGTTCTTTCTTTGCTCTCCAAGGTGAATTGAAATTGTTTGCCAGTTGTCAGATCAAGTTTATATAATTTGAGGTGATCAGCTTTCCCATCAGCTCTGTCTTCCTGAGTGGCCTGAGAGCACATCCACACAGTTGGCAGAATCATTCCCCACCATTAAGCAGAACAATGCTTCCCTGAATTCTCAGGAGACAGAAAGCTCTGAGCAGAGCCGTATTCTGTACAGATTCATAGTCCACATCTCTCATGGGCTTTGAATTCCAAATGGAATATTTTGGGCCTAATATTATCTTTTCTCTTTCTGCAGAGGGCAACCTTACAATATAAATGATATAAATATAAAAGGAGTTATGTAATAAAGACATAGCTGTGGGCTTAGAGCAGATTTTAAATCACCCGAATTGGCTTCGTTTCATAAGACGATCTCTCAGTCTCTACAATTTGGGATGGAAAAAGATGGGAAACTTAAGGAAATATAAGTAAGAATTTTAGAGAGGTGAAATTAAGAAATATTAAAAGGAGGAACCAGAGGATACCTGATTAACACATCCAATTGAATCCCAGGCTGGTGAGGGGGAAAATAGAGGTTTTAAAAACAGTAAAATAGCCTGGCGTTAATGCCAGCACTCAGGAGGCAGAGGCAGGCGGATCTCTGTGAGATCGAGTCCAGCCTGGTCTCCAAAATGAGTGCCAGGATAGGCTCCAAAGCTACACAGAGAAACCCTGTATTGAAAAAACAAACAAACAAACAAAAAAGTGAAATAATTTACTGCCAGTGAAATTCTTCCCGTGATCACATAAGGGGACATCACTATCATATCGCAAATCGCCTGTCACTGAAAGCCTAGCACTACACAGTATTCATCCACACCATTGGCTCTTCTAGTGGCTCATCTTTTATTGGGTTGCTAATATACGCACTGGTAATTCAAAACAAGACAATAGATTCAGCCAAGACATCCTTGCAGTTCAAATTTGAATAATGACCTAGATTTTCCAGCTGGGCATCCCTCCTGCAGGCATCTGGCACCAAACCTGGCTTCCAGAGTGCTTTGTCCCACTTGCAGCACTGAGTATATGCCTCTCTCCTTTCTCTCACTGGCCCCAAAGCTGTGGGAGGCCAGGTCCATTTTGTTCTTTGCATGCCCTAATTTTATTACAAAACAAATATTCAACTAATAAGTTTTAATAAGTAAGCAAATAGAGTTTGTCGTAAATAATTTTGGGTAATTGTATTTCACAAAATGTTCTTCTCAAGCAATCTTCTTTCTAGATACCACATTTAAGATGAAGCGACTGTATTAGGACAAGACTAAAAGCTGGTGTGCTAAGGTCCACAGTGTTTTCCCTTCCACCATGTGGAGTCATTTTGTATGACTTGCTATGTTACTGTACATGATCTGTATATTATGCTAAATATAAGTAATTTAGTATTTCTGGCCATCCCATTGGGGGAGTTGTAAATGTAAATGTTACAAAACAATGTTGCTAAAAATGCATATAACTTAAAATCCTCAAAAGCATAATATAAAGTGTGTTTTTATTCCCACACATGAAAGCTTAGCTTTATCTCACATAATACATGCACATCAGTCCATTCCCTTCTATGTTTTAGAGTCTCCATTGAGAAGTTGGATATAATTCTAATAGGTCTGCCTTCATATGTTAATTGGTCTTTCTCCCTTGAAGCTTTTAATAGTCTCTCTTCATTATGTATGTTTAGTGTTATGACTATCTCATGGTAAGAGGCTTTTCTTTTCTGGTCCTTTCTATTTTGTGTTGTATATACTTTTTGTACCTCAATAGGCATCACCTTCTTTAACTACAGAAATTTTGTTCTATGATTTTTATTTGAAAATATGTGGTGATGCAAGCCTTTAATCATGACACTTAGGAGGAAGAGGCACTTAGATCTCTGAGTTCTAGGCTAGCCTGTTATATATTCTGAGTCCTAGGATAGCCAGGGCTACACAGAGCAGCTGCATCTCAGGGGGAAAAAAAAAAGCAAAAAAGGAAGAGAATATTTTCTGAGCTTTTTGAGCTTGGATTCTTCTCCTTCCTCTATTCCTATTATTCTTAGTTTTAATCTTTTCATTGTGTCATAGATTTCCTGAATATTTTATGTCAGGAGATTTTAGATTTAGCATTTTTCCCTGACAGGTGTATTCATTTCTTCTGTCACATTTTCAATGCCTGAGATTCTTTGTTCCATCTGTTGCATTCTGTTTGTGAAGTTTTCCTCTGTAGTTCCTGTTAGAAGCTCTAAATTTTTCATCTCCAGAACTCCCTCAGTTTGTGTTTCGTTTGTTCATTCATATAGTGGGTTTCAAAGTCTTTTTATTGCTCTTCAGCTATCTTGGACTAATCAGAGCCTGCTGGACTCTAATGGGGACATATTGCCTTTGGCTGTTATTGATTGTGTTTTTGTTGTTGTTTTTCTGGCTTCTGTGTTTGGGTTGATTAGAGTCTAAGTGGTGGTTTCTAGATTTGTCTCTGTTGGGTAGGTATTTTGTTCCTCAGTTTCTGTTTCCTCTGGATATTCAGATTGTGAAGGGTGTGTGTTGCCAGTTTCCCTGGCCTGCTCAGATGGTGTATTCACAGGGAATGCTGGTGTTGGATGTTAGAATATTGGGATGAATTGGTGGAAGGAAGGTTGGAGGACAAGGTCTTTTGATCTCTTGGGAACTAGATCAGAGAGGAAAGGGAGACCACAGCAGGTTTCCTGCCTAGGGCTGGTGATGAGATGTTTGAGGGGATGGGGACTCAGAAGCGATAGGAGAGGCGTAGGTCTACCTTAAGCCTACTTGTTGCCCTACGAGTGGCCTTTAGGTTAGTGGGGGGGGTGCCTGCTAAGGTTACAATCTGTAACAGAGCAACAAGTATGAGAAGGAAGTCTAGAAAGGGAAGAACTGGGATCTACTGAAGATGGGTGGGGCAGGGAAGGTTACCTGTGGTGTTCTGCTGCATAACTGGTGATGAGACTGGGGGATTAGATCTGGGGAAACAGAATGCATCATTATATTGTAAGAGTGTGATAGTCTCTAAGAGTACTTTGCAAAAGAAACAGCAATGGATACTTTGCAAGTATCTTCCTAAGCAGGAAATTGAGAAATAAGTAGGTGAAGCCAGCCCAAATTCAGATTAGAAAGGACAAATGGGTCAGCTCTGCAAGAAACGTCTCTGCATCATGGCTGGAGATGTCATAGTGAATAACAGCACTGCTGCTCATCAATTCCTGACATTGGATTCACTGTATGTTAGTTATGGTCATATGCATGTCTAATCCATTCCTGGGGTGGGGTGGAATCAGACACCAGAGGATTGCTGGAAATTTCTTGTCACCAACCTAGCTCCAGTTTAGGTAGAGGGTGATAGATTATGACACTTCCTATGGCCTCCTTAATTGCCCACAGCTATGTGTGGGCATGTATATGTATGTAAGTGTACACACACACACACACACACACACACACACACACACACACACACACACACACACTTGCATACATGCGTTTGCATACTCTTTCTGCATTACACTTTTCAGAACCGTGGCTTTAAAATGCTAAAAACAGTAGTATATGGGAATCAGTATGTGGGAATCACTGCCTCTTCAGATCTCTCATTGTTGGCATATCTTGAATCTTTTCCAGAGCCTTATCAGTTTAGAATATGAATACCAGAATCTCTGCTCTCATTTCATTTTCTTAAAGTTGTTATTTCTATCTGCATTTGTATTTTAATTTTTTGCCTTTTAAGAAATATTTCTTTTGTTAAGCTGTAACTGGGAACCTACCTCAAACTAGGGAGGAATTGATTAAATCTATAAATTGACCAAGAAGGGGGGATGTTATATGCTTCTTTCCTCTGCATTTAGCGATGTGTTTCTCCTGGGTCAACTCACTTCAGCACCAGTTTCCAATTTACCAAGGGCAGAACACATAATAGATGCTTTCAGTCCCATGTATAATGTTTGATTGTAATAAAAATAGTATTTATATTATTCTTAAATAAAAACTCTAAATATCTCCCTGTAAGACTAATGATATTTATCATGCTTCTTAGAGTCTATCATTAGTGAACATGAAGGAAATGCAAGGCTTCACAGCAGTGACAACTTCCCACCTGCTGATACACTGCTAATGCTTATGCATGTTGTTGTCTGACTTTATTAGTTATCTATATTCACAATTATCTCTTCATTTTGATTCTTTTAAAAAACTATAAGTGCAACAATAATAAAAGTATCATGTACATTTCAGTCTTTTATAAAGAAGAAAACATTGACTTTTATATGTACAGTTCAGATATCAGTGGGCTTTGAGTACATTGTGCTTGAATCTTACTGTCTGTAATTCAATGAGGTCCTTTTTTATTCACTGAAAAGATTTATTCATTATCAACTTTTTACAATGAGTGTAGTATTCATATCAATTTACTCTGAAAAGTGAATATCTTGGGTGAAGTGAAAAGAGAATATTCCCCTTATTAAGAAATCTGTGGAGGTTCCTTAAAAATCTGAAAATAGAACTACCAAAAGATCCAGTTATACCACTCTTGCTTATACCCAAAGGATACTGCATCTTACTACAGAGATACTTGCTCTTCCATATTCATTGCTGCTCTATGCACCATAGCCAAAAATAGGGAACATCCTAAATGCCAAAAAAAAATCCTGATAATGGATAATAAACTGTATGTTTTCACAGTGAAATATTAATCAGCTGTTAAGAAAAATAATATTTGCAGGTAAATGAATGGAACCATAAACAGTCATTCTGAGTGAGGCAACCAAGTCCCAGAAAGACAAATTTAGTATATTTTCTCTGTAGCTGGTTACATTTTATTTTTTTCAATTGGTCAAAAATTAAACTTTCTCTTTCAGGCTTAATTCAAGATTTTGTGATTACAATGGGAATTGATTTTACAAAAGAAAATAATTATTTGCCAGTTTTACTGGGTGGTTGTGTGTGCCAACTTGACACAAGCTAGAGTCATCAGAGAGTAGGAGCTTCAGTTGAGGAAATGTCTCCATGAGATCCAGCTGTAAGGCGTTTTTCAATTAGCGATCCACGGGAGATGGCCCAGTCCATGGTGGGTGGTGCCATCTCTGGGCTGCTGATCCTGGGTTCTACAAGAAAGCAGGCTGAGCAAGCCATGTGAAGCAAGCCAACAAGCAGCTCCCCTCAATGGTCTCTGCATCAGCTCCTGCCACCAGAATCCTACCCTGTTTGAGTTCCTGTCCTGATTTCCTTCAATAATGAGCAGTTATAATAAAACATAAGGCAAATAAACCCTTTCCTTCCCAACTTGTTTTTTGTCCATGATGTTTCATGAGGTATGTTGCCTATACTAAGGGAGAGTGATCTAGTTCTCATCCCATGACATAGCACAGCAAGAAAGTGTTATATAATTTTAGGTCAAATAACTTCTCTTCCAAGCTCCAAAAACTCTGAGGATCATATAAACAAGCCAGATCACTTATCAAAATGATCCATTCAAATAGGGTTTTTTATTTATTGGTATTATCACATGTTTTCCACTTGTGCCTTCAAGACATTCCTGTGTCTTTTCATTTCATCCCTTCCCAAAACCAGTTTATGGGAAGTTAATGAAACTGCTCCTTTTCCAGGTGCACTGAGAGTTGGGACTTGAATGTGTAAATTTCACTGCCTGTATCTGAAGAACTGAGGTGTGATCCCTTTAAATAAAATGACTGTCAAAAAATGTTGAGTTCTAATATTTTTTATTCCCTCTGTCCCCATTAAAGTTCCCTTTCTTTGTTAGAACAAAAGTGAGAGAATTAAAAGGCAAAGATTTCAACTAAATTTTGTTCCCAAAGGATCAGAGTGAGCAATATCCACCCCTAAAGAAGATGTTATAAAACCACGACTGGTTGAAAAGGCTAAACTAGATCTTGTTTCTCATAGGATTCCTGTTCTGTGTTATTTGGTTCTGTATATAATATGACCAATCTTTATCTTGGATTTCTCTCATGCTTTTGAAATATATTTCTAGCTATTGTGTTTCCAAATCAATTAGCAAAATCACAGAAAGTATTGCAGAACCTTAAGCTTCTAAGACTATATTAAACAAACACTAAATAAAATAACACAGGATGATGTTAGGATGATGGATCTTTTCATGAACTTTATACTAATTTGGAGAGTACCTTCATATTTTAGAAGAAAACACAAACATAAAAACACACACAAAAAATACTTCATAGGATATGTACATTGGGTAAGAGGAAGAAGTACCTCAAGAATTAGAGGTTTTTATATTTGATATTTTAAAAGATCTAGCAAAGAATTTACTATAGAAAAGTAATAATATTTTAAAGATAATTGAGGTCTTAACAACTTTATTCAAACAAAAACAGTACAGGAAAATTTACATATTCAACCCTCATAAATGCTAATGGTAGTTAAACATCTAATAATTTCAATATCTCATATAATCTCCTTTATATAAATATTATCAAAGGCAGGAAATGAACATATGCATTAGTGACAATTACTGAGTCCTGAAATTTTAATTTATATCAATGACAGAAGAATGCAGTATAACCTTGCCTTATATTTTCTTCCATTCACATTTCAAAGATTACTCTATTTCAATCTATCAGTCTTTCTCCAAAGAAAGATAATTAGAGAAATATAGACACTTTGTATAATGTGGTGATATAAATAAACAATACATTTATAGCACATGTAATTTACCTAGCTATATATTTTTCTTTATATTTTAATATTTTTGTATCAATTCCAATTTACATTGGTTAATTATTAGTAATGAAATAAATACTATTACAAACAATAATTAGTGGGGGTCTCAACAATGATAACTTGAATCGCATTTTACACCCTGTAACTATTAAAAAATAAAAACTAGTGGTTATAGTAACTCTATCCATGATATTCTCTTAAGTTTTCTATCTTATATAAACATCTTTTAAATTAATTAGTTCTCTAACTCCATGGTATATATTCTTATGGTGTATATTTTCAAAATAGAGTATCAGTTTGATGACTCTTAATCACCACATAAACAGCAAAGAATTATTTTCTCTGCTGAGAAGATATACGACATAAAAGCAGCAGGCATTGGCCAATCTGAGTGAGTCTCCACTAGGTATTTGGCAGAACATCAGACACCACCAGAGAAGTACAGCAGCATCTTCATACATCTTAGCTACATAGAGATAAAAGGACTGGGTAGGATTTTGCCCATCAGACTTCTTAAAGATATCATTATCTCCTATTTCCAATCTGAAAGATGACTCAAAGCTTGTAACAGTATGGACACTTCTAATGGAATTTTAGCACACTGAATCAAAGTGGAAATCTGAAGGCTGTCAATGATTAGCTCTTTGGGGAGATTTTTGATTGCCCAGTCCTTTCAGTAACTAGTTATTTGTGCTGATAGAAGACATTTGAGGTGTGTTGTGTGATCTTGCAGAATTTCCATCTTTGGCTGTTTCTAGTTGAATAAAAACAGCTATGTTTCTATGACTTGTGTAATTGTCACTAGAAAATTGGAGCTTATAAAATTAGAGCAATGTATCTGAAAGCTTTTATGAAGTTTTAAAGGGTTATAAAGTTTCAGAACCTCATTGGATAGCCATATGCTGTAATACAAAGTGGTCCAAGTTGTTGATTTACTGAACTGCCTCATATTCGGTGAAAATTTAAGGAAAACAGGAGGTCATAATAGAAATTACTGCTTGTATATCTTCACCATTTTACCTCCCAATTGTCTGTCTTCAAAGGCTTTTGTGACAGCATAGAAACAGAAGGATGTATCTACCTGTAAATATATTTGATTGAAATTATATTCATCTTCCCTATAATAATTGTTAAATATGGATGTTTATATTGTTATTACTTACTGATTTATTATTGTATAAATAATAGTAATATATTCAGGTGCTGATGAGAGAAAGAGTGAGTTTGGTGAGACAATGTAAGATAATATTCCTAAGCTATCATCGTAAGAAGGCCAAATATTCATAGAAAGACTCCTGTTTCTTTTTGGTAAATGGAAAGACTGCTATCTTTAAAGGAGAAAATTTGAATTCTTAAATTTTGTAGCAGCAGAATAGAAAGAATAATGCAGAAGACTTTACAGCTAGAGATTTACCTTGGTCTGAACACCAAGGGTCCCCTAACCCTGAATGGGAGAGCAGTGCAGACTGGAGCCTTTAGAAAGGTATTCATCGTGATACAGGGATCTTGTGATTTGGAACTGTCATGTTAATAAGAGTCCAAAGGGACTGGTAACTCCTTATTCTGCAGGAAGACACTCCACACTCCAAGAAAACAAGCTCTGCTCAGAGGCAGAATTTGCCAGTTCTGATTAGCACAGATTTCCTGGTTTGTAAAACCATGAGAAATGATTTTTGTTTGAATTTAGGCCAGTTAACCTAGATTATTTTATAACTGCACCCCAAGAGGAATAATAAATGTAGATACATATATGTGCAGTGTTTAAATATTAGAAATGTTTGCCAGACTGAGAACAAGAATACTCATAGATAGAAATACTTGTGGGATTTAGAGAACAGCCTCATTTCTTTAACTATATTATGAAGTCACATTTTCCATTCAATACAAATTGTTTTGTATAATTTTGAAGTCAGTCTTGATATAATAAGATCATTAAGTATCTACAGAATGTACACATGCACACACTACCTTTTTTTTCTTTTTTCTTTTGGTCTTTTTGAGACAGGGTTTCTCTGTGGCTTTGGAGGCTGTCCTGGAACTAGCTCTTGTATACCAGGCTGATCTCAAACTCACAGAGATCCTCCTGCCTCTGCCTCCCAAGTGCTGTGATCAAAGGCATGTGCCACCACCACCCAGCCACACACACATTACCTTTGATTAACGGGAATGAAGTGAGACCAAATGCCACTCCAAGAAATTGCAGTAGTGGAATTGGATGCCCTGGCTGAGGCTGCTCTAAATACAGTCTTCTCTTGAACGTATAAAATAAGCTGTTGATTTCACATAATGTATTTTCAATTCTACAGTGTTCATTTTCATACTATCTAATTATTAAGGGTTTGTATCTTTTCATTTGGTCTATAGGACCACTTGACAGCCTAAGAGATCACGTGATTCTCCAGGCATTTGATATTTCACTTTAAAGAACCCCAAATAAAAACAGCATTTGAACAAGATAACTTGATGCAAATATGAGTCTTTTTTGTCCCTAATGAGTTTCAATTTTCCTTACACCTCTTTTGTATTATCACCATATGATCTCAGTGATCTCTAGAGTTATTTGAAGAGCAAGGATAAAGCATGATAGTGAAATATCCCACTGCACTAGCTTCACTTCCTTGGGATATGCTAGTCAAGATTTCTAAGCTGAAATTCCACTGACAGAATCTTATTTGTGGTATAAGCAACTCACAAGCTATAAAACAATGTCTTTATTTTTCAAAGTGTCTGCTTGTATCCCTTACCCCTCGGATTTAAAAAATAAATAAATAAATAACGCCAGGAATTCTGCATGATGAAATATTTTCTGTGAATAGGTGTTTTCTTTTATAACAGAGAGCAGTACATGTGAAGAATCCCAGAGTTCTCTTTCTGATTAAATGTAAAATTCTTTCAAATCTTTACTAAAATAGAAAATTTCAAATTGTATTTCCAGATTTTATTATTTGGCATTATATTCCAGGTTTTCCTTCAGAAATACTTTGCCCCAGCACTCCTTATATAATTCTGTAGCACCATGCTGATGGCTATATGCATTTAACAATCTATAATCTCAATATAAAATGTAAAATTCTTCCCAGAAAATGCTCATGGAATATTGATTATAATTGTCACAGATTCTGGTTTTTTAAAAGGTTTGACAAAATTGCTAACAATATGTCTAATATTAGTAGATTCCACTCAAGAAAAGTAATTTTTAAACATTTTGTGTTGTTAGAGAGCCCAGCACAGGGGGACACATTAGGATAGTCTCCCAGGGCTGTCACGCAGTGCCATGCAGTTTGCAGCAACATGAGAGCAACCTTCAACATGACCTTTGCATATCTTAAGGATCATTTTTAATATGCAGAATGGCATCAGAGACATTAAAAATTAAAAATTGTGTAACACCGAATGGCCCATGTTGTATCACACTTTGCTATCAGTGAACAACTTCTAGTCTCCAAACTAACTGTCTCTGACTGAAACACACAACCCTTCAGTGACAACCAAAAAGAACAGAGTCATTCATTGTGCCTGGATTATTTACAACTAATATAGTGTTTATGTTTTGTAACAATGAAAGGAACATGCAATGTTTTCCAGGGATTTCCTAATCCTGATTGGTTCAATGTGGAATCTATAAATATAATGACTTATTTTTTACAAATTCTGGGCATAATCTATTGTACACACAGCTATAAGGGGCATTTGATGGGAGGTAGGCTTAGAAACTTAAGAGTATGTCTGCCCATGAGAGTGAACAGGAGTTGCCTCTTAGATTCCAGGGAATGCCAATATAAATGATGTTATTTTGTATATCCAGATATAATCTAGTGACACTTAGCAGTATGAAATGTAAGTGATTAAAGAAAAAGTTAACAGAAATACATACTTTAGAGAAATCATGAAGGGGTTTTAGGTTTTCTAGTATAGTATAAGAGTTTTCAGTTTATTATTCATGGAAATGACCTAGTGGTTGCACAAGATATAAATGTGGTTCAGTAGATCTAGAATATGGAATGAGATTCAATTCCAATACCACATTTTGATCAGCAAGTAACTAAGACCCTATTGCTCAATACAGAGGCACTAGCCACAGGTGTTACTCATGATGCAATGAAGGCTAATTAGATTCCTACCATTTTCTACTTGTTTTCTCACCTGTTACTAAAGCAGGAGCAATAAGGTCTCCCGCTGCATGAATGGACATGTCTGTTTTTCCTATATCCCTAGCAACTGTTGCCTTATGAGCTTCAATGATCCATTGTCACATTTGTGATATTTCTCTTTAAATTGAGTTGGTACCTGTATTATTGTGTAATGTTAATATTCTGCTTCAAATGTTTTTGGGTTTTTTGAAGCATATTGCATTTAATTAAAGATAGCAGATTTGGCCTTGTATTATTCACAGTGAACATAGCATGTTGTTACACTTTTAATTTTTAACCACTGGCATATTTATATTTAAATTAGGAATCAAAACATTAAATTAGTATTTTATAAGAACTCCATATGTGAGTATTGTAGCCACATTATTCCCACTCTTTTCCACCCTGCAACTATTCCTGTGCTGCCCAAAACTGCCACTCAAGTTGTGACCTCTTCTTCTATAGTCATTGTTATGTATACATGCACAAATGGTGTGATTTTTTTTATGAAATTGGATTACTAGAGATTAGTGCACATATATTTAAGATTGTAGTGTCTTTTAGCCTAGTCATTAAAATAATCAGAATGAAGTGTCTTTAAATGTTTTAATTAATTTTAATTTGAAATAAATCTCTTTCAGATTTTATGATAGTGGCACCTGGTTATCTTATGGCCTCAGGTGCTTAGACTACTTTTTTCGCACTCCTTTCACTATAAAGTGGTTCCTATCTGTGAAAGTAAGATAAGATTCTTGTAGGTATCAAAATATAAATTTCATTTCTAGATCTATTCAAATAACTGTGTCTTTTGATTAGTTATCTAAAGCCATTAATGTTAAAATTACTATTGAAGGAATGAATTGATTGCTGTATTTTTTATTTTTCTCATACTCAAAATTTGTGTTTCAGTATTATAGCTTCATTTGTTTTCTTTCTGTGGCCTATTTCATATTATTAGATTAGACATTGAAGATTCCTCTCTTTAGTCCAAAGTATTTTTTCCAATATTCTCTGTAAGCTGTTTTCATGGACATTGATTATTTGAACTTGTTTACATGATGGAAAGGTTTTCTTTCTCCAATTATGGTATACAGTTTTGCTGGGTAAAACTACTCTTTGTTGATATTTGTGGGTTTTTAGCTCTTGAAAAAAATTGATTCAGACTCTGCTGGTTTGTAAAGTTTCTATGAGAAGTTTGCTCTTATTTGTGACTTGTGGTTTTTCTTTTACAACTGGAAAAATCTTTATTTGATCTGCACATTTTATGCTTTGACTATAATATAGCATGTCTATTTATTGTTCTGTATACTTTTGTATCAGCATGTAAAGGTTTCCTCTTAATTTGTAGAAATTGTCTACTATGATCCTGTTAAAGATCTGTTTTGATATGCTTTTCTTTTCATGCTGATAATTTAAATTTGTTTTTTTTTTGTGGTGTCCAGAAGTTCCTACATATTCCTTTCATGTATTTGGTGTTTGTTTGCTTTTTTTTTTTTAATTTGTCGTTTTCTCTCATTGACTGCTGGGTCAATTCTCTATTTTATCTCAGGTTCTAATATTCTGTCATGCTCATTCTACTTGTAAGACTTGCCCCCAAATTTTCTAATTGGATCTTGTAATGTTTGTCTTCCTTTTAGCTTGGTTTTGTTTGGTAATCCTCTTTATTAAAATTTTGTATTGTTTTTGGAATTCCATTCAGCCATTTGTTTGTGTTTTCTTGTACTTAAATTAGCTAATCCTCTACGTTCTTCCAGATGTTTGCATGTGTCCTTTTTGAATTCTTTGATTGTAATTGTTCTCTCAAATTCTAAGTTGTGAATAAGCTTCATCTATGTAACTGTGTTGGTTTGAATAAAAATGGTCCCATTAAGCTTATATATTTGAATACTTGGTACACTATTGATGGAACTGTTTGGGAAGGATTAGGAGATATGGCCTTATTGAAGGAGGGGTTTCACTGGGGTAGGCTTGAGTTTTAAAAAGCATCCTACAATTACCAGTGAACTCTCTCTGTCTTCTGTTTGCACTTAGAAATGTGAGCTCTCAGCTGTTCCTGACACCATGCTTTTGCTTAACCATTATGCACTCTAACCCGCTGGAACTGGTAGCCCAATTAATTTCTTTCTTTCATAAGTTGCATTGGGTCAAGATGTTTTATCAAGAATATAAAATTAACTAATACAGTAATTCCATTGGAAAGAATTTCCATGGGGCCAGGAGCCCATGGGGAAGGGAAATATTGTCTTGGTCATTCATAATAGTTCTGGTTTTGTTACAAGACATGTGTACATGAATTTATTTCATTGGTTGTGTTTCTCATGTGAGATTCTGGAAGTTTCTGTTGAGTTGATGTTTGGGTCTGTTTTTTCAGCTATCTTATCACTGTGGATTTCCTGTCAGGTTAGTCTTCCAGATACCAAGTCTCTATTATTGAGTAGAGAAAGTAGGGTGATTCCAAATCACTGGTTAAAACGAAGATGTTTGGTTCTTAAGTTTTGTGTGTGATTTCTTTGGTAAAATCCAAGACTTCTGATATGGTTTCCAGTTGGGCTAGAGACTGGAAAGGCAGCGTGAAGTAAAGAATTAGGAAGAACCTTTGAAAAAAAACTCAAATGATGCTCTCAGATATGCTGGGATCAGGAGGACATCATATGGCCAGGGACCAGGGTTAGAATCAGAAAGGTAGAACTCAAATTTGGATCCTAGATCTGCATGGGATAAGAGAGATCAATGAGGCACATTTAATTTATGACTGAATGGATGCATGTATGGGCATCAGAATGTAAGGGTTCACAAATGTAAGCATGAATTTTCTGGCCTGGCCCAGGGGGTCCCTCCATCCTTGAGCCCTAAATAAGCATATGGATGCTATATTAGTTGTAAAACTGTTGCCTAGTGGCTTGGGCTTCTTACTGGCTAGCTGTAACTATTAACCCATAACTACTATTTTATGTATTTCTACATGGTCTTATCTTACTAGAGAATGCCTGACTTGCATCCTCTCTTCCTAGGCTCCCATGATGACTCTGACTCTGCCTACACCTCCCAGAATTCTTCTTGTCTCCTAGCCCTATATTCCTGTCTGGGAAATCAGTGTTTTATTCATTAACCAATAAGAGAAGCATATACACAGAAGAACATCCCATCAGCACCTACCTAGGCTTGGCCCTGTACAGGCAAGAAGTAGGAGAAAGGAACACAGTCAAACTTATCAAGAGAGGTTGTAGACTCAGAGTTAGCCTGAGTCTAGAGGAGTGCCATAGATAGATAGTGCAGGGAGGGTCCTGCATCATATTAGTCAAGATAGACTGTAGATGCAGCTCAGATCTAGGGCTGTAGGTTCAAATTGGATGGGGCTAACTTAGGAAATGTTAAGTTTCTTTCTGCATCCTTTAACTTCTTTCAATACATTTCTCTGTACACTTGATTCTCTGTACTTTGGAAGTGATGGACTTAGATGTAGATTTTTTGGTATTTATCTTACTTGGAATTCTCTGGACTTAGATCTTTGGTTTTGTTTTCTTATTCATTTAGTAAATTGTTTTCTTTTAGTTGAATTTGTTCATTATTACCAAATTGCTTATCTTATAATGTTTCTTAATTTACTTCATACTCCAATTATAGATATGTTATTCCTGAAACTGCTCCCTAGTTCTTGAAATTCTGTTCCTTTTTTGATTTACTTTTTTTTCTTTTCAATTTTCAAGGTGTGTGCATATGTGCAATTGTCAGTTACTGGTCCTCAAATTTTCTGTCTTGTTGCCTCAGCCTCCTAAGTACTATAACTACAGATATGCACCATGACACTAACTCCTCAATTTCAGGAACTACTTTTTCTTTTTGAGGTGGTATCTCATATTGCCCAGAATGGCTGTGAACTTTTTCTGTATCTGTATCTGTATCTGTATCTGTATCTGTATCTGTATCTGTATCTGTATCTGTATCTGTATCTGTATCTGTATCTGTGTCTGTGTCTGTGATCTTGTCTATTTGATGGGATTTAGAATCACCATGATAACAAGTCTCTGGTAATATTGAGGGCATATTTCTACAGTAGGTTCATGGAGATGAGAAGACCCTCTACAAATGTGAATCACATGATTCTATGAACTAAGCCTAGGACTGCATGAATGGAAAAAGTGCATTGATCACAGACATTCATCTCTCTTTCTACTTCCTGACTGTGTATGCAGGGTGACAAATTGTCTCAAGCTCATGATACCCTGGATGCTTCACCATTTGGAACTTTACCTTAGAAGTATGAACAAACATAAAACCTTTCTTCAAAAACATTACTTCATTTATTTATTTACTTATTTATTTAGTATTAATGTATTTTTCTTCATTTTTATTCATGTGTGTCTGGTGCCTAAAGAGATGGAAAAAGGGGGTCAGATCCTCTGAAACTTATTTGTGGAGTGAGGAATGGTTGTGACTCACCATGTTGGTGCTGGAAGTGAACTATGGGTCTCTACAATGGCAATAAGTGCTCTTAGCTACTGATTCGTCACTGTAGTCACAATTATCCCTTTTTAAGTTGCTTTTGTCAGATATGTTGTTACAAAAACAAGAAAAGTCAATACTACAGTAGCTGAGGCCTCAAATTTCTCATCATACAGCTCTACTTTCCATTGCTATGATTATAGTTATGACACTAATGTCAGGCTCTAATTTTATCCTAGCCTTTGTGGAGTTAACAAAAAAGATTATTAATAATAACTAGCAAACTTGATGCCCTATCAACTTGACTCTAAGATACATGATTGCAAAGCATAAACTTCCTTACTAGTTTGTCCCCCAAGATCTTGTTAATATCACAATATAAAACATAGTATAACTTTAAAAACTCCACAGACTTTAAATTTTCAAATACTTTAGAAGTTCAGTCTCTGTAAAGTATCCAATGTCACTTTCAAAATTTGAAGTCATTCTGTAAAATGAAAAAATAAGCACATACTTATTATCCCAAGAAGGCTAAATCTGGACATGGATATGATAAATCAGAGCAAACCAAAACTCAAACAGTGTAAATTAAACTGTGCAACAAAATATCTGTTATCTTGGATTCATTATATTTAGTGTGTCAAGGGGCTTGGGCAGCTCCATTCCTCTGGTTTTGTCATCTACAACACACATAGCTTGCTTTCTATCCCAGGCTTCCTCAATTCTAGACTTGCTATTATCCTTGGGTAATCACCCCATAGTCCTGACATCTTCAGTATACTGAGTTTTCATTGCAATTAAGGCTGCACTTTCACCAGTGATATCTCCTAGCATTTCATGGTGCCAAGTCTCAGCTTCTATTGACAACCTATTAAACCATATAGCTTTCACATTAAAACCACTGCCACCCAGGAGATTTCTACATATAATCAAGATTGGCTACCAGATTAATGTAAAATAGTCTCAGCCTGCATCTGAACTAGAGCTTCAATGGGCTGACCCCGAGGAAACACTTACCAGATTTTAACTCTTCCTAATTATAGATCCAAAACAGCACTTTGTTCTGGATTTAAATTTGCAAATGACTTCCACAATTCTTTCAACATCTACATGGTCGAGTTTGCTATAGCAGTAGTTACTTGGATAGGAATCTCTGTCTAAGTTTGCATTCTGTTGCTGTAAGAAGGATGGTGAGCAAATACAACATGGGGAAGAAAATATTTATTTCAATTTTCACTTTGCTGTTAATTGTGAAAGGAAGTCGTGGGAGGGCAGGGAAATGTAGGCTGAAATTCAAGGAGAGGCCTTGGAGGAAAGATGCCTGCATGCTTATTCCCCATGGCCTACTCAACCTGCTCTGTATATTCAGGATCATCTGCTCAGGGATGTAACGACCAACATTGAAGTAAGCCTTCCCACACCAATCATTAGTTAAGAAGGTGAGGACAGACCCAACTTTGTTTTTGTAGTACAAGGTCTATGTTATATAAAGCATTAGAAGACATTTAGTGAAACCCTTAGTATATACTCACCAAATAGTCTTAGAGGCTTGGCTATATTGCTCTTGTCCAATGAGTTAACTTGCAAGGCTGTATAATAGGCATCGGAAGTGCCTAGGTAAAAGATTTTGGACAAGTTCCAGCCCCTTATAAGAATTCTAACATTAATTTGGGATGCCAGAAGTGGTAATGAGTTTTGTTAGTGAATTGGATAACCATCTAGTTAGTTCCTAACACTTTGTAGCATAGTGCCTGAGAGCATAAGGGCAGAATGAAAGACTCTTCCAGGTGAGGATAATGATCTGTGAAATGCATGAAAGACTGAGTACCACTGTGAGCAGGTTAGTTCTTAGAATTCACTGTAGTACAAAAAAAAAAAAAAAAAAAAAAAAGAAAAAAAAAAGGCAAAGGGCACTAGGAACTAGTAAAGAAAATGGAGGACCTAAGTTTCTATACATCAATGAAACATCATGTATCTATACAGCCAACAAAAGTTTGTAGTGAATTAGGTGTTTATGGGAGATAAAGAGTAGATACTTCTATTTTGAAAGGATAAAATTATGAGACAGCAAGATGAAAGGGTGATGGGTACATGAGGATTTCACACTTTCTTCCATTTCTAAGAAAAGTCAGCAATTGACTCTTTTTTTTTTCTTTTTTACATTTTTTTTCAAGACAGGGTTTTGTTTTGTAGCATTGGCCATCCTGGAGCTCACTTTGTAGACCAGGCTGGGCTTGAACTCACAGAGATCCACCCTCCACTGCCTCCCGAGTACTGAGATTAAAGTCATGTGCCAGCACTGCATGGCTTGACTTTTTTTTTTTTCCTTTGCATTTGATGCATTCTTATTGATGTCAGAAAGAATTTGAGTTATATCTGTGGAAAAGATAAATGGAAAGACCAAGTAGTTATTTTGATACCAGAGACTAGATAGCATTCAGGAATGATCTTATCTGCAGATATGCATGTTATTACTGTGCATATATTGATTTGACAAAAAAAAATGGAAATTCTAGGTACTAGTTTCAGGATGCTAGAGCCCTGAGATCTTAAGGATGGGTAGAATAGGAGTGACTAGTGAAAAAAAAAAAAACAGTAATAAGATGGTTTCTTGAGGAAAGTTTATGCTGGAAGTGAGAAGTAAAGATAGCAATGTTTTTTTCTAAATAAAGTAATGAAAAATGATGATGGAGAATGATCACTGGATTTGGCAAAGCAGAGAAGAGTTTTATGAAGCAGCAAAGGTAAATGCGAGGTTATAATGGATTTAGTATAATTAGAAACAGACAAGGGAAGAATATGAAAATGCAGACTATCTCTGATTTGACCACACTCTGCAATACAAGAATGAATCAGCAAACAGGACAGACATATTTGATCACTGTAAGTGGGAGACCTCTGTGTCTATAGAAAATATAGAAAATAAAAATTTGAGTGATGTTAGCAGTGAGATCAATGAAAGGGGAAGGAAATCACTTTTTAATTAAAGACTTGGTCTTCATAAGAATAAAGTTCACTTAGGAAAACATGCTAAAAGGCAGAATATGCTAGCATGCTGCTGTGTGTATGCACATGACTTCTCTGTGTATATTTTTGATCCAGCATTGTGACTGTTTCCATTGAACTGAAACCTGTGGACAGAGCAGGAGATTGATCAAACTTAGGAAGTAAATGAAATGTATACGGCTCTGGAAGCCTGTTAAACTTTACAAGATGTGGAAAGCACCATCCGAGATCATAAAAGCAGTAAACAATAGCTGCAGAGAGAGACCAACTAAACAAAATGCCTGCAGCTGGTATTGGAAGTTTGAGAATACAATTTGTGTGAGTCATCACCCATGTAGGAGTGATGCATCTGCCTTTGAGTCACTCGTGTTCTTTTAAGCAACCACAGTGGGCATCTTCATTCACCAAGCTACTTGTGGGTGGAATTATGTCTTTGGTCTCTCATCAGTACCCTATGTAGAGTGAGTACATTTCTGCCTAGGAAAAGCTACAGTTAGTTCACAAAGTCCAACTTATAGAATCAAAGATTAATGGGACATTGCAGTTGAATTTCACTTGCATGGGTGATGAGACCTGCAGATTTTTTTATTTGTATTAGAAACAAGATTGTTTTACATGACAATCCCAGTTCCCTTCTCCCTCCTGTCCTCCCCTACTACCCCCCAACTAAAACCCTAAAACCCTACCTATCACATATCCTTTCCTCTATTCTTCCCCTGACTCAAACTTTCTGCTCCCTCATGACCTCTGCATCCTTCCTCTTCTTCCCTTCTCAATCTCGTAGTCCCCCCCTCCCCCCGCTTCCCAAATGTTCTCAAATTGCTAAGGGATTCTTGACCCTTTCCTCTTCTCCAGGGGACCAGGTATGTCACTCTTAGGGTTGTCCTTGTTTACTAGCTTCTGTGGCAGTGTGGATTGTAGGCTGATAATCCTCTATGTCTAAAATCCGCATATGAGTGAGTATATACCATATTTGTCTTTTTGTAATTGGGTTACCTGGCTCAGAATGGTTCCTTCTAATTCCCATTTTCCTGCAAATTTCAAGAATCCATTTTTTCCACTAGTAGTACTCCATTGTGTAAATGTACCACAGTTTCTCTATCCATTCTTTGGTTGAGGGGCATCTAGACTTCTTCCAGTTTCTGGCTATTACAAATAGTGCTACTATGAACATCGTTGAACAGATGTTTTTGTTGTATGAATGTGCTTCTTTTGGGTATATGTCTAAGATCGAAATTGCTGGATCTTGTGGTAGACTGATTCCCATTTTCTTGAGAAGTTGCCATACTGATTTCCAAAGAGGCTGTACCAGTTGGCACTCCCACCAGCAGTGGTGAAGTGTTCCCCTTTCTCCACATCTTCTCCAACATGAACTGTTATTGGTGTTTTTTATTTGGGCCATTCTGAAAGGAGTAAGATGGTATCTCAGAGTTGTTCTGATTTGCACTTCCCTGATGGCTAAGGATATTGAACATTTTCTTATGTGTCTTTCAGCTGTTTTAGATTCCTCCATTGAGAATTGTCTATTTAGTTCTGTACCCCACTTTTTAATTGGATTATTTGGTGTTTTGGAGGCTAGCTTCTTAAGTTCTTTGTGTATTTTGGAGATCAGCCCTCTGTCAGATGTGGGGTTGGTGAATATATTTTCCCAGTCTGTGGGCTGCTGCTTTGTCTTGCTGACTATGTCCTTTGCCTTACAGAAGCTTCTCAGTTTCAGGAGGTCCCATTAATCAATTGTTGATCTCAGTGTCTGTGCTACTGGTGTAATGTTCAAGAAGCAGTCTCCTGTACCAATTAATTCAAGGGTATTTCCCACTTTGTCTTCTAATAGGGTTAGTGTGGCTGGGTTTATGTTGAGGTCTTTGATCCATTTTGACTTAAGTTTTGTGCATGGCGATAGGCTTGGGGCTATCTGTAGTCTTCTACATGTCCACATCCAGTTATGCCAGCACCATTTGTTGAAGATGTTCTCTTGGTTCCAGCATATAAATTTGCATTCTTTGTCAAAAATCTGGTCTTCATAGGTGTGTGGGTTAATATCAGGGTTTTCAACTCTATTCCATTGGTCTACCTGTCTATTTTCGTGACAATACCAATGTAATAATGCAGTGCCATTTGCATGCTCACTTCAACAGGTGCTGGTGGTCAAGGCCAATGTATCTGAAATTAGAGTGTCTTTGAGGGCAATTACAAGGTGGGTCATCCTTCTCTATGTAGTGGTGGTGGAGAAGTATATATTTATGAAAAATGAGATGGATACCATAGCTTATGGCTTGAAAGTATATATTGCTAGTCCTGAAAGTTACAGGTTTAGGACCCAATCATAAGCAGGCTGTAGAATCAATTGCATTGTTTTTGTTGCAGACAGTACAAGAGATTTAGGCTCAGCTATCTTCTAAAAAAGAAAATACCCATATGAGGGGGAAAAATCAAGAAAGAAAATCCATGAGTCATGCAAAGGCCCTTTCATGGGATCCCAAATCTTTGAATCCATGAGGCAGAAAGCCCAGGAATGAGGAGATTTTAAAAAAGAAAACGAAAACAACTAATAGAAATGATAGAAGATATGACAGACTCTTAAGACCCCATATGGAAGGCCTCACCCTCCCTGGGGAACAGAAAAGGTATGGAATAGGTAGGGTGTTATTGGGCAGGGAAGGCAGGGGAGGAGGAGGAGAGGGAGAAGGAACTGGAATTGACATGTAAAACAATCTTGTTTCTAGTTTAGCAGGACCTGAGGGACTTATATAAGGTTTTGATGGGTTCTCTGAAATTCGTTGTGGGATACAATCTATGAGAAAATATGAAGGGTCTACATAATTTTGAACAGCCTGTAAATTATCTTCCTGTGTTGCGGAAGTAATCAAGGAGGAACATGAAAAACACAAAACATACAAGTAGTCTTCTCAAGTCATCCAAAGGCAAGTGTGATAACATTTGTTAGTATCAAGTTCTTAGGGAAAATTTTAACAGAAACTCAAATATTGAGCTGCGGAGCTAAGGAAGTCATAAGTGATGAAGCTGTTCAAGTTCAAAAAGTAAAGTTTGTCCTAGGAGTCGACAGCTATCCTCCAGACTTTGTTGTGGACACATCCTGTAATACCCCTACACACACAAACACACACACACACACACACACACACACACACACACACACACACATGAGCACACCCCAAGAAAATATATCATGTGTGGAGATTATTCATACAGACTGAAGCCTTTCAGTTGACAGATGTGGCCAGTGCAAAGTAAATCCCACGATGCTGATTAGGAGTCGTCCAAAATGGAGAGTAGTCTCCAGTACAAGCATGGAAGGCACAGTCACAACCTTGTTCTCCCCGGTACCTGAGTTGGGCCAAGCTGTGCCAAGACCATCAGGATTGGCAAGATGCACAGCGGTGCTAAAGAGCAGCAGCATTAAAAATGAAGAAGCAGAATGGCTCGTGGGAAAATAACTCTGGATAATGAAATGACAGGAAGCAATACCTCCTATCCATGTTACTGTGTCAACATAGTTCTTTTGTTTCTCCATTTTCTTTTTCTTTTTTTTTTAATTTAACTTTTTTATTTCTCCCCAAGAAGGGGACAGAGACAAGATTTCCTGAATATATTGGGAGTATGGGCAGAAGGAGAGACAGAGGTAGGAGGAGAGAAGGGGAGGGAGAACATGAGGGGTGAGGAAGGTCCAGTTGGGGGAAGGACAGAGAGAGAAAGTAAGGAAACAGATACTTAAACATAGGGAGCTGTTATGGACTTAATGAGAAACCTGGCACTAGAAAATTTTCCAGGAATCCACAAGGATGACCACAACTAAGAATCAAAGCAATAGTGGAAAAGCTACCTTGATTTCATTTTACATCCAACCAGAGTTCTCCTTCCCACCCCACCTCTCCCTCCCCCCCCACCCCCAGCCCACCACAAGACCACTTTTCACAGGTAAGAGCTACCAGGAGGAGTCAACATAGTCTGTCACAATAGGTTGGGGCAGAGCCAGGCCCTTCTCTCATGCATTAAGGTGAGTGTGGCATCCCACCATAGGGAGTGGGCTCCAACAAGCTAGCTCATGTACCGGGATAATATTATGGTTCTACTCCCACTGAGCATTGGGTATACCACTCTAAATTGAAAAAAGTGAGGGGATTCTTTCCCATTGTGTTGTGCCTTGCTAACATGTCTTTTAGAGTATCTTCTTAGTTACAAGAATAGTTGGCACTTATCTAGAGTGGCCAATAGGGTGCCTTCAGAGATCCTCTGTAAAAAGGCATGTAATATCAAGTGTTTTGCAGATCTGTAAAAAGCTTAAAGGACAGCTTCCTGTGGGAGTGGAAAATAAATCTCCAAGGAGTCATTAGGTTGTTGGTTGTACCAGGATTGGAAATCTTTATGCCCAGGCTCATTCCCAGTACCTCAGAAATGGTGTAGATAATGCCTTAATATTGGTTGCTTGCCAGAGCTAAGTGGCAATACTCTGTTCTTAAGGATATGATGCCTTTGTTTACAGGACATGGAAAAACCAAGAAGGGGATGTACTGGAAGGTAGATCCCTCTTGTGTGGTTTTCCTAGTACTGTTATGCAATATACAGTCTGTTGTAGAAGGGTTGCCACTGACAGCTCAGGACCACTGAATTGTTAAACATCTTGCCTACAAAAATGGAATTTGAGTGGTGTCTTGCTTCCTTGAACCACACTTAGAAATTGTCTTGATTATTTGGGGAGGGGGGATATTTAGAACTAAAGAATGCCACTTTGAATCTTAGATGCTATAGTGAAGGAAATAAATCCTGGAGTTCATCAAAGAGAAATACAGGGTACCACTTCAAGATGACCCCACTTTCTGGTTCTCCCTCCCACCTAGCCCATTTGACAGCTCTGCTAATGTATTGATTCTAGATGTTATAGTACCAACATGCCAGGTGTGGATGACAAATACCCCTCATAGTTTCAGACATTGGATCACTTAGTTTCCAGATGATAATTGTGTTTGGAAAAGCTTAGGACGTACAGCCTTGTTAGAAGAAGTATACCACCGAGGGTGTGCTTTGAGAGTATATAGCCTAACCTTCCAAATCATTTGTGCTCTCTACTCCATGTGTGCTATTGAAATGTGATCTCTTAGCTTTGCAATGATTCAGCTTTTAATCGTCCATGCTCCTGTAAGTAATTCCCGAAAACTCATTGGTTCACTATACTAGACTTCTTGTATGGGGTTGTTTCTTTGGTTTGTCATTGGTTTCTAATCTGGGATGAATAGTCAGATTTCATTTCTCACCAAAAAATATGTCCTATATAGCAATGGAGAGAAAAATTAATCTCACAGTCACAGAAGAAGCACCTGTATGGTGTCCCTATTGTGTCTGCCATAGACTCACCAAATAATAACCAACTAATATGATTATGAAAACCATGAAGTCTATTGAGTGAATATAGAAATTTCAATTAATTTTTATGTCTATATGTATGTATGGTACATATGTATGTGTGAATCAATGTGTGGAGGCCAGAGGTTAATACTGGGTATCTTCTTCAGTCATCCTTTTATTTTTTGAAGCAGGGTCTCTCACTTCACAGGATGTTCATAAATATGGTGCTCATTAATTCACCATTGCTTACTTGTCAGCATGTTCCAGGTACCTGCTTGTTTTTGCTTCACCATCATGGGGATTATAAACATGTAATACTGTAATTGTTTTATGTATTCATTGAGGATCTGAACTCAGGTTCTCATGGCTTATGTATTTAGCTTCTTTGATTATTTCGGTTGTAAATCCATCCTCAGGAAAGTAGAGTAGCATAATGTCATTCTCATGGAAGACATTAACTTGAGAATTCGATGAAATTTTATGATGGACAAATAGATGCATCATTATATTATTAGGAATACATATATTATAGGTACATGTGCAGTTATCAAAGAATGTCAGCTGCAGTTACACGCTAAATGTAACTAAATCATAGCTCCTTTTCAATAGTCTTATAGAAGGTCATTTTATTGTCAATTTGGTTTTATTTTTCCATTTTGCATGAGAATTTTATTCAAAATCAGAACTATGATACATTTTTTCACTACATGTACTTTTGCAGGTAAGCACAATCATTTTAAACTTACAAAGTCTATTCCTTGTTTAACTGGAGAACTTTTTAAAAGTGACTAGGTATTATAAACCAGACTTTTCACTCTCCTATTCAAATCTCTTCTAAAGTATAATGTGTTCTCTACTATTTCTCCATTGATCTTCAAATTTGTTTTTAGTTTTGTCTCAGATAGGGAAAGTCAAGTCAAAATTTTATTGTGGTAGAAAAGGAAAATAATAGTATAGAGTAACAATGAAAGAAAGATCATTTTCCTGACACCCAAATACATTGAAAATAAGTTTTAATATGTTAGCATCAGCCTGTGAAAGGCTATTTACTTCTGCATACAATCATAAAACAAATACTCTTGACTTAGTGAGACAAAGTCAACCCTGAAGACAAATAAGATTCATTTGCAGTTCAATCTAAGTTCCATATTGAAAAATGCTTATATTCAGATAGATTTTGGAGTGTCTAATGGGATTACAAAGTGTTTCAGAGAAGAAAATATGTCTTCAGCTTAACAAACTCACTTTACACGTGAAGTTTCTCTTATTCATATTTCAGCAATGTGAAATCATGAAGGATAATCAAGTTTACACGCAAATCTCACAGGATTAATAACTTTGGAGGTACTTGAATATAAATAGCCTACTGTGTGCACTGCAGATCAAATAGATATTATGATCCCTGAGAGTTACCAGTTTTTATTTGATAAATGTAAAAACTCAGTTTTGAATGTCAGAATTTTAAAAGATGTTCTATGTAAGATCTAATGTTAAGAGCAGTTATTTGTACTAGCCACAGGTCTGAAAAAGAAAATCCAGCATAACACATCAAGATCAGAGCTACACTATGTACAAATCAAACTGCCTTTTTTGTTGTTGATGAAAGAATGGTTTATGCAGAAGTCAAATTTTCAAACTTTAATGTTTTCAGACATACATACAGGTCCATTCACATGTATATGTGGTGATATTGTTATCATTTGGAATCATTACTTTATGTGCTCATGATAATGGTTTCTGGTAATACTTTTATGAATCACTAAAAGTCAATAAAATATAATAATTGCAAAAGAGTCATTGTTGTTAGATGAAAAGGAATTTCTTTCTAGTAGTCTATTTATATAATATATTTAAAACATTGGAGAATGGGGTAATTGTCCCAAGTCAAATGAAAATAGAAAGAAAATTCCAGTCATCTGAAAAGCTTATGATCATCCCTGTTGCATGAGTTCTAATTGTCTTAATAATAAAAACCCAGTGTCAGATATAGGGGTAAATGCTGAAAGAACCAAGAGACTAAGGAGCCAGCCACAGATCACCTTACCTTGCCAACTTCCTGGATGAAAAGAGAGCAAGCTCCTATCTTCTCCCCCTTATATCCGTCTCTCCACCCAGCCATATCATTTCCTGTATGTCTCTACAGGCCTCCAGACCCCCATGGTTAACTAGTGGCTGTCTCTGCCCTCTGATCTTCTAGCAAGCGTTATTTATTAGAGTATAAAAATGATATCACCACACATGCTTGTAACTCAAAGGAGTGATTGAACACAGGAATAAAGTGACTTTTCTGTTTGTGGGGGTTGGGTGTTAAATGTGGTACATTTCTCAGGGCGTTGTCATTGTTTAAATCCTTACTGCTTTGGTTTCAGTTGGAATGGTGGTGGATATAATCCTATAAGAGAACAGGGAAAGTCTGGGCGGCGGTAACTGCTTCGAGGATATATTGTTAAGCTGGCCAACACACAGTTAAGTAGCACTGAAGTCTGTAGCACTTTCTAAGAGGCCTTTAAGAAACTGGATAAAAGACAAAAGCTGTCTGTTCCTTGATGCTTTTAAACAAGGCTAAGGAAGCAGGTATTAACTCGCCAGTCCTTTTTCTTTGCTCATGAATGAATACTTGGGAGGATTCCAAGACTAGCCCATATTCACCCATCAGAGAAGACTTAAGAGAGTAAATAGCTGGCTCATCGCCCAAAGAAATTCATCCTGGAGTCCACAGCAGGAGCCTGCCAACTTACTAAGTCAGGAGTTAGGGTTGGAGGTAGAGTTCATAGCATGGAGTGAAGGGGCACTAGAGTTGAACACCCATCTTTCCCATAAAGTCTTGGCACATAATTGCAGCTGATAAAACTTACTACTAGCACAATAGTTACACCATGTCCAGAAGATATCATTACATCATACATCTCCTCATCCTCCCATTCCTGTATTCTTTTCACCATCTTCTTCCTAATGTTTTTCTGAGCCTTGGTAGAGGGTTTAAATATCTGTCCCACTTACGACAGAGTTCTCTCTTGTCTCTGCATTTCTGCCAGTGTGCACATTGACGAAGGCCCACCGCAGTCAAAAACTTCACTGATAAAAGTCTTACACCACACTGATCTATGGACATAAACACAAGAAGGCAGCTGGAAAGCATGACCCTTTATCGAAAACAGTACCAGTAGGATCCTGCTTATAGTCTATGACTTTCCCAGCTAAGAGCTCTTTGTCAGGTTTGTAGAGCCAGTTTTGAATTCTGTCTAATAGATCTGGCTTCACACTCAGCCAGAACATTTGTGTCTATTTTACTCCTTCTAAAATGCCTGCTACTTATTGTGTATGAATCTAAAAACCATTTCAGGTGACATTTTGCTCTCTTTTAGTGCAGTCAAACTTTTATATATTTGGCATAGGGATGAATTCCTTTTCTCCCTCAGAACTGGCTGCTTTGGCCTATAGTTTGAACAATCAGACAAAGAGAGAGGAATTGATTGTTTGCTCCATAAGTCTCTAGTGGGATATTTGAAAACTTAGTCTAGGAATTCCTGGGAGTTTGGAGGGAACCAAGTCTGTTACTTAACTTCTCTGTCTTAAATGTTAAGTTGAAAAAGGCATTAATCTTACTAGATGCTCTTTTCCCTATCTGCCTGTCAAAGAGCTTTCTGATTCCTAGGGTTTTTCAACACTTAAGATTCCTATTTTGTCAATATCATTTATCCAGAGGGGCTGAAATGATGGAAAGCAAATTAAAGAACACAATCCTCATTTTAGAATAGGAGACTCATAAACATAATTAAATGTGAAATTTCCTACTACTGTTGAAATATTATTTTTAATTTAAAGGGTCTGTTTTAATGGATATATGTTAAAAATGAATGGCTGGATTTAGAGGACTCAGAAAGTGGGGAGTTTGACTTTGAGTTGTAGAGAAGGGGGTTAGAAAAAGCATTATTTCTTGGAGAACAAATAAACAAGGACTGGCAAAGATATACACAAATGTTTCTCATTTCCTTCAGTTGCACTTTGTTGCCTCTTCCTTAGATGTTATGAAGTACACTGAAAATCTTGTCTTAAATATCCTCTATCATGGCATTTATGGTAACAAGGCTCTTTCTTTCTGTCTCTCTCTGTATGTCTCTGTCTCTCTCTCTGTCTCTCTCTGTCTCTGTCTCTCTGTCTCTCTCTGTCTCTCTCTGTCTCTCTCTCTCTCTGCCTTTTTTTTGTAGAATTTACCTGAGCTAATGCTGTCACATCTATGCACTTACCTTCTTTATATTTTCCCATCCTCCAATAAGAAGTTAGCTATGTGAGAAATAAAAACCTGTTTTTCTTCTTTGCCTGCTGCATTGGTAGCAATGTGTAATGATTTTGAAATGATGTTCATAGCCAATCACTTACTGAACATATTGACAAATTACCATGTATGACTTTGGCTCTTGTTTCATGGTACTTTAGACTTGAGCATGTTCTTCTATCAGTTCACTGGAGTTGTTGTTGATTCATACTCTTGCTTCATTTAAAGTCTATTTTTTAAAGATAAAATTGCTGACTGCTACTTGAGATAGAGTAAGTAGTCTGGCATATATCCTATAAATTTGGCAAATGGTACACCTGGACTTTTACATGCACAATACAATATAACATGTATTGTGGATGTTTAAAAAAAATCCTAGAGATTTTGTTTTGTATTCTTTAGTATTTCATAGTAGTTACTGTCTTGTAATAATACTGCTAGGAGTTTTCAAATGAATGTGATTGCCAGATGGCTGTGATTAAACATTTTTAAGAAATCTTTTGCATAGCAAAATGGTTAATAATGCATCTTGAATTTAGTTTAGGTTTTCTAAACACAGATGTGAAATTTTATCATGTAAACTAAGATTAAAAGAAACTAATGGGAGTTCTAAACTAAGCATATTTTATAGAGGTTAAGATAGAAAACACAAAGTTCCAAAGGCCCAGCAATTCTGTCATTTATGTGTGCAGAGAAATATCATCATTCACTACTTTGAAATCTACAAACAGCACATGGCACATGTGAATAACAGAGATGTAACCATGGGTAATCTCTTCATTTGTTCCTAAAAGAGGCAAAATTAATATCCTAATATTCACCGCTTTAAAGTTAAAGGGCAGCCTATTAATGTAAACACTTGTTAAAGGCACTTATTTATGCTGTTATTAAAGAAAGGAAAAGTTAACGGTTACTTATAATTGTTTTTAAGCATACAAAATGCTCTTTTTTGAGGCAACCAGATGTTTTACTTGTACATGGGACAGAATAAAAATAGATGGTTGCATATTACAATATAAATGGTATACATTAAGAAACTAAAGACACGCCAGGCGTTGGTGGCACACGCCTTTAATCCCAGCACTCGGGAAGCAGAGGCAGGCAGAGCTCTGTGAGTTCGAGACCATCCTGGTCTACAAGAGCTAGTTCCAGGACAGCCTCTAAAGCCACAGAGAAACCCTGTCTGGAAAAACCAAAAAAAAAAAAAGAAACTAAAGACACACACACACACACACACACACACACACACACACACACACAAAAGTGGGTAAGTGGGTTGTTGCTAGAGAAGAAGCTTGGGGTCAGTGACAATTGGAAGGTAAGACTTTGTCTTTAGGAAGCAAAACCAAAACTAAAAATCAAAGGTAAGAACATGAGATTGCACTCCTGAAGAAGGCTATTGAAATAGGACAGTTTTCTTTCACTTTTACACATTAAGTTAGAAATAGAAGACAAAGAGTAAAGGAATTTCAATTTTTCTCCGTCATTGGGCTTCAATTTGGAATCCCATGATAAAAAAAATCAATAAACACAAGAGTATCCAGCATATGGTAGTTGAGGAACAATGGAAGTAAGGAGAGAAGATAAAAGAACTTACAGGTGATAAGTGACTTGGAAACAATAGTGGGCATTAGGACTTTATTATGATTCCCTGTTCTAATTCCCAAAGGGAATGACCTAGAACACCCCCAAACAAAGTCCTATAAAATAATGCACTATTTCATATGTATGCATTTTTCTTATTATCAGATTCTAATTCATTCACCTATTATAAAAGAATAGCTGCCTACATAATATTTCTAAAGTAGGCTAAATAGTGCTATGGAACACTGAATTGTTAAACATGATCTTACCCACAAAAATGGAGTTTGATTGGTGTCTTGCTTCCTGGAACCACACTTGGAAATTGTCTTGATTCTTTTGGGGAGTATTTAGAACTAAAGAATGCCACTTTGAATCTTAGATGCTATAGTGAAGGAGATAAATCCTGGAGTTCATCAAAGAGAAATACAGGGTGCCCCTTCAAGCTGACCCCACTTTCTGGTTCTCCATCCTACCTAGCCCATTTGTTTTTTTTTTTTAAGAAGGCAAACATAGCACTATACTTTTTGTTTCAACTGAGGGTATTGCCATTTGCATTGTCTGTTAAGCAATGTATCATAAATATGCCCTTTTTAAAACAGAAAATAATTACTGTTATAATTGATAAATATACAAATCCAGTCATCAAATATTGTAATCACTCCATATCTATTCATGACAAGCATTTGTACGCAAATACTTTAGAACACCTAACTTAGACGTATATTTTACTCCCATAGGAAGATAAAATGTTGAATGTGTTTTTTGAAACTACCCTCATCTTATACATTAATAGTCAGCCAGCCAGAACAAATACATCAATAAATAAAAAAGAATTAACTTTAAAATAAAATTCAACCTGTTGTTTTAAACTATGATGATTGTAAACATTTTATATGGATCGTAACAAGTATTTAGGCTTGCATACAATTTAATATGGTGATTAAATTTAGCTATCAAATTGATAGGATTGAATAATATACACATAGTTGGAAAGCATTATTTTTTAATATCTGTGTTCATGCACCTGGAAGAGAGTAGGATTTAATTGAAGTGAGAAGTAAATCTACCATCATTCAATGGGGCAAGCACCATATTATTTGCGGAGGTTCCTCCTTTTCTACCCTTAGCCCTCCAAAATGGAGACAATCCTTAGTTATATTCCCAAACTTTTCCCCAAGTCCACACTGTCTCAAAATTTCCTTGATAGGAAACCAAATATTCAGGACATGAGTATGTAGGCACATAACTTGACAAAATGGAAGAAATTTTTTCAGCTCTTACCTAAAGTCACCTAGGTGTCCATCACTGATGAATGCGCAATGAAAATATGGTACATTCACATATTGAAACATTATTCAGTTGTTAAAATAAGTTCTGAAATTTTCGGGTAAATGGATGGAGTTAGTTATCCTTAGTGTGGTAAATTGTCCCCAAAAGATAAATATTGAATGTTTTGTCTTCTAAATGAATGTTATATTTTAAACTTTAGATACTTGAGTTTCAATTTGAATAACCACAGACTTAGATAGCTAACAAGGGACCAGGGGAAGGAGGGGATCCTCCAAAGAAGAGTAGAATATAGCATCATTAAGAGGAACATTTTTTCTCATTATATTTTTAAATTAGTAACAAGCTTGCTTCACATGTCACTCCCAGCTGCCTCTCCCTCCCTTCTCCCCTGCACCCCCCACCAACCCTCCCAAGCCTGGACCCCATCCCATGTCTGCTCCCCAAGGAGGATGAGGCCCTCCATGGGGGATCTCAAAAATCTGTCATATCATCCCAGGCAAGGCCTAGGCCCTCCTCCATGTGTCCAGACTCAGAGGGCATCCCTCCATGTGGAATGGGCTCCCAAAGTCCATTCGTGTACTAAGGATAAATACTGATCCACTATCAGAGGCCCCATAGATTGCCAAGGCCTCCTCACTGACACCCATGTTCAGAGGGTGTGGATCAGTCCTATGCTGGCCTCTCAGCCATCAGTCTTGGGTCGCTGAGCTCACCCTTGTTAAAAGCAACATTTTTAAATGAATGAGTTACTTACCCAAATTTGTATGTTTACTACTTGTATTACTTGTGTTTATGAACTCCTTAAGGGATTTTTCTTACAGCAAGTGTGATAGCCATTTGTAATACTAGATTGTGAGCATATGATCTGAAAAGAACTAATAAATATTTCTTTTATGCAAAGTCTTACTAAGTTAGTTTGTTGGGTAAAAGAGGAAAATAGAATTTAACTATTTAAGAACACTCAAAGTTAAAACAGTAAAAATAAGTGGAAATTTACTTACTCCCAAAGAGAACATCTGAAAAGATACATTTTCATGAACTGGAAGTCCAAGGTGAGCAAACCACATTAGTGGAAATTAGTTTTTAAATCTCATGGAGCCAGATTTTCCTGTTGAACACACAGTTTATGACAAAATAATTGCCTAGCAATTATTCTAAAAGATGAAACAAAATCAAATTCAAATTGAGCAGAATAAATTTTGCTTGTGGCCAATGACACCTTAATGATGCAAGTAGAGTTATTTATTTGTGAGAGGGACATATTACTTCTTAGTTAAGTGACAAGGTTAACTGTTGTAAAACTTCTTGTAACTCTGTCTCAGGAGAGGTGCATTTTCAAATTGCTACTGCTACATGTTGCAATTTTATATTTAAAAAAGGACAGTTGTGTAGCTTGGTCTATCTGAGTGGCATCCAGCAATAGGACCAGGATTCATCCCTGGTGCATGAGCTAGCTTGTTGGAGCCCATTCACTATCAGGGGATGCCATGCTCAGTCTTAAAGGGGGAAGGGGCTTGGCCCTGCTGACTGCCCATGGAAGCCCTTATCCACTGGGAAGAGTGGATGGGGAGTGGAATGGGGGGAAAGGTAAGGAAGAGGTGGGAGGAGGGGAAGGAGAACTTTGGAACTTAAAATGAAAATTAAAAATAAATTTAATAAAAAATCAATAAAATGACAAATATTTCACACATATTTGTAATTCTGATTAATGTTGATATTTAATGAGTACTTGATTTGTGGTGTGAACTGTCCAAGGCAAGTTATTGTATACTTTTATTTTATATACACAGGTTAGCAGATACGTTTTTTGCCTCAAATTTTCAACGAACAATTGATACTGGAGTGGTTAAAAATCTTTCTATTGAATCAGAGCTCCATCATTAGGACCTCATTTAACCATAATTACTTCCTTGAAAGCCAATCCACAAATATAGCCAATGATGTTATTTGATTTTTAATGTATGAATGTGTGAAGAGCACTCATCCTTTGTATGATAGAAAGTAAGGCTAAAACTGATATCTTTAGAATGACATATAAATTTGGATCTAGGAGAAGTGACATAAGAACAGAATTGCAAAACATCATGGATGTTGGTTTTTGCTGTTACTTTTTAGGAAGTACTATATACAAGCAAATATAAAAAGTTATAAAAGTTTAGAAATTGATGCTATGAGCAGTTATCAGAAAGACAAGTTGTTAAAGCTCACCCAAGTGATACTACATACATAAAATATATTAAAAATTATATTAAATGCATTAGAAATAGGAGATGTGTTCCAATCAAGATTGTTCTAAAGGAAAGGTGATCCTTATGCAACAAAATTTTTGAAATATTACCTAATACATAAAATTGACACTAAAAACAATATTAGCATTAATGTTGTACTTCCAATTTGTTAGAACCATTATGATGGCTGCATTATTTCATATGCTTCTCTATGTAGGAATCTTAGCACTAACAGAAAAAAATAAGGGAACTTCTGTAGCAAATTACATATGTATATCACTATTAGCATGCATGCCAAAATTCCTATACCTAAATTAATAATTGGCACTAATTTGTTCAGACAAGGTTTTTATGTCCACACTTGAAGAAAAGTCTTGAAGTCTACCTTTGTCATTTCTACCGTACCCCAGACCTTGATCTCTCTAATCACACAGCTTACCCACCAATTTCTCTGCTTCCTCTCCAGCCTTCCCTCAGATAGTTTAGAATCCCAAGTCAGATACACAAACTCAGTAGGAAGCTGACACAATCAGTTCACATTATAAAACACAAATAATATGAAAGTGTGTGTAAATGGAGTTCTAATTGGTCTAGATAATGAAAGGCCAGAGTCAGATATAGAAGAAAATGCTGATATATCAGAGAGAAGGAGCAAGCCTCAGCACACCTTGCCTTCTAAGTGTCTCAGCAGAGAAGAGATCAATTTCCTGTTTCTCCCTGCTTATATCCTGTTTCTGCCCAGCTAACTCATTTCCTATCTTTCTGTACAAACCTCCAGACTTCTATGGTTAGCTAATGGCAAGCTCCATTCTCTGACCCCCGGACAGGCTTTATTTGTGCAAGAAAGATATCACCACAAGTGTGGCATCCCTCTTCCCCCACCAAAATAGAAAGAAATGTCTTCCTCATACTGAATTGACCAGGGAAGGTGTTTAATTTTAGTGAAATGTGATATGCCAGGGTTTATTGATAGCCATAGGGGGCCTGCTCTTTTCTGAAGAGTCTCAGAGGAGGAGTGCATAGAGAAGGTAAGAGTGAGGGAATGGGGGGAGAGGACAGAGGTCAAACTTCAGTGGGGATGTAAAATAAAGAAATCAATTAAATAATAAAAATACAAAAAAATAAACCTACTAGTCCTATAGAAATGTTCTTCAATGGAAATTTTTTTGGCAATTACCAGGACACAGAATTTAAATAATAATCCTAGGTATAGTCAAATAATTGAAGGAGATGCAAACAAAGAGCTTAGTGAACTTAAAGGGAATAGCAATAAATGCCTGAGCAAGGGCCAAGAAAAGACAAATAAGGGGATGAATGAAATGGCAGACATTGGGCATGGGAGAACAGGAGGGAGAGGGAACTGTGATTGATATATAAAATAAGATTGTTTCTCATTTTTTAAAAATTATGTATAAAAAAGAAATGACAGACATTTCAGAATTAGAGAACTGAATTCAGGAAAAAAGAAAGATTGAGGAGAACCCAAGCTAAAATTAAGACGTAATTAACAAATTCAACAATACAACTAGGAAATTTTTGCATAAATTGCATTTGTGGTAACAGTTAAATTAGGAAGAAATTTAAAATAACCACCATAATGGCAGTTGAAAATAGTAATATAAAACTTGTAGTGTCACATCAGATTCACTTCAGTCAGAAATTAGGCTCTAATCCTTTAAAGAGACAAAAAGGGGCAAAAAAGAGAAGAAGATATCCAGAATAAGTATCATCTCTGATGCAGAAAAACAAAAATCCACCTGGGATTTTTATATCGAAAACTTCCAGGCGAGGGTATGTGAATGGCTATGTGACATCCTCCAGTAAGCCATGCCTCATTAATCTCTGGGACTTCAGCTTTCCTTTCAGCAACCATCCCTAAACCAAGAATTTCTGCAAAGTGTTTCAAGGATGAGAAGCCTCCTGCCAACAAACTTTATTAGTCTGTTTGCCTGGAACTCCATGTCTTACTGCATTTACAGGTAGATTAAACCATGTCACAAATTCCCTTCCCTGTTCTCCAGAACTTTCTTAGTCATTAGGAAGAATCAAAGAGTAAATGGTTTAGCTCCTACCTGTACTTTTTTGGTCATTTAGAGCAAGTCATGTATAGTAGTGTATGCTTTAGACCCTGGCATTTCAAGGCTGAGTTGCAAGAATCACAAATTTCAGGCCAGCCTGTTCTACATAGCAAGTGCCTGTATCAAAAAGAGGGACATAAGGGGGACAAGGAAGAATTGGAGGGTCAAGCAGTTCATTTCCTGTGATCTCACTACATTGCAATATAAACAGGGCCAGAGCCTCTCATCATTGAATAGAGGATGAGAAATTGGGGGTGAGTCTGAGAGAAATAGAATCATTACAGTGAACTCAAAGCTGCTTTGTCAATGTCATGTTTGACTTAGGTGGCAGGTTCTACAAGAGCAACAAAAATCTAGAAACCTACCCAACAGAAGGTTAAAGTTCAGGGGACAGTTGGATTAAGATTAAGGGTCCACCCATTCAGAGGATATGGGTAGGGGTGACATTGAAGATATGGATTCACAAATCGCTGGCAGTCAAATGATCAACAAGGCAACCACTGAGGAACATACAGGAAAACTCCATTTAGCCAGCTTGCTTAGGATTGAGCCACCATGATATTGTCTTTTAAAGTATATGAACTTATATGATAAGATACAGGTGAAAACCAAGAAATCCCATAGATTTTTATTTCTTTACTTAGGAAAGGATTTTTGTTGCTCTAAGCAATGACTAAAATTCATACATGTAAATCTTTGGGAAGAAAATGTTAGTATAGTGAAAGTCTCGAATGGGTTATATCCAGTCCATTTTAGATGGGATTTGCTTAATTGAAGATCTAGGTTGAAATCTTTTAAATATTATCTGATGGCACTGTGTGGAAAACTGATATATAACTGAAACTTTTATTTAACCTCTTTCTTTTTGCTACATACATATGTACGGGCAATGTGAGATTAGTTAATATGTAAAGTTGCATGAATACAGTGGCAGAGGAAGAGTTGTCAGAAAGAGTGTGGCTAGCAGAGAAGTATGGTAGAAGCTTGGAATCAACAGCTGTCCATTGATGGGGGATGTCCTTCTGTATATGTTTCTATTATTGGTTGATGAATAAAAGCACTGTTTGGCCAACAGCCAGTAGAGGCAAGAAGATAGGCGGGACTAGGAGATGAGAGGAATTCTGGGAAAGGCAGGGAGAGAGGGACTGAGGAGAAGGACAGCAGTAGCTGCCAAAGGAGAAATAGGTCCGGACATTCTCTGATAAGCCAAGACCATGTGGGAATACCTAGAATTATAGAAATGGGTTAATAATTAAAACAGAGCTAGCCAGAAAGAAGCCAGAAACATTAGCCAACAGTTTTATAATTAATATAGCATCTGTGTGTTTATATGGGGCTGAAGATAGGCAGGACCAAGCTGGAAAGAAACACCAACAACAGTCCCTGGACAGTGAACATGTGTTTTTGCTTAATCGCTTTAGACAGTAAAACAAACCTAGGCTTCTTCCCTACTTTAATTGGCATTCCTGCATTTCCTTATAAGGAAAAGTAGAACACTGAAAATGTGCAATGCACCTGACCCACTGTTCTTACTACTAGTGGTTCCCAGAATGAGAGCAAAGAATAGTCCTCTTATGTGGAGTCTATTTTAATGAGCAATATTCCAGAGTAGCATGCTATGGAATGTTTTCTTTAATATGATTCATAACAAGAAAGTTTTGGAACTATAAACTAGATTCCCTTTTATTGCTGTCTATTCTTAAATGCAATACATTCAGTCACTTGGGCCATGGGGATAAGATCTTAGGTAAACAGTTACACTTCTGTCTCTTCTCCTGCAAAAACAGATGCTGTATGATTTAGAAGAAATGATATTTGTGAACTGCTTCATACTCTGCTTGGGACTTAGGAGGTGACATTTTTTAAATTAAATGCATTTTTATTATTTTGGGAGGTTATAATATGATGACTTCCTTTTCCCCTTCTAGCCCCGCAAAACTTTTCATGTACTCCTAATACGAGAGGATTCATAGTCTGTAAGGTTAAGATATCTTTATTTGGATAAACACCAGCCAAATGCTAGCCAGAGTGTGCCAGGGGCAGCAAGGCAGGGAGGCCAGAGAGAAGGGGCTCCCATCTGCCTTACTGCCCCTTAAAACCCTATCATGTGTCATCGGGATGGCACCTTGACCACACCCTGACAGGTGTGGTCAGGCACACCTGTAGCCAGCTTCTAGCAAGCGTGGCTTACACTGTCCCCTACATACTCCCCTTGATCACTTTCAAATCCATGGCCTCATTTTCTTTCATTGTGTTGCAATACATATCTCTGTGTATGCATTCCTAGATATATAAATATGACCTGCATAATATTACTTGCACGTGTGTTTTCAGGTCTAACCATTTAATATTGGATAACCACTTGGTGTGTTCTTTCTTGGAGAAGACTATTTCTCCTGCTCTTGGCATTTCTCGGTTGTCTGTAGTTCTGAGCAGGGTTGTGGCCTCATGAAGTCTATTTTTTAACAAAATGAAAATTACTTTTCCTGACAATTAGATGATGACATCTTATATAAAAGACTTAGTCTGGAACCTTATTCAGTATAAATGCTGTTCATACTTAATAGCTATTTAGTGACCCATGAAACACAATTTTAAGAGCAAGCCTATGCTTTGTGATTTAGACCCTAGGAATTAAAATCTGAATAATAAAAGAACATCTCTGCTCTGTGAGCCTACTTTCAGTTGAACAGAGGCAGCAACATCAAATATACAATGTGTTCACTTGCTCCTTTAAAGCAGTGCAAACATGATGTGAACTATAAGAAAGTACGTGCTTTAGAGTTCTGGTATAGTATGTTAGAGAAGGTCCCTTCCATAAGAACCTTTGAGTGGAACTGAAAATTAAAATATAAAAAGCAGTAATGCAGAGACAAAGGAGAGAAACCTTCCCAGGCAACATGAGAGCCAGTCGATATGGGGACAAGCAAGGACATGCAACAGATATAGCAGTGGCAAGAATGAGGTTAGAGCCACGGCCCCATCATCATCAGCTGTCTTAGGAACATATGGCCACTTTAAACTTCATCTTAAAATCCATTAGAATCAAGAAATCTGAACCAAAAAGGATCCTTGATTGGAGGTTTTTGATGTTGCTCTACTGTAGGAGCCTTTAACTTCATTATTCACCAGGACTTCCTGAAGGGGTTTGAAAAGATTGCTATTCCTAACTCCACCTTCTAATTCCATACATTTGTTCTTTGTTGGAAATTTTTCATTTCGAATTGTATACCAAGTGTTGCTTTAGAGATAGACATCATGAAGGATGATGGTGATGAACAGTGAAACTTATAACCTTTTTCCAATGAAGGCAGTATAAGACAAAGGAATCCTAAAAATAAGTACAGAAGCAACCACTATAAGGTAACCATCTTTACTCACAGATTTAATGAAACATGGGCATTGTCAGAAACATGATTGGGCCAGGGGTTATGATATAATATTTAGACGATACAGGAACACTGCAAGGCCAGCGCAATGAGATCTTTATTAGCCACTGTAGCATGCCTTCCCCTTCCCCATAAAACAGGGTCTCTTCTGAAATTTGGAAACTTCTGACCAACTACATGGCAAGGTAGATCAAAGAATTTATTCACTACCAGTTCCAAGACAGAGTAATCATTTGGGTGAGGGGTGTAGCTTAGTTTGAAGACAGGATTTCCAGTTTGTATGTCTTTTGTCTAGAAGGAACTGTAGTTTATGTAGCATGTCTTGAAGGGAGAAGAAAGGTAATGAAGGAAACACAAAGCAATCAGGAAGTCAGAGAGAAGCTGTCTTTCTGAGGTTGATTTGAGCTTCCCATTGGTGTGTTGTTTTCTGAATGTCCAAACACGAGAGGTGAAATTTCTGGTCTAGGGACCAGCCTTACAGACCATATGTGCTTGACACTGTGAACAAATTCACAGGGGCGAAGTCCCAGAAGAAAGACAGGTGATGTGCACTCTTATTCATATGTGGATTACAGAAACTTCTACCTCCTAGAGGGAGACAGGAACATAGTGGCTACCTAGAGGCTGGAGGGAGAAAAGGCGAAAATGGGCAAGGGCTGTTTCATAGCTCTAAGACGTTACTGCAAAATATATAGAAGTTGCTAAAAGTCATTATTGTACAATACAGCAGTATGTACAAGTAGAGTAAGGTGGTATAGATATGCCAATATTGTACTGGACATCAGAAAAAGAGAAAGAAAAGATTTGGAAAGCTTTTACCATGAAGAGATGGTTAATGTTTGTACATATAAATATTTTGATCTGATTGAAATATGACATGCTTTATTAAACACTACATGGTAAGTATTCTATTGCCATATTTTGTTTTTACAAATCATTCAAAATAAAATTTTAAAAAGCCAATGTCAAATGAGTAACTTAGAAGAAATGCCGGTATTAAAGACAAGAAATGAAAAGTGTTTTGCTTAAGTAAATGATGAATAATCAAATAATGCAACAAATACCTAGAAGATAATATTTGCTGTGGGTCTGGTATAGATATATAGGATGCAGGACACCCAAAGAGAATTGACTGTGTCAGTTTTTCTGTCTTATCATTTGGATAAAATGGAGTTTCATCTAGAAAATATGAAGAAATATGAATATCTGAAAGCAAAATGAGTTAGGTGTGTGTGTGTGTGTGTGTGTGTGTGTGTGTGTGTGTGTGTGTGTGTGTAATATTTCCTTGTTTTTCATGAACTATATTATCTGGTCTAAAACCTGACAGTAATTATAGTGAAATTTGGTACTAACAAAGAAGTTTTGGAGGACCACTGGCCTCCAGTGGCACTGAAAAGCATAATCTAGGGGGAAATTTTTTCATGAAGGAACCTCTGATCTTGTCTACAGCAACCCCTTGGGAGTGTGAGCCAGACTACACTTAGGCTCTGTGTCAAATCTGATTGCTGTGACTGTAGCTCAAGCTGGTAAGTAGAGCTTCTTATTGAATAAAGACAGTGATTAAGAACTACTGATAGAGGAAAGAAAGCCGATGAAAGAGCAAAAGAAAAGAGGTTAATCGCTGAACTGAAAAAGAAATTCAAAAGGAATGAATATTGAGAGTACCCCAAATAAAGGAGTTGATAGTGCACGAAAAATGGTATCTGCTAGCACATCACTATTAGCAACAAATATCTGATGACAGAAAGGAAAGGAGGCAGGACAAAAGAAAGCCATTCATTAGGCTGCCTAAGGACAAAACTCCTGTAGAAACCATTCTGAAGAAGACTCAGGAAAAACACTGGTGACCCTGGGAAAGCTGAGTGACCCTGTCCTTTCTGGAGCAGATTAGTGGAAAGTTCCCTAGAGTCCAAGGAAGCATAATAAAGCTTTTCTCAGAGAAAAACCAGAGATTATATTTAAGAGTCTTTGACAAAGGTTCAGAGACACAAATCTGAGAGCATTCCAGAAATTAACCAGTGCCTTCTTGCCAAAAAGTAGGCAGCATTTCTCTCAAGACAGGAGGTATGCAGCTCCTAGTCTAATATAGAGAACTGTGGAAACTTAAATCAATAAAGCCCATGAAGAAGTCTCAAGACAACTTGAAGTTCCAAATGACCTTGAAAGAGAAGATATATATGTGTGTGTAGTATAAGGGAGAGTATCATTTGGTGTATAGTGAAATAAGGGTATTCATTTTAAAATGTCTAAGTGTTTTTTATTCTTTTTTATCTTTTTTCTACTTTTTTATTTAAATTAGAAACAATCTTGTTTTTTATGTCAATCCCAGTTCCCTCTCCCTCTCCTCCTCCCCTGCCCCCCACTAATCCCCTAGTCCATCACCTTTCTGTTCCCCAGGGAGGATAAGGCAAATTGGGAGCATGGTGTGGAGAGGGAGCTATGAGAAAGAGAAGAGGAGAAGAGGAGAGGAGAGGAGGTTATGAAGGAGCAGGAAGTTTGAGTCCAGGAAAGAACAGAAGAGAGAACGATAAGAGATACCATAATAGAGAGAGCCATTATAGGTTTAAAGAGAAATCTGGCACTAGGGTAATATCCAGAGATCTACAAGGATGTATAAGTGTTCTTAATGCAAAAACTAAGTTGTGAGATAAGCAAAATAAGAAAAACCAAATAAACAAAAACATCCTGAATACTTGTATTATTTGGACTTTGGGTAGCCACAAACTAATATGATGCTATTAACCGATCAGATGTATATTGGAAGAGAGTTGTTCTCTGAGTTCATCATACACATAATAGTTTCACTCTAGGTAGCACTGTCAAGTTCCCAAACTCTACCTAGAGTCAGTACATGTATTTATACGTGATGTGATTGATTCCAATTTAAACATTGTATATATTTTATACTTTTCAAATGTTTAATCCAGATAATTTTGTTTGTTTTTTGAAGGGTTCAAAATATATACTTTGTATCTTGAAGGAAAAGGAAGAGAATTGGGTTAGAAGCTAGTTTATATAAATTGCTTTTTCTGATTGTTTAGAGAGGAGGTTGTTCTGTTCATTGGTTGTTCTGGTTTGTCTATTTCAAGTAATAAAACTATTGTAATTAATATAATACAAATGAAATTATTAGATAATTATAGTGTAACTCTTGGGACTGAAGAATAACAAAGAAAGTGAGCCCGAAGTAGCTCCATTAATCCAGACCTCTGAAAGCCCTGTTGTGATCCTCAGACCCAAATATTTTCATGCACAATCTGACTCCCCTGATCAACTCTGCTTGTGGAAAGAGGTTTGCTGTTGTTGTTTTCTTTTGTTTGCCCAGCAGAAGGAATTGTCCAATAGGAAACCAGGATGCACTTGAGGAAATGAGAACTTTTTAAAATACATCTTATTTAAATTAAAAACTACCTTATTTTACATACCAATCCCAGTTTCCTCTCCCTCCCATCCTCCCATGCCCCCCCAACCCCTATTCCACTCACCCATCCATTTCCCAGGAAGGGTGAAACCTCCCATGAGAGAACAGCAAAGTCAGTCCTAAAAGTTTTGGTTTTATTTTTTTTCCCAAAGAGATTATTTTTTTATTAGTTCAAATAAGAAACAAGCCTGCTTCACATGGCAATCCCTTTTCCCTCTTCCTCTCCCTCTCCTCCCCACCAACCCACCCATCAATCCCCCACCTTATCCCCACTCTGCTCCCCAGGGAGGGTAAAGCCCTCCATGGGAGTTCCCCAAAGTCCAAAATCATCCCGGGCAGTGCCTAGGTCCTTCCCCATGTGTCCAAGCTGAGAGAGCATCCCTCCATGTGGGATGGGCTCCCAAAGACCACTGGGATAAATACTGATCCACTACCAAGGGCCCCATAGGTGCCTGGGCCTCCTCATTGACATCCATGTTGAGGGGTCTGGATCAGTCCTGTGCTCTCCTCCCAGACAACAGTCTGGGGTCCATATGTTCCCCCTTGTTCAGGACAGCTGTTTCTGTGGGTTTCACCAACCAGGTCCTGACCACTTTGCTCTTCACTCCTCCCTCTCTGCAACTAAGAAACAAGAAGGACTCTAAGAGAAGAATGCATGGATCCCTGAGAAGGGGAAGGGACAGGATCTCCTGAGCTAATTGGGACCATAAAGAACCCTCATCCAGTGGCTGATGGAAGCAGAAAGTGAACCCAAAGTAGCTCCATTAATCCAGACCTCTGAAAGCTCTGTTGTGATCCTCAGCAAAACCTACCCACAGCAAAACACTAAACTGAACTCTGGAACCCAGTTTCAGAGAGGAAGTGAGAACTTCTATAGCACGCACAAGGCATGACCGCCAGAATTATTCAACGCATTGTACCACAGACAGGGTGTGTGGAGACAAGGGTTATATCCGCAGAGTCAAAATCAACAAATATTTAGAATGATGACCCTTAAGAAACTTCCATAAACTATGAAAAGACCCTAATTATATTCCGAAATTCCATATATTAGGAATTTTTATTTAAATTAGTAACAGGCTTGTTTTACATGTCAATCCCAGTTCCCTCTCCCTCCCCTCCTCCCCTGTCCCCACCGACTCCTATCCCATCCCATTTCTCCTCCCCAGGGAGGGTGAGGCCTTCCATGGTGGATCTTCAAAGTCTGTCATATCATTTAGATCATGGCCTAGACCACCCTCCATGTGTCTAGGCTGAGAGAGTACCTCTCCATGTGGAGTGGGCTCCCAAAGTCCATTTGTGTATTAGGGATAAATACTGAGGCCCCATATATTGCCCAGGCCTCCTAACTGACATCCATGTTCAGGGGGTCTGGATCAGTCTTATGCTGGTTTTCCAGCTTTCAGTCTGGGATCATGAGTTTCCCCTTGTTCAGGTCAGCTGTGTCTGTGGGTATTTCCAACCTGATCTTGACCCCTTTGCTCATCATTCTTCCCTCTCTGCAACTAGATTCCAGGAGTATTGCTCAGTGTTTAGTGGTGGGTATCTGCTTCTGCTTCCATCAGCTACCGGATGAAGGCTCTAGGATGTCATATAAGGTAGTCATCAATCTCATTATCGGAGAAGGGAATTTAAGGTAGCCTCTCCACTATTGCTTAGTTTGTTATTTGAGGTCATTCTTGTAGCTCTCTGGACATTTCCCTCGTGCCAGATTCTATATGATTTATCTAGATATTATTAATCATAATTAATCAGTTATATTTTGAAATTATAGAAGAATTTTGTGTGAAGGCATAATTAACTAAAAATGTCAATAATCTACAGAAGAGTTACAAAATATCTACTATTGCTTGAGTCTTGGCTAAGAACTTAACTCCTGATTTGTCACCATAGAATAATAGCATAAAAACAAATATGTAATTTTCATACTTTATAAGCTAATAACTTAAAGGATCATCTGATGACAACCATTTTTTAAACTATTTCTAAATAAGCCTTGTTTTAGCTAGGGTCTCTATTGCTGTGAAGAGAAATCATGACAAAGGTAACTTAAAGGAAGACATTTAATTAGGGGTGGCTTGCAGTTTCAGAGGTTTAGTCCTCTATCTTCATGGTGGAATATGGCAGGGTACAGGCAGACATAGTGCTGGAGAAGGACTTGAGAGTTCTAAATATCTATTCACAGGCAGCAGGAGTCAGTGTCACATTGGCAAGATCTGAGCTCATAAGAAATAGTTTAAAGCCCATCTCCACAGTGACAAGCTTCTTCCAACAAGACCACACCTACTTCAACAAGGCCATGCCTCCTGTAATGTCACTCCCTATGGACCAAGTATTCAAACACATGTGTCTATGAGGGCCATACCTACTCAAACCACTATCATCCCCCCATCTGTTTTCTAGTAATTTATCTCTGGGTTTTGGATTTGATATTCATTGATCAACTTTTTTCTTTTAACCAAGGATAAAAAAGTGTGTTATACACACACACACACACACACACACACACACACACACACACACACACACTGTAAAGTAAATATGACTGCACGCTGATAATAAAACATGTTGACTGATATAAGTAGTGATCTCTTCCAACTTGACATCACCATGCATAATGTGGTCACTATAGTAAAATGCAGAAGCCATCACCTGGGGAAAAAGCCCAAGTGATAAGCTCAAAGCCAAAAGGCTGACTTTATCGTACAGTTTTAGTCAATCGTTGAATTCTGTTCTATATTTTAGTTCATGTCCTCTCCATTTTAATTAAGAATGAATATTAGCTAAAACAAACAAAAACAACAGCTCACACATAGAAGCTTTCTGTAGGATCACCAGGGTCTGAAGAAGCTCCCATCTTCCTTACTTTCTCATTTCTCCTCCCAATATGTGCAAGTCACTATTATTTGCAAATCACAATGTTTCGCATTTTAAGTTTCCTTCCAGTTTTTTTTTCTGGGTTTTGGTTTTTCCAGACAGGGTTTCTCTGTGTATTTTTGTAGACCAGGCTGACCTGGAAATCACAGAGATCTGCCTGCCTCTGCCTCCCAAGTCCTAGGATTAATGGTGTGCACCACCACTGCCCAGCTCCTTCATTTTTAAAATCATGCCTTAGAGAAGTATTGAAAAATAGGATTAGGTTCCCAATGGACAATATTTCCCTACACCAAATCTTAGCAAGCATTATTTTTACCAAAGATTATGTTCTTTCCTTTAAATCCTAAGCCTTTGTCATTTCTCACACTCCATAAGTAACTGAAAAGTTTAAATTATCTGATTTATGTCTACAATTTTCCATATTCTACACATTCATTGCTGTTTCAGGAGAGAGCTATATAGCAACTCTGCTAGAGGCTTCAAAAAAAAAAACAGGTTGGCTTGATTGACAAATCAAAACAGGATTTTCAGTTATGAGGAGTAAGTAAAACTCTTCCTGTTAAAGGAATGTCAACTTGGCTCTAAGAAGCAAACTTTTGGGCAATTTCTGTGCATAGGAGGAGCTACTGGATGACTACCCCATTGTTTAGTAATTGATCCTGACAGCAGTGAAAAATCAGAGGTAGAGGGTGTAAAGAGATGAGCAAGCAATACCAAAAGCCCAGGAAACAGGGAAATCAAAGAAGACATAGCATCAGCAGTGTTGTTTTCTGCCTAGTGACTGAATCATTCTCATTGAACTGAAGAAAGGAGGAGGAAGATGAAAATCAACTGCATGCATAATAACATTAAAACAGGAGAAAAATTCAAACCAAATTTTGCCCAGATACTTTCCATGAACTTCAGTGGTTTTCACTATCTACAGGAGCATATACTACATTCATAGAGAAAATAGGTAAACACAAATTCACACTCGGTTGTGTTTGCAGCTTCTGACATGGCACCTTACACTTGTATGAAGCTACACAGTTCACTCATTCCTTCACATAACACAAGGAGAACTTAGTAAGCACCTACCCTGCCCAGATGTCAATGGTGCAGCAGTGATGAAAGTGGTGCCTCTCTGGTATCACTAAAATGGTTACAAATTCTCCCTGCAGTGAGGAAAATTGTAGCTCATCAAACTCAGTCATCAAGTGTTCACACCCTGCAGCCAGAAGCCTGCACTGGGAAGTGCACTCTGCACCTTCTTGACTGATTAACTTTGGGCAAGCTGCTTATTAGCCTGTTTGAACCTCATTTTATTTCTTAGTAAAATGGTAATATGAGGTAATAGATGCACTGATTTGTGTGAGAGAGTGTTGGTTCTTATTAGTCTCTGCGGTAATAAGCACAGTGTAAGTGTGAGGTATTGTTTGATAAGAGAAATAGATCCACACTTAAACTGTTAACAAGCAGCTGTTACGTTAAAAGATGTAGATAATGAAACCCAAAGGTACTATAGGAATAGATTATTGATGCATTATTTTGCTTAGTGTGGATTATAAAAAGCAACTCAGGGTTTAAGTTAATGACTTTTAATGTGTTTCTCTGCCCCCACTTACTCTTCTGTAAAGAAGGGACAAAAGATGGCCCTCTCTGCAACAGTTCTATGAGGACTGACAGAAATGGCTCATGTCAAGCTTCCCCAGTCCTCAATGCATAGGCAGTTATTGAATGGTGGCTGTTGTCACTGTAACCTGATCATATAGTTCGAGCAGCAGGGTTATCGCAGGAGAACATGTTAGTATAGTTTAGCATGACTATCGTGAAAATTTCTTCAAACAGTTAAATGTGTGTTGACTCCATAACTCCAGGACCCCATGCAAATGGACTTCCATAAATCTATTCTGCATTGGCATTCTGTTACATTTACAAATCTCTCTTTTGCTAAATTTTGGAAATTTTTCTGTATTTTTAACTGAGGTTGAACCTCTGTGATATATTTTCTTAACAAGATTGTAATTGGATTCTTATGAGGATTAAATCACTTATCCTTAATTTTATGTTTTCTAAAATGATTACTTTTTTAAAAAGTATGGCAACAATTCCCATTTAAGGAATTACTTTTCTCAGTGCTTTAGTGCTATCTAGGTCAATTGATTGCTCTCAGTTGCCATTTGTAAATTCCCTTCTTTAACAAATTCCATTTTCAATGAAATTTTGTTTTCTCATGACAATATTTGTTCTTCTCAACTGGTTTAAATTACATTCATTTATTTTATCAAGTCCTTTAAATGTATTAGTATATAATAACTTAATAGCCATTCCTAATTTTGATCTAAACTAAGTCAGTCATTCTTTACCTTTTTGATACTTAACCTAGATTTCATCGTTTCTGTCTTAGCCTTTCTATTGATATTTAAGATGTCGTGGTGCTACTAATCACCTCAAATTTAAGCTCTTAATGTCAATGAGTTCATATATTTGTTTTCTTTTTTACTGTTATTTTTTGTTTCTCTTTATCTTTGTTCTATTATTCTTTGTTGGGCTTCTTGGATTGATCAAGTAATCAATTCCCTGGAAACTGTCAAATCTGTAACTTTCTTCTAAGTACTGTTTTCTTTTCCATATACTATAAATTTGAGAACATAGTAATAAAGCAATGTTACTTTATTATAAATATTGAGATTTCCTTTATAATTCCTTCCCAAGTCTCTTGGTAGTCTATATTAGAACTAATATGTCTTAGGTAAATTATTTATGTGCTTTTTAGTCAATTTCTTTGATTACTGACTTTGATACTGAATCTATCATTGAGAGAAAATTGTAATTTTTTTCAGTAATTCTGTACAGGGAATGCTCTAGAATTCAATGTCCACAATTTTTATATCAATCATAACATCATATTCTTTAAATGGTTGTGAAGAAAATGTGTATGTGTGTGTGATTTTTTTCAAATGTTCACCTAATTTAGGTAAGACTATTCTTTATATAATACCCCATATTTGATCAAGATTTTAAGTGATGTCACTTTAGATAAATCAATATGAATTTCAGTGAACTGGTAAAAATTCTATTAAGAAATAATCTTGTAAATATATGTGACATTCATATGTGCATATTCCTACAGAGACACAACTGTAAAAGAAAAACTTTAAGGACACACAATGAATCAATGTTTTGCTCCATGAAATCTATCTTTATTTTAAGAACTTATTTATAATATTGTTTAATTCCAAAGGATAAACTTGGAGCTCTAATATCTGACAAATGAGAGTTGTTCTAACAACAACAGTGGGCTTGATTATTAAATACTGTAACTACTGAGTTCACTACAAAGATATTGAAACAAGATTGTCAGATAAATATGAAATTTATAAATAAAAGGGAAAAATAGATTTATTAATGTGCTTATTTACAAAAAGAAGATATCAAGGGTTACATTTTATCACATGATTATCTTGATGTGCTCATATATAAAGAGTAAAAACAAATATTAACTTTTCAAAAACTTTAGTATTCTCTTAGCTTCATTCTGATGGCAAAAGTATGTTACTTTCTTTTTTACTTTTTATGTGTCCTCTGAGAATTTCGTGCGGAATATTTTACCATATTCTTTTCCATGTTCCAACCCCTTCTATATTCCCCTCCCTACCCACCCAACTTCATGTTATTGCTCTTCCTTAAAAAGGAAGTTTGTGAAGCATAGTTGTGAACAAGCGAATGTGTCAACTAGGAAGTTTTTACAAATGGTATGGAGTAACACTTACTAATAAGCTCAGTCATGGCATTAATAATGGTGGTCTGTTTCCTCAGATTTTTTACAAACAAAACCAGGATAAGTACAGAGATCGCTGAAGCAGTGGTTAACCTAACTTCAAATATGTGCTGAGAGTGAATTCTGATTTATTCATCCAGGCCAGAGTTTCTGGGAAGCTTCCATTTAAAAGCACTTTTGTGACTAAATGAAACCTGTTTCTCGAAGTGGTTGTTAACACTGAAAGAAGTTGCAGTTGATTTCATAATTACATGAGTCTACTATTTCTTTTTAGTTGTATTTATAATTTCCTCTTCTGCTCCTATCTTTACCTTTCCTTGTCTTTCTCTTATCCACAGAAAAAATTATGACATCAACATCCAAAGGCATTCTTCGTCCATTCCTAATCGTCTGTGTTATCCTGGCCTGCTTCATGGCATGTCTGCTTATTTACATCAAGCCCACCAACAGCTGGGTGTTCAGTCCAATGGAGTCTGCCAGTTCTGTGCTGAAAATGAAAAATTTCTTCTCCACAAAAACTGATTATTTTAATGAAACCACTATTCTTGTTTGGGTGTGGCCATTTGGGCAGACCTTTGACCTTACATCCTGCCAAGCGATGTTCAACATCCAAGGGTGCCATCTCACTACAGACCGCTCACTGTACAACAAATCCCATGCGGTCCTGATACACCACAGAGACATCAGCTGGGATCTGACTAATTTACCTCAGCAGGCTAGGCCGCCCTTTCAGAAATGGATTTGGATGAACCTAGAGTCTCCCACTCATACCCCCCAAAAGAGTGGCATTGAGCATTTGTTCAACCTGACTCTAACATATCGCCGTGATTCAGATATCCAAGTGCCTTATGGCTTCTTGACGGTGAGCACAAATCCCTTTGTGTTTGAAGTGCCAAGCAAAGAGAAGCTGGTGTGCTGGGTTGTGAGTAACTGGAATCCGGAGCATGCCAGGGTCAAGTATTATAATGAGCTCAGCAAGAGTATTGAAATCCATACCTATGGGCAAGCCTTTGGAGAATACGTGAATGAAAAAAATCTAATTCCCACCATATCTACTTGTAAATTTTATCTTTCTTTTGAAAACTCAATTCACAAAGATTACATCACCGAAAAGCTCTACAATGCATTTTTGGCTGGCTCAGTACCTGTTGTTCTGGGACCATCCAGGGAAAACTATGAGAATTATATTCCAGCGGATTCATTCATTCATGTGGAAGATTATAACTCTCCCAGTGAGTTGGCAAAATATCTTAAGGAAGTTGACAAAAACAATAAGTTGTACCTTAGTTATTTCAACTGGAGGAAGGATTTCACTGTAAACCTCCCACGATTTTGGGAATCACATGCATGCCTGGCTTGTGATCACGTAAAAAGGCACCAAGAGTATAAGTCTGTGGGTAATTTAGAGAAATGGTTTTGGAATTAATGTTTCCCTCATTTTCAAATTTAAGGAAATGTATTAACATGACATCATATAAGTTGTAAGGATAAGAAGAGAAACACCTTGCTTTCAAATCACAGTTTATTTTAATTGCCCTCCCTTGAGTAACATGTATATTTTGATGGAAAATTTTTAAGAGCTCAGAATTAGCAATCACTTCATTTGGATTAAATTATCCTGTATATACGTGATAATGAGCACTGAAAATAATTTATTCTCCACTCTCATTTGTAAACATTCTTTTTTCACATCTTATAGTTGTCTGTAAAGTAAGTTTATGATTCAATTGTTTCTACATCAATCAGATCTTTAGTCTGTTTGGGAAATGGAAATGGGTGTCCTAAAATATGAAAGCTTTTTGCAAAGTATTATAATGTCTAGATTCTAGTTTGCATAATGGTAACAAAGAAGTATTAGAGTATCACTTAATTCTTAACCTCTTTGAGTTCAGAGTTGACACTGTGTGTAATTGATGTACTTTTTAACTGTTTACCACATTTGTGAAGACAGACTTATTCATGTAGTAAATAAGAAAGATATGAAGCAGAAATGTTATTAGACATCACATTAATTTTCATTAAGTCATTTTGCAAATGAAGACTCTCAATGTTTTAAGTTAAAGTATCCAAGAATTTTGAGACATACAATTTTATATGATATTCTTAATGCCTAAAATAACACCTAAGAGAAGCTTTGATTATCCCATTCAAATCTTGAACATAGTCATTGTTGTAAAAATAAACGATTTCCTCATATAACAAGAAAAGTGATATCTACAAGTATAAATGAAATATATAAATTGTACCATTTACATAATTTTAATTACATCATCCATTTGAAGTATTTTTCCAAAACATCCATATTTAAAAGCTTTATTTTTCCATATTTGATAATGAATAGATATAAAACTTGAAATGTCTATTCTTTCATTAAAATAAAACTAAACAGAATTATTACCAGTGTATCTAATATATCTTTAAATATAATAAAAAGGTTTCCACTTCAAGGAACAAACAGTATTGACACAGAGTAGGATTTCAATATGTATTTATTACATAAATTAATTAACAGCATTGAAAAGCAATGGGTAATTTTGTTTCAAAAAAGGAACAGTTCTAGCCTATGATTATTAATTGAAAATTATCTTTTTATTCCATTTTAAAAATTACTTATACATAGCATATGTTGCTATAATATTCAGGGCTTTACATAACCAATTTAAACTTATTATTGCACTGAATTTGGGGGCATGTTATTCATGAGCTTTCACCGGCCTACAGAAATTCTCTTCTGTGAGTTTAGAGGATATAGATGGGCATATACAGATACAGAGGATTAGGAAAAAATACTGAAGACTCTTAGAGAAAATTATTCTCCAAAAGATTCCTAATGCTTGTGTTCTACTCTTTTCCAAATCTACAGAAAATGTAATGTTCTGATTATATCCAATTGGATCTTCTATGGTTCATTCTAATTTTCCTGTTACTGATTACAATCAACAGAACATATACTCACTCTAGATTATAGGGAAGATAGAGATCAGTTCAGTAAGCAGGAACTCTGTGCCCTGTGAGAAAATAAGCTTCCTTGGCATGGGGAGGATTTGAGTAAAAAAAGACTTCAGAATAAAACAGAGGCTTTGATCCCACATTCATTTTTCTTTTAGACATAATTGCACAGATAATGTAGTCAGCCCCAAACTAACACAGAAATAAAAATGAAAAGATGTTGTCACTGCTTTAAAGGAGCTTGTGATACAGAGCTTCCTATAAGTTCCATCTTATATGACTCTCAATGGATTTTTTAATGAATCATTGTTAATTTAATGGAAAAAACCTACCATCAAATTTATCCAGTTGCTTACCTACTCAACCTGTGTTGGAACTTCCAGATCTTTCTCTTCATTTGGCCCAACACAGATTTTATTTCATATATTTATATGAAATATATATATACATATATATATGTAGTGCACATATATAGATAAGTATCTTAAAAGTTCTGTCATATATTTATTTGTTTAAAAGTCAATTTCATAATTTACTTTTATTCATTATGTTTTTGATCCACAAAATGTAGATACCTAAAGATGCAATGCTAAGCTTAGAATGTATTTTGTCTAGAGACTGGAAAGCATTCAACATTGTTTCCATCCACCCTGGCTAACTGGATGCTAAGGCAGTTGTCTCTTCTGTTGGCAAAGAGTTTGAGCTCATTCTCAGACTGAAACAACAATGCCAGTAATTAATTGCCAGTAATATAAGCTAAGCCAAGGCAACAATTATTCTGCTAGAGCTTCTGTGCATTGAGAGCCTAATACCAAGACAAAAACGAGGGTCTGAAATTCAACTGAACAAGCCAGCTTTTTAACTAGAAGGAATCACAGCAATATTTATAAGTTAGACTCTTCTTCCAATCTGTGAGATAATTAGATATAAAGCCATTATTTATCCTTGACACATGCTGAAAGACAGTCATGTGAAAACCACACATAGCGATAGTAGAGATTAGAATTTAAGGGTCCTATTGATATTAATCTCATGTTTGTCTCCAGCTTCTCTACATCTTATTAAACAAATATTCCCGTAATGTGAATGTTACATTAGCATGTTCTGGGACTTCAACTTTTAAATATATAGTAAATAAAAATTTAAATGTTGGCACTCTTTCTGATTTAGCAGAAAGAAGAGCTTTGCTATGTGTGAGACATAACCACTGAAAAGTTATGCCAGTGACCACTCTTTTAATAAGTACTATGACTCATAGTTTCTTTAAGGATAACTCATGTGAAAGATAGATTGACTCAACCAATTTGGCTTGGTGTTGATTATAGTAAAGACAGATAATATGCCTGAGAATGAACAATGGCTCTAAAAAGGTCATGGATAAGTTTTCCTTCAAAGTGCAGAAAGTCATTATCACCAGCGCTCTGAATATTAATTGTTAATTATTGCAGACCTTATTATTAAGAATATGTCAACAATTATTTCAAGCCTTACTAATTAGAACATGTACTTAATTATCCATATCTATACATATGCATATTTTTAAAAGGAAGGCCATGACAGCCATATCTTTTAGGACAGTCACAACTTTTTATGAAGTAGAAACTATAAAAAAAATCTTAGTGGGAGAATAGCAACAGCATACAAGTTTTATATTTACTGTGAAAATATATTTACTGGCTCTAGAATGTGTGGAGCCTGGACAAAAACCGTTGGGTGTAAAATGACAGATTATTTAAGGAATTATTTTCTGAGCCTTTAAATTCTTTCTTCTAATTAAAGATTAAATAATGGAGGAGCAAAATATAATATAAAAGGATATAAATAACTGAGATTTTTTTAAACTTGTCTAGGTTCAAACTAGATCATATGGTGGCTACTCAACCAGAAAGTGTTTGGTGTGAATTAATCTTTCATAAAGTTAAGCTCCATGTGTTTTTACTTTGTGCTTGATGACATCTGTTGGCTTCCCTGAAACTTAACCTCAAGGGAAGGGCATCATAAAATTTGGAGGCAAGCTACTGAATACAAAAACTTTAAGAGATAAAGGATAAGTTGTCCCTGGTGAAGGAGGGTTACTAATTAATGCCTAGTAAATGGTTACATCAATGAAATTAGTAGACATGAAAATACTTTTAATGTAAACAAAATATCATCTTCTTCTGGACAAATGGAAATAATGTTTATATTAGCATTACTCTTAATATTGCTCCCTGCATAGACAGGGCAGACAGTATAAGTTCTTCTTACCATGCTTTAAGAATACAGAAAAGGAGCTGGAGAAATGGCTCAGTGATGAAGAGCATTGGCTATTCTTTCAGAGGCGCTGAGTTTAATTCCCAGCACCCGTATGATGGCTCACAATCATCTGTAATAGGATCTGATGTCCTCTTATGGCATGCAAGTATACATGCAGAGTACTAATATATAAAAAATAAATACATATAATTTTTAAAAGAGCCCAGAACTAAAATGTTAAGAAAGCCTAAACTAGATATTGACGATTCATTGGCTTTTCTAATAGAAATGAAAATATTATGTAAAGAAGATACAAAATGAAGCACTGTAATAAGTAATATGTATTACCAAACTGTGAGAAGAGAAAACAGTTTTACCTTTCATCCCTTGTTAATTGTATTTGTTGTATTGTGAAGCTACTACAAACATCATTTACTCATGTGATTTTCCATTGTGGACATCTCTGCTCTGGAGATTTTATGGCACTTTGAAAATGGGTAAGCTCCACTACTATCCAAAGTATGGCCCCTCTTAGTAATTCATATTCAATCCATCCATATTCATAAGCAGTTAATACAGTCTAAATGGGACACACTGTTAAACTAGAAATATAAGTAACTCTACCCTAGGCTATCACTGCAACAAATTGTAGCCTAGAGAAAGTCACTTAACCTCTCTGAACAACTACATCCGTAAGAATTCCTTTAACACCACAGCTCTTTAATATAAGGCCTAAATTGATATGTCCATAAATTTGAATTTCAAACTTCCTTGCCCATATAAAAATATTTTTGGAAGTTAATACTGCAAATAGAATTGCTTCTCATTTCTCTACAACAACATATAAATATTTAAGGCACTAAACTGGTTGCTTTAATGATGGAAAGAGCATAATCTTGGTTATTTATTAAAACTTACAATGTAGCAAGTGCACAATTAGCTAATCTTTCTCCTTTATTCTTTGTCTTAGGTCTTTTATAATACAGAGTTCTCTGAGAACTTGATTGCCTGTAGAAAGTCAACCATATATTGTACCCTATTCTAAAGCATTTCAGATATATCTGCAATATTGAAATTCGTATAACAATAAAACTGTTTATTGAAGCAAAACTTAGGAAGTCAGAGGAAGCAAATCAGGCAGTTCTTAATCAAAAGGAATATACAGTTTGAGTGAATAAGCTACTGAGTTTATATTTAGAAATTTTATTCTTTTAACCCATGACTAATTAATGTCCATTCATTTAGCATCCTTCAAATATACTCTAATTTAAAAGAAAATTCCCTATCACTAATTTTTTAAAGCATTACCCAAAGCCAAGTGATCTAGAGTTTGCAATAGATATTTACTAATAATACTAACAACTGGTTCTTGTTCCATGAAATTGGAACTTCTTCCACTATGAATGAAAAAGAAAAAAAAGGAAGAAGCCATGCTATTAGTACAAAGTTATTCTGTGCCTGACAGGGCTTCTCATACTCACTTCTGCCTTGGGGACTCCATAGATCAATGGTATAAGAATTATTTACATCATTTTAAATATTGTTATAATATATACCATTGATGCCCTAGGTATATATTTTTATTAACTATGTAGACAATTCTAACAGGTTGCTACTTTTGGTCTGTGTCCTGCTTATTAAATAGAAATCATTCTATATTCAAACAACACAGACATGAGATACTGCCTTATTTTGGCTCACTTGAATTCTTCTTAAATATATTGACAATTATTACCGTATTTCACAACTCAAGAGGTTCCTCATGCCTAATTATTTTTGAACAGCTATGATGTTCTTTAGCTGTTCCTATTATTTAGGACAAACTATTTACCATTTCCATCTGTTTGTATAGGGAATTTTTCTTTCATTCTCTCCCTTAGTAATTAAATGCACTTTTAAAAAAATTTTCAGTACAAAAAACTGGTAGACAGTTTTTAGGATCTTTTGCAGCCATCAAAGCATTGCACATGTTTGACCAATTGCTTTTTTGGGCCTCAGTAGTCTGTGTGATAGTTAGGATATGGCAACAAGTTATAGCACTATAGATTTCCACACTCATAAATTCACAATTAAATGTGATCTATGCTATTCACTAGCTGTGCTTGAGCTCTTCATCTCTGATAGTATCATATTTTGTATATGTATAATAGGAGTAGCCTATTTTGAAAACGAATGCATCTCTAAAATAATAGACAATGATATATACAAATGTATATATATATATATATATATATATATATATATATATATATATGTGAGTGTTCTTCTACCACTACGATATACCCTTAATTATAAAAGAGAATAAAAGAAATATATAGCGAATCAAAATTTCAGCTCTAACACCTGTTGATGTTAAGCTGGCAGCTCATAAAAATTACTGAAAATTTAAACAAGCCAAAGGGCAATTACTCACTAGAAGGGATATAAACAAATAAAACGTGGTAGCATGCAATAACATCTACTGAAACTGGAAAGTACTGGGAGGGGTGCTCGGTGATAGTAGTGATGGAGAGACATAGCTTGCCTCATTAAGCCCATATACCATCTCCTAAAATAAGCAGGCCTACTTTTTCCATACTGTTATGAGAAACCAGTAAATTAATATTAATTTAGCTTGTTAGCAGTTCATTCAGCTGGAGTTGAAGAATAGAATAGCAGAAATATTCTCAGAGCTCATTTTCTGATAAGGAAGTCACTCATAGAAACATCCAACAACCTGACTGAATACTCCATATAAACTGTCAGCTTAGGCACAGAACCAGCTAAGGGTAATTTAATTTGCAAGAGAACCCAGCCTCCATTTACCTTTCCTAAAGATTACAGAAAGTGAAAAAATCAAAATGTTAAGATATAAACTCATTAAACAGAAACTAATTTGTTCAGTGATACAGAGATGTAATAGTTTAGCCAGGCTGTGATTAAGATTCTGCAAATTGCATGATAAATAGAGTTTTCACATAAACAATATATATATATATATATATATATATATATACATATATATATATATATGTATATATAATTTTTAAGTTGAATAACCCAAAGAGATACTCTTAAGGAAAATTTTCACATGTAAAAAAGTGATATTTACAATAGCATGTTAGTTATTTTTAATTGTGTTTCTTTAAAAGATAATAGAAATGTTCTATCTTATTAGAAAACCTCAAAAATTGAATTAGTTTGCTGAAATCTCAGGCATCAAATATTTTTTAATTAGTTGACTATGTAATAGACATTAAATAAGACACTACTGTAGTTTTAATTGTAAAAAAATAGTGAGAAAAAAGTATTACAGATGATTTCTATATAATCTAAAATTGGCAAAGCACATTGTTAACTTTTCTACATGCCTGAATTCCATTGTGATTAATAAGGGTATAGAAGCTAGATTCTCAGGATTAGCAAAAAATGTTTCACAAAGACTCATTTAGTATCAAGGACCTGGGACTACTTATTATGTAAACAATACATGCTAGTTAAAGTGCATCCCCCTGTCTCAAACTGACTTCATTAACTCCCTTGAGCTCATAGTTGAGACAATCCTAGACACGGCACTCTTGTCAATGTGAGATCACCAAAGGAGTTTCCATGGGAGTAGTATGTTTTGTATTTCCATGGACTATGATGAGATTAGAGTCCAGAGATCCTAATTGTCTACATAAAACTTGAAGCCATCTTCTTTATAAGAAAACGTATGATTTATGACAGATTCTAATGCATTGTTTCTTAAAAATAACCAAGGAGAGAATATTATCTCTTTTTCATTTTCTATCCCTTAAAATCACATGTGATGGGAGTCATGGATAATAGAATGTGACAATATAAAAAATATATATATTGTTTTGTAGAGTCCCTAAGGATCAAAGCAGGTTGGGGGAAGATGGTAAAAGGCAACACTCTTTCATAAATAACCATATTTTTAAAATTCAATTATGTTCTTAGTAGTAATGTAGATAGTTCTGTATCCATACCAGCATGGGATGAAGGGGTACTTTTTTGAACACAAGAATAACAGTTAATAAGCCTAAATTTAGACCCAGGTTTACATGATGCAGAAAGAAGAAAGCATCAAGAAGAAACAAGAAAATGTGAAATAAACACTTGATCAAAGTCCATTTTAGATTTTAGCACCCATGGTGTAATTTGCTAGCATTCCTGAGCCACAGATCTCTCGTCTGTTATCCAAAGGTGATAGACTGCCATTAGATTCACCTAAGAAACTCTTGATAAATATGGACATTGATCAGAAATCCTGATCAGAAATATGGGCTACCATATATTCTAGACTTTTCCTCCATGCCTTCTTCCAGGTGGCTATGTTCTGTGACTGGTAAGAAAGTGTCAGACCATTTCATATAAAGCTTGGAATAAAGTGCTGCTAAGGAAGAAAGTTGCAACGAAGATCCACAAAGGAAGAACAGTGAATGTGCCTACCACCTTGATTCTGCCCAAGGTAGCCATGTAGAGCATAGCCAACACTTGTCTTGAGTAGTTCAAGTTATTTTCATAAAGGGACTAATCCTCAAGGAATGGAGGTCAGAGCAATCATAGTATAACAAAATGTGCCAATTTTTCCAGTATATAAATTGTAAGGATCAGTAATCCATAAACTACTTTGAAGTCAACTGTATGTTTTATTATTGTAATTTGCACTATGATATTGTCATGATCAATCAAATTTAAAATGTTCTCTAATGCCAAATGTAGAGTTCATAGGTTCATGATATTTCTTACAAGAATTACATTGCATTGTGCCAGTTGTTTAATGCTATTAACTTTCCCTGGGTGTGTTATTATATGCAGATACAACAGGGTGGTTGTAAGCACACTAATTAGTCATCTAGCATTTTATAGATAAAATCATACATTGATCAGAAATCACTTTTCTACTTATTTTTTTGTAGAGTATTTTTCCACACTTGAAAAAACATGATTATTTTATATCAAACATCAGTTTTTCTTTAAAATCTTATTTTAGTAGCCGACGCATGTTTGAAATAAGATGTTAAATAGTATATGATAATATTAAGGTTGTATTTGTAAGTGAAAAATATGCATGCTGTGATGAATCATGCAGCTTTGGGGTGTGCTTTTCCACTGCCACCTTACATGCAAGTTTTGTCTTGATCTGTGTGCATGATTCACAAGACCCTTTTCAATATTTACAAAGTTATCTGTGACTCTCAGTGCTGATGAGCCCCTGAGACAAGGTGCAATACTGTTCTGCTTTAGTTTTTCTTCCAACGTTGCATCATACTGTTATACATTTCCCAGAAAACTTTTTCTTGGAGTTGTTGGCAATTAATGACAAGAAATAAAATAAAATCTTGATAAATCTTACAGCTGACTACAGAGCAACTTTATGTTTCAGAGCATGAAGATGTGAAAGAGCCCTTTTACAAGTTCCATTATATGAATACAATATTCTGGCAGCTTTTTGTATAATCAAAAAAAGCTTATCATTTTGAAACACTGCCAAATCAGTATTACTGCCAAAAGGGAGAAACACTAAGTCAGACCTGCATTAAACTAACTTGAGCAATAATAGACTATCCAGACCAGAGCCAATTGGTACAGCAGAGATGGGGAAATGGTAGAGTGAATCTTTTCTTTCTTTTTAATTTGCAAAATGTAGAAGGAGTATGAATTTTGCCAACTGAGATGCACCTTTACATGCTGGTAATTCACAGCAATCTCTGAAAATAAAACTCCTCCCATTCTGGGAGGGATGTGTCCAGGCATTTTGATTGTTTGGTCTGATTTGTTTCAGAAATGTAATTGTGTTTTTGAAAGGCCAAATTTCAAGCAGGTGATATGTGTAGACCAACCTCTCCCTATCCATATGAGAAGTCATTTATCTTAACACATAAGGGGTAGAAAATAGCATTCAGTAATTCAAATCACCAGGATAAACATTCACAATATTGTATGATGATTTCACTGTCATGTTATCAAAGCAATGGAAACCCTAGTTATCTATTTATTTGCTTATTTATTTATTTACAAAAGATTGCTTATTTGGAGTCTAGTTTTAACAGGATCAGTGAAGTTAATATAATGCTAAGAAAATTGACTCTTCTTCCTATTCCAAATCAAAATCCCGAAGTTGAGTTATGTTGTATTACAAAAGTAAAGCATTGATTGAAATTATAGGCAGGCTGTTTGTCCAGTCATAGAGGACAACTACAGCAGTCATATTATCTATTATATGTCTGAGCAGCCTGGCCTGCCACAGAAAGGATGACAGAACTTCACAGCACTTCAGGTTTGCGAAAGGATGACAATGCAATTCTTGATACTGTAGGTGTGTAACACCCAGCAAACATCTGGTCTGGTCTGCTAGTGTGATACTGCATGCATCCCTTCATTAAATTTACCTGTAAATAACAACACTTTGTGGCAGCTAAGCAAGTATTTTAATAATCCACAAAACGCAAGATGTCATAAAAAATCTGTACTTTCGTCTATTTGGAGAAATTTTACTGTCCATAAATTAAACTGGAGTTACCATCTGAAATTTCCTTCCCTTAAAAATATGCCATTATAATGTATGTTCCTGTTCATTGATGCCTTTTCAGGCTTCTATCTATATGATGTGACTGCTACAATTTTGTGAAATTTTGTTTAGCAATGAATGGATTTTACAATCTGCACAAAGATTCTAATGCAGAAGTAAATGGGTGAAGAATTTGAACCTGTATGTAAGGAGTCTCTTCCTTATGTCACATTTACTCTATTCAATGTAAATACCTCACTGATTTGACACTGGAGTTATTAGATGTATAAATAATGATGTTCTATTTGGGCCTAATGAATTCCTGTAATGTGAATATTTAAAATAAAAGAATTCAATTTAAAGGTACGGTAGTTAGTTTTGGTTATTTACAATGAGTACATTCAATTTATCCCCCCAGATTTTATTTTCACTCACATGCAAATATTCATGCTGATATTGAATTAAAACTATATTTATCAGATTACACATTCACTATAGATATCAAACCAAGCAGCAATAAGCAATGTACATAGAGAGATTGTTTAAGCATTGTTTTAATGGGTTCAGTACTACAACTAGATGAATTAAAAAGGGAAAGGGAAAGGAAGAGAATCAGAATGAACATACAAAACCCTGTCATGTGGTGCTTCCCACTAATCATAATAATACATTAAGAAGACTAACTGGATGTCTACCAGATGCCAGTGCCAGGCTGTGGTATTTCTATATACCATGATCAATGAGACAAAAGTGTAACAATAAGTCTTTCTGCCAAGCTGCCTGAGCCATGCTGCCACGTGGGCACTTTCTGCCAGGCTGCCGAAGTTCTGCCTGCTGCCACATTAAGGTACCAAATAACACAGAGAGACTTATATTAGGTACAAATGCTGCTTGGCCAAAGACTAGGATTTCTCATCTGCTAGCTCAGTCTTCAATATCATAAATCTATACATTTTATAAGACTTATCTCATAGAGGATGCCTTCCTCTGGCTCCCTGTCTTGCTAATAGATCACATGGTGACTCCAGAACAGAGAGCAGGAGGAAGAGAGAAGGGAAAAGGGACAACTTCCTGCTTCTCCTTGCTTAAATATGAGTCTGCCTGTTATGTCACTTCCTGCCTGTATCACAAGACGTCTTTTTACTACATTTCCCAGAATCTTCTTTGACTCCTAGTCCCACCTATCTTTCTGCCTCATTTGCCAAAGAGTGCTTTATTCATTAACCAATAAGATAAACATACACAGAAGGACATGCCCCATCATCTCCTCTTTTCTGTCTAAATAAAAAATAGTAACTTATCTTTTATAATAACTGAAGAAAACTATAGCCATAACTATCTGTCTTCCATTCTATCAAAGACCACAGAAGGATAATATATAAACTCTAGAATTGGCAGAGACATCTGGTTACCTTAAGAGTCACCCAAAGTTCCTCTGTTATATTGGGACATCCATCTTCAGCCTATAGGCCACAGTGTCTCTGGCACACTTCTCCATTTCAGCAGGAACCCTTGAGAACTGTACATCTTGTTTTGTAAGTTCAGTAGTCACTTTCTTGTGGGTCCTGCATGTCTAGTTTATGCAGCAACAAACAGTCCAGACAAGACCAGTTTCTTGCCCAAATGGCTGATCTTGCCATGTTGAAGGAAAACTCCATAACGAGTTCCTTTGATGCCCATCCTCTTTTCTGACATACTTGGTGTGCCAGGAGCAGTTGCATCTCACTGTCAAGAAAAACCCTAAACCATTTAAATCACATAAATTCTGTAGGTCTTTGAAAGATTTGAAGAATATCTATCCATCTCAAATACATCTGTGTATATCTAGAAAACCTAGCTACCTAATTATAATTTTGACTATTATAGGTGACTATATAATCTGTATTTAGTTATACATATCATTTTAAAAGACCTGTATAAACACAATATCTAAACAAGAGGAGACATATACATATCACAAAATTGACCTTAAATTTGTATCAATAAATGAAAATCCATACCAACGTAAAATATTCATGTCCATATCCTATTCCCCTTTTTTACGTTTAAAAAGAGATTGACTATGATCATTGCCACTTATAACCAACCCCCATTTAAATGAAAACAACATTTATAAGCAAACTGCTTCCTACTGGTTGGGTGCAATGTCCATACCATGAGGATCATGATGAAACACAGAACTCCGGCTGTAGTCATCTATGGCTGCATCAGCTCAGCTGTTTTGACTGGAGGATCAGTTGGGCCATCACTTCAGGGGGTCTTGCTTGATCAAACCATATTAGTCTGGAATGAATCCACAGCTTTTTATTTTCTGTGGAAACACAAGCAAAAAATTTTTTGCAAGTAGCTTGTCCTAAGACTTAAATGTTGAAGTCGAAACATTTTCAAAATTTATAAGTTGGATTAATTTACCAGCATTGATAATCAAATGTAATGTAGCAGCTTCTGCTCTTTCCTCAGCAATAAAACAATTTAAAGACAACAATATATCATATAGTATCCAGACTCTCTGTGTATTTTCCATCTTTACATGGCTTTTCTATTATTCTATTTTTTACTTTCTTATGTTTATTTTTTTCTTGAGACATGGTTTCTCTGTGGAAATCCGGCTTCCTCTGCTTTTGGAATGCTGGGATTAAAGGCATGTGCCATCAACACCCAGCCTTGAAGTCACAGAAATCTGCTTACCTCTGCCTCCCAAGTGCTGGGATTAAAGGCATGTGCCACGACTCACTCATAAGTGAATTTTAGACATAGAGTAAAGGATTGCCAGCCCAGGCTTCCAGAGAGGCTGGTAATCAAGGAGGACCCTAAGAGAGACATACATGGTCCCCTGAAGAAGGGGAAAGTGACAAGATCTCCTGGGCAAATTGGGAGCATGGGGGGAGGGGGAGGGAACTCGAAGAATGAGAAGGGAAGAAGAGGATGGGTGAGGAGGACATTATGGGTCAGGGAGGTTGAATTGGGGGAAGAACAGAAGAGAGCAAGATAAGAGATAATATGAGGGAGACATTATAATTTCACAGAGAAATCAGGTACTAGGGAAATGTCTGGAGAGCTACAAAGATGACACCAACTAACAATCTAAGCAACAGAGGAGAGGCTACTTTAAATGCCCTCCCCTGGTAATGAGATTGATGACTAATTCATATGCTATAGTATAGCCTTCATCTAGCAGCTGGTGGAAGTAAAAGCAGACACCCACAGCTCAACCTTGAACTGAACTGAAATCCAAATGCAGAGAAGGAGGACTGATGAGCAAATGGGTCCATGCCAGGCTGGTGAAACCCACAGAAACAGCTGACCTGAACAAGGGAGAGCTCTTAGTTCCCAGACGGATAGCTGGGAAACCAGCATGGGACTGATCCAGATCCCCTAAATGTGGGTGTCAGTGAGGAGACCTTGGAAATCTATGGGGCCTGTTGTAGTGGATCAGTACTTATCACTACCATAGGAATGGACTTTAGGAGTCTATCCCACATGGAGGGATACTCCCTGAGCCTAGACACAAGGGGGTTGGCCTAGGCCCTATCCCAAAGAATATGACAGACTTTGAAGACCCCCTATGGAAGGCCTCACCCTCCCTGGGGAGCAGAAAGGATATGGGATAGGTAGAGTGCTAGTTTGGGGGGCAGGGGAGGAGGGGAAGGAAAGGGGACTGGAATTGACATGTAAAATAATTTTCTTTCTAATTAAAAAGGGGCAGGGGAAGAAAAAACTGTCCTTAGCAAGTCAAAAGACCTAAAGGTATAACTAAGATGTGGCTACTGTAGGATGTTTTGGTCTTGTTAACAGACATCTTATCTAAATAACAACAGACTTGGACTCAGCTGTGTTTATTCTTGACCTTCAAGGCTGGATAACAGGTGTGGTTGCCAAATGCTTGGAGCATTAAGTTAAGAAAGTCTGTTTGCTCCTTATATATGAAAATAGAAGTCTTCTACCATGTCCCCCTGTTGGTTAGGGCACTTAAGAATGTTAAAGAATAAACTCAGGCATTCTGTATTCACTGGATTGCTCTCCTGATTATATCCTGTGTCTCTGTCTTCTTCTTCTTTGTGTCTTTATCTGCCTTTCTGAATCCATGCTCCCTTTCAGGTATAAACCAGGCATGCCAGTTGGATCAGACTGAAGGCCCACAAAGATGAGTTACAAGAATATTGTATCCCACAGTTATGGAGCTTCCCTAAGACAGGGCATTGCTAGTAGATGGCATGATGTAATGCTTATGAGTGTGACCTGCAAACCAGAAATAGCTTTGCCTCTTCTGCAGCCATGGCCCTCAGCAATAAGAGACGTTGTCCCTATAGGTCACCTGGCAAATCTATGTGATATTTCAATAGCTTTCTAATGTATCATATAATATTACAAATAGTTTAAAGTTTTACTGTAACAGTTCACTTAAGATTTAAGAATAATATCACTGATACAATGCACTGCTTATTAACAGACTCAGGGAGAATACTGTGATCTCTGATTCTGAAATCATGTACTAAACATTATGCTAAAAATTTCTTCTGAGGACAGTTAAAACATGGATAAACTATAAAGATCATTTCAAAATCATTAGGTGGTTCATAATAAAATTTTTAATAGTTAAGATAAGGTAAAAAGGACATGAATCTAGTGCTTTTAGCATGATAGTTAAGAAAATTCTACTGAGGAGTTATATATTTAATAAAGTACCTGTCACCAAGAGCAAAGCCACTTTTTATTTTATGCACTTTGAATGTCACCAAATTTTGGGGTGACGCAAATCAATTCTAAGCAACATTTACAGTGAAATTCCTACATACGTTACTGATCATTTTAGGCATGAATCCATAAAATCTGATAAGCAGATTATCTGGTCGTAAAGAATGGTGTGCAAGGAATGCAGTCCAATCACCTGAACAAATCACTCTACTTCAAGTTCTGCCACTAAGAAACATCGGGATCAGCAGACATTGTTGGAAGCCACATCCTCACTCATCACTCATCATTCATTCAATAATCTTCCTGATAGAATGTCTATTATGTGTAAATAAAAAGGTAAATCACTAGAATATCATAAATGAAATGGAAATCATAACCACTTACAAAGGAAGTAGAAACAGATACTGAAGACACTAGAGGTCTTCAGAAAGGGCAGTTTCTGGTCTGGATAAACAAAAAAGATAAACTGTATTTCATATAGGATGCCAAATAACAAGAGGTGGAAGGAAGGGGTGAAAGAAGGGTAAAGGAGAAGAGAATAAATGAAGAGAGATGGAGATAAAAAGAGAGAGATTATCTTAAAATGTCTTTTACACTGTTTGGGGCAACAGAAAAAAGAGAAGAAACAAGTTACCAAGCAATTCACTAAAACTTCTTGGAGAGTTCATCCCACCCAAGACAGAACTGCCAAGATTAAGGAAACAAGCAACAGCAATTGTTGAAAATGTGGGGGAAGAGGAGCGCACATTTATTGTTAGTGAGATTACAAATCAGTGCAGCCACTATGGAAATCAATTTGAAAGTTTCTTAAAAAGATAAAATTAGATCTGCTATTTGACCAGCTAATACACATCTTGGCAAATGCTCAAAAGACTCAGCATTCTATACAACAGTTAACTTGCTCAATCATGATCGTTGCCACTCTGTTCACAAAGGTTAGGACACAAACACAACCTAAATATTCTTCAACTGATGAGTGGATAATGGAGCTGTAATGCATATACACAATGAAATGCTATTTAGTTGTAAAGTAAAATAAATTCATAAAATTTTCAGGTAAATGGTTCAAACCAGAAAAGTAATACATTAAATGAGGTAACCCAAATTCAGAGGACCAACACTGCATATTCTGCTGTCTTGGGAACCTACCTCTGAATTTTTAGATGTGTATATATAACCTGGTGTAATTATAGAAACCATAAAAGTAAAAAGACACCATTGGTGTGAGAAGAAGGATCTCTAGAGATAGGGGATAATATATGACACAGTTGATATGAAAGGGAATCTGTAAAAACTAGGTTAGGGGTATCTGGAGAGATTAAGAGATGACAACACTAAGGCAGAGGAAGGAAATGGGAATTAGGAAAACAAAAATGACTGAATAAATTATACGAAAACATATTATTTTAACTTTACTTAAATATATGTTTTTTAGTATTATATATAATGGTGGTTTGAAATGGAGGTGTAGCAATTAGGAGGTGTAGCTTTTTTGGAGTAGCTGTGGCCTTGTTGGAAGAAGTGTGTTACTGTAAAAGCAAAGTTTTACAGTCTCACGTATGCTCAATCCATGCCCAGTGTCTCAGACTACTTCCTGTTTGCCTGTGAGTGAATATGTAAGAACCCTCAACTCCTTTTCCAGAACCATATCTGCCTTCATGTTGCCTTACTTCCTACCATGATGATAATAGACTAAACCTCTGAATTGTAAGTGAGCCATCACAATTAAATATTTTTGTTTATAAGAGTTGTCATGGTTGTTTAAAACCGTATCCATAAACATAGTTATTTTACAACAAAGTGCCAAGAAAACCTTTTATAAATATTAGTCCAAATGACTAGACAATAAATTTTCATTTATTTGCATTTATTTATTTGCATTTATATGCAAAGTAGAACATTTAGCAATAACATAAACTGAATGGATAATTTCAAAGTTGTTTTGAGTCAGAAGAACAGGTGAGTGACATGCTTGCCAGCTGAGTGGCCCCAATCCCCAGATTCTCCTACCCAGAACCCATTCCTTAGCATGCTCCTCCACCTCCCACCTCATCAACAGCACCTCTGCTAGACCCTGACCCCAACTGCAGCAGAATTCCACTGCTACAGTACAGACCACACCAGTCTGAAGAATGGACTTGACCATCTCAGGTAGCGACCGTATCAGTCAGAAGAGGTTCAGAGGACAACAGTCAGAAAAAAAAGCAAGCCACACCAGTCAGACTAACAGAGATGCCAACATCAAATTAAGTTGAATTAACTTAAAAGAATTCCACCAAAATCAGGAATAAGACAGGCTGTCTACTCTCTCCATACTTATTCAATATAGTATTTTAAGTTCTAACTAGAGCAATGAGGGAATTAGGGGAGGTCAAGGAAGAAGTCAAAGTATCACTATTCATAGATGATATGATAGTATGTATAAGTGACCCCATATATTCCATTAAGGAAAGCCTAAAGCTGATAAACACCTATAGTCAAACATCTGGATATAAGATTAACTTAAAAGAAATCAGTAGCCCTTCAAGATGCAAATAATAAATGTGCTGAGAAGAAATCAGGGAAGATATATCCTTCACAATGGATATAAATAATATAAAACATCTTAGTGTAACTCTAAACAAGCAATGACAAGAATTTTAAGTCTCTTAAGAAAGAAATAGAAGATATCAGAAGGTGGAAAGATCTCCCATGCTCAGGAATTAGTAAGATTTAAAAACTCTTACCAAAAGCAATCTACAGGTTAAACACAATCCCTATTAAAATAACAACATAATTCTTTACAGACCTTGAAAGAACTTTATATGATAAAACAAAAACCTGGATAGTGAATACAATCTGAACAATAAAAGATCTTCAGGACATATCACTATCCCTGATTTAAGTTCTACTAAAGAGCTGTAGTAATAAAAATCACATGGTATAGGCATAAAAACAGACAGATGGAAAAATGGATCAAAATTGAAGACCTAGACATAAAGACACATACCCAGGGACACCTGAATTTTGACAAAGAATCCAAAATTATATAATGGAAAAAGAAAGCATCTTCAACAAACAATTCTGACATAACTGGTAGTAGGCATATAGAAAAATGCAAACAGATCCATATCTATCACCCTACAAAAAATGCAAGACCAAGTGAATCAAATCCCTAACATGAATCCAAATACACTGAACCTGATAGAAAAGGTTGGGAATAACATTGAGTGAATTGACACAGGAGACAACTTCCTGAACAGAACACCAATTGCACAGACTCTAAGATCAACAATAAACAAATGGGACCTCATGAAACTGAAAAGCTTCTGTAAGGCAAAGAACAGTGTGAATGAGACAAAAAAGGCAGCTTAGAGAATGGAAAATGATCAACAACCTCACAGAGGGGTGATTTCCAAAATATGTAAAGAACACAAGAAACTAGACATCAACAAACCAAATAATCCAATTAAAATGGGATATATATCTAAATAGAATTCTTAAGAGAAGAATATCAAATGGCAGAGAAACACTTAAAAAATGTTCAACATCCTCAATCACCAGAGAAATGCAAATAAAAATGACTCTGAGATTCCATTTTACCCTACTCAGAACGGCTAAGATCAAAGACCACTCCTCCATTGCTGGTAGAAGTGAAAATTTGTACAGCCACTTTAGAAATCACAATGGTAGTTTCTCAGGAAATTGAGAAATCAACCTACCTCAAGACCCAGATATACCACTCTTCATCATATAACCAAAGGATACTCAATCATATCACCAGGACATTTGTTCAACTATATTTGTAGCAACTTTATTTGTTATAGCCAGAACCTGGATTTCCCTCAACTGAGGGATGGTTAACACATAGTTCATTTACACATTAGAGTATTACTCTGCTATTAAAAATCAATGCCATCAAGAAATTCAAAGGCAAATGGATAGAACTAGGAAAAAGAAAACATCCTGAGTGAGGTAACCCAGACCCAGATACATAGTGTGAACTGGCCATTTCCTGTGACCAGGCAAGACTTCCAGGGAAAGGATTGGAACACCAAACCAGCCACATATATTTCGACCTATATTCTGTCCTGTCTGTGTGATGTGTTAGCATCAAAATGGCGCAGAAATTATGGAGCTGGCCAACCAATGCCTGATCCATTCTGAGATCCTTAAACTGAGATTGAACACACCCCTGACACTGCATGGAGTGCCGGGATCCAGAGGCTGGATCTGAGATCAGAGAGATCAGAGACCTAGAATAGAACTAAACAACACTGATAAAAAAAAAAAAAAAAAAACCTCGATTTAATGATGCTTAATGACTTTCTGCTATACTCATAGATTGGTGCCTATCTCAATTGTCATCAGAAATACTTCAACCAGCAATTGATGGAAATAGATGCAGAGACCCACAGGTAATCATTAGGTAGAACTAGCAGAATCCTGCTGAAGGAAGGATTGTAGGAGCCAGAGGGGTCAAAAACATCACAAGAAAATCTACAAAATCATTAACATGGGCTCACAAGGGCTCACAGACACTGAAATGATAGTCAGGGAGCCTTAATGGGACTGACCTTGGTCCTCTGCATTTATGTGACAGTTATGTAGCTTTCTCTTCTTGTGGGAATCCTAATAGTAGGAGCCCCCTAAAAGGAGGCTGTCTTTGACTCTTTTGCTGGTTTCTGGGACCCTCTTCCTCATATACTGGGTTGCCTTGTGCAGCCTTATTGTAAAGAGAGCTAATATGAACTTGATGTGTCATGTTTTGTTGATGTCCATGGTAGGCCTGTCTTTTTCTGAACAGTACCTGGAAGAGGAGTGGATTGGAGGGATCTGAGGGAAGTGACAGGGAGGGACTGGGAGAACAGGAGGAAGGTCAAACTGTAATTGTTCAGGACATAACATAAACACAAATTTAAAATGAAAATAAATAAAATTAGACATAAAAAAGAAATAAAAGTTGCTTCATCTCTTCCTCCTCCTCCCCAGTCAAACTGTAATTGTTCAGGACATAACATAAACACAAATTTAAAATGAAAATAAATAAAATTAGACATAAAAAAGAAATAAAAGTTGCTTCATCTCTTCCTCCTCCTCCCCATTTTGGAGATAAAAGATCAAAATATTTTTGTGAAATCATAAACTTATTTCCACCATATGGAAAAACATAACCCTCACTAAGACCATCATGTTGATTTAGTGGGATTTGTTTTCTTGATGTCTTCTCTCCTATCTGGCTCTTGCACTCATTCTGGCTCCTCTTCCATAGGGTTCCCTAAGCCCTAAGAAGAGGGATTTAAAGGAGATACCACCTTCTGGCTGAGTATCTCAAGGTCTCTCACTCTCTGTAAAATATCTGTCTGTGGGTCTCCTATGAGTATATAAAATGTCATTTTATAGCTGTCTTCTTCCTCTTCCTCTTAGTCTTCTAGACTAGTAGTATTTAGTTTACCCTGGGATGTTGGGCTATCTAGTCTCAGGTTTTGTTGATGTCCATGGTAGGCCTGTCTTTTTCTGAATCGTAACTAGAGGAGTGGATTGGAGGGATCTGAGGGAAGTGACAAAGGGACTGGGAGAACAGGAGGAAGGTCAAACTGTAGTTGTTCAGGCATCTAGGCAGTGTCAAGTATGGATTCCATCTTGTGAAGTGGAGCCTTATTCATGGATTCTATGGTTACTCCTACAAACTTTGTGCCACAATTGCCCTAGTATATCTTGCAGGCAGGACAGCACTGAAGATGAAAATGTCTGTGCTGGCATGGTGTTTATTTTTCTCTTTTGGTAGCATGCAGAGTACCTTCCTGTACCAAAGCCATTATTATGTACAGGTGAAGGCTCTATGTGAGAACCAGCTCACCTTTTCCATGTTCAGTGTGCTGTATAGGTGTTGCATTCATTAATGGGCCTTGCTGTAAGTTTTTAAAGAGTACCCTATAGTCCTGGCAATAACCTGTGTTGTTTGAGAATTCCCATGGGACCATTTTGGCCAAAAACTCAATTAGATATAAGCCAATCTCAGTACCGGGAACTTCATTTGGTGACAAGAGATGGCCAGTTAGGGCTCTGTCTCCTCCACTATTTGACAACTTTATTTAAATCACCTTTATATATGTATATTTATTTTTAAAGAAAGTTCTACTATACTATATTCCATACTTCTCAAATACCACTTAATTTTATGTTTCTTTCCATGTGCTCCCTCCCTTGACCTCCACTATCCTCCTTTACCTGTCCAGATCCTCCCTTCTAGCTCCCCATTCATTCATAAGTATCTATTCTCTTTCCCTTTCCTAGCGTGGTCTATCTTACCCTCCTCTGGTCCCATATTCTATATCACATATCTGTGTTTTCTATAGATTGTACCTTGATTACCATCAACTTAACAGCTAAAATCCACATATAAGCAAATACATACCATATTTGTCTTTCTGGGCCTGATTTTAAGGATGTTATTTTTAATTTCTATCCATTTACCCATGAATTTCATGATTTTATTCTTTTTAAGGGCTGAAGTATACCCTATTATATAAATTTACTACATTTTCTTTATCCACTCTGCTGTTGAGGAACATCTGGGTGGTTTTCACTTTCTGGTTATTATGAATATAGCAGTAATGAACATGGTTGAGTAAGTGACTGTGTGGCAGGATGAAGCATCCTTTAGGGTATATACCCAAGAGTGGCATAGATGTGTCTTGATGTAGATTAATTCCTATTTAATTTCTATTAATTATGACACAAAGTGGATATATAGAAGATTATGAATCTTTCAAGGGGAACATAACAAGTGGTACATGCTGTCTGAGTTAATTGTCCATGTACATACCTATAATTGACACAGTGAGATGGGATGGTTGCATATGGTACTGTCTGCCAAAAATAACAAGATTATGAAGAAACTAACACAAACAATAAAAAAATATGGCACATGTATCCACAGAAACTAGTATGCTGTGTTGTCAGCTGGTAACTCTTGAATGTAAATGCTTCAATTTAGAAAGTTTTTGACTGAAAGAAAAATTAATCTAAAAACACCAAAATAATCTCTCCCTTTCTCCATTCCCTTCTCCCCAATTCTCTCTGTCTCTTGTTCTCTCAGTCTCTCTCTGATTTTCTGTCTCCTTGTCTGTTTGTGCTTTTGTGTGCATGTCTGTTTTCTTCCATCACTTCCCTCTTTTCCCTTTTCCCTTTCCATTATCATTTCTAATACTAGTCAAAGTTCTTTCTTTGTACTCACAGCAGACTCAAAAAATACCTTTGGAAAACAATTGGTTCAGTAAACCACAAATCATCTATTACTTTTGCATGTTGCTAAAACTGTGTGTTTAACTCTATGAAAATGTGTTTCTATGATCTTCCAAACTTGTTTATGCTCTAGGAAATATTGGTACTCTACTGGGTCATCTCAACACTTTGAATCAAATGCTGTCTTACAGATCTCATTTAATGTTACTATGTGATCTTAGTTTAGAATATAGAAAGCATTTACAATTTTTCCTATATGATTTACATGGGAACATTTCTTCTATAACATGTATCACAGAAAAATACATATCTCAAGAGCAATACAGAGAAAATATGTATATCAAGAAAATAAAACTTTAAGAGGTGAATACTTTATGTAGAAATATGACATATGATGTTGTATTGCAAAACTTAAGCATGAGTCATCAGCATTATTAAATTTTCTTTTGGAAGAAATACTTTATGAAGCCCAAACTTCTTTTTTCTTCTATTCTTTTTTGTCCCATTTTTGGAATGGTTAACTTTGATGGACGACACATTACACTTAACTAAAAACTTTATTAATTTTACTGATAACATTTTAAATGGAAATAATTAAGTATACCTTCAGATAGAACAATAAATAAAACTGGATCTTACAAACGCGGTTGTGCTTATCTCAACTTCTCACCTTTAGCTACATTTGCTGAACTTACTAATATATATCACAAGGCATTTGCCATCTGGGAAAACAGAATTAACTTGATAAAATGAAGCAGATAGCATAAATGAGAGTGTGACAATATCGAAATGAATTTTTTAGAAGTAATGTGATATAGTAAAAAATAAAAGTACCAATTTTGAGAATGAAGAAATTTATCATGAAGAAGGTGAGTATACAGGATTATAGAAGCACAGAAGGAGCAGGGCTTGCTGGAAACAAAGCACTGAAGGGGGTTGTAAACAGAGGAGGCAGGAAGCTGTTACCACTTGCATGGTTAGCCTTGAGATTCCAGCAGGGAAGAGAAATGGGGCTTTGTTTTTACTTTTTATTTTAATTTTGAAAGAAGATTATTTTACATGTCAATCCCAGGACCCTCTCACTCTCCCCCCCCCCCGCAACTAACACCCTACCTATCCCATACACTTTCTGCTCCCTAGAAGGTTGAGGCCTTCCGTAGGGGGTCTTCAGAGTCTGTCTTATCCTTTGGGATAGGGCCTAGGCCAACCCACTTGTGTCTAGGCTCAGGGAGTATCGCTCCATGTAGGATGGACTCCCAAAGTCCATTCCTATGCTAGGGATAAGTACTGATGCACTACAAGGGGTCCCACAGATTTCCAACATCTCCTCAGTGTCACCCACATTCAGGAGCTCTGGATCAGCCCCATGCTGGTTTCCCAACTATTAGTCTTAGAACCAAGAGCTCTCACTTGTTTAGGTCAGCTGTTTCTGTAGGTTTCACCAACCTTGTATGGACCCCTTTGCAAATCAGTCCTCCTCTGAAACTTGATTTCAGTTCAGTTAAGGTTTAGCTATGCGTGTCTACTTCTACTTCCATCAGCTGCTGGATGAAGGCTAAAGGATGGCATATAAGTTAGTCCTCAATCTCATTATCAGAGGAGGGCATTTAAGATAGCCTCTCCTCTAGTGCTTAGATTGTTAGTTATAGTTCTCCAGACATTTCCCTAGTGCATTATTTCTCTTTAAACCTATAATGTCTCCCTCTATTATAGTATCTATCTTGCTCTCTTCTCTTCTTCCCCCAACTCAACCTCCCTGCACCATCATGTCCTCCTTACCCATCCTCTTCTGCCCTTCTCATTCTCCTACTTCCTTCTCCCCTTCTCCCCTCCTCCCATGCTCCAAATATGCTCAGGAGTTCTCATCCCTTTCTCCTTCTCCAGGAGACCATGTATATCTCTCTTGGGGTCCTCCTTTTTTACTAGCTTCACTGGCAGTGTGAATTGTAGGCTGGTAATCCTTTATGTCTAAATTCTACAAATGAGTGAGTACATACCATGTTTGTCTTTTTGTGACTGGGTTACCATGCTCAGAATGGTTTCTTCTAGTTCCATCCATTAGCCTGCGATTTTCAAGATTCCATTCCCACACACACACTGAGTACTACTCCATTGTGTAAATGTACCACATTTTCTCTATCCATTCTTCAGCTGAGGTGCATCTAGGCTTTTTCCAGGTTCTGGCTATTATAAATAATGCTGCTATGAACATATTTGAACAGATGTCCTTGTTGTATGAACATTCTTCTTTTGGGTATATGTCTAAGAGTGAAATTGTTGCATCTTGTGGTTGACTGATTCCCATTTTCCTGAGGAGTTGCCATACTGATTTCCAAAGTGACTGTACAAGTTTGCACTCCCACCAACAGTGGAGGAGTGTTTCCCATTCCATATCCATATCCTCTCCATCATAAACTCTCATTGGTGTTTTTGATTTTAGCCATTCTGACAGGTGTAAGATGGTATCCAAGAGTTGTTTTGATTTGCATTTTCTTGATGGCTAAACATGTTGAACACTTTCTTGTGTGTCTTTCAGCCATTTTAGATTCCTCCATCGAGAACTGTCTATTTAGTCCTTTACCCCAATTTTTAATTAGATTGTTTGGTGTTTTAGAGACTAGCTTCTTGAGTTCTTTGTATATTTTGGAGATCAAGCCCCTGTCAAATGTGGGGTTGGTGAATATTTTTTCCCATTCTGTGGGCTGCCATTTTGTCTTGCTGATTGTGTCCTTTGCCTTACAGACGCTTCTCAGTTTCAGAAGGTCCCATTTATTAATTGTTGATCTCAGTGCCTGTTCTACTGGTGAAATATTCAGGACGTGGCCTCCTGTACCAATTCACTACAGGCTTATTTCCTACTTTGTCTTCTAATAAGTTCAGTATGGCTGGATTTATGTTCAAGTCTTTGATCCATTTTGACTTAAGTTTTGTGCATAGCTATAGACACAGATCTATCTGTATTCTTCTACATGCCAGCATCCAGTTATGCCAGCACCATTTGTTGGAGATGCTTTCTTTATTCCATTGTATATCTTTAGCTTCTTTGTCAAAAATCAGGAGTTCCTAAGGTGTGTGGGTTAATATCAGGGTTTTCAACTCGATTCCATTGGTCTACCTGCCAATTTTTGTGCCAATACAAACCTGTTTTCAGGACTATACCTCTGTACTAGAGCTTGAAGTCAGGGATGGTGATGCCTCCAGAAGATCCTTTACTGGACAGGGTTGTTTTGGCTATCCTGGGTCTTTTATTTTTCCATATAAAGTTGAGAATTGTTTTTTCAAGGTCTGTAAACAATTGTACTGGGATTTTGATGGGGATTGCACTGAATCTGTAGATTGCTTTTGGTAAGATTGCCATTTTTACTATTTTAATCCTACCTATCCAAGAACGTGGGAGATCCTTCCATTTTCTGGTATATTCTTTAATTTCTGTCTTTAAAGAATCAAAATTCTTATGATACAGGTCTTTCACTTTTTTGGTTAGTGTTACCCCAAGGTATTTTATGTTGTTTGTGGCAATTGTAAGGGATGATGTGTCTCTGATTTCTTTCTCAGCACATTTATCATCCATATATATTAGGGCTACTGATTCTTTTGAGTTAATCTTGTATCCTGCCACTTTGCTGAAGGTGTTTATCAGCTGCAGGAATTCCCTGGTAGATTTTTTCTGGTCACTTATGTAGACTATCATATCATCTGCAAACAGTGAAAGCTTGACTACTTCCTTTCCAATTTGTATCCCAGTGATCTCCTTTTGTTGTCTTATTGCATTAGCTAGACCTTCAAGAAAAATATTGAAGAGGTATGGAGAGAGTGGACAGCCTTGTCTTTTTCCTGATTTTAGAGGAATAGCTTTGATTTTTCTCTCCATTCAGTTTGATGTTGGCTGTTGGTTTAGTGTATACTGTTTTTATTATGTTCAGATATGTTCGTGTTATCCCTGATTTCTCCAGGACCTTTATCATGAAGGGGTGTTGGATTTTGACAAAGGCTTTTTCAGCATCTAGTGAGATGATCATATGTTTTTTTTTCTTTTACAGTTGGTTCATATGGTAGATTACATTGATAGATTTTTTAATGTTGAACCAACCCTGCATCCAAGGGATGAAGCCTACTTGATCATGTTGGATGATTTTTCTGATATGTTCTTGGATTCGGTTTGCCAGTAATTTATTGAGTATTTTTGCATCAATGTTTATGAGGGATATTGCTCTGTAGTTCTCTTTCTTAGTTGTGTCTTTGTCTGGCTTTGGTACCAAGGTAATTGTAGCCTCATAAAAAGAGTTTGGCAATGACCCTTTTGCTTCTATTGTGTGGAACAATTTGAGGAGTATTGGTATTAGCTCTTCTTTGAATTTCTGGTAGAATTCTGCAGTAAGCCATCTGGCCCTGGGCTTTTTTTTTTTTTTTTTGGTTGGGAGACTATTGATTACTGCTTCTATTTCCTTAGAGGTTATTGGTCTGTTTTACCTGCTTATTTATTCTTGGTTCAATTTTGGTAAGTGATATCTGTCCAGAAAATTGTCCATTTCCTTTAAATTTTCCAATTTAGTGGAGTACTGGTTTTCATTGTAGGACTTGAAGATTCCCTGGATTTCCTCAATGTCCGTTATTTTGTCCCCCTTTTCATTTCTGATATTGTTAATTTGCATATTCTCTCTCTGCCTTTTGGTTAGTTTGGATAAAGGTTTGTCTATCTTGTTGATTTTCTGGAAGAACAAACTGTTTATTACATTGATTCTTTGAATTGTTTCCTTATTTCGACTTTATTGATTTCTGCCCTCAGTTTGATTATTTCCTGGCATTCAGCTGTGATGTCAACTCTGGTATGACTATTCTCTAGTTTCTTCATGTGAACACTTAGAGCTTTGAACTTTCCTCTTAGTACTGCTTTCAAAATGTCCCATAGGTTTGGGTATGTTGTGTCTTCATTTTTGTTGAATTCTAGGAAGTCTTTAATTTCTTTCTTTATTTCTTCCTTGACCCAGGAATGGTGCAATTGTGTGTTGCTCAATTTCCATGAGTTGGTAGGTTTTCTGCAATTTGTGTTGATTTTGAATTCTAACTTTAAAGCATGTCTGATAAGACAAAGGGATTTATTCTAATTTTTTGTGTGTCTGTGGAGGTTTGCTATGTTGCCAAATATGTGGTCGATTTTAAGAGAAGGTTCCATGTGAAGTTGACAAGAAGGTATATTCTTTTGTGTTTGGATTGAATGTTCTATAGATGTCTGTTAATCCCAATTGGGTCATAACTTCTTTTAGTTCCTATGTCTCTTTGTTAAGTTTCTGTCTGGTGGTCCTCTCCAGTGGTGAGAGTGGGGTGTTGAGGTTTCCCACTATAACTGTGTGTGGTCTTATTTGTGATTTGAGTTTTAATAATCTTTGTTTTACAAAAGTTGTTGCCTTTGTTTTGGGGGCATAAATGTTCACAATTGAGACTTTATCCTGATGGATTTTTTCCTGTGATGAATATGAAATGACCTTCTTCATTCCTTTTGATTGATTTCAGTTTGAAGTCTAATTTCTTAGATCCTAGGATAGCTACCCAAGCTCGTTTCTTGGGTCCATTTGATTGGAATATCTTATCCCAACACTTTACCCTGAGGTAATGTCTGTCTTTGAAGTTGAGGTTTGTTTCTTGTATACAGCAAAAGTATGGATTCTGTGTTCATATCCACTCTGTTAGCCTTTGTCTTTTTATAGGCAATTTAAGACCATTAATACTGAGAGAAATTAAAGACCATTGAGTGCTTCTTCTTGTTTGTTTTGATTTGTTGTTGGCAGTGGTATTGAATGGGAATTTATCATGCTTTTTCTTTTGAGTTTTTGTAAACTGGGATTATTTATTGCCTATGTTTTTGTGAGTGTAATTAATTTCCTTAGGTTGGAGTTTTCCTCCCAATACTTTCTGTAGGGCTGGATTATTGGTGACATATTGTTTAAATCATGGAATATCTTGTTTTCTCCATTTTTAGTGATTGAAAGATTTGCTGGGTACAGTAGTCTGGGCTGGAATCCATGTTCTCTTTGAGTTGGTAGAATATCTATCCAGGTCCTTCTGGCTTTCAGAGTTTCCATCGAGAAATCTGGTGTAATTCTGATAGGTTTGCCTTTATATGTTACTTGGCCTTATTCCTTTGCTGCTCTTAATATTCTTTCTTTATTCTGTATGCTTGGTGTTTTAATTATTATGTGATGAAGGGACTTTCTTTTGTGGTCCAATCTATTTGGTGTTGTGTAGGCTTCTTTTTTTGTCTTAGATAAAACATAAAGCAAATAAAAGAATTAACAAACAGCCACCTTAGCCCTAGCATCAGTGGCAAAGAGCCATCAGGGAGCACTCTTCCAACACCAGGGGATGAACAGTTCCAAGACTGCAAAGTTGGTGCTTATGTGATGTCCCTCTGCCATGGTGGCTGGTAAACATTCCACATGACATGCTCACCATCCATTCGATGCCCTCTTGAATTCTTTGCCTGTGAGAGCAAAGCAGGCCTGGGTCAGACAGTCTCGCCAGGCAATCTTGCAGGTACAGTCACTGAATGAAGTCTTGATGTCAGGAATGGAGAGTCAAGTCTCCACATCCTGCTTGTTGGCCAACACCAGGATGGGGACACTGTCCAGTGCTTCACTCCAAACCACCTTCTCAAATGCCTCTTTGGACTCTGACAGTCTTTCCTCATCGGTGGAGTCAATGACATAGATGACGCCATGACCCTCTGCATAGTACTTGTCCCACAAAGACTGTAGTTCTTCTTGTCCACCTAAGTCCCAGAACATGAGACAAGCCTTCCCCATGTCCACAGTGCCAATGCTTAGGCCCACGGTAGTAGTGATTTTGGATAGATTCATCCCCTTGTAGTTCTTGTTACACCGTGTTTTTGATTGTTCCAAGAAGGCTGTCTTCCCATCATTGTCCAGGCCTAGGATCAGGATACAGTATTCATCCTTCTGGAACATGTACTTATACAGCCCCAAAAGCAGCATGTACATCCCACCCTGGCACCCTGAGAAATGTCTAGGTGTGTACCAGGGCTATCAGGCCTTCTGTACACTTCATCAATGGTCCATCTGTCCTGCTGCACCTGCTCAGATCTCGGAGCCACCTTGTATAGGTTTCTTGTACTTTCACTGGCATGTCTTTCTTTAGGTTGGGAAAGATTTCTTCTATGATTTTGTTGACTATGTTTTCTGCACCTTTGAGTTGGGTTTCTTCACTTTCTTCTATACCTATTATCCTTAGGTTTGGTCTTTTCACAGTGTCCCATATTTCTTGGATATTTTGTAATAAGGATTTGTTGGATTAAGATTTTCTTTGCTTCATGAACTTATTTCCTCTAGTTTATCTTCAGTGTCTGATATTCTGTCTCTTGTATTCTGTTGGTTATGCTTGCATCTGTGGTTCCTGATTGTTTACTCAACTTTTACAGCATTCCCTCAGTTTGCATTTTCTTTATTGTCTCTATTTCAGTTTTCAGGTCCTGAACTGTTTCCTTCACTGTTTAATTGTATTTCCTTGACTTTCCTTGATTTCTTGCATCTTTTGGTTTGTCTTTTCTTCCATTTCGCTGAAGGATTTCCTCTCTTATGGTCTCTATCATCTTCATGAAGTTGTTTCTAAGGTTGCTCTCTTCTGCTTCATCTGTGTTGGGATGTTCAGGTCTTGCTGGTTTAGTGTCCCTAGACTCTGGTGGTGTCCTATTGGTTTTTCTGTTTTGGGATGTGCTCTTATATTGTTGTCTTCCCATCTCTTCTTCCAGTGTGTGCAGGTGGTGACTCTTCCTTTCCTGGTATGTATGGGTTCAAGGTTCTCTTCCAGTGGGTGCAAGAGGATCTGATACTCTGATGGGTCTCAAGGTGGTTGCAGGTGTGTCTGAGGCACTGGCTCTTCATTGAGTGGGAGGAAGACTAACACAGAGATGTCATCAGGCTCTGACTTGCTTGTTCCTCAGGGGCAGAGTTGATCTGCCTGTAGACCCCAGGACCAGAGTTTGCAGAGTGGGCAGGTGGAAGTTGGGCCCAAGGCAGGGACCAAAGAGCTCACCTCTGCCCTTAGTGAGGGTGGGAGTAGCCCAGTGATCTCAGCAGACTAAGATTTGCTTGGTGCTCTGGGGCTGAGTGGATCTGCCTGCCGAGAAATTGGGCTTTAAATGATACCTCAGGTTACACACACAAACTCTGTCTCTTGTTCTCTCACATGCATGAATGCACACATGCCCACAAACACACACACACACACACACACACACACACACACACACACACACACACACACAACTAACCTAGAAAGCAATGAAGGAGCATAAGGAGGGAATTACCAATACAAACTCAGGCAAAGATATAAGGGTATTAATTAGGGAGATGCCTTACTTACAGAGGCACCTACCCAGCTGGCAGGGAAGGAGTAAGTACAGCAAGCTGATGATGATAAGGAAGAAGGGAGTTCCACATGCATGCCCTTCACTCTTAAACCTTCCCTACATCACCCTGACTACACCTTTGCAGGTATGGTCAGGCACACCTGTAGCCAGCCCCTAGCAGGTGTGGATATGGTGTCCTCTACAATTTCCCTTTTAGTCTAAAAGAGATTAAAACTTAACAGTGTAAAGTATCCAAAATTGACAATCATTAAGGTGAAATATAAGAAGATACAACAATCTGCTTATGTCACATCCTAACTATGTCTATTTTAACTAAACTCTAAAGTCATCTGAAAAAGGTGTTCAATGAGGGGCACGAACCCACAACCCTGGGATTAAGAGTCTCATGCTCTACTGAATGAGCTAGCCGGGCATCTTTGCATGGTTATGGTGTCCCCTACAGGAAGGAGCATGCCAGAAAGACTCCCTCACAGATTTTCTTTGCTGACAGTAAGGTAGGTTCCTAGAATGATCAGTTTCTAGAGCATAGAACAATCACCAGGAGCCTGCTCATCTGGCCTCCTTTCACATTCCATCTTAGCTAACCCTCATGAATTAATAGTTCAGAATTCTAAAAGTTTGTTCATATTCCAGATTACTTCAAACCTATTAGGGTCAAACCATTAAAAGTAGTGAACTTCATTAATGAGCCACAATAAAATCACTATATCAAACACAGAATGACAACTTTCTATTTGTGTCTTATTTCATTTTTAAAAATTTTTTGTTTAAAGAAAAACAATCTTATTTTTACATACCAAACCCAGTTCCCTCTCCCTCCTGTCCTTTCATGCACATCAACCCCAATCACAACCCCCATCTATTTCCTATAGAGGCCTTCCATGAGGGATCATCAAAGTCTGTCACATTATTTGGGACAGGTCCTATACTCTCTCCCATGTATCTAGGCTGAGAGTATATTCCTCCATGGGGAATGTGCTCCAAAAGTCCATTTGTGCACTAGGGATAAATACTGGTTCCACTGCCAGTGGCCCCATAGTCTGCCCAGACCCCCCAACTGACACCCACATTCAGGGAACCTGGTTCGGCCCTATGCTGATTCTCCAGCTGTTAGACTGGGGTCCATGAACTTCCACTTTCTCTGGTCAGCTGTTTCTGTCGGTTTCCCCAGAATGGTCTTGAACCTCTCCTGGTAGTCTCCTCACTTAGCAGGAGTTGGGACAGCAGAGGGGAAAGGAAGAGTGAGGTGTTTCTAGACCCAGGGAGGTTCTTCCTGTCTGGGAGGGTCCACTCTCTGGCAGGCATGGGCCCGGAGAGATCTGGGAGGTGATGGGGGCATTGCACAGGAGTCAGGCAGGAGCAGAGGGTACACTCACCTCAGGAGAGTTTGGGCCAGTGGAGGGGGAAGGAAGAGTGAGGTGTTCCCGGACTGAGGGAGCTGGTATTGCAATTCTTATACTGTGCTTTTGATACTAATATACACTGCCTCCTTCAATATCTCACAGTACTCAATGATTTGGTTAAGTATCTCTGTTCATTTTCAATCTAGCAACCTTGAGATTTTACACTACTTAAGTTTTATTACTTGGAAATTACATCTAATTTATCTACAAAAATACATTGGAAGAGAATAAATGAAATGTAAATCAGTAATCAGGTGGCTTTAAGCCCGCCCTTCAATTAGACCTGTTTTAATGGGTCTAATTAATATATCACTATGCAATCAAATTAATGTATATAATAAATCCAGCAGTGGCTCCTCTGCCATTGGAAGATGGCAGGGGTTGCTGCATACCAAGTAGTATCAGCATGTTATGTGGTCTGATGCCTTCCTACAATGAGTGTTCTTTCTTTAGCAATGAGTTTGTAACTTACCTGGGTTCCATTCATGTTCCTACACTTGCATGATTCATCCAAAGCCATAACATTTTCAGACTTATCCCCCAAATTTTCAATGTGCCTTTTAAGTAATTATTCCACTAGTAGCATCTCACCCTGCCCACAAACCTTCTGATATTAAGACTACCACGATCTTGTTTATCAGCTCTCAAAGGGCTTCTTTGTCACCCAGAGAAGTCCACCTGATAGAGATGACAGTAGTCAGTGGAAAACATTGATCAATAGCTCTTTTTGTTCAGGAGACTCTGATGTCAAGACAAAAGCCACCAGTAGATTAATCCTTTCTCAACACATGAAGTTTAGAAGCCTTCATAAAGCCATCTTGTGTGAAAAAATGCTGTCTGTCTTCAGCTCCCAAATGCATTTGCAATTTTCCTTTCAATTCCTCAGAGATATCTACAGAAAAAGAAATGGAGTTAATAGTTATCTTTCACCATGAATTAATAACTTGATTCATTTTTTTCAAAATATTCTTTGCTCCACAAAGATCAAGACATCACACTCTTCCCATACTGAACTGTTTTCATCTTTTATAACACTGGCAACTGACACAGCACATACTCCTGGGATTCGCTTTCTTAAGTTATTCAAAAGAAACAAAAATGTTGCCCTATAAGTCATTTTACTGAACATTGGAAGATTTTTAAAAATTAATATTAACAGACAATGAGGCTTTCACAATAAGTAGGGGATACCATTTATTTATAGCTTGATTTTGCTATTGATTGTCATTCGTGTCTACTGATGTAACTACAGTTTATTTTATGAATACTGCATGTGCACACTATGCTATGTTTTTCACCTATGTTGCATAACTGAAGGCTTAAAAGAAAAGAATCCAATCTGTAGTTATAGTGTTGTCAGTTTTTCACATGGGGTCTCACTCTATTACCCAAACTTGTCTTGAACCACTGAGTTTGAACTTGATACTCTCTCATTTCAGTTTCCTGTGTAGCTAAGATTGAAGCTGTATATGACTGTTCTAGGCAGCACCCATATGAATATTTATCACTATATTTAGAGGTGTAAACTCAGTATCAAAGATGTTAAGTTATCTAAAGGGACTTGTCTGCCTGGCCAATAGAGCAGAACCCACATATATCACTTATCTGTTCACCAATGCAGACTTTTTCCATGACTTCAGAGGTGTCTTATATCAGAAAACAAACAAACCACTGTCTGTTTTGTCTCATAATTTAGCTGTAGATTCAGGAAATACGTCTGAGACCAAAAAGTGGAGACTAGTGGCACGATGGAAAACAACACCAATTCCTAGTATCCCAGAGTTTACAATTCAGTCACTTAAGTACAGCGAAATAGCCAGCTGTTTTCACATACTATCAGGAGTGGAGTTTCAGAAAGATGGGTATGTCAACTTTCCAGGTGCAATGGAGTAAACAGATTTTCCAAGTGTGGGAAAAGGTTCACTGACCAACACTAGGTTGAGTCAAGGTGAGATTGAGACAAACCATGCATGTGTATAGTCACAGACAGGAGTTAACCAATTGTTCTGATGCCTTAAAATCTCTTTGATTTCAAGCATTGACCAGCACAGTCACCCTCACATGTAGGAATAGAAATTTTATGACCAGGCAGGTACAGAGCAAGGAAGAAGGGTAACTGAGAGTTTAATTTGTTGCTCCTTCATCTGAAAGTTACACACTTTCTTAATACTACAATTCTGCCTTAATATTTGGCTGCTATGTGGCTGTTTTTTAAAAGCACACATGGGTATCCTTCACAAGAAATATTCCAAAGCTGAGCAAGAATTTCTGTGTCAGAGCTTACCTTTTGTATGAACAGGCACCAAAAAATGTGGGGTCTCTTAAAAAGATAAGCCATTTTTGGAATTCATCAAAAATGTTTGAATGTAAATTACACTTAAAAACAAGTAAGCAAAACAACATAACAAAAAGCACTACAATCTTTAGTTCTTTTGCTTTGATAAACTCTGTTTAACTCAAACCACTTAGAACCAATTTAGTCCCAATGAATACTGCCTAGTTTACCATGATTCTAGAAAACTACTGCAGACCTGAAATCTAAGAACTGCAGTGTAGCTATGTTAATAGAAATAAATACAGTCACAGGTCTCACATACAAGATGATGCCACTCTGTTGCTATTGAAAGTAATTCATCTCTCCCTACAAAGCACACAACACTGAGCAAGGAAATGCCACAGGATTCCATGAAGAAGTCTATGTATTCTAAAACTAAAGTAGAAGTATTTCTGCAAATGCATAGCCAAGTCTGTGTAAACTTCCTTGTCAGAAAGAAATTCTGTGCACATTAGAATCACTCTGTAATGTGTTTCATTTATTTAATTCCCAACCAACCAAGATTCAGATGATTATTTTGTAGAAATGACTCTACTATAGTAATTTCTGAAAAGTGGGCCTTATTTCTCAAGGTCACAGCAAATAGTGAATATATTGGAATTTTCTCAGATATTATACTTACAATTATTTTTCCATTGTATATTCCAATGTAAATACCAAAGCATACTAATTTCTACAATAACCAAAAACAGCATTATGCTAACACAAAACACACATAGATCAATGAAAGATCATAAAACCAAAACTAAATCTTGTATTACATCCATCTAATTGTCTATAGAGGAATGCAAGAGAAAGAGCTGAAGTAAGGTCTCACTGTAAATGGGGGTTTCTGTTCCACCTGCCAATTAGCCCCAAAATAAACACAAAGACACTATCTTAATTATAAAACAGTTGGCCAATGGATAGGGCTTCTTATTGGCTAGCTCTGTCTTATTAGCCCATTTCTATAAATATATGTATTTCCACGTGGTCTTGGCTTACCAGATAATGCCCAGACCTGTTACTCCTTTGGCAGCTACATGCTGTCTCCTCACGATCCCTCTGCCTCTCTCTCCAGCATTCTCCTTGTCTCCTAGCCCTGCCTATATTCCTGCTTCTATTGGCAACACTGTTTTATTCATCAACCAACAAGAGAAACATATATACAGAAGGACATCACCCATCATCTCTCCTTCAAATCAATGATGCTTGGGAAACTAGATCTCCATATGGAAATTGATGAAATCAGATGCCTATCTCACACTATATTAAACAATCATCAAAAGTCTCCCAACCAAAAAAAGCCCAGGGCCAGATGGCTTCAGAACAGAATTCTACCAGAAATTCAAAGTACAACTACTACTAATTCTCCTCAAAGTATTCCACACAAGAGAAGCAGAAGGGTCATTGCCAAACTCTTTTTATGAGGCCTCAATAACCTTGATACCCAAGTCACACAAAGACACAAATAAGAAAGAGAACTACAGACAAATATCCCTCATGAACACTGACGCAACAATTCTCAATAAATTACTGGCAAATTGATTCCAAGAACACATCAGAGAAATTATCCATCACAATCAAGTAGGCTTCGTCCCAGGGATACAAGGATGGTTCAACATATGAAAATCCATCAACGTAATCCACCATATAAACAGACTGAGGAAAAAATCCACATGATATTCTCACTAGATGCCGAAAAACCTTTGACAAAATCTAATACCCATTCATGATAAAGGTCTTGGAAAAATCACAGATAGCAGAATCATACTTCAACATAATAAAAGCAATACACAGCAATCCGACAGCCAACATCAAATTAAATGGAGAGAAACTCAATGCAATTCCTCTAAAGATCAGAGACAAGACAAGGCTGTCCACTCTCTCCATACCTCTTCAATATTGTCCTTGAAGTATAGCTAGAGCAATAAGACAACAAAAGGAGATCAAGGAAATACAAATCAGAAAGGAAGAAGTCAAACTCTCACTATTTGCAGATGATATGATAGTTTACATAAGTGACTGGAAAAACTCTACCAGGGAACTCCTACAGCTGATAAATACCTTCATCAAAGTGGCAGGACACAAGATTAACTCAAAAAAATCAGTAGCCTTACTATATATGGATGACACATTGGTGGAGAAAGAAATCAGAGAAACATCACCCTTTACAATTGCCACAAACAACATAAAATACCTTGGGGTAACACTAATCAAAAAAGTGAAAGACCTGTACTGTAAGAATTTTGAGTCTCTAAAGAAAGAAATTAAGGAAGATATCAGAAAATGGAAATATCTCCCATGCTCTTGGATAGGCAGGATCAACATATTAAAAATGGCAATCTTGCCAAAAGCAATCTACAGATTCAATGCAATCCTGATCAAAATCCCAACACATTTTTTCACTGGCCTTGAAAGAACAATTCTCAACTTTATATGCAAAAGCAAAAGACCCAGGATAGCCAAAACAACCCTGTACAATCTGGAGGCATCACCATCCCTGACTTCAAGCTCTATTACAGAGCTATAGTCCTGAAAACAGCTTGGTATTGGCACAAAAATAAACAGGTGTACCAATGGAATAGAGTTGAAAACCCTGATATTAATCCACACACCTACAAACACCTAATTTTTGACAAAAAATCCAAGTATATACGCTGGAACAAAGAGAATATCTTCAACAAACGGTGCTGGCATAACTGGATGCAAACATGTAGAAGACTACAGATAGACCCAAGCCTTTCACCCTGCACAAAACTTAAGTCAAAATGAATCAAAGACCTCAACATAAACCCAGCCACACTGAACCTATTAGAAGATAAAATGGGAAATACCCTTGAATTAATCGGTACAGGAGACCACTTCTTGAACATTACACCAATAGCACAGACACTGAGGTCAACAATTGATGAATGGGACCTCCTGAAACTGAGAAGCTTTTGTAAGGCAAAGGACACAGTCACCAAGACAAAATGGCAGCCCACAGACTGGGAAAAGATATTCACCAACCCCACATCTGACAGGGCTAATCTCCAAAATATACAAAGCACTCAAGAAGCTAGTCTCCAAAACACCAAGCAATCCAATTTAAAAAAGGGGGTACAGAACTAAATAGACAATTCTCAATAGAGGAATCTAAAATGTCTGAAAGACACATAAGAAAGTGTTCAACATACTTAGCCATCAGGGAAATGCAAATCAAAACAACTCTTCGATACCATCTTACTCCTGTCAAAATGGCTAAAATTAAAAATACCAATGACAGTTTATGCTGGAGAGGATGTGGAGAAAGGGGACCATGTCTCCACTGCTGGTGGGAGTGCCAACTTGTACAGCCTCTTTGGAAATCAGTATGGAGACTCCTCAAGAAAATCGAAATCAGTCTACCACAAGATCCAGCAATTCCACTCATAGGCATATACCCAAAAGAAGCACATTCATACAACAAAAACATCTGTTCAACGATGTTCATAACAACACTATTTGTAATAGCCAGAAACTGGAAGCAGCCTAGATGCCCCTCAACCGAAGATTGGGTAGAGAAAATGTGGTACATTTACACAATGGAGTACTACTCAGCAGTAAAAACAATGGAATCTTGAAATTTGCAAGAAAATAGATGGAACTCGAAGAAACCATTCTGAGTGAGGTAACCCAATCACAAAAAGACAAACATGATATGTACTCACTCATATGTGGGTTTTAGACATAGATTAAGGGATTGCCAACCTACAATCCACACTGCCAGAGAATGTAGTAAACAAGGAGGACCCTAAAAGATACAAACTTTGTCCCCTGGAGAAGGGGAAAGGGTCACCACCCCCTGAGCAAATTGAGAACATGGGAAGAGGGGGAAGGGAGCTACGAGAATGAGAAGGGAAGAAAAGGAAGGATGCAGAGTTCATGAGGGAGCAGAAAGTTTGAGTCAGGTGTAGATTAGAAGAATGGATATGTGATAGGTAGGGTTTTAGTTGGTTGAGTGTTAGGGGAGGAAGGGAGGGAGAAGGAAACTGGGGTTTTCATGTAATTCAATATTGTCTGTAATTCAAATTAAAAAAAGAAAATACTAATATTATAATAAAATAAAAAAAACTCAACTCAAATAAGAGAAAACAAAATATAAAATTTCAAGTAGTGAAACAGTTAAAGAAATATTTCAGGGTATCGATCTAAGCCAAATTTAGGTGATACAATTCCAAAAGCATTGGTAACAAAATAAAAATACATTTATTATTCCATATCAAATGAATAATACACATATGTGAAAGATGATATAGATAGCAAGATTATGTACACACATGTTGAAGAGTGAACAGACCACAAAATAGAAGAACATATTTAAACATTGTATATTTGACAAGGGTTTATAATTAGTCTATACCAGACATTCAAATGACTCAACAACAAATAGCATTAAAATTAATAATCTGACTAGGAAATGAGTCAATGATCTGATTAGACATTTCTCAAACATGCACAGTAAACACAAACCCCAAGGAAGTATCTCAGAAAATGTTGAGTATTACAGTGAAAGTCACCTCAAAACCTAAGTGGGATGTTAGTATGCCACACCTGCATATTTATTACCTAAAGGACAAAAATAAACCAATGATTCTAAAGATCCAGATCAACTACCACACACCATTGGCAGGAATATAGATGCATATACCCTCATACTGACAGAAGGAATATAACTACATGCACCTATTAGAGAAAACAGTATAGGTCCGGTCCAAAACCTAGAAATAGTACTCTTATCATCCAGTAATTCTAGTACCTTGTACACATCCAAAAGAAATTAAATCTTTAATTGGGAAATATCAGTGTTTATTTCAACACTATTTGCAATGGCAAAAGTATAGTATCTATCTCATTGTCCACTAATGAAAGAGTGGAAAAAGAAAATGTGGTATATTTACACAAGAGAAGAAAGTATTTTAGTAGTCACAGCATAGTGAAATGGCAACTTTTTGAAATAGTATACTTGATAATTAACACTGATATGATTATATTGTATGCATTTCTTGAGATGCCTCACTGTACCTCATAAGTTCTGAATTGAATGAGGTTAGTACACATCTTTATATTAGATATATTTGAAACATCTAATAAGGCCAAGAGGACGACTCCAACCTAGTCTTAAAAATATATTTACTTTAGGAAAAGTGGTAGGGCCTGGAATAGTTCATAAAAAAAAGCATGATTAGCATACATGAGGCTCCAGGTTGCCACAAAAAATAAAAACACATGTATTTCAAAACTACTTCATGTATCAATATAGCATTGAATATATTTTGTTCTCATATAACATTAAAATTGTATATTGTGTGCCAGAATTTCCTAGGGATCTTTGTTTCTATCACATGAAGAATTCTAATAGAAGAGACTAGAATAAATTCAGAATCATGAAATGAGGCAATATTTGGCTCTGACCACACCCTCAAATATTTGAATAGGTATATACTTCAGCAAATTCTACCTTGAGAGTTCTCATTTGTTTTATTGGGTACACATAACTATGTGATAAATTATTCCTAAATACTGCATTTTTAAAATAGAAAAATGGGTGTTGTTTTGCATTTGATTTGAGAGTCAGGAATGTAGTAGTAGATTAAATGGAATTATCTCCTGGGATCTCCCTTAATGAAGACAAGATGTCACTTGAGGAGAACAGTAGCAGAGTAATGAGATAGGGACAGATGATTTTTTCACCCAGAAGCCCCAGATCCACATTAAATTATGTGGAAGGCTCAGATCGCATGACATAGACTCTAAAATATGTTGCTTGAGGGCCTTCATGGCACATCAGAAAGATCTCTCCCACTATTGTGGAATCTGAGAGAGGAAGTGAGAGCTACAGAGTCCCTTATAATTTATCTCCAGATGTTAATGCCATCATTTTACTATAATTTGTTGGTCATGAAAACCAACCATGATATAATATGGAAGGGAACAATATAAAAGTCTGGCTATTACTGGGCTATGGTGGTGCATGCCTTTAATCCCAGCACTTGGGAGGCAGAGGCAGGTGGATCTCTGTGAGTTTGAGGCCAGCCTCGTCTTCAGAGCGAGTTCCAGGATATGCTCCAAAGCTACACAGAGAAACCCTGTCTTGAAAAACCAAAAAAAAAAAAAAAAAAAGGTCTGGCTATTGAGAGGTAGAAGTCACTGAAACCATTTCTAGGCTAACTACTGCAGATGGATGAATACACATACATGCCTTTTAAATTTTTCTCCTAAATTGATTGAATTTTGTTTTCCACATGGCAACCAAAATGCTGTCTAACCTAATAATGTACCAATTAACCTATATATAACTACCAATCAAGAAGCTTAGCAACTAATTAATTAACCAAAAAACCCTTTCCCTATCCTTAAATGTGATTTTTAAAATAAAAGCTATAGAGAGTATGCTAGAAGGAAAGAAATATATTGAAGTGTGACACTGGGTGAGTCATAGACTTTCTGAAGTCCATTTCAAAACAAAACAACAAAAAACACACATCTGGATCATTTTTCCTGCCTCTGTGTGGATCAAGTAAGCACTGATGCATCATCTTTCAGTCATAAAGATAAGCTCACAAAATCTCCATCTATGTGCTTTTCTAGGCAATAATGAGCAGTACATACGTCAGGCATAGCTTTCAGCATTTTTCAGATGAAGAAATGAAAGTTATATGAGGTAATGCCAATACCATGGCATAAATGTGGAAAAATGTCTTATCTGTTTGCCCTATGTTCTCCCTCTGCACTCTTATTTGGGCTTGCCTATATAGCCAAAGGCATTTTCTCTTTTAATGAATGTCTTTCTTGTTTTAACATTATCTGTCCATTGATAACATGACGAAACCCCATTGCCTTCTCCCATAAAACCTAACAATCTTCATGAAATTTATTCTAGTTCAAATGTTAATTTTAAGGTTTTCAATTATGGGAAACTGTCACATTATATTTTTGTCTCCATGTTGTCTAAATACCACATTAGACATTTATTTACACAGAGGAAACTATCACTATGTCACTGAACTAAGGACAGGCAAATAAATTACTGCTTTATATTAAAATGTACTAGGATTTAAAAGCATACAATGCTATGATACACGGGAAACTGTTGCTCATTACCCTGCTCAATCATCCCTTGGGGGAGTGAGAAGATGCTACACCAAGGACACAGACACTGGGAATCAGTGAGTAGCAGAGCATGGGGCAGACTCATTTATTAAGGGAGTTAGACCTGCCTTTATACCCCCTCCCAATGTCCTAGTGGCTCAGGTGGCTGACTCTGCTGGCCTGGGCACCGCACCAGGGGCAGGGCGACTGCTGCTTGAGTAGGCTGGCCACAGTTTCTCCTACAGAAAACGGCAGCAGAAGGAAGGCTGGTGTTTTCCTGAAAACTAAGTGGGTTTTTGCCATGCTCCATTTCTTAACAGGGATGTAAAAGCTGCAGAAGTGAAGCCTACACATCGCAGATTCGTAGAGCATGGTTTGACAGCCCTTCACTCCCTAACAAAAGCTTTACTTGCACTTTTCAAACACAAGTAGCATGTCAAAGCTATGCAATGTGCAGTGTAAAGAATTCCTATCTAAAGTCTTGCTACATTAAATTCTGACATAAGCAATGCGCTAAATAAACCCACAAGTAAAAGCTATGTATTTTGCAACCAGTTCTGCAGATATGAGCCTTGGTATCTTCTTCAGGAGGTAATTGCTTCTTTTTTTTTTTCTTGGCAAGAATCTCAGCTCCCTTTGAATCTCTCCTGTTAATTTCCTTCACTTTCTCCCCAAGAAAGCTCTTATTTTCCCTGGCCTGTAAGATCACTCACATTTTATACAGAATTATCATCCCAGGAGAATTTAATTCCTTTCTCACAAAAAAAATCATTGAAAATAGAAATGAAGAAGGCTGTTGATTGCCTTCTCTTTTGGTGGCAATAGCAATTCTTCCCATTAAACAGAAATGATACAAAGAAGAAAATTCATGGACTACCAACCAGGAAAAACAACCAATGTTAAATTGCATGGAAAATTATATAAATATCTGGGCTTTGCATGTTTATTTGTAAAAAGAAGTAGAAGTCAGCAGGGCGTTGATGGCACACGCCTTTAATCCCAGCACACGGAGGCAAAGGCAGGAAGATCTCTGTGAGTTAGAGGCCAGCCTGGTCTTCAGAGCAAGTGCCAGGATAGGCTCCAAAGCTACACAGAGAAACCCTGTCTCAAAAAAACAAAACAAAACAAAAAAAAGAGAGTAGAAGTCTAAGTAAATTGCAATAGTATATCACCAGGACATTTTATTTATTTAAAAGCATATAGAAAGTCTGAAAAAAGAGGAAAAATATTGATGAAAAATGTTGATGAAGAAATTAACTCTTTTAAACTGTGTTATCACCAGATTGTGTAAACTTAAATCAGATTAGCAGTCTTCTCTTCAGCTTCAAACTTTTCATGCATTGTTGCTCTCAGCAACACAGGATGAGGTAAGATGAAATAAAAGCCTGGAATGAAAGGACAAGCAGTAGAGAAAGGCATCAGACCAATGGGATGTAAGAAGAATATAAATGTAACTTTATCTTTACATTCTTTCATTTTCCTTATTTTGTTTCAGTACACATGAGGGTTGTTTCAAGTGTCAAGTATGTAAGTGGCAGTTAGAGTTGGTTCTCTATTTTCACCATGTAGAAAATGGGTATTGAACTCAGGTAGTCTAGATTAGTGGCAAATGCCTTTACACACTGAGCCTTGTCATTGATCCATTCGTCAAATTTTTAAAATCTCAAAATTAAATAACAAAGCGCTGATACATGTGGAATGTAAATGAATGAAAAACTATGCTAAGTATTAAGATAGACATTTCCCCTTTTTATTGAAAATGTATTCCTTTCTCATATAATAAATATATCATTAGAGTTCCCCCTCCTCTTACTCCTCCCAGTAGTTCCAGACCTCTCCTCCCATGATGAACTACTCCCTTTATTGCTCTCATTAGAAAACAACAGACTTCTATGAGATAACAACAAAATATAGCAAATCAAAAATTAAAAATATAACACAAAAACATCACATCAATGATGGACAAGGCAAACCAACAGAAAAAAGAAAAGCCCAAGAGAAGACATTAGAATCAGAAACCTATTCATTAACACACTCAGGAGTCTCATCCAAATACTAAACTAAAGGCTGTATATACATTAATATACACAGATGACCTGATGCAGACTCATGCAAGCCCTGTGCTTGCTGCTTCAGTCTCTGTGAGTTCATTTGAGCTTTACTTGGTTGATTAAGACGGACTTGTTCTCCTGGTATATTCTATCACTTTTTACTCATATGTTTAACACCCTCTAATCCTAGGGGAGGAAATTAATGGAGCCATCCCATTTAGAGCTTTGTGTTCCAAGGTCTCTCTCTCTCTCTTACTTCATAATGTCTGGCTATGGGTCTCTGTTCCTGTCTGCTACAGGATGAAGCTTCTCTGATGATGACTAAATAAGTCAATGATCTATGCTTATCAGTGATTATAGAAGAATATTATTAGACTCATTTTATTGTTACTTTTTTTTACCAGTAGTATTTGATTATACTCTAGGTCTCTGAGCTCTCTAATCTCTGGTTCTTGGTCACCCAAGCAGTGTCGGGTATAGGTTCAATCGCATGGAGTGTACCTTGAGTCAAATCATCCATTGGTTTGTAACTCCCACAAGCATGGAAACTTTATACATCAAAGGTTTTGTGGCTAGGTTGGCATACACAATTCACTTTTGGTATCCTGCTGAATCTGTAGCCTTCTTTTTGGTCTTATGTCACACTTTAGACCCACCCCCCCTTTTCTTTTATGATCCCATTTCTAGTTTCATCACCCCCTTTCTCTCGGTGTATGTGTGTGTGTGTGTGTCTATATATCTCTCAGGTGTGTGTGTGTGTGTGTGTGTGTGTGTGTGTGTGTGTGTGTGTATGAAAACAAAATCCACAAAAAAATAAAACGTGGAATTTGTCTTACTGAATCTTGAATACTTAATATAATTTCAAGTTTCATCCATTTTCCTGAAAATGCCATGATTGATATATCTGGGTCACATGGTAGTTATATTTTCAGTCTTTTTTCAGAAGCTACATACTGATTTTCACAGAGGATGCCCCAGTTAACACTACAGCCAGTAGTAAAAAGGGTTCCTCCTCCAACACATCCTGATAAGCACTTTCCTTTGTTTTACTGGTGTTGACTATCCCAACTTCATTGGGATGTAATTTTAAAGTAGTTTTAACTTGCATTTCCCTAATAGCTAAGAATACCAAACACTTTCTAGAATGTTTGTTTGCCATTTATGCTTTTGTTTTAGAACTAACTATTAAGCCCATTGGCCAAGATACTGAGTTTAAAATTTCTACATTTCTTGTCTTTCAGAGGAGAGGGTCTTTAAATTTCTTTTATTAAATTTTATTTAAATTAGAAACAATAATATTTTACATAGCAATCCCAGTTCCCTCTCCCTCTGATCCTCGAATTCCCCCCACCAACCCCCCATCCATTCCCCCATCCACTCCCCAGGAAGTGTGAGGTCTTCCATGAGGGATCACCAAAATCTGTCAAGTCATTAGGGGCAGGGCCTTGGCCCTCCCCTGTGTATCTAGGCTAATAGAATATCCCTCCATGGGGAATGGGCTTCCAAAGTCCATTCAAGCACTAGGGATACATCCTGGTTCCACTGCCAGAGGCCCCAGAGACTTCCCAAGTGTTCCTAGCTGACACCCACTTTCAGGGGCCTGGTTTGGTCCTATGTTGATTCCTCAGCTGTCAGACTGGTGTCCATGAGTTCCCACTTGCTCAGGTTGGCTGTTTCTGTGGGTTTTCCCAGGATGGTCTTGGACCCTTGGTTGATCACTCCTCCCTCTATACAGCTAGATTCCAGGAGTTCAGCTTAGTGCTTAGCTCTGGATCTCTGCTTCTGCTTCCATCAGCTACTGGATGAAGGCTCTAGGATGGCACTTAAGGTAGTCATCATTCTCATTATAGGGGAAGAGCATTTGAGGTAGCCTCTCCACTATTGCTTAGAATCTTAGTTGGGGTCATCCTTGTGGATCTTTGTACAATTACCTAGTACCAGATTTCTCTTTAAACCTATAATGGTTCCTTCTATTGAGATACCTCTTTTCTTGCTTTCCTCTATTCATTTCCCAACTTAATCTTCCTGATCCCTCATGTTCTCCTCCCCTTTCTTCTTTTCCCCATATTCTTTCTCCTGTATGCCTTCCCCCTCCCCCTATGTTACCAATTTGTTCAGGAGCTCTTGTTCCTTTCCCCTTCACCATGGGAACACGTATATCTCTCTTACATTCCTCCTTGTTTCCTAGCTTCTCTGGAGGTATGAGTTGTACTCAGGTAATCCTTTTGCTCTGTGTCTAATATCCTTATATGAGCCAGTACACACCATGTTTTTATTTTTGTGACTGGGTTACCTCTCTCAGAATAGTTTCTTCTAGACCCCTCCATTTGCTCGAGAATTTCAAGATTCCATTGTTTTTTCCCCCACTAAGTAGTAATCCATTGTATAAATGTGCCACATTTTCTTTATCCATTCTTTGGTTGAGGAGCATCTAGGTTGCTTCCAGGTTCTAGCTATTACAAATAATGCTGCTATGAACATGGTTGAACAGATATCCTTGTTATAAGAATGTGCATCTTTTGTGTATATACCTAAGAGTAGAATTGCTGGATCTTGTGGTAGACTGATTTCCATTTTCCTGAGGAACCTCCATATTGATTTCCAAAGTGGCTGTACCAGTTGGCATTCCCACCAGCAGTGGAGGAGTGTTCCCCTTTCTCCACATCCTCTCCAGCATAAAATGTCATTGGTGTTTTCGATTTTATCCATTCTGACAAGAGTAAGATGGTATCTCATAGTTGTTTTGATTTGCATTTCCCTGATGGATAAGGATGTTGAACACTTTCTTAAGTGTCTTTCAGCCATTTTAGACTCCTCTATTGAGAATTCTCTAATTCTGTTCCCCACTTTTAATTGGATTATTTGGTGTTTTCATGGCTAGTATCTTGGGATCTTTGGATACCACCCCCCCCCGAAATCACCCCTCTGTCAGATGTGTGGTTTGTGAAGATATTTTTCCCATTCTGTGGGCTGCCGTTTTGTCTTGTTGACTGTGTCATTTGCTTTACAGAAGCTTCTCAGTTTCAGGAGGTCCCATTTATTAATTGTCAATCTCAGTGATTGTGCTATTTGGCATTATGTTCAGAAAGTGCTCTCTTGTGCCAGTTCATTCAAGGGTACCTCCTACTTTCTGTTATAAGAGATTCAGTGTGGCTGGATTTATGCTGAGGTCTTTGATCCATTTGGACTTAAGTTCTATGTATGGTGATAGATATGGCTCTATCTGAAACTTTCTACAAGTGCTCATCCAGTTAAGCCAGCAGCATTTGTTGAAGATGCTTTCTTTTTTCCATTGTATAGTTTTAACTTCTTTGTCAAAAATCAGGTGTTCATAACTTTTACAATTCTTTGTATATACTAGATAATAGCTCCTTGTAGAAAGTAAATTGCCAAAAACTTACTCCTGTTCTGTAGGTTTTTATTCTCTTTACTCTGCTGGTGGTTTCTTTGGCTATACAGATTTTTTTTTAATTTTATGGAATTGGATTTGTGTAAGGTTATTATTTACTGTATTGTTAGAATTCTTTCCAATGCATTCTTCACTATCTCAAATCTTGAAATGATTTCCTTATTTTTTCTCTAGAAATTTTATTATTTCATGTTCTCTATCTTCCTGTTTTTCTCTCCTCATTTTCATTTTGATATTTCAAGACATAGTTTCTAGTGTAGCCCTGACTGTCCTAAAACTTGCTCTGAATAGCAGACTGGCCTTGACCTCAAAGATCTCATTGCCTCTATCTCCCTAGTGCTGGGGTTAAAGGAGTTTGCCACTATGCTGATTCAAATCTCTTTGATATATTTTAAACTGGTTATTGTTCAGGTGGGTGTCCAGTCTTCCTAACACCCTAAATGGAATAGACTGTCTTTTTTCCAGTGTATATTCTTGCCATTTTGTGAAAAAATAGGTTAGTGGAGCTGTGTAGGTTTATTTCTGGGTCGTGTACTCTATATTCTTGATTTACATGTCAGTTCTTGTGCTACCCTTATGCTGTTTCTGTAGCTATAGCTCTGTATCTCTAGTCTTTTGTATTGTAATTTGGGATAGGTATGATGTTCCCTCATCATTGTTCTTTCTGCTTATGATAATTTTGTCTATTTCTAAGTGAATGTTATAATTGTACTTTCTAGTTCTTTAAAGAATATCATTAAAATATTTATGGGGGTTGCATTGAATCTGTAGGCCACATTGATCTACAAATCAATTCTGCCATTCCATGATCAAAGAATGTCTTTCAAAATACTACCGTCTTCTTCAGTTTATACATACAATGTTTTCATTTTGAACTAATAATGTTTCTCTTGTTTAATTTATTCTTAAGTATATTATTTTGAGAAATCATCATGAATGGGATATTTCTTCTTCAGTAAGTTTGTTATTGATACATACAAAAATTACTCAATTTATACCCGGGTAGTTGTGATCATGCATGCCTTTAAACCCAGCACTCAGGAGGCAGAGGCAGCCTGATCTCTTTGAGTTTGAGACCAGCCTAGTCTACAAGAGCTTGTTCCAGGACAGCCTCCAAAGCCACAGAGAAAACATGTCTCAAAAACCAAAAACAAAAAAGTTACTCAATTTATATGTTAATTTTTGTATATTACACTTTTAATGAAAATATCAGTTTTAAGAGTTTTCTAGTAGGGTCCAGACAGTTTTTAAAGTATATTAACATATCATATATAAATAAAACATGTAGAAAATTTTTCTTACCTATTTGCAATCTTGTTGTTTCTTTTTACCTGTGTTATTACTCTAACTAAAATTCTGAATACTATATTTAGGAATCCTTGGCTTTTCTAATTTGAGAGGAAATGCTCTTTCTCAGTTTTCTCCATTTAGCTAAAGTTACAGTAACATATTATATTGGTAAATTGTTACATGCCTTTGAGTTCACTGAGAAACTGGCTCAGGAAGACAGTTATCGATGTAATTCCAGACCCAAATTAGTCTCAAAGTGTCCTTTATGGATCTTGTGTGACAATAGGTTAGCTTCCCCTAACTCTGTCACAGTTAGGGAAGAAAAAAAAAAACCAAAATGGCCCAAGAACAAAAATATTGTCAACATAATAGCTAGATGGTAACTTGATTCCTTTTTTGTAATTTATTTTATTTAAATTATAAACAAGCTTCTTTTACATGCCAATCTCAGTTACCTCTCCCTCCCCTCCGCCCCTGATCCCCACTGACACACCCTATCCTTTCTGTTCTCCAGGAGGGGTGAGGCTTTCCATGGGGGATCTTCAAAGTCTGTCATATCATTTGGAGCAGGGCCTAGACCTTCCGCTGATGGGGGAGGTCCTTCTGTGTAAATATTTGTCTTATTGGTTGATAAATAAAGCACTCTTGGCCAATAGGGTAGCAAGTTAGGAGGGACTAGAGGAGGAGGAGGATTCTGGGAAATGTTGGAAAGGGAGAGAATATCCTTGTGATCCCAGGAAGAAAGGACTCATATTGTCGGTGTCCTTGGTAAGATAAGTCCTTATAAAAATATATAGATAAGTGGTTATGATTGATAATTAAGACTGAGCTAGCAAATAAGAAATCCTACTCATTGGTCAGTGGCAATGTAACTAATATAATACTCTATCTGTTATTTGTGAGCCCTAAAGTGGTGGCAGAACCCAGGCAGCTGACAGAAAGAGTTATTGTTACACTCCCCAGTGTGTCTAGGCTGAGAGAGTATCCCTCTATGTGGAGAGGGCTCACAAAGTTCATTTGTGTACTAGGAGTAAATACTGATCCACTACCAGTGGCCACATAGATTGTCCAGCCAAATTGACCTCCTTCTTTAGGGGGTCTGGAATAGTCCTATGCTGGTTTCACAGCTATCAGTCTTTGTTCCATGAGCAACACCTTGTTCAGGTCAGGTGTTTCTGTGGGTTTCTCCATCCTGGTCTTGACCTCTTGCTTATCACTCCTCCCTTCTTCTCTGCAACTGACTCCAGAGTTCAGCTCAGTGTTTAGCTGTGGGTGTCTGAGTCTGCTCCATCAACTACTGGATGAAGGCACTAGGATGGCATATAAGGTAGTCATCAATCTCTATCAGAGAAGGGCCTTTCAGGTAACCTTTTGACTATTGCTTAGATTGTTAGTTGTGGTCAACCTTGTAGATCTCTGGACATTTCCCTAGTATCAGAATTCTCTTTAAACCTATAATGGCTCCCTTTATGATGGTATCTCTTTTCTTGCTCTCCTCCATCCCTCCCCTGACTAGATCTTCTTGCTCCCTCATGTCCCCCTCTCCACTCCCCTCCTTCCCTTCACTTTCTTCTAACTCCCTCTCCCCTCCCCCATGGTCCCCAATAGCTTAGGGGATGTTGTCCCTTTCCCCTTTTCCAGGGGACTATGAATGTCCCTTTTAGGGTCTTCCTTCTTTCCTAACTTCTCTGTTAGTGTAGATTGTAGGCTTGCAATCCCCTGCTCCATGTCTAAAATCCATATATGAGTGAGTGCATAACATGCTTTTCTTTTTGTGACTGGGTTACCTCACTTAGAATAGTTTCTTCTAGTTCCATTCATTTGCCTGTGAATTTCAAGATTCCATTGTTTTTTTCTTCTTTTCTGCTGAGTAATACTCCATTGTATTAATGTACCACATTTTCTGTATCGATTCCTCAGTTGAGGGGCACATAAGTTGCTTCCAGTTTCTGGGTATTACAAATAATGTTGCTATAAATATGGTTGAACAGATGTCCTTGTTGTAAGAATGTGCATCTTTTGGGTATACACCTTGCAGTGGAATTGTTAGATCTTGTGGTTAACTGATGCCCATTTTCCTGAGGAACCGCCATAATGATTTCCAAAGTGGCTATACCAGATGGCACTCCCACCAGTAGTGGAGGAGTGTTACTCTTACTCCACATCCTTTCCAGCATAAACTGTCATTGGTTTTTTTACTTTAGCCACTCTGAGAGGTGTGAGGTGTTATCTCAGAGTTGTTTTGATTTGCATTTCCCTGATGGCTAAGGATGTTGAGCACTTTCTTATGTGTCTTTCCACCATTTTAGAATCCTCTATTGAGAATTGTCTATTTAGTTCTGTACCCCACTTTTTAATTGGATAAGTTGTTGTTTTGGAGACTAGCTTCTTGAGTTCTTTGTATATTTTGGAAACCAGCCCTCTGTCAGATGTGGGGTTGGTTAATATATTTTCCCATTCTGTGGGCTGCTGTTTTGTCTTGTTGACTGTGTCCCTTGCCTTACAGAATCATCTCAGTTTCAGGAGGTCCCATTATTAATTTTCAATCTCAGTGTCTGTGCTACTGGTGTTATATTCAAGAGGGGGTCTCCTTTACCAATTTGTTTGAGGGTACCACCTTCTTTCTCTTCTAAGAGATTCAGTGTGGGTGGATTTATGTTGAGGTCTTTGATTTATTGGGACAAGATGGTAACTTAATTTCAACAGAGCTTTCTATTTTTTGCACCTGGTTATAAATGTGGTTGAAAGTGAGAAAAGGAAGTCAAAGTTTCATCCAAAGAAAATTCATTCATGAAGAGATACCTCAATTGGTAACCCTGAAGCACCCTTCAACTTTCACCGTTACTTCATGCTGAATGTTGTGAGCAACTGATTTAGTGATGTTTTCTCTATCCTTTGATGATGGTTCTTTTATTTGGAAACCTTATTTGATGAGACACTCTGCTAAGCCTGTATTCTAGATCATGTCAAGTTGACAAATAAAATCAGCAATCACATGGAGTGTCACATGTGTTGGTTTGCATATATTGAACCACCATTGCGTATGTTACAAAAAGGGAGACTGCCAGAAAAATGAGGGGAGAGGAGAGTTTAGAATGTTAACAATTTTCCCAGGTTCACCTCAAGTCCTGTATGGGTAAAAAGTCTGGAACTGCGAGGAAAGGGCCTATACTAATGTTTAAGTTTCTGCACCAGAAACAAAAATATAGTACTTTCCAATCTTTCTAATATCCATAGGAAAAAATATTTTAGCAGAAAAAACATTTTAAAAAGAATACAAAGAAAAAATTTGTCTGAGTTTGTGATGAGAGCAATACTCACCTCCAAAACATCCTTCCAATAGTAGAACATCAACAATGACATAGGCAAGCTTTAAATAGTATAATTATGTCAATAAAAACTTGAAATTTAAAAGGTATAATTCTGTTAACTTTAAATTATATGTGACTATATTTATACCATTTCAACATTTCTCATAAAGTTAGAATGACTTTTCCATCTGTGGCTAGTAAAATGTATTTCAAAATGCATAGAGTAGAGGTAGACAGTACTTAGTAAGTGTAGGGGCTCAAGCAGTTGCAGGCCAGAGGACAATGGTTGAATCCCTGACCTGCTCTAAAGGTATGGCTGGCATGTATGTGTGTGACTAGGAATAGCAGACACAATCATATCTCAAAAAGTTCACTTTCAGCACCTCTACTGAGTGGAAATAGAATAGTGAAGTGATGAGTTAACACACCTGCCACAGATGAAAAAGGTATGAGCTCAAATATAGCTTTTTTTTTTCAGGAGCATCAGTGAGACTGTTATGATCAAGTACTTTTGAAAATAATCTTCTTAAAACAATGTCTTGAAAATACAATGGAAAAGGGTGAAATCTCTGCTTGTAAATTAAGAGCCCTTGTACCAAGTGTTTATATCACTCTGCAGAGAAAGAATATGAATCAAAACCCCCATAGCACAGAATTCAAAATTTAACTGTAAAACAATTCTGACATGGATTATACATTACTCCACAGGGGAAAATGAGTTTTGTTTCACTTTTATAGTTATTTTGAGTTCCAAGTATAGTGGCACATGCTTTCAAGAGTTTGATTCCAGACTTAGCAATACAGCAGATTCTACATCAAAAATTATTTGTGGTCTAAAGAGATAGCATAGGATGTAATAACACCTACTTCTTTTCCAGAAGACATGAGCTCAGCTCATTTCCTACAACTTCTGTTTCCAGATTTCCAGAAGCCTCTGGCTTCTGCACTCACCTGCACTTATGTTCACATGCCCAAACGCTCACATGCACACACACACACACACACACACACACACACACACACACACACAATCAATCAATCAATCGATCAATCAATCAATCAAAATAAAAATAACAAATCCAAAAGGTATTTTGAATATTTAGTTTACCTCAACATAGCAAATCGCTACTCAGGACACCTAAATTATTACTTAGTGGGTATAAAATGTTACAGTACATCCCAGGCATATACTCCCCCTCAAACTATGAATTTAAGAAATACATAATTCAGTGCACATAGTAGAAAGGTCAGATAGGAACTATTCTCTAAGGATGATGAAAAGGATATTTTTCTAAAATGTTGCTCAAAATAACATGGTTCTAACGTTTCAAACACAAGTCATTAGAAGTTTTTAAAGACTTAGTTTTTGAGTGTATGTGTGTTTGTCCATGTGTGTATGTCCATGTCTGAGTCTGTATGCCTGTGTGTTTGTGGATCTCTGGATCTGTGTGTGTGTGTGGTGGGGGAGCACACACTCTCACACACACACACACACACACACACACACACACACAAACACACACACACATATTTGCACACAGGCACATGCCTATGGACATCAGGAGATACCCTGGAAGGAGCCAAAGTAATGAGCACTTGTGAGTTACCTGACTTGAGCTCTGGAAACTGAACTCAGGTCCTATGAAAAAACATGAAGCACATTTAACACCTCCAAATATCAAGTACACAGATCCATTTCCAGGCCTGAATCAGGGGAACTTGTTTTATGCCAGCATGTGAAGCACAGCAAATGTTTTCAAAAGAAAGTGGGTTTTTAATAGAATATGGACAAAGGCTTGTGATTGGGTCTTAAACTAACAAAACTTTTCAATGTCAGAATACAAGAAAATACTATTTCAAATTTAGAGGTTACATACTGTTCTTAACTGGTTTTCTTTCATTCATCCCCTTAAATTTTCTGTTTATTTGCTTTGTCTTGACAGAGAGGGGATACCAGAAAATCTTCCATTATTTTGCACTATTTTCAGTATGATATTGGAAAACACTATTACCTAGCTAATGACAGGGGAAATGGAAATTAACAACATAGTAGTATCATTTTTCCCAATTTACCACTTTTGCTAATTTATTATAGTGTCAAAGTGACATGAATTCAGTAACAATTATACTTCAAGCCTAGCATGGTGATACACACCTATAATCCCAGAACAAGGTGGAGGCAAGAAGATGAAGACTTCAAAGACATCCTCAGCTACATAATGAGTTTGAGGACAGCCTAGTCATATGAAACCAGGTTGCAAAACCAAAAAACAGGGGCTGAAGAGATGAACATGCATTGCTTTTGCATAGGATCAGAATTCAGTGCCCAATACTCCTGTCAAGTGGGTCACAACTGCCTGTAACTCCAGTGCCAAGGGGTCCAATACCTTCCTTTGGCCTCCACAGTTATGACATTCTTCTTTTTCTTGTTTACTTCTTTTCCTTCTTTTTTTTTTTAAATTAGACTTGCTTTACATGTCAATCCCAGTTCCCTCAACCTCCACTCCTCCACCACCCCCACTGCCCCCCATCCCACCTTTCTGCTCCCCAGGGAGGGAGAGGCCTTCCATGGGGGAATCTTCTAAGTCTGTCATATCATTTGGAGCAGGGCCTAGACTCTAGGCTGGGAGAGTATCCCTCTATGGAGAATGGGCTCCCAAAGTCCATTCGTATACTAGGGATAAATACTAATCCACTGCCAGAGACCCAATAGATTGCCCAGACCTCCAAACTGACTTCCTCCTTCAGGGGGTCTGAATCAGTGCTATGCTGGTTTCCCAGCTATCAAGTCTGGGGCCCATGAGCTCCCCCTTACTCAGATCAGCTATTTCTTTGGGTTTTTCCAGCCTGATTTTGACCCCTTTGCTCATCACTCCTCCCTATCTGCAACTGATTCCAGGAGTTCGGCTCAGTGTTTAGCTGTGGGTGTCTGCTTCTGCTTTCATCAGCTACCTGATGAAGGCTCTAGGATGGCATATAAGTAGTCATCAATCTCAGTGAACATCTTTGAATGTTCACTTTGTCTGAGATGAATATATACTGCTTTTTCTTACCTTTCATTTGTCATGGACATGGTGTAGCTTTCTCTAAACTAGAGCAAGAAGGATTCATTGTCTCTAACATTGGCAGATAGAGCGATCCAAACATATTCATCTTTGAGACCTTCTCCTGCTTGCAGACAATGCTGATAAATGGAAGCAAAGCTACACAGAGACCTTGGAAAATAAGTTTAGTATTATATGTGCAATATTAGAAACAGGTTTGTTGAGCAACCTCCCCGAAAGGGGCAACATTTATATGCTTTATGTCATTCTTTGCAAGATTTCACAATTCATTTCTCAGAATTAGGCACAGCAGTAAAGAACCTTGTATGATGTATTGTCTTTACATCTCAAACTCATGAGAGGGGAGTATGAGTGGGCACGGAAGATCAGCACTGTTTTTTTTTTAAGACTACACAAACAACCCTTCTTTGCTCTACATGTTTTATCAAAGAGAAGAGAGATTCTTTGTGTTAGTGCCACATTCTTTGAACAATTTTATCAGAATTTACTCCCCCAGTTGTGATCTCTACATAGGGGCATATTAACCAAAATGAAGATTACTGTGTATCCATCCATCTCAGATCTAAGTGCAACTCTCCCTTGTCACTGAAGTAAATAAAGCACATATGATGGGAAATATGCTTGTGAAATGATAAAAAGAGAGCCAATCTGGTGTCCTCCATTTTGTTCTGACTGTGACACAGAACAAAGTGTCACAGTGGCTTCAGAATGATGTTCTCTGTTGTAATGAGGGTGATGGTTGATCTCAGCTCAATGTGATTTTGAATCTTTTCAGGAAAAAACAAAAAACAAAAAAATCTGAGTAAGTTTGTGATGGATTGCGAGCAGTTGCCCCAAGTCTCGTCGCGCCTATCTCGACCAGCAAGAGAAACACGACCTCGACTCTTCTTCAAGCAGTTTATTCAGGAACCTTGTGCATCAGCTTCTCTTTTCTCCCAGCCCCCCACAAGCCCTTAAGTAGATGTTCAGTGCCCAATCAGCTCATGCCATCTGGCAATCCCAGATAGGCCACAGAAGGAGGAAGCGTGCCAGATGCCTCAAGCACTTCCAAATAAGACTTGTTTACAGCTAAGCTCAGACTACCTGGCATCCAGCCAGTTGCCATCTTATGGCTGTGGCTCTCCACAGTTCCCTTTTTTTATTTTATAGCACAACAGGTAAGGGTGGGGTCTGGTCTCTGAAAACAAGGGACAATGTAATGGCCCCACACCTAGGTATCAGCCAAGCTGGTGCCATACCAGTCCAGTATCTTTTGTCAGAGATGGGATTACGATACCAACCCATATGCAATCAGATTTGCCCTTCATGAAGTTCACACTTCATGTGCAGTACTACGTCTCACAACCTGTGTGGAGGAAGTAATTACTTAGCTTTTGAGTACTGTTAACCAAGCCTGAGGAGACTGCCCTGCCTCCAGGGCTGCGAAGGCTTGTGCAATCATGGCATTACTTCTTCTCTGTGAAACCCTCATCCTGCAGAGACACCATAAAGCAATGATACTGACAAGGATAAGCATTCCTTCCAGGGCACCCATCATTATTCTGACTAATATTACTGACTATAAAAAAAGCACAAATTCCCTGGCAAACCAAAACTAACATTACCCTCTACAGGACTAATATCCTTATCTAAAGGCAAAAAAGGTAAATTTAAACTCAAATAGCTACTAAAAATCTAGGGAAAACTTGAGCAGAATGTCTGATTGGCAGTGGTTTCCGGAACACCGACAGAATCCCCCATCAGGGTTCTGCTGTTGTCTTGTTGATCAGCATCACCGTCATGATCGTCAGCATCAGGTACATTGGTCTGCTTATGATTTTTGCCATCCTCAGAGGCAGGGACTCTTCTTGTCAGCCTTTCTGGAACCTACACCATCTCTGATTGATCCTTCTGGAAAAAACAAACAGACCCTCTCGCCCATGATAGCACGGTCAGGACCCTTCCACAGTCCAGTAATGACATCTTTCCATTTTACCAATCCCTTAGTACAGGGAAAGGCACTATGATGGTGATCAGCAACTGAAGGCCCATCCAAATCCAGTTGAAAAAAATTAAGAGTCAATAAAGCTAACGATATTCTTTCCTTGGGGTGCGGCCTTGGCCTATTCTCCCTTTTTGTTTTATTAGGCATTCCTTCAAGGTTCAATGAGCTCATTCAATAATACCTTGACCTTGAGGATTATAAGGAAGTCCATGCTTCAAATCTATATTCATTTGCTTGCAAAAGGCAGGAAAGGATACAGCGGTATACGCTGGTCCGTTATCTGTTTTCAGTTGTTGTGGCATGCCCCATGCAGCCAAAGCTTCCAAGCAGTGGGCAATTACATTCCTTGCTTTTTCCCCACTTAAGGGGGTAGCATGTATTACTCCAGAACAGGTATCCACAGATACATGCACATATTTTAATATCCCAAATTCAGGAATATGAGTAACATCCATTTGCCATAACTTAAGCGGAGTCAATCCTCTAGGATTTACTCCCCAAGCTGGAGGATGTAGGAAAGTAACACAATCCTTACAAGCCTTAACTATATCATGAGCAGCAGCATGGGATAACCAAAGCGGCATTGCAAAGTTTTAGAATTAACATGGAAATGTGAATGAAATTGTTGAGCTCTATCCAATGGAAGGGAGGTGAATGCAAACTGCATTCTGGTACATTTATCCACTAAATCATTCTTTTCACTAATTGCTCCAGGCAGACCAGTATGCGCTCTAATATGCTGAATATAAAAGGGTTGTGAGCACTTCCAAATAATTTTTTGTAGTTGGTTCACATAATTTTGAATGGGACTATTTACCTTTATTTTTCCAGTGACTTCTAAATCCTTAACTAGATTAACCACATAATTAGAATCTGAGATCAAATTGAAGGCCCCAGGGACCCTTTAAAACACTTCAAGAACTATTTGGAATTCCACTATCTGAGGTGATCCTGGTATAAATTGACAAACAACTGGGGTGCTCTCCCCAATTACATAAGCACCACACCCAGTCTTGGATCCATCAGTAAAAATATTCACAGCACCCTTAATAGGTTCTTTACGAGTCACTCTTGGGAAAATTACTGGGTGCTTTTTAAAGAAATTTAACATAGGATGTTTGGGATAATGATTAACTATATCCCCATCAAAGCTGCACTTTAGAATTGCCCACTCATCCAAAGATGCGACTAAAACTTTTATTTGAGCAGCAGAATAAGGGGTAATGAGCACATCAGGTTGGCATCCAAAATACTGTAAACACTGTTGAATCCCCATCAAGGCGAGTGTAGCCACACTGGTGGAGTAATGCTCTATTGATTTATTCACTGAGCTTCTGGGATGGATCCACAACAACGGTGCTCCCTGCCATAGCACTCCTGTAGGCTGACAAACGGTTGTCAGAATACACAGCCAAATGGGCTGATTTGGAATGCACCACATTAAGGAAGCTGTGCTCAAGCTATGTTCTACCTTTTGCAGGGCTACTCGGGCTGCATCAGTTAATACCCGAGAGGAATTCAAATCAGGATTGCCAATTAAGATATCATATAAAGGCCTTAATTCTTTATTAGAAAGCTTGAAAAATGGTCGGATCCAATTTATATCTCCTAATAATTTTTGAGAATCATTTAAAGTTTGTAATGTATCTAATCTAAGTGTTATTTTTTTCGGCACAACACAATCTTTATTTTAGCTCCTAAATAGTTAATAACACTACCCTACTGGACCTTTTCTGGGGCTATGTATAATCCCTTCCTCTCCAATGTCTTTACCAAATCTCCCTATGCTAAGTGCAGCAATTTCAACTCCTTACTAGCTAACAGAATGTCATCTATATAGTGGACACATCTCACAGCAGGGTATTTCTCTCTAATAGGAGCAATAGCATGACACACAAGAAGCTGACACATAGTGGGGCTATTGGCCATACCCTGGGATATATATATATATATATATATATATATATATATATATATATATATATCACTTATATAATGGTATGGAGAATAGAAGGTAAAGTAAAAGCAAACTGAACACTATGCTGCACACACCACAAATCAGGTTCTTCATGATTGGGTAGGGCTGACAGCACAGGCCCCATGACTTGAATCTGTTTATTTCCTTCAGCTGTTCTAATGTCTCCTGCCCCTCTTCTACAGCCTTGCGGCATCTTTGATCCTCTAGACAGCTGTGAACCATTTTCCAAATAGGCCACATCCCTGGCTTCAGCGTTCCCTGTGCCCAGGCAAAATCTAGATCTTTTCCAAGCTTGTCCCAGCATCTCGTGGTTAAATTACCGGAATCAGCAAACCAGGGGGCTACCACGTCAACCTCTTTGATAAATCTCTCTAAAGTACTTTTCTTTAATTTCAATCCCTTAGACCGTAACAGCTCTTGAAGAGCAATGAAAATTGGTTGCGATGTTGTAGTTCCCATACTTTCACTTTTGGCTACCTCTACTTTGTCCGTTCCCAGAACTTTATCGCTCCTTACCGGAGACCTTATCGATCCTCACTGGAGACCTTATTGCTCCTCACCGGAGACCTTATTGCCTCTTTTCCGAGGTCCTTAACTTGGTCCCAACTTACCTGGGACTTACCAGTCGACTGCCCTGACTGCAGAAAGTTCTGAGCCGTTCACCCGAGGATGCTCCCCGTATGGGCCACCACTCTTGCGCCTATCTCGACCAGCAAGAGAAACATGACCATGACTCTTCTTCAAGCAGTTTATTCATGAACCTTGTACATCAGCTTCTCTCTCAGCTTCTGCCTCCTCCCAGCCCCCAAAAGCGCTTAAGTAGATGCTCAGTGCCCAATCAGCTCATGCCATCTGGCAATCCCGGATAGGCCACAGAAGGAGGAAGCACGCCAGATGCCTCAAGCACTTCCAAATAAGGCTTGTTTACAGCTAAGATCAGACTACCTGGCATCCAGCCAGGCACCATCTTAGGGCTGTGGCTCTCCACAACAAGTGTCTGCTATTCTGATTTCCTCATTATGGTTGCCTGTACCCTTGAACTATGAATCAAAACAAACCTTCCTTTTCCTTCTTCCTTAAGTTGTTTGTCTGGAACTCTGTCACAGTTATAAGGAAAGGAGGACTGGTGCTGACAAGTAGGGCCTCTGTTGTCATACACCTAACCATGTGGTTTGTAGCCTTTGGAACTCGTTTTCAGAATGAATATAAGAGTGTGGGACTTTGGATTATAAAGCCCTAAAATGCTGTAAGCAGAGATTCAAGGGCCATTCTGCTGGGAGGTAGGAACAGTAAAAAAAAAAAAGACAGTGGATGGCTGCTTTCTGATGTTTCAGAAAGTAACAAGGATTCTTCTAGAAAATGGACACACACATTAGGCAATATCTAGACGATAGGACCCCTAATTTTACACATATGTGCATATATTTCTCAATATACAGATAAGCACAGTTGAGACTTACAGTATTGTCTTATTACATGTTATACTCTGACCTCAAACTCTTGATCCTTCTGAATGTTAGGATTACAGGTGTCCACCATGCCCAGCTCTCAAGTTATGTTTCATATATACTTTATACATTTAACCTGAAGCCAATTTAATGAAGTATTCCCAGACACTTGCCTTTTGATTGTGGCACATAAGTGGTCATAAGAAAATTTCAGCATGTGTCACAATGCCTGTGCTCAATAGGCTTATTTTGGAATATTCAGATTTTCACAATCAGATTGCTACTGTTCAACCATGATGTTCTCAGTGACACACTACCCAAAATATGAGCTCTTGACTTGATCACTCCTGCGTAATCCTTTTAAATATCTCATTTTAAGCTTCATAATTGTATAAGGGAAGATGGGAGATAAATACAATGAAATATCTATATGAAAGAAAGCTTAATCTATAGAGTCAGGGCACAGATATGGATTAATATAAATTCTTGGTAATGTGGGGACTTGAAAAAGATCTGTGATAAATGTTGAGGAAGTAGGATGATATCATAAAACAAAATGAAGAACAGACTCTTTAGGTGTACAAGGCTTCAGAAAGATCATTGAGCAGAATAAAAAGTGATCATTTAATCACCAAGTAGGCATGACTTTGAAAGAGAAATCTTTGTGGTCATCTACCACCTCTGGCACTGACAGTCCTTATACTTCCTCTTTTGCATAGATACCTGAGCCTGGAGTAAAGGGGTTTGATAAGGACATCCCATTCAGGGCTGAGTGCTACAAACTTTCCCAGCCTCTGCTTGTAAACTCTAAAGGGCTAGTGCACATATGAACTCATAAACTGTGATAGCACACATAAGGTCATCACAGGTTCAAACCAGCAACATCCCAGCACTTAGATGGGAAAGTGGACACAAATTCCCACTCCTAACCAAGAAAGGAATGGGAAAAAATGGAAAAATCTTTTCTCTCCAATGGAATATCACTGGGTACATATACCAAGAACACTCCAAGAACACTAACCAAGAAAGGAATGGGAAAAAATGGAAAAATCTTTTCTCTCCAATGGAATATCACTGGGTACATATACCAAGAACACTCCAAGCTAGACACCAGGCCCAGTAGTAGATGAAACACTAAATGAAGCCAGTGTTTTTTGTTTTGCTATGTAATTTTTGTCTTGTTATTTTCTTGTTACTGTTGTTGGCTTTAGTTTGTTAATTTTGATTTTGTTCTCTCTTTCTCTCTCTCTCTCTTCTCTCTCTCTCAACTTCCCCCTCTCTCTCTCACTCTTTGTCCCTCCCTCTCTCTGTCTATGTCTCTGTCACTGTCTCTCTCTTTTACTCTCTCTCTCTCTCTCTCCTCTCTCTCTCTCTCTGTGTGTGGTGTGTGTGTGTGTGTGTGTGTGTGTGTGTGTGTGTGTGTAGGAGAGACAGAAGGGACATGAATTTGGTGAACAGACAGAAGACAATCTGAGAGGAGGAGCTGGAGGAGAAGAAGGAATGTCATTAAAATGCATTGTATAGAAAGAATGAACATAAATAAGTAATGGTTCTTTTTACATTCTGAAAAATAAGTTATGTAGAGAAAATCAAACAAAAATGGACTCCTAAATTTCTGATATTCAAAACAAAATAAAAATTAGATAATAGAGTGTAGGGAAAAATTTGTTTGTGTTTTTAAATTACATTAGAAAAAAGCTTGTTTTATATGTCAATCTCAGTTCCTTCTCCCTACCCTCCTCCCCTGCCTCCCACTAGTTCCCTATCCCATCCCCTTTCTGTTCACTGGGGAGGGTGGGACCTTCTATGGGGGATTTTTTTTAAGTCTGTCATATCATTTGGAGCAGGGCCCAGGCCCTCCCCTGTGTGTCTAGGCTGGGAGAGTATCCCTCTATGTAGTGTGTGCTCCCAAAGTCCATTGTGTACTAGGGATAAATACTGATCCACTACTAGAGGCTCCATTGATTGACCAGACCTCCAAACTGAGATCTATGTTCAGAGGGTCTGGATCAGTCCTATGCTAGTTTCCCAGCAATCAGTCTGGGGTTCATGAGCTCCCCATTCATTGTTCAGATCAGTTGATTCTGTGGATTTCTCCAGCCTGGTTTTGACCCCTTTGCTCATCACTCTTCCCTCTCTACAACTGATTCCAGGAGTTTGGCTCAATGTTTATCTGTGGATGTCTGCTTCTGTTTCCACCAGCTACTGGATGAAGACTCTAGGGTGGCATATAAGGTAATCATCAATCTCATTATCAGGGAAGAGCATTTAAGGTAGCCTCTATACTATTGCTTAGATTCTTAGTTGGAGTTATCGTTGTATATCTCTGGACAGTTCCCTATTGTCAGATTTCTCTTTAAACCTATAATGACTCCCTCTATTATGGTATCTCTTTTCTTGCTTTTCACTATTCTTCCCCTGACTCAATCTTCCTGCTCCTTCATGTCTGCCTCTCTCCTTCTTTTCTCCCATATCTTTCTCCTAACTCCCTCTCCCCTCCCCACATACTCCCAATTAGCTCAGGAGATCTTGTCCCTTTCCCCTTCACCGTGGGATCATGTACAATCCTCCTTGTCTCCTAGCTTCTCTGGAGGTGTGGGTTGTACTCTGGTAATACTTTGCACTATGTTTGAAATCCATATATGAGTGAGTACCTACCATGTTTGTCTTTTTGTGACTGGGTTACCTCATTCAGTATAGTTTCTTCTAGTTCCATCCATTTGCCTGAGAATTTCAAGATTCCATTTTTTTTCTGCTGAGTAGTACTCCATTGTGTAAATGTGCCACATTTTCTCTATCCATCCTTCAGTTGAGGGTCTTCTAGGTTGCTTCTAGCTTCTGGTTATGACAAATTTAATGAAGCTATGAACATAACTGAACAGATGTCCTTGTTGTATGTCCTTTTGGTTATATGCCTAAGAGTGCAATTGCTGGATCTTGTGGTAAACTGATTCCCATTTTCCTGAGGAACTGCCATACTGATTTCCAAAGTGGCTATACAAGTTTGCACTCCCACAAGCAGTGGAGAAGTGTTCCCCTTTCTCCACATCCTCTCCAGCTTAAACTGTCATTGGTGTTTTTGATTTTAGCCATTCAGACAGGAGCAAGATGGTATCTCAGAGTTCTTTTGATTTGCATTTCCCTGATGGATAAGGATGTTGAGCACTTTCTTAAGTGTCTTTCAGCCATTTTAGATTCTTCTGGTGAGAATTCTCTATTTAGTTCCGTTCCATACTTTTTTAATTATTTGTTGTTTATTATTTGTTGTTTTGCTCACTAGCTTCTTTTATTCTTTGTATATTTTGGAAATCAGTCCTCTGTCAGATGAGGGTTTGGTGAGTATCTTTTCCCATTTTGTGGGCAGCTGTTTTGTCCTGTTGACTGTGTCCTTAGACTTACCAAAGATTCTCAGTTTCAGGAGATCCCATTTATTATCAATCTCAGTGTCTGTGTTACTGGGGTTATGTTCAGGAAGTGGTCTCCTATACCGATTTGTTTGAGGGTACCACCTACTTTCTCTTCTATGAAGTTCAGGGTGGCTGGATTTATGTTGAGGTCTTTGATCCATTTGGAATCAAGTTTTGTGCATGGCAATAGATATGGATCTATCTGCAGTCTTCTACATTTCAGCATCCAGTTATGCCAGCACAATTTGTTGAAGATGTTTTCGTTTTTTCCATTGTATAATTTTCATTTGTCAAAAATCAGGTTTTCGTGGGTATGTGGTTTTTCAATTCAATTCCATTGGTCTACCTGTCTATTTTTGTGCCAATACCAAGCTGTTGTCAGGACTATAGCTCTATGATAAAGCTTGAAGTCAGGGATGGTGATGCCTCCAGCAGTTCCTTTATTGTACAGGATTGTTTTGGCTATGGCTGTCCACTGTCTCCATACCTCTTCAATATTGTTCTTGAAGTTCTATATTTTTTCTGTTTTTAAGCTAGTGTTCTGAATGAAATTTGTATATTTTGGAAATCAGTCCTCTGTCAGATGAGGGTTTGGTGAGTATCTTTTCCCATACTCACTATGGGAACTAAGGATAACAGTTAGGATAAAGGGTGAGATTACACAAAGTGGGGGGAATGAGTGAGGATGAGCAGCTTCCCCTGAAGCCAGAACTCACATCAAGGCAGAGAAATTAACTTGGAGAAGGAAATGAAGTCACACTCAAATATGTGATATTTCACAATTTTAAATGATAGTAAATATTTTTTTCTAAAAATGGGAATTCATATCAGAAAGAATTTTTTTAATTTTGTTTTGAAAAGCAATACCAAGAGAGTTCTGGGCTGTGAGAACTTTAGACTGAGACTAATTCCTACCTTGACAGGCAGCTAAACACTAGAGCATCTTGGAGTTAGATATGGGCATTGGGGCATTAATGCTCTGTGCTCAGATGGTTAAAAGAACACACGAGCATAATCTAAAATGCTATGGTGCTTACAAAACACTTTATCGATGTTTACGTAACATCCTTATGTATACCAATACCAGTGTCTGTTTTATACCTTCATTTTGTTTTCATACCTGATTGAATGGCACACATTCATTCTGGAAAAATATGCCACAAATTCTTAGAGATCCTTTTCATTTAAAGGTTTTCTGTAACTATTACTTCTCTCTTGAACAATAAGAAGTAATAAACACTACTTTTGTTTTAACTGTCTAATCCTCTTAATGTCTGCTCACCTCTGCTACTAAATTATGAAATATATGCTACAATATGAAATTTTAGATAATTTTTGTGTTGTAATAAACAGTTTAAACAGAAAAAATGATCCAAATAGAAAAATTACCCCACTATATCTACTAAATCCTGATATACTGTTTCAATTTTATTCATCAATATCAGATGGAGCTAATGAATTTTTACCTTTCTGAATGTTGATCAGACCTTATAGAATAAAGCACACTTTATTTTTTAAAACATGTACAAATATTTTAGTTAGATAGATTAGATAGATAGATGCATTTCGAGTATATATCACTCTTCTCTGAGAAAATTTAAAAGATATTATTAGGTCAGTGTAGACATACAGACTTCATAATGTAGAGGTGATTTATCTGCTATTGCTTTTGTCAATCAAACCACATTTTGAATTACATATTTTCAAAGTTCTCTTGTCATGGCATAGAGTTATCTGAATAAGAATTCAATTCTGTGTTAAAATTTATGAATTTTACTTGAATACAATATTTTGAGTTAAAAAATAGTCTTTGTGTAATATGCCTTCTCAGCTTCAGAAAGGTAGAAAAAATTAAAATTATTGCCTTCTTTGTTAGCTACTTTTCCTGTTTCTGTGGGCAGAGGGAAGTAAAACAATAGAAACAACTTGAAGAAGGATGGTTTCATTTGGGTGCACAGTTGAAGGAACACAGTCCACCATGACAGTGAAGAATGGCAACATGCATGTGACGAGACAGATTGTACTGTGTCTACAGGGAAGAATTGGAACATGATGAATGTTGATGTTCAGTTTGCATTCTCCGTTGTTCTCTTTGTGTTTGGTTTAAGACGTCAGTCTTTGGGTCTTTCCCTGTTCTTCAACTTTTCTGGAAACGCTTTCCTAAACATGGCCAGAAATATGTCACTGGGTCATTCTAAACCCAATGAAGTTGACAACAAAGATTAACTATCACACCCTTTGTAAAAGAATACAGTTTCTTTGTAGTGGTCAAATCTATAAATGTTTGCATAATATAACAACTAGTCTGAGTTACAAAAGAGTGTTCATGTCTGCTTCTTTATGCTAAGAAATAATTCAGAGTTCTGTATTAGTTCTCATTTTAACTTATATTCAAAACAGCTATAAATGATCCTCTCTTTGCCAATTGTTTTTTTTTTACACAGCATTTCAGTTGTGACAATATCCATGCAATCATAAAGAGAAATTTAATTTACAGCTCCAAGCAATGACTATTGTCTACTGCTAACAGAAATTTTTCTGATCAAGGCTGAAAGCAGCACTAATCTATCATAATAAATAAGTTTTTAGAAGATAGTATGTCACCATGTCCATGTAACAAAATATAACAGTAGGTTTTCTTCTAGAATCAATGACCTTCTTTCGTAAGCAAGTTTTATCAATATTTACACACACACACATCATAAAATATTATTCATTAAATGAAGTCATTTATATTGAGAATACATAATTGGAAGTGCATCTTTCTTTGTTCCCAAAAATAATCCTAACATAGCAAGTGACAAAATTTCTGCATTCACACACTAGTTTGACCAACCTCCTGAAATGATATGCTCTTAACACATGTTCCTTTATTCTCTAGAAATGTTTCTATCTGCTAATATCACACATTAATTTCATGTAGTATTTCAACTTATTTTCACCAAGAAAATGACAACTAAATCAACAAAACTTTCTATAATGAAAAAAAAAAATGGTATTTGAGCTTTCAGAACTCTTAGGAAACCTCAACTCATCATTTATTTTATTTGACTAAGTTATATAAAGTACTATAGTCTAATATAGCCCCCAATATTGTTTAAAACATGGTCATTTTTCCAAATGATTAGTTTATTGGAACCCTGAAACTAGTGATGGCTTTATAGCATAATTAGTTTCCTCAGGCAAAATTTATTTCCAAAGATATGGGATATAATTTAGATTTAAAATAGTCTTCTTGATCATTGTAAATTTTTCATCAAAATCTTTAATATTTTTTAATAAAAATAACTATTCCTAAAGAATATAAAGTCTACTGAGGAAGATAAACCATGATAAGATGTACAACATTGTTAGGTAGCAGTAAGTACCAGGAAGAAAATTCAAAGTCACATAGGTAAACTGAAGAAGACAAGATGCCTGATTAGACACAAAGAGAACAGAGAACTCTTCATTAAACTAAGGAAATGAATTTGGGTATCATGAGATAAATGAGGGAGAACAACATAGATATAGGGGACATCCAGTTTTTTGTTTTGTAAATAAATATTGAGTCTTTTTAATGCACTTAAATGGTGACTGGTGGTGAAAGTGAGGAGCCATAGAATAGCCAATGTAGTAGCAACCCAGAAAGTGAGAATAAGAATGATGACTAGATAGGGGACAAAGCCAGAAATGTACTCAAAGACGGATGTTAGAAAAGGCTGAAGAATGTATTTGTAGTTTTTTTCCAAGTGTAATATTCATAGATTGAGCTAAGCACAGAAATCTGTGATCTAGTCGACATTTTGAAGCAGCTACTCTGGCTTTTATATAGATTATTGGTTTTAAAAGAAAGTGAAAAGAAAAAGAGTCCAACTAAAAAAAATGAGATAATGATCTAAGTGAATTATGCTAACGGGTTCAGCTGACTAGAGTGGGTGGAGAATAATTAGATGCTAACCACCTATTATAAAACCCAACTTCTTTAGTCATAATAATAGCAAAATGTAACATCAGGATCACTTAAGAAGAAAAACAAAGGAGAAAACACCAAAAGTATTTCACATTTTGTAGTATCTCATCCCAAATAATCTGTTCAATGCTATGTTCTGTAATTCCATTCTAACTCTGATAATTAATGATTATCTTCTCAAGAGGATGTGTATATTTGGTCATAGACTTGACCAGACACCACTCAAATTTTTGTTTGTTTTATTTTATTTTCTCCACGAACTATCCTCCTTCCATTTACTAAGTATACAAGTCTCTTATGCAGCATACACAGGGCCTGCCTGTTCTGCCCTATATGTGGGTTTATTTATGTGTACTTATGTGAGAGTGAGTATGTATAGAGAACTGGAAACTAGAAAGGAACCCATGAGAGATGGTTTAACAGTGCATTGCAGGTTAGAATTCATGTGATGTGAAAGTACTTTATACACGGGGTAGAAAAGCTTAAGGAGTTGGGGGAAAGAGATGGGCAGAGAAAGGGATCTGGATGGAAAGATATATGAAATACTGTAAGGAAGCCTAATGTTCAAAAGTCAAATAAATAATAAAATTATTGAAAGTGTTTGAGTTAAGGTATCTTGTGTAAGTGAATAATGCTGTATCCAGAAACTACAAGTTATTAGATTAAATCTAAGTGCAGGAGTGGACTATCTCCCTACGCAGGAGACCCCTAAAGCAATTGGGCAACTGCCACTATAGCTGGTTGCCCAACAGAACTATAAGGTAAGACTTTATAAATCCGGTAACAGAACACACAGAAAACACAGTGCCTCTGATATAAAAGTTTTCTCCATGTTAGTTAGCCTTCATAGCCCTGGAAGGAGTTATGCAGGCTTCTGGAAGAGAACTGTCATCAGTAATCATTCTCAACTCTGAACTGTGTGCCACATGACAAACTACTCTCACATGATGTATCCATTGTATAATAATGGTAAGTCTGCAATGAAGGTAAACAACCAATTCTTGACTGGTACTGATTCCCACTTCACAGGAGGAAAACCATCTAATATTGTAAATCTATTCAAAAACTTGTAACTGCAGAGGTCATAGGACCAATAGTGCAAGCCACAGCTATTATTTGCTAAATAGATAAGATGTGCCCAGCAAATTGCCTTCAAAATAGTTATATTAGGAATGGAGTTGGAGAACATCACAGAAGTGGGGATTGTAACAGCCAGAGAACCAAGATATCAGGTATGAGATATAGTATCTTCTACATATAATACATGAAATCTTGGCCGGGCGTTGGTGGCACACGCCTTTAATCCCAGCACTCGGGAGGTAGAGGCAGGTGGATCTCTGTGAGTTCAAGGCCAGCCTGGTCTCCAGAGAGAGTGCCAGGATAGGCTCCAAAGCTGCACAGAGAAACCAGGTTTCGAAAAAAAAAAAAAAAAAAAAAAGAAGAAAGAAAGAAATCTTAACATTATAACAATATAGTTGCCTAAACAAGGCCTGTACAACAACACCAGTTGCCAACCAAGCATGGGTGGTAGAAATCTCACAAGGACCTTCCCCTAGATGAATTGCTACAGGCTATTAATGGCTTCTCAAAAAGAATCTGTCTTCTCTAGTTTTAAGCTCCTGATAGGTTATCTGAATCCAAAAGTTCAACTCTAAGCATATGCGGAACACAAATGGACTCAGAGAAGTAGAAGGGTGTGTGTGTGTGTGTGTGTGTGTGTGTGTGTGTGTGTGTGTGTGTGCGCGCGCGCACGCGCGCGTGCACACGTGCAAAAAAATTAAAGAAGACAAGTTCATGAAACTGAGTAGTGACAAAGGAGGAAGTTGAGGGGAGTCTGGGGGTAGAAATAATATAAATACAGTGCTAGTGTATGAAATTCTCAGAAAAAAATCAACGTAAACAAAAAAAATTAAATAGTTATTTTTATCCCTACAAGTTAGTAGCTCTATCAGCTTTCTTCAGGAATTTTCTTTTTACAGTCAGCAGAACCAACTATAGGCATTCATCCTGGTCGAAGTGAGGAGAATAGCCAAAGGCTGAGTGCCCATCCCCAAGTAGAACATGTGTCTCACCCTCCCGTAAAATAAAATGGAGAACAGAAAGACTATAGAAGCCAGAGGGTGGGAAGAATGCTGTAGAACAGTAATGCAATGTTAGTGCACTCTTGAGCTTACAGCAGCCATGATTACCTGCACAAGACTGGACTTACCAATGACCCAACATGGAGGGGGAATAGACTTACAAGGACAATCATTCCTCAGAGCATTTATAGACAACTAATGGTAGATTAGGGAGAGGAGCACGTGAGGCTCCACTCCACAGGGATCAAAAGGCAGTAAATAATTGCTGGGGGAGAAAGTAACATTTTCTTCAGTGGCATAGCCACTAATAGGGAATAGGGTGATCATGCTTCTGTAAATAACACCTCATTCATATTCTTTTAAACCAACCTAAAGAAACTCATTGGGTCACAAAGAAAAAAGACAACAAACAGAAGAGGAACAAGATGGCACAATGAAGGTGATGAGAAGACGACAAGGAATGGTAATAGAGAAGATTATAATCAAAATACATTACGCAAATGTAAGAAAATGCCATAATGCTGATTGACGTGCCACTTCATAAAGATTGGGTAATGGGATCCCTTTCCCAGAAGTCAGCAAATAAAGAATTTAAGCTTGTATGTATGGAGACAAGGCTGAGTACTGTGATAAATACACTACCACAGTGCTCTGGGTCCATTTGACTGGGAAAGTATCTCATGTTTTACCTATCCAGCTTTTTGCATATTTTCTTTCAACCAAGATTCATTCAGATACTCCAGTGAATTACAATCATCTTAACTGATTGCAATCTGGGATTATCCTCAGTGAAATGTCAGATATCGTGAGTTTTAAATATATTTAATACAAATAGCCCACCATGCATCATAGCTTACCAACAAAGTGTGATGTAGATTAAACCTTCTTAAACTTTTCTACTTACAACTGTTTTTAATCTGAGAACTTTTCATGTGAACCAGAAATATATATGTAGTTATCCACAGTGCATGCAAATTTGTATATATAATGCATGCCATTAAATATAATATAGGTACATATAATATATGTATAATGTAAATATGCAAATATATAAACCAAACATTAACTCATAATAAATTTGTGTTCTGAGAATATTAGACATACATAAATTTTATCATTTAATAAACACAAAATCAAAACTTCATAGGAAAAATAAAAGAAAATGTCATAATGAAATGCATTGTTATATATAACCAATATGCAGACTTAAGACAAACAAAAGAGAAATAGCACTTGCCAGACTAGAGGACAGCAAGGGAAGAAGGCACACCCTGCTACTCTGGAGGTTTTTTTTTTTTCCTAAACAAACAGCATGTTGGAGAGACACACTAAGAAGACAGCAATCTTTTAAAGGAGTCAAACATCAAATTGACCTGAAGAAGCATATGTAAAATGATGGAGGCTGAGGGCTGAATGTGGTGGTGTATTCATTTAAGCCCAGCACTTGCAAGGCAAAGCCCATGAAGAGATAAATCTAGCCTGTTATACACAGTACGTTCCAGGCATGCCTGGGCCACCTAGTAAAGTCATGACTCAGAATAAATAAACAAACAAACAAATGAGCAAGCAAGCAGAGATAGAGATTTAGCTAACTGAAACAAGAACATTTAAGATCCTTTCCTACCTTTGACTTTTCACTGCCCTTTGTAATCACTTTTTTATTAACTGAAACGTGCATGTGTATCTCATTTTAAAGACTGGTTTAATGTAAACTTCCCCAGTGCAATGCCATCTCTTCTGACACAATGGAAGCAAATTAATCACAAACTGTTTGGACCACATTGGAAAGATTTTGCTCCCATGTAAATTTAACTGTTGTTGGCCTTAAAACTTTAATAAAAATGAGCTAAAGAGAGTTTGTAAAGAAAACTTATTCCATAGTATTTCTTTCATGTTTTAAAAATCATGCCCATATTTGAAATGAAATCCCCTTGTAAATCAGTATCAAGGTACCTTGTCCATGTCATCAGGTTCCATCTGAGCCATCTCAGGAATCAGTTTACCTCCATAAAAGGCACTTCCAACATAGAGGTAGATGTAAGGCACTGAAGATGGATGCTTCAGGCTAAGAAAGCATTAACTAAACATTCTTCTGTCCTCTCCCTGGTTGACTACATAGAGTGAGAAGCTTAAGAAAAGACCTAAATGACAAAGGGTCAAAAACAAATCCTAGTTACAAGTACTGCTGCTGGTAAAGGTACTGTGATGTACAGATATTCAATGTGACTAAAGGAAGAAAGTGAAACTTATCTCCTGAGAACACCCAAGGAATGGTTTAAGGGAGGCAGGTGTGGTAGCACAGGAAGAGGTAGGTGGACCTCTATGAGTTCAAGGCCAGCCTTGTCTACATAATTAGTTCTAGGATGGCCTGAGCTATGGAGAGAGATCCTGTCGCAAAAATAAATGAAAGAAAGAAGGAAGGAAGAAAGGGAGAGAGGGAGGAGGGGAGGGAGAGAAAGAAGGAAGAAGGAAGGAAGGAAAAAAGAAGGAAGGAAGGAAGAAATAAAGGAACAGAGGAAGGAAAGAATAAAGGAAGGAAGAAAAGAACAAAGGAAGGAAGGGAGAAAAGGAGGGAGGGAGGGAGAAAGATTTATCCCTCTATGAAGCCCAATTTAAAGATTTCAACCCTTCTTTAAATATTCTAAACAATCTGTCCTACTTCCTAAACCTTCCCTTGAGATTCTATTCCTCACCAAAGTGAGAGAATTGTGAGAAGCAAGCATGGGACAAGAGGATAACATATGTTCACATGTGGTGCATGGGCAGAACTAGGGCTTTTGTTTCTCACAAGACACTCACAGGGAAAAGATGTCTAGTTGTGCTCCTCCCAGACAGACTGAGTAAATTACCATATATTTCATGATTAGACATTAGGCAGAAGCAATCTATGATCACTAAGGTAAATGATGTTCTGGGTGTGATTTAGAGAAGTGTGTGTAGGCACATATGATGGCCTCACATTCTCTCCATTCATTTTCCTTGCATCTTTTCTTACTACATTCACTCAGTACCATTACCATTTTTGCTGAATCTTGACATCAATTTTCAATTATTCATTCAATAAACTTCCTTAAGCATCAGCTGTTTTGTTCTATGCATTGAAGCTGAAGTGAGAAATGCTATAAAGAATTGCTACAAAACCTCCTCTGTTCTCTGAAATTCCACTATTCAGGATGACCATTGGAGCCACAGAATGCAAGAATTGAAGAGATTCAAGCATATTAAGGAAGTGAAATATTAAATAATTTGGGAAGCTAACAAACTAATATAATTGAGAAGGAAAATAAAATAATAAAATAAAGGGAATTTAATAAAAAAGAAAATATTGGATAAGTGTTAAGAAATTACTAAAGTTTAGCAAAATAAATGAGCCAAGAAGCTGACTCAAAATTAATGAATTCAGGTCCTAAAGACAATATTGGAGTACTTTGACAACCATTATGAGATAAATTACATGAAGATTGCAAAAATCAACAATGTAACTGATTAATATTTTTTGGAAGAAGTTGTTACCTAGATAAAAATTTTCAGATGTTATATGATTCCTTGTTTCCCATATGAATATTGATGGCCTTGATGTAAAATATATAAATAAGTAATAAAAGTTTAATTACAAGAAATAATATTTGCCTTTAAATGTCACTTATACAATTAATATGCAAAGTACATAGTGATATATTTGGTATATATGAATATGAGAGAAAATTTATTTTAAAAATCTTTTATAAATATGAGAACAGAGAAAAATGTGGCTAAACAGTACCAAAATCATCAGGTGAAACATAGCTATATATTAAATATTGATATATTCAGCTTTATTGCCAATGATATTACAATTATAAAAATTAAGATTGCTTTTTATCTGTTATGTTGGAAAGATAAATGCTTACAAAGTCATAATGTGAATACGAGTAAGGTTTTGCCAGTGTCATCATAAACTACTAGAGTAGGGAAATAATATTTGCTGCTGTTTTGGAGAGATAAGTTGTTTGCCACAGCTTTGTTAATCCATTTTGCAGCCTGTGAAGGAATGCAAGGGTGTGCTATTTATTTAAACCACATTTACAGAAACCAACTTTTAATAATTGGAGACATCCACAAATTGAATTACAGTAATTTGCTGTAATGTTATTCACAATAAAAATAAAGAAAAATCCAAGAAAAGGAAACTAATCAGGCATATATGGAAACTGTTAAATAGCATGTTTATAAAGAAATTCCACAATGTATTGTCTTGTGTGGTGACATTATGTAAACAAAATAGGCTTTTAAATTTCACAATTAAATAATATTTATATACTATTTGTATGTCAGTATAGAAATGGCTAGTAAATATATGCGCCTAGATAGATGATAGATAGATAGATAGATAGATAGATAGATAGATAGATAGATAGATAGATAGATTGCCCCATCTTCAGATGAGATTTCTTAATGCCTGGCTGTCTCATACATGCTTATATGTACACACACATGCATACAAACACATCACATTTTCTCCAAAATACTTTATTTTCACAATCAAATATGTTAATAACACAGTACTAAAGTAATATTTAATTTTAGAAGTAAATTACAGTAAATCCCAATTACAAAGTTTTCAAGAACTATCAAATTCAATTTTCTACTGGGATGCAAGGGTAATGGGTTGGCTGTTATCTAGGAACAATGAAAAAGTAACTTTACACTTAAATTAAGGGTGTTAGTCATACTCCTAGTACAGACCTTCCTTACTCCTTACTCAAGGAATTTCATTTAGGGGCTCTGAATGTTAAGGTCTATTGTAGAGCACTACACCCTCCCCCTCTTCATAATTTTCTGTGGTTTCAATGACCTAGTTAACCATTATATGAAAATGTTAAAGCTGTATTACTCTTCAAAAAAGCAAGACCACATCCATATAAGTCACATTCGTTTATATTGCTGCATTTTTATTATGTTATTGTTTTAAATCTTTTATTGTACATAATATATAAGGTAACCTTAAATATGTATGAATGTGAGCAAATACAGTACGTGTAGAGTTGGGTGCTAGCTGTGGTTCAAGGCACTCACTGAGGGTCTTTTAATGAGTATATCCCCTGAGAAGACTAAGGAATTCTTGACTGAAAAGGAACAACAGAAAAACAGACCGAGTATTGTGACAGAAAGGACATAGCTCTACCCTCATTTTAAGTTTTCTAGGGTTAAATAATTAATCTAAGGAGAAGACATCTTCTACATTAACAATGATTTAAATATTTGTAAACCAAAACTAATATTTCAAAATAGCATGTAAAGAAAAATGCAAGTGAGCAAAACAAGACAGATACATGATCTGCATAAATAGAAGAAAGAGAAAAGGTGAGTGACCAGGGAGGTAGACCTCCCAGAGTGTGGGCATGGAAAACATATCTGAACATATCATGAACAGATCTGGAAGGAGCACAGCATTAATCCCAAGGATCCATCTGTACTCATTTTCTCTGTGTCCCTATTTCTTCCACAGTCAAGTACCTAATTCCAAAAGTATAAAGAGAGAAAACCAATTACCAAGAGAAAATGAGAACAGTCCTAACAGTGGTTTTTCTTTTGATTGGTGGTTTTATTCATTAAGTTTCAGCTATTAGCTTAAAGATAGTGACTTCACTTACACAACTGTTAATGACCAGAGTTAGGGCTGGAGACATGGCTCAGTGCTTAAGAGCACCGGTTGGTCTTCCAGAGGTATTGAGTTCAATTCCCAGCAACTATATCTACATGGTGGCTCACAATCATCTATTATGGGATTTGCTATCATCTTCTGTCATGCAGGCATATATACACATAGAGTACTTGTGTACATAAAATACACAAATACATAAATATTTTCTGGGTGGTGGTGGTGCACATCTTTAATCCCAGCACCTGGGAAGCAGAGGCAGGCAGATCTGTGAGTTCATTGCAAGCCTGGTCTATAAAGCTACACAGAGAAACCATGTCTTGGAAAAAAATGATCAAAGTTTTCTTTTTTGTTTATAATACTATAAACATATGCCATAGACATAATGTTTAGAAATACATATGTAATAATTAATATTAATTGTATATAAAATAATCAAACTCAAATCAGGCAAAAGTTTGCCATTTTGTAATTGAGTTGACCTGATGGGTTTACAAGATGGCTTCCTTACTCTGTGAATCAGTTGGTTCCTTAAAGCCCCCCATTATTGATCCAAGTGAATTTTAAATCAGTTGTGATTCCTAGTTTTGTTTTTTTGTTTGTTTGTTTGTTTTTTGTTTTTCTAGACAGGGTTTCTCTGTGTAGCTTTGGAGCCTATCCTGGCACTCGCTTTGGAGACCATGCTGGCCGCGAACTCACAGAGATCTGCCTGCCTCTACCTCCCGAGTGCTGGGATTAAAGGCTTGCGCCACCAACACCCAGCGTGATTCCTAGTTTTTATCTAAAGTGCATGACAATTGTCTTGAATACTGATGAGTATTAGATTAATTATTATGTAAATTTTCTGTTGTTTCATAGAGCTCAAAATTTCTTAATTGTCATTTTTAGTACAAATATAAATCAGAATATACAAATGCTAACCTTAGCAAGGTCTCTTTAAAACCATTTCACCACTGAACATACAAATGCAATTTAATTTCAAGTAGGAATAGGACTTAAAAAATTAAAATAAGGTCCACACTTTTCTATTAGACAAAGCTAGCTGCTACATTTCCTAGAGAAACAGGAAATAATCTTTAGCAAACCAGAAAGAATCTTTCTGTACACTCAGTAATATTGTTATTAGTAAAATATTTTCAAGTTCTTGGGATCAACATATCAGGAATCAATGGTTTCCTCCATTTTCCTTCTGAAGAATGTTAATGCATTCTTCCTATTCTGCTTACAAATTATATATCACAAAAGCAAAAATGCAGATGGCAAATAAGTGGCAGGTACATTTTAGAGCAGAGCCCAGAACTTTTAACTCAAACATCTCAAATAATGTTGATGGAAGAAAACCTATGATTTTGTACTGTTTTATACAGATTTTAAAATTACATGTCTTGAACAAACAAACTTGCCCATGTGTGGCTCACAAAAATCATAAACATTTCAGTTAAGATCACTCAGTGATGTTTTTGCTTTTAATATTATATTCAAACCAAATATGAGTCCGAAATTTGTGTGTATTTCTTTCAAATCCTGACTAATTTTGATGAGCATTCAGCATTTATCTATTTTGTGTCTGTGAGACTTCTGTATTTATAATGCTATGTGAATCTGAAGAACTCAGGGAAGGAAGATGTGGAGACCTTGGCATGCTTGGTGAAACCCCTATCCTATGGCCAAATACCTCAGGGCATTTGAAAGCAGTATTTGATCAATAATCAGCTTTGCAGTGTCATGGGTACACACCTTCTGCTCCTTTTCCTTCCTTCTGTGGACATCTTCAAATCTGGGAGTTGGAAAGATATGTTCTAACTAGCATCCTAAAGACTTTAACCATGGAGGGCACTGTTGGCTGGACTTTCCTTTGGGCCACCAACCAGCTCCCAAATAAAGACATGGAGACTTATTCTGAATTATGGGCCTGGGCTTGGGCCTGGGCTTGTCTCACTAACTCTTTTAACTTAATTTCATCAGTTTCTATTCATTCATGTTTTGCCTCTGGGCTTCTTATATTTCTTTCATTGTATTATGTCCTACTTTCCTGCTACATCTGTGTCTGGCTGACTGGTCCCTGGAGACAACATAGATATCTATATTGTCCCTTCTTCTTTCTCCCCTGAGCCTAAATTATTTCTCCTACTTCCTGCCCAGAAGTCCCACATATACCTCCTCCCTCACTACTGGCCATTCAGCTTTTCATTGGACCAATCATATTCCTTAGGCAGGCAAGGTAAACCAGCAACACATATTTACATAGTTAAACAAATGCAACACATCTTTGCATATGCAAACAAATATTCCACGACAGGGTACATCTTAAGAACTCTTTTAAAAAACATTTGGGATTTAGAATAACTTTACCAAAAAGTAATAAAAGGGAAATACTTCAAGGGCTTTAAAGGACCACATATACTATCTTCAACCATATATATGATTAATAATATGAAAAGTTTCATACCTTTAGTATCACAGAGATTCCATGTTTAAAAGAAACCATGAAGCTACTTTGTCCTTGCCAATCCTATTGAACCAGGGTTCAACATATTAGAGATTTGCAATTCAGCAATAACCTAAAAAGCCAAAAAGCTATGTTTAACCATCTGAATAAGTGACTTAAAATGATGTAATTAGAGAATCTTAAATTATAACTGTGTTTACAATAATCAATTTTAAAAATTAAATTTTAAAGCCAATATTTAAAGAACTAAGTCACTTTAGTAGCCAAAAACATCAAGATGTTCTGCAATTTGAATTGAGGAAAGAAATGAGAGAATTGCATAATTAATTGCATAATTAATCAAAAGAATCATTGCATTATCAGTACAATATTTGTATTTACGTAGCAATCAAAATTTTATTTTAGCAAAATATATCAACATAAAAATATTCATGTAAATCTGAAACTGATGCTCAGAACATCATAGAGTGGTGGTTTTGTAATTTCCAAGGAAACAAGGGATTTCTCAGATATTAGTTTGATTAGGAGGATTGTACTGGATAATTTCAAATTCAGTGAGATTTACCATAAGAATTAGCTATCACAAGACAGTTGCACTGGAATCAGGATCTTGGCTATAGTGCACAAGAGGACTATCCCTGAGCTAATGTTGTAGTCCACAAACATAACTTTAGGTATCATTTCAGATTAAGGGGAAGTCATTGTATCCTATGTAGGAGAGTGATAAGGACTGTATAAGATTGAAATGTTGAACAACATAAAACAGAGACAGAAACAATGTCAGTAAATAATAGATTGGATGAATTAGTGTTAGGGCTTTGACCAGTCCATTGCCTATTCCATTAGTTTAATTAAACAGCTTCAATTATATACATCTGTCAAATAATTATGTAAAACACTATTTTTAAAAACTCAGGTGACAAGACTGATTTATTAATTTATTTATTAATTAAACTGATCTGGAAAGTTGGGGAGCAAGCATTAGGTGCTCATAGTTACAGTCAGCATTATCCAATCTTTGTGCTGATATTTATTGGAATCTAAGCACTAAGATCCATTGAGTGCATCTAGCACATTCAGTGTGTGTTTGGCTACTGGTAATAAGGCATCAGATTACTATCAAATATTCTATACAGTTATTCCTTTATTCCTTTACTTAACAACTAATATGAAAAATGCAGAAAGAATGAAAGAATCATTAGTGCATCTCTATTCTAATACAACTCTGCTTCAAAGCATATTTTTAATGCCTATTTAAAAACACTCTTCAAGTAATGTGGAATCATGTTGAATCCCATTTGAAACATCCCTGCTAATGAAGCTCAAAGAGTAAAATGGGTTGAGTCATTAAAATTTAAAGACAAAAGGTAAAATCAGACCTCTTAGGCTGAAATATTCCATTAATAGGTTTCCTCAGGACATAGAAGTTTCTGCTTTAAAAGTAAAACCCTTAACAATCCTACAGTAAATCTAAACATAAAATACATAATATGTGATAACACAGCCTATATTGTCAGGTAACAAAAGCAGGGCTTTCTTACTGTTACTGTTTTGTTTTAAGTTTGATGAGCACATTTTCTGTGTTTAATTGCTGTGCCTGCTGCTTGTTATTTGAGACCAGGGAAAGGAGAATGACTATGATGGAATGTGGTCACTAACATCAGCTCAAGCAGGACAGCAATGGTATCTGAACAGCTCCAGTGTCATGTTAGTCAGTGAAGACAGTCTAGCTAGTGAGCACAGTCAAACTCACACCTTAGCCAAGCCCAGAGTCATTTTTCCTGAAGTGGAAAAGTAATTCACAAATAAAAATACATTTCAACCTTCTTTGTTTATTTGAATAGAAAATATATTACTGTATCATAGACACAAACACCTTCAGCAGAAATGTAAAGATTTGTTTTTTACAATCAAAGATGTATGAGACTGTGTGTTGTTTCTTCTTTTGAATGCACTGGTCTTTGATGACAAGATCTGTGCCTTCCTGTAAGTCTGATGAGCATCTAGGCACTATCATGGGCAGGTAGTTCATAAATATTTGAGTGATCTTCCTGGCCCTCCAATTATCACCACTGTATGAAAAGGAAATATTAATGCCTACAGTTCTCCTCAGAGACCCCTGAGAAACATTAGTTCTTCCAGAGAAGTGTGTCTGCCTCTAAAATTGAGTTTTATATGCCATTGTTCAATGTAGAAAAGATTGCAAAGATACTGAAAGAAAGCAGTAACCACTGTTTCCACATTGCCTAACCAAAAGAGAGACAGGGCATGTAAGGACAGCCTAGTACCAGAATCATCCCTGCTATGTCTGGTGGTTCTTAATTACTTTGAGAGAAAAAGCAGCAAATCACTCATTTTAGTTCTGATTAGCTAAATATGCTTACGTTTTCTTTTCTGATTTCAATGTCCAGGAGGATTAAGTAAACCCAGTCTCAAAGTAGCCAATGACATCCCAAGCTTATTTTTCTTAAATGTACTCAAAATAAGAAAGTATTCAGTTTTGTGCATGTTTTAAAACATACATAATACACATAAACCAGCAGTTCTCAATCTGTCAGTCTTGAACCCTTTAGGGATCACATATCAAATATCCCATATATCAGATACTTGCATTATGACACATATCATTACAATACATAACTGTAGCAAAATTACAGTAATGAAGTAGTGACAAAATAACTTTATGGCTGGAGTTCACTACAGTGAAAATGACCACACAGAAAAGTCCTGAAACAAATGAAAAATGAGAATAGTCATCAGCTACATTCTAGCAACTCCCCTGAAGTGAAGCACAGAAAACTAAAGCATTTCAGTTCTAGAAAACCTGCAGTATATTTCCCCTCAAGGATCTCACCCACAAACTCTTAAGATTGTGATGCATTGAGCCCTATGTAGTAAAAGTGCACAAACCTTGATCTTTGAATTTTATTTACTTGTACATCCTATGTCGACCCCACTATATTCATTATTCCCAATTTTCTTCTTTATGCACCTGTTGATAACATATTGAGCTAGTTAGTTCTTTTCCTTATTACCATAATGACTAAGGCAATATAAAAACCATTGTTTATGGCATTCTGTGTATGATACCAGATCACAGCCATGACAAAAATAGTATTAACATCCAGAGAAATGCATTACAGATATTTATCTATAGATTCAGCCAGCATGTTATTTTGTTAAAATGTCAGCCCTAACCTATTATAGTAGCCTCAATATTATACTTTCTATTATCCGAAGTTAATACTATGAATCAATTGTTCACAGTTGTTGCATTATTATATACTTTAATTCTCTTAGTGTTAAATTCATCTGTAACAAAGCCATTTTGTCTGTAATCTTCATATTCTTATATTTCTGCTTCAGACTTTATTCATATCTTGAATTTATTCAACCTTTTCATGTTTTTCTGAGAAATAGAAAAATAATCATCATATATGATTCTGATTCTTGTCACCTGACTTTTTAAAAATAGTGTTTTTACATGATTATTTGACAGATGTATAAAATTGAAGCTGCTTAATTAAACTAATGAAATAGGCAATGAACTGGTCAAAGCCCTACCTTTAGTTCATCCACTCTATTATTTACTGACATTGTTTCTGTCTCTGTTTTATGTTGTTCGACATTTCCATCTTATACAGTCCTGAATATCAAGTTGCAGTGAGACTATGCACCTGCTTTCCTATTACAGTCAGAAAAAGTAATCCTATAGGAGGGAAGGGTTCCAAAAGCAGGCAGAAAGTGTCAGAAACAACCTCCAATCCCACAGTTAGGAGTCCCACAAGAACACCAAGCTACACAACTGTAACTTATATGTAGAGGACCTAGGTCAGTCCCATGTAGGCTCCCTGGTTGTTTGTTCAGTCTCTGTGAGCCCCTATAAACCCAGGTTGGTTGATTCTGTGGGTTTTCATGTGGTGTCCTTGACCCCCTCTGACTCCTACAATCCTTTCTTCCCCTCATCTGCACTAAATGCTTGACAGTGGGTCTCTGCATCTGTTTATATCAGTTGCTGGATGAATCTTCTGATGGCAATTGACCTAGACACAGTCTATCATTACAGCAGAATTTCGTTTTATTTACTTTTTTGCCAGTTTTCTTTGATTCTATCCTATGTCTCTGGGCTGTCCAGCCACTAGGTCCTGGATCTCCAGGCAGGGTCAGGGATGAATTCCTTCATATGATATGGTTCTCTTTTTTAATTAAACTAGGGCAAGGAGATGAACCCTCAGAGACATCATCACCTAGTTGGTTTGACAGTACCTGCCTTAGATTTTCTATTGCTATAATGAAACATCATGAACAAAAAGGCAAGTTGGGAGGAAAGTGTTGACTTTGACCAAATACTTCCACACCACTGCTCACCATCAAAGGACTCACAGGCATCAAAAGACTCACAGAGTAAGTGACACAGACTCTTACTGCTGCATGGCTGTAGACCCAGACATGGCTTTCAGCAGCAGAATGGGCTGATACTTCACCATGGCCTCTGGTGGTTTCTAAGGCTATTTGCATCAGGCTGTTCCTCTCCACACATGAGTCTCCAGATTTGCCTCTCTTCATAGTGCTCAAACTGTTCTGCTTCTCTTCCTTGCCTATCTCTCCACCCCATACTTGCACATTGTACTGGCTTGTGCTACAGGCAGGCCATGCAATGAACAGGATCTCCAGAGTGTCTTCAAGCGTTTGTCCAATCCAATACTTCCAAAGGAAATAAAGCCCTGGCCAAAGATAGATGCAGCATTATAAAACTATAATTCAACATAGTTGTCCAGTCGCATGATTGTACTGCCACTACAACCAACTGGAAATTTTAACAGATAGACCAATGGTGAGAAGTAAACACAGCAGGACATATCCAGTCATTTGTAGGTCTGCACTCTGCAATACTGATCTTTTACCTGGGCTAGGTTACAACTTTGGGAATCACAGCATCTCATAGTATGGTTGGTTTTCTCAGAGGAAGAAGGCATAGGCCCACTAGCACTAGTGTTTGTTACTGGCTCTATTGATGGGCAGTGTAGTTCACCTTTTCTCAGGGATCAACAGCAGCAAGTACCTTTGCATCTCCTGTTTTGCCTCACTTCATGGGCATACAAACATCTACTCAGGCTGTTGCAGCTACCGGTGCCATCTTAATTCTTCTACTTTCTAGATCCAATACTTCTTGTGCCAAAATATCATCCTTTTAAGTCCCCATTATGCTACATTTTAATTTAATTTACATATTATTGAAATAACTATCTCATATTACATCCAGATTCACTTTTTTCATTTATGCCTGTGTAAATGAAAAGCATCTTTTTAGACATCTTTGCCATTGCTCTGCTCTCCTCAATATTTTCCCATTGTATTTGCCCAATTTCAATATACTGTAGAATTTACCTACTCATTTTATTTGCCATCTGTCTTCCCCAAGTTGAAAGATCAAAAATAGTTTGAGAAGATCTTATTCATCTGTGTTGATCCCTCTGTACCTAACACCTAGAAGAGATGCTGACACCTGGGAGGCATTCCACAAATATTTGTTGAATGAATAAATAGATACTTTCATTTTCTTTTGTTGAAATGGCACGTCTTCTAGATAGAAGTTTGACTTACTTATATTTATTGTAAATCCCTCTCCTTACATGCCTCTATTATGCTATGTGTTGAGGGACCCGGAGTCTATAAAGGACACTTTCAACATCTCTCACCAACTGTCTCCCTATCAGCACACTGTGAATGTGTCCTGCTAGGAATTTGTATTGTGAAATGCCTTTCATCTGGCTACCAGTTTTTGAAAGATTTTAGTGATGACAGAGGCAGTGGCAGCAGTGAGAGAAGGAAAGTGGCTGCAGCACAGTTACAGTGACAACATTGATGATAGACCATCAGTTCATCAAATGATGATACTGTGTGTGATACTCAGGCTTTGACGCTCCTGTCCAGCCTGTGGCAGCAGGCAAGGTTTCAGTCTGTTTCTCTCTCTCTACCTCCCTGACCATCCTCTCTTCCCCACTTTCTCTGCCCTCTTGATATGTGCTATTAAATATTGCCTGCATTTTGCTCATCCAATATTTGAATTCCCAATTACTGCCATTAAGAGTCTTCTAACACAGATCATGATAGCACAGGTTGTAAACACTAAACTTCTGAGGTAGAGAGAGTGAAATCAGGATTTCAGGGTCATTCTTGGCTACATAGATAGTTCAAAGCCAACCTAGGGTACAGAACATACTGTCTCAAAATAAACAAATAAAATAATCTCTTCTAAATACTTAGAACATTTTCTTGATGGTATCTTAATTAATAAAATATCATATTACTAAACCTTTTTTTTTACTTCAAGTTTTATTTATTTTTTTTGGCATGGTCTTTAGTTCATTTTCCACAGGAGCTGAGATGTGATCCAAACAATCAATGAAATGTTATCTCAGTCTTAATAAATGTACATAACCATGGGAGATGTCCTAGCACTTTATTAAAAAGCAATGGTGGTATACACCTGGACATGTTTCAGTTATGTTCAGAAGATGATCCAAAGTGAATACTGAAAGTAAGCATAAAACAAAGAGTATCTCATTTACAATTCCTGATTCCATATGATACTGGTTGTGAAATCCTCCAATTAAAAGGCTATAATTCCCTCTAGGGTATGAGATTATTCAGAGAAAGATGAAGGACATTAAATGGTCTTAATATCTAGTGACAATTTTGCCCTTCACTTCAGCTTTCAAAACCAAACTAAGTTTTCAACACATCATATCACAGGTTAATACAATCAGATTTTGTTCCTACATAACTTACATGTTGTTTTCAACATTTTTCATGGGGAAAGGATTGTTTTCATTTCCCATTGTTCTTCAGGGATGATCTGAGGTCTAAACCCCCACATCTTACACATTCCCACATTTTTTTCCAGAGTCAGAGACATGAAAGAAACACCAGGGAAAAAATGGAGAGCAAGGTACATTGAACCCATGCATTCTGCTGATATAGGAGAAGTTAATTACATTGGAAGTCCAAAGCAGAGTAAGATCGATTACAATGTCATTATTAAAGGTCAGCTAATTCTGAACATGTTGACTACACAGTATGGAAGGAGAAGAAATACATAGTTTTAAATGATTCTAAAGCATTTTGCTCAATTACAGGTTGGGTGAAAGTTTGATTTGCAAAAGCAAGCTTCCAACTGTGTTTTTTAAAGAAATGATTCCCTCATGCTGCAACAATTAAAATTATTTGACAGTAGCCCCATGCTAACTTGGAATAGAACACACTGTGTACTTCACTTGTGTATTTGAGAATGTTAAGACAGTAGGATTAAAGTGCTGATTAGGAAAAATTAAGTGTATAAGGTTTTTGGACATAAAATATCAATAATTAAGTATTGAAATGATAGACAAAAAGGAAAAGGAGAAAAGAAAATCAGGAAGTAAATTATAAATGTGGAGGAGCCGGGCGGTGGTGGCGCACACCTTTAATCCCAGCACTTGGGAGGCAGAGGCAGGCGGATCTCTGTGAGTTCAAGACCAGCCTGGTCTACAAGAGCTAGTACCAGGACAGCCTCCAAAGCCACAGAGAAACCCTGTCTCGAAAAACCAAAATAAATAAATAAATAAATAAATAAATAAATAAATGAGGAGGAAAGTACAGAGATTAAAGGTATGAGAAACAGTAAAGAAAATAGTGTACAGTAGGTACAAAATGAAAAACAGTAAAGTGGTAAGTCTATTCAGACAAGATGCAAGCTAAAACAAAGCAATGAAACAAGTACCAAATTATAAACAAAAACAATAAAATAATTGAAAGTTAAAAAATATTACAGGAGTTGACAAAATGGCTCAGCAAGTAAAAGTGCTTGTTGGCAAGTCTACAAACCTGAGTTAGATACCCAGGACCTGCATGGTGGAAGGAAAGAACTTCATCGAGTATCCCCTGACTTCCCCAATTGAGCACAATCTAACCCCTCTGCTCCCACTCAGGCATGTGTGCATGTGAGACACACACACACACACACACACACACACACACTCATGAATGCACACACAGATTCACACACACAGACACATGTATACATGACTCACACCCCACATACACACAATATAATAAATTAGAAAGAAAATGATACTGTGTGTGTGTGTGTGTGTGTGTGTGTGTGTGTGTGTGTGTGTGTGTGTATGCAGTATTTCTTTCTAGTTTGTGTGAATCGTGAATGTGGCTTCTCCTTCCCACTCAGTTTTGTTGTTGTTATTGTTGTTCTGTTATTGTTTTGCTTTGCTGTGTTTTAATAGCCATCTCTGCAGCTCTGCAGGAGGGTGACTAGTTTCAGTAATTCAAGTTACTTCCTGCTGCTAGGGATTTCTGTGTACAAATCCACTCCATTATAATTTTATAGAATGGCAATTACAATTGATAATTGTACTGTTCACATGCTGGGGGTGTGGTAGGGAGGCTCTGATTCAGGTCGTGAAGGTTGGGGTAAAAGGTCCACCTGCTTGGTTTTGCCTTTGTTCCTTGGAGATCTCTTGACAACTTAAACATTATACTATCTTTCCCCTTTTTTAGTTATCCAAGGAGTGGCAGGGAGGGTGCTTTCTTGGTCAATTAACTCTAAGGAAAACAGTGTCTGAACCTGTGCAGCTCTGTCTGCTCCAGCTGCCCTCTGTGCACTCTCTGTTTAGCCTTGCCTTACCTTGTAGAGGAGGAGGTAACTCCTCCCTGTCAGCTGACCACAGCTCAGCATGAGGTGGGGTACAGGCTAGGCTGCTGTTTTACAGAAAGAAATCCCACAGGAGCTTATTTTTTTCAGCTTCCTCATGTAAGAGTGGGGTCTATTGTACCAGGCACACAGAGACTTATTATTAGTTTCCAATGCTCAGCCTAGCTTAGCTCATTCCTTTCTAGCTCTTATAACTTAACCTTTGGGATTATTACCTTTCTTACTAATGTACATCTTACTTTCACTTTTGTCTATGACTGTCTGGCATCAGAATCGTTTCTTGTCTTGGGCTTGTCCCTTGTTCTCTCCTCCTTTTTCTCTGGTTCTACTTCCCTTTCTTCTCTGGAGCCTTGATTTTTCCTCCTATTTATTCTCTTTGCATGCTAGCCCTGCCTATCTTTTCTCCTGCATAGCTATTGGCGATTCAGCTCTTTATTAGACCAATCAGATGCCTTTGGCAGGCAAGTGAAACAAATGCAACACATCTTTATACAATTAAAACACATCTTTAACATCCTTAAACAAATGCTGCATAAACAAATGTAACACATCTTTGCCTAGTTAAAATAATAGCCCAAAGCAGTCTATTACTTTTTATACTAATTCATGTTTGTTTTTAAACACAGAAGCAACTTCTTATCTGTCATATTATTCAGAAATCTCTTATCAATTAGTAGATCTTCCCCCAGTTGATAGTGTTTTATCTTTCACACTATTAAGCAATGATGGTGCATTTTTAATCACTGGGGTTGTTGTTTTGTTGAATCTGTGGCACTTTGAATATGAAGTCCCCTAAAACTTCAGACATCCTAAATCTTTTTACAGATGGTGGTGATGTTTGAGGAGACTGGGACATCTTAATACTTTGTTGCAAATAATGGCCTTGTTTGGGAAGGCTTAAGAAGAATGGTCTTGCTGGAGATGTCACTGAGGGAAGGCTTTGCGGTTTCAAAGCCTCGTGGCTTTCCCAGTTTGCTCTCTCTATTTTATGCTAACAGTTTGTCTTAGTTGGGGTTTCTATTGCTGTGAAAAGACCATGAACACTGTTATGATAAATCTTTCCACCAAAAGCCTCGGAGCCCCACTGCCATGTGTATGCTTTATGCCAGCCCACTGCCTGAGTTAGGGCCCAAATTGATACACAGAAACTTGTATTAGGTTCAAATGCTGCTTGGCCAATGACTAGGATTCTCATCTCTTAGCTCAGTCTTAATTATCATAAATCTATATATTTTATATGACTTATCTTATAGAGGATGCCTTCTGCTGGCACCCTCTCTTGCCAGTGGATCACATTGCGCCGCTGGAGGAAGAGTGGAGGGGAAAAAGGACACTTCCTGTTTCTCCTTTCTTAAATATGAGTCTCCTTGCTTTGTCACATCATTTCTCTACTACATTTCCCAGAATACTCTTTGACTCCTAATCCTGTCTAACTTGCTGTCTCATTGGCCAAACAGTATTTTATTCAATAATCAATAAGATGAACATACACAGTACATTACCCATCAGAACATGGCAACTCTTATAAAAGAAAACATTTCATTGAGGTGATGCCATATAGTTTCAGAGGTTTCATTCTTAGCATCATGGTGAAACATGGTGGCCTGCAGGCAGATTTGGTTCAGGTTACATTTTGGCTTGCAGGGAATATGAAATAATATCATACTGAGGGAAGTCTGAGTGAAAGAGACCTCAAAGCCAACCCCCACAGTGACATACTTCCTCAAACAAGGCCACATCCACTCCACCAAAGCCATGCCTCTCACTGGTGTCACTCCCATTGGGAGCCATTTTCTTCCAAACCACCACACAGTTCAATGTGTGAGCCTTCAGCTTCTTTCCGTTGCCACTATGCCTGTCACTTGCTGTCAGGTATCTCTGCCTCACAGAGTCTTATCCTTTTGGAAGCATAAGCCCAATAAACTGCTTCATTAATAAGTCACATCAGACATGATATTTCATCACACAATAGGAAAGTAACTAATCCAAATGCCTCATATAGCCTTCTTTAATTTAAGAGAATTATGTATAGTGAATTGAATTGATAGAGTGATTATAGCACAACACCCCCTCCTTGTTTTCTGAGTATTTCATACATGATTATCAGGTCGGAAAAAAAAATAATTTCAGGACAAATGACTAACTGTGGTGCCTATTAGCATACCAAAGCTTATGCTGGTCTGCAGGTTGATTCAGTATCTATGGCTACTCTCAGTTCTTCTCACACCACCCCGTTGGCTTTGCTTCCCTTTCACCAGCTTCTGATTCCTATATAAGCCTGCCATTTCATCCATGAGCTCTTTCTGAAACCCTCTTGGTCGACTTGACCCATTCTCTGGTCTCTCCCTCTCTGTTCTCCTCCTCTCTCACCCTCACCCTTCTTTCATGGCCTGGTTCAGCCTACCTGTCATGTTTAGTCCATTATTTTTCCTACATGCTCTGGGCTCTTCCAGATGCCTCCTGAATGCTCTCTCTCTTATATCTACAATAAAAACTTCCTCAACCATACCTCCTGTCCTCATTTTATTCAGCTGGTGCCATCACCAAAGAGGTGTTGAAAATGAATGCACAACATACCCATACTTATGGGATGCTTTGAAATCAGTACTAAGAGGAAAGTTCATAGTACTAAGTACCCACATAAAGAAATTGGAGAATAGTCCCACTGGAGCATTAACAGAAAACCTGAAAGCTCTACAACAAAAAGAAGCAAACTCACCCAGGAAGAGAAGACACCAGCAAATAATCAAATTGTAGACTGAAATCAATAAAGTGGAAACAAAAAAAAAAACAATACAAAGAATCAATGAAACAACAAGTTGATTCCTTGAGAAATAAACAAGATAGACAAAAGTTTATCCAATCTAAACAAAAGGCAGAGAGAGAATATCCAAATTAACAAAATCATAAATGAAAAGGAGAACATAACAATGGACACTGAGGAAATCCAGAGAATCATCAGGTCATACTTTAAAAACCTGTAATCCACAAAATTAGAAAATTTAAAGGATGCCACTCAGATTGGGATGGCCCCTGTGTTGGCATTGCCTTCAGGCATCAATGTGACCACATATGGAAGCCCAGACCCTGAGCATCTTCACAGACCATGGGTGGTAACAGGGGTCATGGATATCAACACAGAGCGTGGCTGCTGTAGAGCCAAGAACCCAGACATGGACCCTGGCAGCAGCTGATGACTGGACTTCACCATGGCTCTGAGTGGCAAGTAGGCCTCCTATATCAGCCTATTCCTGACCACCATCATGTCTTCAGGTCTACCTCTCTCTAGAGGATATGAACCATTCTTCCTTTTGTAGGGGAAGCTGTAGCCACGCCTTCTTAGGGGCTGGCTGCAGGAGTACCTGAGGGCTTGTGAGGGTGTGGTCAGAGTGAGTAGGGGGACTGCGTTTCGGTTTCGGTTTCTCTTTGCTTCTTGCTGTACAGACTACCACCAGCTGGCTGGTTCGCTCTGTAAGTAAGGCTTTTCCCTATTAAATACCCTTATATTTCTACCTGACTCCGTATTGGTAATTTCCTACTATATCTGGTGTCAGAAGCAGGATATTGGAAACCCACACCCCATTTGGGACAGGCTGTGGGTTCCATCGGGCCCTCGGCCTAGGCCGGGAAAGCACCCTCTCTCCACAGGCGTTCCCGGCTAGCAGCCGACCCACGGCAGCTGAGCTGCTCAGAGCCATCCACCCAGTTTCTAGCTGCCTAGAGGTGAGTAAGTTTCGGCTTTCAGCAGAGGCTTCCCCTGGCCGCTGCAGCTGCAAAGCCGTATACTCTATAAGATAAGCGCAGGAGCTTTTGTGACCTGTCTCCACTGCTGACCGACTGCTGCCAAACGCCTCGGAATAACTGAAGGCCTGTGCTACCTGCTGGTCAAATATATTTACTGCATCTGGAGTAGAAATCAGGTAAGATCATGGCGGAATATTTATCATTTGCTAAAATTGGTAATGTTTTTGCTTATTACGTGAATTCACTGTTTGAGGAGGATGCTAATTTGCCAATTATTGGCCTATATGCTGTCATGGCAGTTAGCTTGCTGGTACAAATAGTATTACTAGCCAGAGGACTCAGGAATAGAGATAAGGATAACCTCACCACCTGCTTACAGGAAATAACAGCTTTACGATTAGGTCAGACCACAATTGTGCAGCAAATGGAACAGAAATTGGATGATAAGCTTGGCTCTGTGTCCAATACACTAAAGACAGAGCTGTCTGATGAGATACAGCGTATTTATGATAAGATAAACACAGAGAGATCCTCCATGTCTGAGGCCTTAGAGGCTAGGCTGTCAGAAGACCATGACCAGCTAAAGAATATCTGTAGCCAGCTAGAAACTCAGATAGGCAATGTTACTCATCAACTAGATGCAACGGTGCAAAATACCCAGCATAGGGTTGAAGAATTGGACAATGCCATTCAATCAGTTATTGAAGCATCCAAGGTAGCAGATCAGAAATTTGAGTCTAGATTTGAATGTTTGGAAGATAATTTACAGTACAGGGCTGACAGATTACATAGGTCCATACGGTCGATTGCTGAGGACTCAAAATCAGCAAATCATGACCTGGAATCTAGACTCCAATACCTAGAAGGCAGTTTCCATGCCATCCAGATGCTGTCTAAGGATGATCGTATGAAAGACCTAGAAAAACGTGTAGATGAGCAGTTAGAGCAATTTACAGATTCACTAACGTGCTTGGAATCTTTTATGATTAAGGAGATTGAAACTTTTCAAAAGGATATCATTGCTAGGCTTAAAGATCAGTGGGATGCCTCAGAAGCAGAATCACTCCAATCCCAGGCACCTACTCCACCCAGGTATCGTGACTATTCTTCTAAGGTTGTTACTCGTACACCATTAGTGTACCCAGCTACCATGGTAGAAAAGCCAGCTTCTAAGAAACACCCTCATGGACGAATGGTTTATGAATGGCAACCTATACAGCCGAAGGATCTTAAGAATATTAAAGAATCAGTTGTCTCATATGGTCTCCATAGCCCATACGTAAAACAGCTATTACATTCATGGGCAACCTTTAACAGGGTGACACCCACAGATTGGGAACTATTGGTAACAGCTGTACTTGAGAATTCATGCCAAATCCAGTGGAAGGCATTGGTAAGGGAAGAGGCAAAGCTCCTTGAACGTCAGGGCATAAAGGAAGGTTTTGAAGCGCCTCTAGATAAGCTTCTTGGTCAGGGTATTTATGCTGACCCACAGGTTCAGGCTGAATATGATGACGATATACTGTCTCTATGCAGGAAAGCAGCATTAAATGCCTGGGATAAGGTTCGTGAGCCAGGAGAACGTCTAGAAGCTTATACCAGAATAGAACAGGGACCTACAGAACAGTTCCAGGACTTCTTACAAAGGTTAACTAGGGCAGTAGAATTACAGGTAACAGATCCAGAAACAAGACAATCAATTATATATACAATAGCTTATGAAAATGCAAACCCTATATGCAAAAGAATACTTTTGCCTTTAAAGATCAGATCAGCTCCGTTAGAAGAATGGGTTTTGTATGCAGCCAACATTGACTATAATGTGCAAGATACTGGAGCTTGGGTAGGAGAAGCCATCTCCAAAGTTTAAAATGCAACAGGAAATTAAAAGTTCTAGAGGTGAGGATGTAAGGGCTTGGCAAGGAGAAGCACCTTACAGAGGTCAACATAGATACCAAGAGGCTAGAGGTTACTACTACTATGAACCAGAACCTTGGGTAGGAAGAGCCTTCCCCTGGAGACCATGAAGGCTCCAGGAACCTAGATGTTTCAACTGTGGTAAAATGGGACATACTAAGAGAAATTGTAGACAAATGAATTCTAACAATGCCTCATATGGAAGGCCACTGCCTTCTGGATTGTGTAGAAGATGTGGTAAGGGCAGACACTGGACCAATGAATGTAGATCGACCAGGGACATACAAGGAAACCCCTTAAGGTCGGGAAACCCCGAGGGGGGACTCAAGAAGGCCCCCACATCGAGAAAGGTCAGGTCATTTCCAATAGCAGTGGAAGACAATCTCTCACAGGAACAATAGACAGTTCTTTGCATATTGTGAAAAAAGATATTGCTCTAGATGGTAGTTTGAATAGTGATGAAGAATCAAGTGTGAATGGACAAAATGAGAAACGCATATTTTGGCAAGCTTCTATTAATGATAAAAGGCCTCAGTTAAAAGTTAAAATTAATAATAAAGTTATTTCTGGCTTAGTGGACACTGGGGCAGATGTAACTATTATTACTCAAAAGTCTTGGCCTCAGAAATGGCCTCTTAGAGAGGCAAATGTACAATTTTTAGGAATTGGAACTCTATCTAGAGTTCGACAGAGTGTTAACTCAGTGGTCTGCATTGGACCGGAAGGACAGAAAGGGATACTGAAACCATACGTGGCAGATATAGCTATAAATCTCTGGGGTCGTGATCTCTTACAGCAATGGAATACTCAGATTAATATTCCTCCAGTGTCAGATACAAATTATGAAAAAGATCTGGTAAGACGCTATGGAAAACGGTTACCAACCATCCATGCTGTACAGAAACTAGGTACAAATGATGGACCTTCAGAGGAGCCAAAGGCCCTGCCATTGAAGTGGCTTACAGATGAACCAGTTTGGGTAGGACAATGGCCTATGACCTCTGAGAAGCTAGAGGCTTTAGAAAAGTTAGTACAGGAACAGCTAGATGCTGGACATATAGAGGAATCTACCAGTCCTTGGAATTCTCCTGTATTTGTCATCAAAAAGAAGTCAGGTAAGTGGAGAATGCTGACAGACCTGAGAGCTATAAATAAGGTAATTCAACCAATGGGCTCTCTGCAACCTGGAATGCCATTACCTTCCTTAATACCTAAAGGATGGCCTATCATAGTCATTGATCTAAAAGACTGTTTTTTCACAATACCGTTACAGGAAAATGATAGAGAAAAATTTGCATTTACTGTACCAACTCTTAATAATTCACAGCCAGTTAGGAGATATCAATGGAGGGTTTTGCCACAAGGAATGCTCAATAGCCCTACTTTGTGTCAACACTTTGTACAGCAACCTTTGGGAATAATTCAGAAGAAATTTTCACAATCTCTTGTTTATCATTACATGGATGATATTCTTTTATCAGATTCTAATAAGGAAACTTTGGAACGTATGTTTGAAATGGTGAAGGAAGTTCTGCCTCGTTGGGGATTACAGATTGCACCAGAAAAGATACAAAGAGGAAATTCTATTAACTATTTAGGTTACAAGATAGACTTACAGAGAATCAGACCTCAAAAGGTACAAATTAGGAGAGATCGGTATCAAACTCTTAATTCTCTTCAGAAATTATTAGGGGAAATCTCTCAATTACAGACAATTATTGGTGTAGAAGGACATGACTTAAAGCATTTAAAAATGGCCCTTAAAGGTGATAAGGACCTAAACAGTCCTAGAATATTATCTGCTGAGGCAGAAAAAGAGTTACAATGGGTAGAAAACAGAATATTGAATGCACATGTAGATCGGATAAACCTTAATTTAGAATGTATTCTGGTTATCTTGCCATCCAGAGAATACCCTTCTGGAATTCTGATGCAGAGGGAAGACACCATATTGGAGTGGATATTTCTGCCACATAAACAGAATAAAAAGTTAAAGACATATATAGAAAAGATTTCTGATTTGATTTTAAAGGGTAAATTAAGACTTCGCCAGCTGACTGGAAAAGATCCAGCAGAAATTATAGTACCTTTAACTAATGAAGAAATTTCTTCCTTATGGAAAGATAATGAATATTGGCAAATAGCTCTTACTGACTTTTTGGGAACAATTAGCAACAACTATCCCAAAACTGACAGAATTAAATTCATAAAAAAGACAGTCTGGATTCTTCCACGTATTGTAAGACAAACTCCCATTTCTGGAGTTCTTACCTTCTACACTGATGCCAACAAATCAGGTAAGGCAGGTTATAAAGCAGGTGAGGTAAGTAAAGTAGTTCAAAGTCCATATACATCTGTACAGAAGGCAGAATTATATGCAATTCTCATGGTACTTAAGGATTTTACAGAACCTCTTAATATAGTTACTGATTCTCAGTATGCAGAGAGAGTCGTGTTACATATTGAGACTGCAGAATTTGTTCCTGATAATACAGAATTAACTTCTCTGTTTTTACAATTACAGGAAACTATCAGAAACAGAAGTAATCCTATGTATATTACACATATCAGATCCCATACGGGTCTGCCTGGCCCACTAGCACAAGGCAATGATGAGATTGATCATTTATTAATTGGAAGTGTGCTAGAAGCCTCAGAATTTCATAAGAAACATCATGTAAATAGCAAAGGTTTGAAAAAGGACTTCTCTATCACTTGGCAACAAGCCAAGGAGATAGTGAAAAACTGTCCTACTTGTTCCTTTTATAATCAAACTCCATTGCCAGCAGGTTGTAATCCTAAGGGCATTCGGAGAAATGAGGTTTGGCAGATGGATGTCTTTCACTTTGCAGAGTTTGGAAATTTGAAATATGTGCATCATACCATAGACACATTCTCAGGGTTCCAATGGGCTACTGCTCTTAACTCTGAAAAAGCTGATTCTGTTATTATACACCTGCTAGAGGTGATGGCAGTTATGGGTATACCTGCACAAATAAAAACTGACAATGCTCCAGCATATGTCTCTACGAAATTGGAACAATTTTTCAAATATTATAACATAAAGCATGTTACTGGTATACCACACAATCCTACAGGACAAGCAGTGGTTGAGCGATCTAATAGAACACTTAAGGAGATGCTCAACAAACAAGCTTGGAAGACTAAACCCCCCAAACATAGGTTGCATAATGCTTTATTAACACTAAACTTTCTTAATGCCAATGAAAAAGGACAAACAGCTGCAGAAAGACACTGGACTACGGAAAAAACTGCTGAACTCAATCAGCCAGTATACTTCAAAGATGTACTAACCTCTGCATGGAAACCAGGACATGTATTACGTTGGGGTAGGGGTTTTGCATTGGTTTCTACAGGAGAAGAAAAACTTTGGATACCATCAAAGTTGATCAAGATTCGACTGGAAAAGGAAAAACCTCTCGACAAGGACAAATGACAGGTATTCTACTAAGGTATATCTTATAAACTAAATAGAAACCTCCCAAAGGAAAGGGAAGTGTTTTGCTTTTATCTTCACAGGAAAACTCATCTTCAGAAGGCAAAAGACACTGCATGGATAGATACTTAAGAAGACAAGGTAGCTATAACCATCAAATAGAAGGAATGTGCCATGCGGTAAACTTTACAGCTGTCTCTCAAAAAACTCTATTTCTCTTCATTTCCTAGTCCCTATTCAATTAAACCAATGCTGGATTTAGAGGTGGATTTGGCTTTCCTCCTCTAAAATCCAAGCACATTATTTAACTAAGCTTTAGTGTTTCTGTGTTGTATCAAGAAGCCAATTGATGTAATACAGAATAAAAGAAGAATTTGGGGACTGTCTTTGTCTTTTCTTGGATCTTTCTCTCAAGGTGTACACCCTTTCATAATTGTTATGCTCTCATGGTTGCATTCCTCAGCATGTGTACATACACAAGCAAACATTTCTCTGCTAACTGTTCATGTTTGAGTCCCACACAGCCAATGAAGACCTGCCTGACAGCAATCCCTGGACACCCTGGAAAGAAAATGGGCCACACCTCCTCGACTGCACTGGATCCAACTTGCTCCATTTCAGCTGACACTCTGGCCAGAGGTTCGGGTACTGACTTCAATCAAGTTGAGGATTTCAAGCGAGATCTTCAATCAAGTGAATCCCATCTAACATGGACTGGATACTAACATTTTCTTTCTACAGGACCCCACATGACTATCATCGTCCCATTTCAGCAGGAAGTAACTTGGAGAATGCTATGCCCCCTTTCCCCATTGTTGTCACTTAGGACAGTGTATATACCTAGTTAGGAATAGCTTCCTATTGTTTATGGTTCTGTTGGGAAGGAGGTGTTCAGGCTTGGACACCTCTTTCAGATGACTTTAGGGTTTAGTTAAAATAGATAGTTAGGAGGTGACATAAGCAGATTGTTGTATCTTCTTATATTTTACCTTTATACTGTTAAGTTTTAATCCTCTTTTAGACTAAAAGGGGAATTGTAGGGGAAGCCGTAGCCATGCCTTCTTAGGGGCTGGCTACAGGAGTACCTGAGGGCTTGTCAGGGCGTGGTCAGAGTGAGTAGGGGGACTGCGTTTCGGTTTCGGTTTCTCTTTGCTTCTTGCTGTACAGACTACCACCAGCTGGCTGGTTCGCTCTGTAAGTAAGGCTTTTCCCTATTAAATACCCTTATATTTCTACCTGACTCCGTATTGGTAATTTCCTACTATATCCTTTCTCTCTCTCCCCCATACTGCACCATGTATTTCCTCACCATAGTGGTCCCCAGTGGTCCCTTGGTTTCTTCTCCCAGTCCAGGGCAATCCAATTCTAATGGTGCCAAGCTGGCCTGTGTATTATTCTCCTCACTCAGGGTAAATGACAAGGACTAAGAATTTTTATAATTGTTGTTTCAACTGATTTATACCACATGATAACCTTAATCAAAATGGTGGTGAATTTACATGGCATATCCTCTTTTTAACCTTAGTAAAGATGGCTGCCAGCACATGATTGCTTTCATACTTATAAAGTCTCAGCCAAGATGGAGGTGAAGTTCCACTCTTCAGCTGTTTTCTCCTCTACTTTCTCTTACCACCTGTCTGTCTTCCTCTGCTAGGTAAGTGTCACCATAGAGCTGCCTGCTTTGTCTACTATTACTACCAAAGACACACACCAGTGTGCCTAGAATCTCCTTTTTCCCCGCTGGGCCCTTGTCATATGAAAAGGAATGTCTCTCCTTAGTGATTTGAGGCATTTCTCTCTATCAATTCTCTCAGTCCACCTGGGGATGCCCGGGATTGAAAGGTTTGTCACCACAACACATATCCTCCTCTGAGCCATTTGTTCTCAGTGCCTCCGTGGAGCTTTCTTGCCTCCCCTTAGAACCTGCAGGGATCTACACCTTTCTAGGCCTCTATGATATTGGAATCTTCCCATTCCTGCCTTCTCCCACTAGGAACTACCTGTTTGTCACTCCATCTACCTCCTTCAGTCTATATTACCTTTGTTTTTTACTCCTTCTACCAAGAGATTTCTTTGAAGTCTTACTATGTTCCTGCAAATACTTTGGTTTCAGTACATCTCAATCAGTGCTCCAAAATGGCACACCTGGTTTTCAAATTCTCTCTATGGAAACAACTTCTACCACTGCAAAAACAAATGGTTCCCAGATCTCTTACATGTAAATTTTCTCTGTTCTATACTTCCAAAAGTCTCACATCTCTAAGGTTTTTCCGCTTTCACTCGTGAAAATTTTTTTCTCTATAATTTCTTAGAACTCTGCTCTCATGAAATCTTTTAAGACTATTGTGTAAACTCTTTAACTCAGGATTTGTAAGTACACTGGATATGGCTCAAAAATCTGTAATGAAAAGTTAACCTACAGCTTATAACAAAAGGCTGATAGTTAAAATTATCTATATTCATAGGTAATCTTAAATTGTCACAGAGTATTTTATGCGGGATTCAGCTCTTGTTTAAAGTCTAACTTGAATTCAACTCTTGTTTAGTAAAATAGATGTTTTTAAATAGTACTGATTTTAAAGTGTCCCACAAGTATGGGTATGTTGTGCATTCATTTTCATTGAACTCTAGGAAGTCTTTAATTTCTTTATTTCTTCCTCGCTCCAGGGGTGATGCAATTGAGCATTGTTCAATTTCCATGAGTCTCTAGGCTTCTGCAGTTTGTGTTATTGTTGAATTATGACATTAAACATTGGTTATCCAATAAGACATAGGGGATTATTCCAATTTTTTGTATCTAATTAGGTTTGCTTGGTTGCTGAGTATGAGGTCGATTTTAGAGAGTGTTCTGTGGTGTGCTACGAAGAAGGTATATTCTTTTGTGTTTGGATGGTATGTTCTATAGATGTCTGTTAAACCTAATTGAGTCATAAACAATTTGGTCATTGCCAAACTTTTTACAAGGCTACAATTACTTTGGTACCAAAACCACACAATGACACAACAAAAAAAAAGATATATACCAATCTCCCTCATGAACGTTGATACACAAGTACTCCTTTATTTCTCTGTTAAGTTTCTGTCTACTATTCTTTTCAGTACCCTTTATTCTGAGCTAATGTCTTTCTTTGAAATTGAGGTGTGTTTCTTGTATGCAGCAGAAGGATGGATTCTGTCCTCATATCCATTCTGTTAGTCTGTTTCTTTTTATAGGCAAATCAATATCACTGATATTAAGTGATATTAATGACCATTTATTGTTGATTGATGTTATTTTTGGATTATTGTTGATGGTGATATTTTGTGTGTGTTTCCCTTTTGGTGTTTGGTAAAGTGGGATTATCTATTGCCTATGTTTTTGTGAGTACAGTTAACTTTCTTGGGTTGGAGTTTTCCTTCAAGAACTTTCTGAAGGTCTGGATTTCAGGATATATATTGTTTAAATCTGCTTTTGTCCGGGAATGTCTTGTTTTCTCCATCTATAATGATTGAAAGCTTTTCTGGTTATAGTAGTCTGGGCTGACATCTGTGGTCTCCTGGTGTGTATCCAGGACCTTCTGCCTTTTGGGAATTTCATTCAGAAGTCAGGTGTAATTCTGATAGGTCTGCCATTATATTTACTTGGCCTTTTTCCTTTGCAGCTCTCAATATTCTTTCTTTATTCTGTATGTTTTGTGTTTTGATTATTATGTGGTGAGAGGACTTCTTTTATTGGTCTGATCTATTTAGTGTTCCGTAAGCCTCTTGTACTTTCATAGGCATGTCCTTCTTTAGGTTGGGAAATTTTTCTTCTATGATTTTATTGAATATATGTGTTGTGTCTTTAAGCTGGACTTCTTCGTACTCTACTATATCTATTATTCTTTCTACATTTTATTAGTTTATTTTTTATATTCCAATCCCAGTTCCCCTCCCTCCCCTCTTTCCACTCCCCCAACTCCCAACCTCCCATCTGCTCCTCAGAGAGAGTAAGGTCTCCCCTAGGAAGTCTACTAACTCTATCCCATAACCTCATTGAGGCAGGACTAAGGCACCTCTCCACCCCACACCCCTGTGTCTAGGCTGAGCAAGGTATTTCTCCAAATAGAATGGACTCCACTAAGTCAGTTTGTGCATTAGCTTTAGATCTTATACCCACTGCCAGTGGCCTCATATATTGTCCCAGTCACACCATTGTCACCTATATTAAGGGAGTCTAGTTTAGTTTTAAGTAGATTCTTCATTTGTCAGGCCTGAGACAATGATCTCTCACTAGCTCGGCTCAGCTGATTCTGTGGGTTTCCCTAACGTGGTCTTGACTCCTTTGTTCATATTATTGCTCCTCTATCACTTAGATTGTACTCCAGGAGCTTGGCCCATTATTAGTTGTGAATTTCTGCATCTGCTTCAATCTGTTTCTGAAAGAGGGTTCTAGCTTCTCTGTGGTTGTGGATTGTAGGCTGGGTATCTTTTCCTTTATGTATGGTTTCCAGTTATGAGTGAGTACATACTATATTTGTCTTTCAGGTTTTGGGTTACCTCACTTAGGATGGATTTTTCTGGTTCTGTCCATTTGCCTGCAAATTTTAGGAAGTCATTTGTTTTCTTACCAATGAGTAGTACTCCATTGTGTAAATGTATCACATTTTCTTTATCCATTCTTTAGTTGCGGGGCATCTATGTTGTTTCTAAGATCTGGTTATGGATATCCATTATTATGGATAATGTTGCTATAAACATAGTTGAGCAAATATCCTTGTGGTATGACAGTGCTTCCTTTGATTATATGCCCAACAGTGGTATTGCAGATGGGCCCTTATATAGGATTGTTTTGGCTGTCCTGGTTTTTTTTCCTTTTTTTGATTTTCCATATGAAGTTGACTATTGTTTTTTTTCAAGTTCTGTGAAGAATTGTGCTGGGATTTGGATGGGGATTGCCATTTTTCTAAGTTGATCCTACCTATCCAAGAGCCTGTGAGATCTTTCCATTTTCTGATATTTTCTATAATTTCTTTAAAGATTTGAAGTTCTTGTCTACACCTATTATTCTTAGGTTTAATCTTTCATGGTGTCACAGATTTCCTAGATATTTTGTGTAAAAGATTTGTTGAATGTATCTTTTTTTGTTTGATGAATCTATTTCCTCTAGTGAATCTTCAACATCTGAGATTTTCTTGTATTCTGTTGGTTATTCTTGCATCTGTATTTCTTGATTGTTTACCCAAATTTTCCATTTCCAGCATTCCCTCAGTTTGTGTTTTCTTTATTGCTTTCATTTCAGTTTTCAAGTCTTGAACTGTTTGAATTGTTCCTTTCACCTGTTTGATTGTTTTTTTTCTTGGATTTCCTTGCTTTCTTTAAGAGATTTGGTGAATTTTTGAATTGTTTTGCTTTCTCACTTCCTCCATTTCTCTAAAGGAGTTTCTCATTTTCTCTTTAAGGACCTCCATTACCTTCATAAAGATATTTTAAGGTAATTTTCTTCTGCTTCATCTACATTGGAATATCCAGGTCTTGCTGATGTAGAACCCCTAGCCTCTGGTCATATTACTCTTTATGTTATTAAGTTTGTTCTTATACTGTCAGCAACCCATCCCTTCCTCCAGTGGGTGCAGGTAGAGCCTGTGGTTCAGGGTGTTTCTTTTCTTCCAGTAGGTGTAGTTTGGGCCTGTGACTTAGGTGGTCATTCTTCTCTCAGTGGGCATGGGGCTGAGGCTCCAATGGTGGAAGATGAGCTGCTGCATGGATTGGGGCTGGAGAGGATACCCCCAGGTCTCTGGTCTTTCTCTCCTTCTAGGGGCAGGATCAAGGATCCTATACATGGTGGCATATGTGATGCTGGCTAGTTTGGGACTTTCCCCAGGTCTCTCTGGTTTCAGTGGTCTGGATGGGGTTGTGACTTGCCCTGGTTAAGGGCCTTTATGGGGGACAGCAGGCTCTCACCTCTCCAGGTGGGGGTGGGTCCAATGGTGGCAGATGCAGTGCTACATGGTTTGGGGCTTGACAAAGTCAAATTTGAACACTATATATTCACAAAGTGAGCCCTACAGAAGGTAATAGAAGAAAAACTCCAACATAGGACATTAACTATGCTCACAAAGGCACAGAATATAAATAATTTCACATCAGCACAACAAAAAGAGGGGAAGGATACCCCCCACCTACTCACACAACACAACCACTATCACTACCAATAAAATAACAGGTATTAACAATCATTGGTCATTGATGGCTCTCAATGCCAATGGACTCTGCTCTCAGGCTAACAGAATGGGTAAAAAAACAGGTTCCATACTTTTGCTGCATTCATGAAAAACATCTCAACATCAAAGAAAGATATTACCTCAGAGTGAAGGGTTGATAAAGATTTTCAAAGCAAAAGGACTCCAGCAGCCAGCTGGTATAGCAATTTTAATATCCAATAAAATAGTCTTCTAACCAAAATTATTCAAAAGAGATGAAGAAGGACACTTCATTCTCATCAAAGGAAAAATCCACCAACCTGGCATCTCAATTCTGAAAATCTGTGCCTCAAATAGAAGGGCACCCAAACTTGTAAAAGAAGCATTTCTAAAGCTAAAATCAAACATAGACCCTCACACATTGATAACATGAGACTTGAACACCCAACTCTTACCAATGGGCAGGTCTACCAGACAGAAATAATGGAACTAATAGATGTTATGACTCAAATGTATCTAACATATAACTACAGGACATTTCATTCAAACACAAAAGAATATACTTTCTTTTCAGAACCTCACATTGTCTTCTCCACAGTTGACTACATACTAGGTCACAAAACAAATCTCAACAGATACAAGAAAATCAAAATAAACTTCTGAATCCTATCAAACCACCATGGATTAAAGCTGGATTTCAAAAACAATAAAAGCAAACTCATGGAAACTGAACAAGTTTCTACTGAGTTACCACTGGGTCAAGGCAGAAATAAATAAAGAAATTGAAGACTTCCTAGAATTCAATGAAAATTAATGCAAAACACATCCCAGACTTATGAGACACAATGAAAGAAGCAATAAATAAAAAGTTCATAGCAATAAATGCTTTCATAAAGAAATTAGGGAGATCTTATACTAGCAATTTAACAACACACCTCAAATTTCTAGCACAAAAAGAAGCAAACACAAACAAGGGAGTAGACAGCAGAAAATAATCAAACTTGGGACTGAAAACAATGAAAAAGAAACAAAGATAACAATACAAAGAATCAATGAAGCATAGAGTTGATTCTTTGAGAAAATCAATAAGGACAAACACTTATCCAAACTCACTCAAAGGCAGAAGCAGACTATCCAAACTAACAAAATCATAAATGAAAAGGGGGATATAGAAACAGATTTTGAGGAAATCCAAAGAATCATTAGATCATACTTCAAAAAACTGTTCCCCACAAAATTAAAAAATCTAAAAGAAACAGGTAATTTTCTTGATAGATACCACTTACCCAAGATAAATCAAGATCAAATAAACAATTCAAATAGATCTATAACCTCTAAGGGAATAGAAGCTGTCATTAAAAGACTCCCAACCAAATCAAATCCCAGGTCCAGAAGGTCTTAGAACAGAACTTTACCAGACTTTCAAAGAATAGTTAATATTAATACTCCTCAAGATATCCCACAAAATAGATACAGAAGGAACATGGTCAAATTCTTTTTATGACGTCACAAACCACACACGATTCTACTCAGAAAGAGAATTATACACCTCATGAATAATTCCCTCATGAATATTGATGCAAAAATACTCAATTAAATTCTTGCAAACCAAATCCAAGAATACATTAAGAATACCATCCACCATGCTCAAGTAAGCTACATTCCAGAGGTTCAGGGATGGTATAACATACAAAATCAGTCAATCAAATCCATCATGTGAACAAGCTGAAAGAAAATTTCGGGATGAGATTCAGAAAAATTCTTTAACAGAATCCAACACCCTTCATGATAAAAGTCTTGGAAATATCAGGAATACAAGGGACATACCTAAACATAATAAAGACAATTTACAAAAAGCATATAAGCAACATTAAATTAAATGAACAAAATCTCAAAGCAATCCCATTCAAATTGGGAACAAGGCAAGGCTGTCTACTCTTCATATCTATTGAATATTGTATGTGAATTTCTAGCTAGATAAATAAGGCAACAAAGTGATATTAAGGGAATACAAATTGTAAAGCATCATCTTTTGCAGATGATATGATAGTATACACAGGTGACTCCAAATATTCTACCAGGGAACTCCTACAGCTCATAAACATCTTCAGTGAATTGAATTGATACAAAATTACTTTAAAAAAATCAGTATCCCTTCTGTATACACATGATAAACAGGGTGAAAAAGAAATCAGGGAAACAACACCCTTCACAAGAGCTACAAGTAATATAAAATACCTTGGTGTAACTCTATAAAAGAAAGTGAAAGATTTGTATGAAAAGAACTTCAAATGTTTGAAGAAGGAAATGGGAAGATATCAGAAGATGAGAAGTGCAACCTAGATGCCCCTCAACTGAAGAATGGATGAAGAAAATGTTGTGCATTTACACAATGGAGTACTACTCAACACAAAAAACACAATGGAATCTTGAAATTCAAAGGGAAATGGATGGAACTAGAAGAAACCATCCTGAGTGAAGTAAACCAGTCACAAAAAGACAATCATTGTATTCACTCATTCATATATGGATTTCACACATAAAACAAAGGATTACCAGCCTACAATCCACACCACTAGAGAACTTAGGCAACAAGGAGGACTCTAAGAGAGACATAAATGGTCCCCTGTTGAAGGGGAATGGGACAAGATCTCCTGAGCAAACTGGGAGCATTAGGGGAGGGTAGAAGGAGCTAAGAGAATGATGAGAGGAGAGGTGAGGAGGGCATAAGAGAGCAGAAAGTTTGTTTATAGGGAAGAATTGAGGAGAGCAAAATAAGAGATACCATTAGAGAGGGAGTCAGTATAGGTTTAAAGAGAAATCAGACACTAGGGGAATGTCCAGAGATTTACAAGAATGACACCAACTAACCATCTAAGAGACATTGGAGAGGCTACCTTAAATGCCCTCCCCTGATAATGAGATTGATGACTAACTTATATGCCATTGTAGAGCCTTCATCCAGCAGCTGATAGAAGTAGAAGCAGAGAGCCACAGCTAAAACACTGAATTGGAATCCAGTTGCAGAGAAGGAGGAGTGATGAGCAAAGGGGTCCAGAGCAGGCTGGTGAAACCCACAGAAACAGCTCACCTGGATTAGAAGGAGCTCTTGGCCACCAAACTGGTCACTGGGAAACCAACATGGAACTGATCCAGACCCCATGAATGTTGATGTCAGTGTTGAGGCCTCGGAAATCTATGGGGCCTCATGCAGTAGATCAGTACCTATCCCTAGCATAGGAATGGATTTGGGAGCCCACTTTACATAGAGGGATACTCCCTCAGCCTAGACACACAGGGGAAGGCTCAGGCCCTATCCCAAAGGATAGGACAGATTCTGTTGAACCCCTTCCCCCCGCATGGAAGACCTCACTCTCCCTGGGGAGTAGAATTGGTATGGGTTAGGTAGGTTGTTAGTGGGGGGCAGGGGAGGAGGGAAGGGAGAGGGAACTGAGATTGACATGTAAAACAATCTTGTTTCTAATATAAATAGAAGAATGGAGGAAAAAAAGAAGATGGAAAGTGCCCCCATGCTCATGGATCCTTAGGATTAGCTTAGTAAATATGTCCATTTTACCAAAAAGCCATCGACAGATTAATGGCAATTCCCATGAAAATTTCAACACAATTCTTTACAGACATCAAAAGAACAATACTCAGCTTCCTACAGAAAAACAAAAACCAAGGATAGCTAAAACAATCTTTTACAGTAAAAGAACTTCCAAAGTTATCACCACCCATCATTTCAAGCTCTACTACAAGCTGCAGTAATAAAAACTGCTTTGTGTTGGCATAAAAACAGACATTTGGATGAATGGAATTGAATAGAAGATCCAGAAGTAAATCTACACACCTATGAACACCTGCTTTTCAGCAAAGAAGCCAAAATTATACAATGGAGAAAGGAAAGTATCTTCAACAAATGGTGCTGGTCTAACTGGATTCTGGTGTGTAGAAGGATGCAAAAGAAATGATCAATATCTATCATCCTGCACAAAACTCAAGTCAAAGTGGATCAAAGACCTCAGCATAAAACCAGATACCCAAATTTGGGAATATCTCTGAACTCCTTGTTCTGAACATAACTGTGATAGGCACTAAGATGAACAATCAATAAATGGAACCTCATGAAGATGAAAAACTCTGTAAGGGAACCATTAATCACACAAAGCAGCAGCAGCCTACAGAATGGGCATAAGATCTTCAGCAACCTCAGATCTGACAGAGGCTGATCTCCATAATATATAAAGAACTCAAGGAAGTAGACATCAACTAACCAAATAATCCATTAAAAATGAGGTAATGATCTAAACAGAAAATTCTCAAAAAGGAATTTCAAATGTCCAAGACACACTTAAACAAATGTTTCATATCAGGGTATTACAAATCAAAATGAGTCTGAGATTTAATCTTACATTTGTCAGAGGGCTAAGAACAAAAGCACAAGCCATATGGGCAGTGGTGGCACACACCTTTAATCCCAGCACTTGGGAGGCAGAGGCAGGCAGATATCTGTGAGTTGGAGACCAGCCTGGTCTACAAGAGCTAGTTCCAGGACAGCCTCCAAAGCCACAGTGAAACTCTGTCTCAAGAAACAAACAAATGAAAAAACCCAAAACAAAACAAAAAAAAATAAAAACAAAAAAACAAAAACCAAGCTAAAACCTGACAAGTGACAACTCATGCTAGTGAAATAAATATGGAGCAAGGGGAACACCCCTCCTTGCTGGTGGAAGTGAAAATTTGTACAGCCACTTTGGAAATCAATATCGTGGTTACTCAGAAAATTTTTACCTCAAGACCCACTACTTATAACACTCTTGGGTATATTCTCATGGACACTCTATGCTACCATAAGGACCCTTGCTCATAGAAGTTTTGCTTTTAATAGCCAGAAACTGGAAATAACCTAGATTTCACTTAACTAAGGAATAAACGGAAAAAATGTGGTACATTAATGGAGCATTAATCAGATGTTAAAAAACAATGACATCATGAAAGTTGAAAGCATATGAATGGAAATAGAACAAAATCATCCTGACTGGAGATAACCCAGATCCAGAAATACAAACATGATATGTATTCACTCATAAGTGGATAATAACTGTAAATTAAAGGATAACTATGCTACAATCCATATACGCAGAGGCTAGGTAACAAGTGGACTGGAGGTGGATCGGATGGGAACTTGAGGAATCAGATTGGGGATTAGTGAAGATGGAAAGTACTGACAGATATGACTGGAAAGAGAGCTTTTCAGGGTCCTGTAGAAAACTGATACAAGGCCAGGCATTGGTGGCACACGCCTTTAATCCCAGCACTCAGGAGGCAGAGGCAGGTGGATCTCTGTGAGTTCGAGACCAGCCTGGTCTACAAGAGCTAGTTCCATCCAGGACAGCCTCCGGAGCCACAGAAAAACCCTGTCTCAGAAAAAAAAAAAACTGATACAAAGAAAACTCCCAATACTCTACAAGGATGATGCCACCTTTCAAGTCTTCTTCTTGAAATAGTGGATTCATAGCCTAAACTGGCTATCTCCTGTGGTCAGACTGGTGACTTCCCCAATTGTTATCAGAGAGCCTTTATATAATAACCAATAGAAACAGATGTAGAGGTCCACAGACAAACCTTAGGCTGAGATCAGAGAATACTACTGAAGAGAGGGAAGAAAGATTATAAGGGCCAGAGAGGTCAAGGACACCACAAGAAAACCCACAGAGTCAAGTAACCTGTGACCATAGGGCCTAATAGAGAGATACTTAATTGATAACCAGTGAGCCCACATGGATCTGACATAGACCATCTGTACATATGTTACAGTTGTGTAGCTTGATCCTCCTGTGGGACACCTAACAGTGGGAGCAAGGGCTATCTCTATCTTTTATCTGCTTTTGGGACTATTTTCCTCACTGTGGGTTGCCATTTCCAGCCTTCATATGAGGGGAATTGCCTAATCTTACTACAACTTGATATGCCATATTTGGTTGATATTCATAGAAGGCTAACAAGGAAACAAAGATAAATAATCCTATATAGATATAAAATATATAATTCAAAACAAATCAAGAAGATGGCAAAATTTAGTTAGGGAATGTGAAAAATTAATACAAGAATTCCCCCTATTAGTTGTGCCAGGGTAGACAGGAAGATTACAGCTGACATTAGGGAAGCCTATAATAGATGATATTTAGCAGAGTGAAAATGATTCTACTGATTGTCAGTTTCAGGGACTAGAAGATGTTTAGGGAAACTGAAGTATACTTTAGTGTTTGCTGCTCTAATAAGAATTAGTATTTAAGTTTGAATACTTTGCAAAGAAGAAAAGTTTATTTTGGAGGAAAAATGCCCAGCATTTGGAAACACCATTAACTCAACTCCAGAGGAAGAGCTACTTAGCTGAGTCACATTGTGGAAGATGGTGTTATGTGCAAGCACATGCAATAGAGAAGGTTACATGACATGCTAAACAGAAAGCCACAGAACTACTCTACAATCAGAACTTCTCTTCTATAACTCACTGTTAGAGGAATAGTAGAGTCCCATAAGAGCTACCTACATCCTTTCTGAGAGCAGTGACACCAATGACTTCTCCGCTTTCTGCTGAAGTCATCTCCTGTAAGTTCCATTCCCTTTCAATATTACTATGTAGGAAACAAGCTTCCACACAAACTAGATCCAAGTAAGGAGACATGGGATGCATTGGGTATTTATATTTTAATAATCATATCTATAGCAGCATAATATGAGGAGTGATATGAAGATAGCAGCAGATTAAAAGATCACAAGATACTACAATTTCTGCCAGGTATAATGGTGAATATATATTTCTGCCTTGAGAATATATAAAAAACCATAAGAACAAGTTTGTCAGCTATATTGTGAGTTGAAGCCTGGGCTATATGAGGTCCTGTCTCTAAAGGCAGTCCCAATAATGTATACATAGATACATAGATGGTAGATAGATAGATGAAAGATGGATATATAGATAGACAGATAGATGATAGATATCAATAGATAGATAGATAGATAGATAGATAGATAGATAGATAGATAGATATTATGTACATAAAAAGTAGAGAAAGTTTTGATGATTAATGAGATATAGTAGTGCAAGAAATTTGAAGAAATCATTTACCTGTGAACATCTTTTGAGTAAGAGTTCCAATATAACATTCAGCATTAGACCTTAGAAATAAAGCATAAAACTACTTGAACAAGTAATTATCTCTCCTCTGCCCAAGAAAGTGTCACATGAAAGTCCCTAAATAAGGTATGCTGCTGCCACTCATAAGCAGGCTTAGGAGTTGCCTATTAAGTAAGAAATTAAATACTCTTTGCATAGTGCACATCTTAAATTAAACAGTGAAGTGTCACTATAGATAGAGACATTGCCATAGAAAGGTGAAGCTGAAAAAATACACTTCTCAATAATAATGAAATGGGAAGACTTTTATTTAAATTTGCTCTGATATGAAAGTAATAAGGTGACTTTCAAATAGCTCCTTAGAGTCTCTCATCAATTCCTTCCCAGCTACCTTTGGAGCTATTAAAACTTAGGATTTACTTGTCAAATCCTGACAGGAATTGTGTCCTCTTAACAGGGAATTGAAGCTTCATGTAAAGATAGCAATGTCATCAAAGATCTGGTGTTTGAAAGTGATCCTGTCATGAATTCTAAGTGTGGCTCAAAGGAAATCTTTCTCTGTTCTGTCAAGGAAGGCCTGGGATCCCAGCAATGCTTAACTGTGGTCAATGGGGCTTGGTGTTTTGTCAGTCATTTATCTGCACACTTAAAATGTACTGTCAACCAGAAGAAAATGTCCACTAAACTGAATTACAAGCTTCCAAAGGAAAAAGTGTGTCAGCTTCCTAGCTGTAAAATGTCCAAAAGAATGGGTTGTTGTCCCCCTCCCCCTGGACACTTAAGAAGTGAAAAAATTCAGTACTCAGGAATTCTGTTTAATGTGGTTGATTATCAAGCAAATTTTCTCTCCCAAGGTGTAGATTTTCCTTCTTTTTAAGGATATGTGTAATGTCATACAGCTTAGTCTAACCTTGAATTCCTGGTGCTTCTGACTAATCCCCTAGTTCTAAGATGAATGCATGTGCCACTATGGCCATATTCCCAAAGTTAATTTTCAAAGGAGATGTTTCTGACTTACTAATACTTATGTAATACTTAATAATTAGAAGCAAGAAGTATAGTTAATGCACTTATTAAAATGCAAATAGCCAACAAACATATACAAATGGCATTTAGAAAAATATTAATGGCCTAGAGCAAAGTTAACTTGAAACTTCATGAATTTGAAAGAAAATGGCCTGCACACAGCTCTGAAGCAAAGATATGTCTATACATTAATTAACAAAAGCTCGAATATTGTCAAGATCAGCTACTGCTGCTGCCATTACAGGTGAATGGAAGGCAGTGAAGAGACAAGAAATAATATGGAAAGGAAGAAGAGAAGTCATATAAATGTCTGCTGTGGCCATCAGGAATAACAGGATCATATCTAAATATGATTAAAGCAATATATAGCAAACCAACAGCCAACATCAAACTAAATGGAGAGAAACTCAAAGCGATTCCTCTAAAAATCAGGAAGAAGACAAGGCTGTCCACTCTCTCAATATCTCTTCAATATTGTACTTGAGGTCCTAGCTATAGCAATAAGACAACAAAAGGAGATCAAGGGGATACAAATTGGAAAGGGAGAAGTCAAACTTTCACTATTTGCAGATGATAAGATAGTCTAAATAAGTGACCCAAAAAACTCTACCAGGGAACTACTACAGCTGATAAACACCTTCAGCAAAGTAGCAAGGTACAAAATTAACTAAAAAAAATCAGTAGCCCTATTATACACAGATGATAAACAGAATGAGAAAGAAATCAGAGAAACATCACCCTTCACAATATCCACAAACTACATAAAATATGTTGTGGTAACTCTAACCAAAAAAGTAAAAGACCTGTACAGCAAGAACTTTGAGATTTTAAAGAAAGAAATTAAAGAAGATACCAGAAAATGGAAAGATATCCCATGCTCTTGGATAGGTAGAAGCAGCCTGTAAAAATGCCAATTATGCCAAAAGCAATTTACAGATTCAACGCAATCCCCATCAAAATCCCAACACAGTTCTTCACAGACCTTGAAAGAACAATACTGAACTTTATATGGAAAAACAAAAAACCCAGGATATCCAAAACAACCCTGTACAAAAAAGGAACCTCTGGAGGCATCACCATCCCTGACTTCAGGCTCTATTACAGAGCCATAGTCCTGAAAACAGCTTGGTATGGCACAAAAATAGATAGAGCAATGGAATCGAGTTGAAAATTCTGGTATTAATCCACACACCTATAAACACCTGATTTTCGACAAGGATGCTAAATCAATACAATGGAAAAAACATTGCATCGTCAACAAATGGTGCTGGCATAACTGGATTCAGACATGCATAGGAGAAAGATCTGTCACCATGCACAAAAAATAAATCCAAATGGATCAAAGATCTCAACATAAATCCAGCCACACTGAACCTTATAGAAGAGAAAGTGGGAGATACCCTTGAACAAATTGGCACAGGAGACCGATTCCTGAACTTAACACCAGTAGCACAGACATTGAGATCTACAATTAATAAAGAGGACCTCCTGAAACTGAGAAGCTTCTTCAAAGCAAAGGACACAGTCAGCAAGACAAAAGGACAGTCCACAGAATGGGAAAAGATCTTCACCAATTCCACACCTGACAAGGCTGATTTCCAAAATATACAATGAACTCAAGAAGCTAGCCAACAAAACACCAATTAATGAAATTAAAAATGGGGCACAGAACTAAATAGAGAATTCTCAATAGAAGAATCAAAAATGGCTGAAAGACATTTAAGAAAGTGCTCAAAATCTTTGCCCATTAGAGAAATTTTGCAACTCAAAACCACTCTTAGATACCATCTTACACTTGCCAGAATGGCTAAAATCAAAATCACCAATGACAATCTATGCTGGAGAGGATGTGGAGAAAAAGGAACACTCCTCTATTGCTGGTGGAAGTGCAAACTTACAACACCACTCTGGAAATCATTGTAGCAGTTGCTCAGGAAAATGGGAATCAGTCTATCTCAGGATCCAGCAATTCCTCTCTTGGGCATATACCCAAATAATGCACGTTCATACAACAAGGACATATGTTCAACAATGTTCATTGCAGCATCGTTCATAATATCCATAACCTGGAAGTAACCTAGATGCCCCTCAACTGAAGAATGGATAGAGAAAATGTGGTACATTTATACAATGGAGTACTACTCAGCAGAAAAAAGCAATGGAATCTTAAAATTCGCAGGCAAATGGATGGAACTAGAAGAAACCATCATGAGTGAGGTAACCCAGTCACAAAAAGACAAACATGGTATGTACTCACTCATATATGAATTTTAGACATAGAGCAAAGCATTATCAGCCTACAATCCTCTTCACCAAAGGTACTAGGAAACTAGAAGGACTCTAAGAGAAAAATGCATGGTCCCCTGAGAATGGGAAGGGCCTGGATCTCCTAAGCTATTTAGGAGCATGAGGGGAGGGGAGAGGGAGCTGGCAGAATGTGAGGAGTAGAGGAGGGGAGAGGAGGAAATGGAGGAACAGAAAGGTTGAGTTGGGGGAAGAATAGAGGAGAGCAGGATGAGACATATAACAGAGGGAGCCATTATAGGTCCGAGGAGAGATCTGGCACTAGGGAGATTTCCAGAGATCTACAAGGATGACACAAACTGATAATCTAAGCAATGTCAGAGAGGCTATCCTAAATGCCCTTCCCATATAATGAAACTGATGACTACTTTATATGCCTTCCTAGAACCCTCATCCAGTGGCTGATGGAAGCAGAGACAGACACACACAGCTATACACTGAACTGAACTCTGGAACCCAGTTGCAGAGAGGGAGAAATAAAGATCAAGGGGGTCAGGATCAGGCTGGTGAATCCCACAGAATCAGCTGACCTGAACAAGGGGGAGCACATGGCCCCCAGTCTGCTGTCTGGGAGGCCATCATGGGACTGATCCAGACCCCTGAAACTGGATGTCAACTAGGAGGCCTCGGCACCCTATGGGGCCTCTGGTAGCGGATTAGTATTTTTCCCTGGTGTAAGAAGGGACTTTGAGAGCCCATCCCAAGAGAAGGGATGCTCTCTGGGCCTGGACACATGGGGGAGGGCCTAGGCCCGGCCCAGGATGATGTTGTGGAATTTGGGGAGCCCAGAGGGCCCTACTCTCTGTGGGGAGTGGAGAGGGGGATGGGGCTAGTGGGGGTTTGGGGGACGGGGGAGAGAGAGAAGAGTGAAATTATAATTTTGTAAAACTATAAAAATATATAATTACATAATTTCCCTCAAAATAAAAGAGAAGTTAACTTGGAACTTAAGAGTAGGTAGCTTGAGAGTAAGTAGCTTTTCCCTGGCCCTTCATGCCTCATTTTCTTTTTCTTGTAAGCCATAGAGTGGACAGTTTCTATCTTGACATACCCCTTCCATATTGATGCTTTGCCTCAGCATGGGCCCAAAAATCAATGAGGTCAAAGAAGTTGAACAGACATCTCTGAAAATCTGAGACAAAATAATGCTTCTTTCATCCATTTTTGTCAGATGTTTCATCATGGTGATGAGAAAAGTAAATAGTACAATTCTAAATCCACTAGAGTTTTGAAGGAGAGAGAGCAAGTTCTAGAGATGGGAGGACAACAAGGAATCCTGGAATATTAGTGGTGGGGCACAGAATCCATATTTGTACAGAAGCTGTCACTCAGTAAATGCTCTAAACAGTTACACATAAGTCATCTGTAAAGGTAACCCTACTTATCTGCACTTGACCCAGGAATATGGGTGACAGAAAAGTAGAATATGAATTTTGGACTCAGGCTTTACACCCTGAGTCAGCAAGAGCTCTGTGCCATCCTCCACAGTCACTTGCTGTGCCAACATTAGTTTTCCTATGTGTAAAGTGGGGTTAATCATAGATGTTCAGGGGCACAATTAGAGGTAGGGCACAGAAACTACTAAAGTATTTCACAAACAGTAATCTGTTAAACAACTGTAGCTAAAAATGCACAGGTGATTTAAATCAAATAACCTCTCAAAACTTTGTTACAAACTTATTTTCTCCTTATGTGAAACTGACAAAAAATAACAGATGGGTTATTGTTATACCAATTCATCCTATACAATGTCAGGTACTAAATACTTGAAGCCCATCAGGATAATGGCCTCCATCACAAGCACTCAGCTCATCATGTGAATGCTGTTAGACATGGTGCAAAGTAGGCATGCTGCTGTTTCAACAAAACTATGAAAATCAGCAATGTGCTAAATTTCTTCACAGGTTGTAGGTTGCCAAAATCAAGCTGTAAGTGTTATTCACATATAACATTTGTTCACAAATATCTTTGTGCTCCAAGACCTAATCCAGAAGTTCTATTCCCTTGTTATACTCCAATCTGACTATTTCTTCACCTTTGTGAACAAGACATCCCTGAAGAGAAAGGCCAAGAATTTTCTGAATGTCCAGAAACTCATTTTTCTTTGTCTTCTGTTATCAAAATGTTGTGCTTTGGAGGCTGAGAAGTATCTGTTGGTTTTTGGAAGACTTCCAAAATAATGACAACATCTCCTCTAATCTGATTCAGTTGTGTGGCTTACTAGCTCTCATACTAACTGTTAACCTTGTCAAAGTGGTATGTTACCACTTCTTTTAAGATATGCAATCTCTTTTTTCCCTTTTCTATACATTATCAGTTGGCAGCACAACTGTAAATCTGCCCCCCCAAAGGGAAGGGATCTAAACTATATCTTGGGCAGAAAACTATCAGAGAATGTATGTATCCATGCTGTAACATCCACAGCCATCAGTGTTTTGTGGAGTTGATGTCAAATTTTTTTTGTTCTTTACTGTTTCTTTGCAGTGGTTTTCACAAGCAGCTGTTCCTCACCTATAATAGCTGTTATGGTAGTTTGCTAAGAATCATTCCCTATTTCATGCTTGTGCAATTATTGATTGAAGCTCTTCAAAGAAAGTTTATCATTTCTCCAATTTTGTTCCTTTCACACAATTGTTAATATATATCAGAATGCACTTAAGATATGTGTTTTGTTCCTTGGTTATCATGAACACTGCCATTGCTTTTTCTAAAGCTCCAGTTTTGTAACTCAGTCTCCTCTATTCTCTTTCAACATGACTGCAGAACAGCTTGATAAGGTTTCTTTGTACCTTTTATTAGTGTAGTTTACCTAATTTATCTTAGTTATTAAGTTTAGTTTAATTTCAGGAACTTAGCAGTAGTAGGACACACTCCAGGCTCAGGTTTACTTCCCTACCTCAAATCTAGAATCTGCCATTTTTCTCAGGGGACCTTCTTAATTTTAGTGGAGAATCAAGAGAAACCTTACCTTTTAGGAGGAGTGGACTGGGAGTGAACTAATGGGGAGGTGAGGGAGGGTGGGAGGAAGCAAGGGATGGGAGAAGGAAAGGGGTTAAGAGATGTTAAGGTGGTGGGAGGAGGTGAGGGGGGATGGGGTGATAGAGGTAGGAGAAGGTGAGTGGGGTGAGAAGTTAGGAGGGGTGGGGTGGGAGAGGTGGGAAGGAGAACTGTGGTTGGAATATAAAATGAAATCAAAAAATAAAAAATGGAAAAGAGAGAGAAAGCAAACTCTGAGTGCTGTGTGTTGCCAATGGGCTTTTGTGTTTTTGGGCCCTCTGAGAGATTATAATAGCACTGAGAAATCTCAAAGCCCAGGAATTCAACTATGTTCATCTCACTAAATACAGTTATTTTAACCAAATAAAATATATCACATTTAAAGCTTAATTTCAAATAAACAATTATTTATTTCCACATATATGTGTCTCAAATATTCCTGTGAATCCAGCTCTAAAGTTTTAGATGTGAGTATATACCTTGGAATAACTGCACATAATAAGAATTTACTTATTCTTATTAGGAGAAAAGAGGAAATTCCAGAGAGAATAACAGGACATAGTCCTATGGAAGGGAAATAGGGAAAATTGAAGGGGAATTACCTGAGAAAGGGGAAAGAGTACAACACTGAAGGAGGGGGTGGACAAATCACTCTAACAATGTTTGCAAAAGCTAAAGGGAATTGTATTATTTGGTGTTTATTTATATTTGCATATGTTTAAATGAAGTTGCACAACTTGCGGTGATAAAGCTTTCCCTAAAGCCAAAATTAGCTAACAAAAATCCCAGTGCCAATCAATAGAAATCTCTTTTCAAGTTGTTTGCTGTGGGAGTCCAAGATAACCTCCAAAAGAATATAGGCTACTGCTGTGGACCTTGTTTTCCTATCGAGAACTGAATGTAAGACCCTATTTCTGAAAACACACATGACAGATCATTTGGAGGACTGGAGCTGGAACCAACATGGAAGTCTTCTGCTTGAGGAGAAAGAGTTCTGTGTGCTGGTCTCCTAACCATAAAGAGTTGTGAAAGCTGACAAGGGAGAAAGACAATCAACAGTCTTACTTATATCATCTTACCACCTATCCCTTTTAAAGAATATTTAATGATTTTTAATTGAAAAAATATTATACACTATATTATCATCACACTTTCTCCTTTTCTTACTCCTCCCATAAGCTCCACACCTATCTACTCAACTCCACACCATTTCTTGTTCTCTCTCTTTAAAACACAACAAAGTAAGAAACGCACACACACACACACACACACACACACACACACACACACACACACATACACACACACACACACAGCCAATCTAATTGTTTTCATGTAGCTATAGAGCTTAATTCTGTCAAGAAAACCAACTTCCATCAGAACACAGACTTCCTTTTCACACATCTTATTTTCCTCCTGGAGGATGTAAGAATGATAACCACCCTCAGCTCCAGGAAAGTGAGTATCATACTCTCAGATGCTTGAAGGAACCTATCCTACCAAGTAGAAGGCTATGATGACTACATCAACAAAATTATTGATACAGAGGTCCTTCCCAGGCTTGTAGAGTTCATGACAAGACAGAAACTCAATGTCGTGATCTCTGTTCACCACACCATAGGCAACATTGTCACAGGAATGTACGATCACACTCAGATGGTCATCAACAGAGGCATGCTGAAGGTGTTGCCCCAGTTTCAAGAACCTGATCCAAAAAGAGGCTGGCTGGGCCCTGGGAAAAGTAATAGTCAGGTCCCACTGCCACATCCAGAAGCTAGTCATGAGTGACCTGCTGCCTTGTTTGGTGGCACTCCTAAAAATGCAAAGTATAGAAAGAGGCTGTGTGGATCATGGCTAACTTTGCAACAGAGGCCTCCTTTGACCAGTTATTTCAGATTGTCTACTCAGAAGTCCTGAGGCCATTGTTGAATCTGTTCATTGTCTCAGAGAGAATTCTTCTGGACCTGATATAAGTTGCAGAAATTGTCACTAGAACAAGACTTCCTGAAGCATAAATCCTGCTTCAGCGGCAGCCATGAAAAATACTCAGAGCAGCCAACTTTTTGATGACAGTCAAACTGGTTGCCAAAGAGGAGGCTGGTGTTTGATTGACATCTTCCTGCTCATGGTAGAAAGAAAATGTCTGACAGCTATCAATCAAAGGGTCAGATAAGCACAGTTCCAACAGCTTAGATTATTTGAAGGAAAGATAAGTGTTAAAGAATGACTATTAGAAAATTATGATAATGAAATTCTCAATAGTAGCAAATTGTATTTAACTCTCATCCAAATAACCCCAGGGAGAGATAAGGGCCTCTTACTTGTCTCAGGTATAGAAGAACATCCTGTCTCCTCCCAGAGGTAGAGTGTCCCACCTCATTCTCTATATAGTAGTGATTTAAGGTAAGTAAGTTTTTAATAATACTTCATAACTCTGCTCTCCATGCATGAACCAGCATTGCAATTTCAAAATCAGAGCAACGGTGATTTTACACATAATGAGACACAAGATTGAGCCCAATAATATTTGTTGGAAAAGAAAGAGCTCATGAGGCTCACAGTACATATAAATCACATGAGGTCCCTTTGTTCCTCAAAAATATATAAGCTGTTAATATTTGTTGGAAGGAGAGAGGCTTCTCTTAGGTGGATAGCTGCCATGCTCCTCCTCATCCATACTCCTGCACATAAACCCAGTTTAATTCACTTGTTTACATAACTAGACAGAGGTGCAACTGTTTCTTTGGAGAGTCATTGGTAGCCTATCTTCAGGGAATAGATGTTTCTCCATGTATCACCAGGAAATGTCACACAGCATTTGGCTCCTAGTTAGGAACATGACAGAACAAGTATGTCTGAAAGGAAGCATATTGCTGTTTTTATAGATTTTAACACACGAAACTGAAACTAAGCCAGAAGGGAGTCATCTCTAGGAGCAATGTGTTGTGACTGTTTGCCCCATGTTGTGTGCATTGCCATGTCTTCTTGCTGTCCTAGAAGTCTCATTATCCCTGTTATGAGTGATAAGATATCAAAGTGAAGGGCCTCCTTAGGAATGATAGTGACTGTTGGGAGGAAATCCCAGCATTGACAGGTTATTCTAAGCATATGAAGAGCTGTGCCCCTGATAAGTAGAGTCCATCATGTATTTATAGGGATGCCCCCAATGACTAATGAACCAGAGAATATATATCAGTCTCTGAAAGTAACAAGTATGGATCAAAATCAGAAGCACAAACACAATCTGCTCCAAATTCTAATTGAATTCATGAAATGCTTTTTTTTAGAAATATGTTATCTTCAATAATTACTGAGATAGAGTGTCATGACTAGACACCACAAGGCTGACAAAAATGAAATGATATATTCTACTATGAGACCATCCATATCTTATTATTAGCAATATGTGATAGCATTAATGTACTTATTTACTCATTAGGGTCCTACTACACTAATCAAATAGTATGCAAGTTCTGGGTATTTACATTCTTAGCTTCACAAGTAATATTTCTTTTTTGTAATTTTAACCACTCTAGTAACTTTATATCAACAATGTGATGTGGCAGCAGGTACAATCTGTGTAATATCTGTTTAATCTCCAATAAAATCATGTGGAAGGAGTCATTAATAAATGTCAAGCTAGAATTTGAATATGCACTGTCACACTGCAGAGTCCCAGCTCTTAACCTTACCGGTGGACCTGCCTCTGCAAGTACATCAATCCTCTTTCTCTGTGTCTTCACATCACTGCACTGGCAGAGTTATTTTAGTGAAACAGATTAAAATCTATCATCCTTTTCCTGTTAGCTCAAAAATATTAATCAAACTGATGTTGCATTTTTTTTTCATTTTAACCTGTGACATTCATAAAGCTGCCTCTTAGGTATTAAGAAATTAGTGTTCACACTGAAACATCAGCAGGCATGGCTGTATAACAAAATAAAACTAGAGAGCAGCCACAAAGGTGTAATTATGCACAGTTTAAAGTTTTAAGTGATTATGTGGGACAAAGTCCTCCACTACGACACCTGCCAATACCTGAGTGGTACACTTAGGAGCCAGGCTCAATATTCTTGTGAGCATTTTCTTTGTAATAATATGCACAGATAAAATCAATAACTGCTTCCCCCATCTTTTTCATTCTAAAATGGCATTGAAAAATTGTTACATGTATTTATAGAGTATGATTTTTGAGATACATATACAGGGTTCAGAGAAGCTTTCAAGAAACATGATATGTAGTGGATTTATAACAGTTAAAGGGAGACTAAAGCAAGAAAATTAACATATCCTTTACCTGACCAACTTATCATTTTCGAAACTGGAAATTCTGAAAAGTTATCTCAGTCCATAACATTTGGATAAGCTACACACAGTGACGAAGTGTCATCACCATGATATACAGCAGATCACATAATCTTTTCTTCTATCAAAAGTAAATAAGCCCATTTTACATTCTGACCAACATCTTCCTTTCCCACAACTCTCTCTTGCCAAACATTCAAACTGCTTTTTACTCTCTTGGCTTCAAAGTTATTATTTTTAGATAAGTAGACTCATGAAGTATTTGTCTTTCTGAGCCTGGCATATTTATGCAAATAACAATGCTTGCTTTCTTTTTAAGGTTGGATTAGTTCATTTGTGTTACTAATTATTTCTCTTGATATATGTTAAAAGACATGAAATCTTAAAATTATCCAATGTTAGCAAATTGTATCATGTATAGTTATTTACTTGGTCATTCAGATATCTTCTACTAATTCATAGTTATTTACGTGAGTCTGCGATAGAAGATTATAATTGGGATCTACTAAGCATTCTGTATTTTGGGTTTCTAGAAAATAGCTAATTTCAAATGCAATTCTTAATTTAAAGACAGAACAAAATATAGTACCTGTTTTGTCATGTTTATTTTGGATTTTCATTGATAGAATCTGTGTGAAGAAATGATACAAGTTAATATTCCAGAAGGCAGAGGTCCTCAAAAGTATACAAAAGTAGGAGGAAAGAGAAATACAGAACTTCAGGACAGAAGTTAGAGAAATTGTTTCCATTTTAAGCCTAAAACCCACATGTCAACAACTGTGCAGTTTTTACTTATTCAGAATGCACACAGACTAAGAGCATTTGCTATCATAAACTATTGTAACTCATGTATGATGGCACATACTTATAATCCCAATATTGGAAGGTAAAGATAGGAAAAGCAATGGTTCAAGGACAGTTTGGGCTACAAAGCTAGTTTGAGATCTAATACTAACTTTTTACTGAAACTCTCTCCCAAAAATACAAAAGCTTTTGACCTTGTAAATTGGAGGAAAGTTTATCTTTGCTTCACAGTATTGTGATTCTTTTGAGGACTTGCCCAATAAAGGCCAGTACATTGTCCCTAGGCTTGAATGTACATCTTTATGAGATGCCTCAAAGGAAGTGATGCATAATGCTGGTCACATAGCTTATTCCACATACCAAGTTAGAAAATGATACTGAGAATAGCCCATCAGATAAGGAAACCACTAAAATCAACATGATTATACTGAAGAATGGCAGTGTTCTCTTCTGGTAGAGAGAAACAAAGGTCAAATAATAATTGGAAAGTTAAGTTTCACTATGAAATACCCGTCTATAATAGTCTAATATAGTATTGAGACCACCATAAACAAAATTGATTATTTAAATAAATTCTTCATTTTTATTTTATATTTTGAATAGAATCCTAAATAGTGAATTAAATCTAATTTCCACAGTGGCATATATGAATGACTCTAAAATTTTTGCACACTAAAGTCCACAATGCATTCTATATTTGATAAAATATATCAAAGCAGAAATTTTATATAATGTTTATTTGTAAATACCCCAAAACATTCTTTAACTATTATGATAGATAACAAATAGAAATAATTCTAATGTTAGTAAGTATAAAAATACATTTTATATATACCATTATGTCTTAAAATTAAATTATATAATCAGTCATTGATACTTTAGTTTACTGATCTGCATGGACTTCATGACCTCCCTTTAGTCATAAAGCTACATTTGCTTACCAAAACTTATAAGAAAATTTGCAACTTTCACTTATCTTCTTTCTACTGTAGACACAAACTATCTGTCATTAATCAATTATAATGATAGGATATTAAATATAGCAAGAACAAAGATTATGCTTAATAAATAAACTAAAGTTTTTAGACAGTATCTATACAGTGAAATATTTTCAAACAGTGACATGCATTAGTGAGATTTTCAACAGTCTTTCTCTCATCAGCAAAGCCTATTTGACCTAAATCTATCTCCTCATTCATCATCAAATACTACTATTCCTGAGTGAGTTAATAAGCTGCACCATACCTGAGCCATTAATATATGACCAGACAACAACTCAAGATACTTATTACTTTTTAAAACTTTGAACTCTAAAACAAATGGAAATTATATATCTTTAGCAGAAATTTTATTATTGTTGGACCAAATAACATAAATGTTTTCAAGAAAAATGTAAAAGCAAAAGTTGTTCTTACAAAAAAAAAAACCAAAGATTTCTCATTGCAGTCTAAACTATAAGTCATTTTCAAGGAAATCCCTATGTCTGGTATTTGAGTCCCTTATATAATATATCTTTCTTAAACAGATGGAAATATCTCATGGCCTTGCTAATAGTAAGCTAATAGCTGATTATTCCACAACTGTAGCATTTTTATACTTTTTGCTTCATATCTCTATAAACCGTGTGTCAACATTGTTCTGACATTGACAGCATGCTTACCAATGCCTAGTAATGTCTTTTTAACAGAAATAATTCATAGTTTAAGATGGTCCCACTGTTTTATACACTACATGAAAGATATAAACATAGGAGGTTATTTTGTGCTACTGCCTCAGTTTGAATTATGAAGTATGCTACTGTTAGAAAATAAGATGAGAATATATCCCACCTTTATGATAGACAAAAAGATATTGGATTGGTATGCAAATTATCCATGTCACAAGTGTTCAAGAGAACCAAGACGACATTATGTTCCCACAAATTTCACTGGGGCTTTTATTGGAGTCTTTTTTTGCTTTTGCTGCAGCTATTTGTATTATCTGTGTAGAAATATTGAAAATTAAAAACATATACACATTAATTTCATAGTATGTCAACACATAGGCATATGAAAGTACACACACACACACACACACACACACACACACACACACACACACTCCAAATATATTAACACTCAACATAATAGCCTGAACAATATACTGCTCTGTTTAAAACAAGACCCATTATCAGAGTGCCTGGGTTTAAATGCTATGATTTGAAATACAGTCTTGCTTTTTACTAAAGAAAAGAGTTTGGGCAAACTGTTTTATACCTTTAAGCCTCAGTTATCCCTCTTAGTTACTTTTTATTCCTGTGATAAGATACCATGACCAGGATAACTTAGAGAAGAGAAGGATTATGTGGTTCACAATCTCAGAGGGCTAAGAGTCCTTTGTAGTGGGAAACCCTGGCAGTGAGCAACACACATGGTGGCTGGAATAGACAGAAGAGGGTTCACATCTTAACCTACAAACATGACTTAGAGAGGGTGAACTTAAAATGGTGTGGGTCTTTAAACTCTTAAAGAGCACCTCCACTGACATACCTCCTCCAACAAGGCTACTCCTTAAACTTCATTAACTGCATACCAATTATTCAAATGCCTGGTAACATCTCATTTAAAGCACCACACTCCATTCTCTGTCCCCCACAGTCTTGTAACTATATCTTAATATAAAGTGCATGTAGTCCAACATTAAAAATCCCCATAGTCTTTTACAAATGGGGTGCCATTTAAAAGTACAAATTGAAGCTCTTCTTTGGAAAACCCAGGCACTCTCTTAACTGTAAACCTCTGTAAAATCAAAAAGCAAAAAATTTCAAACAGAATATTTATTACCATTATGAAATGGAGGAATGAGGGCATATTGGGGAAATACCAGACCAATCAAAGCAAACCCCAAATCCTGTAGATTCCTTTCCAATATCTGAGTCTTTAATTTCAGAAGGCTTACATAGCTATGCTCTTCCAGCTTTGCTGTCTGCAGCATACCCCCCCTCTCTCTCTCTCTCTCTCTTTTTCCTCTAACCCATCTCCAGGTTATATCTGCTATCTGTAGGCAGTTCTATTTGTCAGATCTCTCACAGCTCTACATCTCCAACATCCTGGGGTTCTTCCATGCAACCCAGGCTTCTTTTGAGGACTCTTGTGCTTCAGGGGTCTTCACACAGCAACTCCCCTGCCACACACTGCCAGGCAGCAATCTAAAACTGCAGAAGAAAATTAAACAACCCCTTATCTTTTGTGATTCTAAATCCCACACCACTTGCTTGTCTCTGTCAAGTTCAGCCACCAGCCAATTTCAGCCACCAGCTTTGGATAGAACTATATTAGCAATAATTTTTTATTTCAGTTGCCTTCCATGAGCAGAAAATAATTCCCGTTTTATCTCACAAGTTGGAGGTTGGGTTGGGTTGGTTTGTTTAAGGCCTGACCCTGAGGCCATCCTTTTCATTATTCCAGTCTAAATCTATTGTCTCCTTAATGGCACTAGTGACCTTAATTTCAGCCTCTCTATCAGCACAAGCAATGGCTGTAACATGAAGCTTGCCAGTGTCTTTTTCGGTACAAACCATACATTTTTTATTTCTTTTTGTCCCATTTGCCATTTTTTTCGTTATAGATACACATAAGAATAATTATTAAGAATAATATTAATTAATTAACTAATTAATTAATAATTGCTGTATGGTAGAGTCAACTTTAGAGTTTTTTGAAAACCCCTCTTCTAAGGAAATTATTCCATTACTTTTAAATTCAGCCTCATGCACGTTCTGAGGACAAGGACAGAAAGCAGCCACAGATTGTGACAAATTATCCCAAGAGTAGTCTCTAGCTCATTCTTCGTATGTTCTACTCTGAAACTGCTTGAGTTGGGTCTCCAATGCCATGTTTCTCAGCACTAGTATCTTCCATGCCCTACTAGGATGGCCCATCAATCTCTGTTAATAGTGTCTAATCACCTTTCTAGTTCAAACTTTCAAAGCATCCCAAAAGTCATTACAGAGATACTCAACTCCCATACCAGCCAGCTTTCCTATTAGTTACATTTAAACTACTTCGACAAAACACCATGAACAAGACAACTTACAGGAGGAAAGATTTGTTGGTACTATGGTTCCAGTGAGTAAGAGTCCTCATAATGGTGAAGTGTGGCAGCAAGCAGGAGACAGTGGAACAGAAGTTGTCAGCTCACTTCTTTTGAACCACAAGTTCAAAAGTTTAAAGCAGAGAGAGTGAACTTGAATGGCAGGAGTCCTTTAACTCTTAAAGCCAACATCTAGTAACATATTACCTTTGGCAAGGTCACACCTCCTAGTACTCCATAAAAAGTACCACCAAACTGGGGACCAAATATCGAAATACATGTGATTATTGAGAACAACTACAATATCCAGAGATAAGCAGAGTTGACTTGTTTATAGCTGCTGAGTAGAGTTTTAATAAAAATTCTTTCACGAAGTCTTTCAAATTCTGATTTCTTATCCACCTATCTAATAATAACCATTCTATTGAGTACATATAAATTAAGCTAACACAGTATTTTTCAATGCAATGGTATTTAAAGTCAATTCAAGTGATCTAATGTGTCTGTATAGATGGCTACATCATATCAATCTTATGTGTTTGCATGCTGTATATATTCATTTTCTCTGTGTGTGCTTCAGTTTTAAATTAATAAAAGAAAGATATTAATACAGTGTACATTTCAGATTCACTATGAGCTTCAATGATAGTTTTATGTCAACTTAGCCAAGTTAAAATCCTCCTAAAGGAAGGAGCCTCATTTGAGAAATTGTCTCCTTAAGATCAGGTTGTAGGCAGTCCTATAAGGATTTTTCTTTAGCTATGGTGGAATACGATCTAGCCCACTGTGGGTGGTACCACCCCTAGGCTGGTTGTTCTAGGTTGGATGAGGAAGCAATCTGAGAAAGGCATGAGGAGCAAGCCAGTAAAGCAGTACTCCTTCATGGCCTTTACATCAACTCCTGCCTTGAGGTTCCTACAATTTGAGTTCCTACCTTGGATTTCCACAGAGGTCTTTGATTCAGCATGTGTATGCCAAATAAACCTTTTCACTGCAAGTTCTTTTTTGCTCATGGTGTTTCATGATAGAAAAGTTAACTATGATAATGAATTAATTCCCCCTGAGGAGGTCAAGCCACTTCTGAACTAAACTGAGGGTATCATTCATTTCAGCAGCAGATGCTACCACTACTATGATGTCAATTACTAGCATTTATGGAGAATTTGATATATTTTAAAAGCTTCTCCAGATTCTAGATTTTATTTCTTGAGTATAGAATTGATTTGTTCTGTTTCTCCTGGATTTTGCTACTTTTTCCTTTGTATTGCTTAGTTTGTTCTTAGCTGTGTTTATTTTCCACCTTTACTCATTAATAAATTAAATAGTATGCCCTAAGTTAGAGTAATCAGGGACTTAGCAACTAGTGACTTAATAAGAAGCCAAATTCCCCACTTTCAGGTTGGAATTAAGAATGGGAGGATACATTGTGGAATAGAATATTTGTTTAAATATGTAAAGATGTGTTGCATTCGTTTGTGATACAGAATAACTGTTTAACTATGTAAAGATGTGTTGCTGCTTTACCTTGACTACTTAAGACACCTGATTTGTCTAATGAAAAGCTGAACAGTCAATAGCTAGGGAGAAGAGGGATTCATGGGACTGGTAGGCATAGAGAAAAGGGGAGCCAGCAAGCTAGCTGGGGGCCAACCAGCAGGTGTCCAGATGCCTGGGGACAGTGACCCAGACACAAAGGAAACAGGAAAGCAGAATAGACAGTATGCAGATAGTAAAACAAATCTTGGGGCAGCATATAGATTAATAGAAATGGGTTAATTTAATTTTTTAAAGCTAGCTAGAAACAAGCCTGAGCTAAGGCTGAGCATTCATCATTAATAAGTCTCCTGTCATGATTTGGGGGCTGGAAGTCAAAGAAAGCCTGCTACATAATATTCTACTGTATCTGAGTGTTAGTTCTTTTAAACAATGAAAAAAATGAAAATGTTCTTTGTAGGACTGATAAAGGGTTTTAAGTCTCCAGAATACATGTCTCAACTCAAGGTTCCTAACTTAGATTTAGATGAGGAACTGGGATATAGCTTAATGGTAGAGTACTTGTCTAAAATGAGCAAGACCCTTGGTTTAAGTTGTAACACCTCAAAATTATTAGAGTTTGTCTTATAATGGTTTTTTATTGTTGGTGATGTTTTGTTAATTTGATGAAATATTTTTAAAAATCACATTTTTATTAATACTCACCTACATGTCAAATAACTCTTGAAATATTAGATAAAAAACAAGTAAAATATTTGTCTAAAAACACACACTAATTCTACCTCCTTCCATGCGCACATATTCTAAAGCTTTCTACCTTGCTGCTACCACCCAAAAGTTCCCACCAAAAGGTCAGGTTGTTTTGTTGTTTATGACTATGAATCTGTTGTTTCATATCTTTTATTGCAAATTTCTCTATGTTAACTAAGCTCGGTCCATTCCCATGTTCTATTTTAATATTAAACTGGATAATATACCAGGGTTCCTCTTTTACTGCTAAATTCTCTACATGTGTCATTTTAGTGAAAGACAGTAAGGAACCAAGGAACCCAGAAATAAAATTGATGAGCTCTAGATGTGCATAAACAGTCTAAATGTTTCTCAATGTATCCTTGAAGAAAATCTTCTCTCCAGCAGCCAAGGAGACTAATTTACTGAAAATCAAGCTGAAACCCTCCTTATAAGGGTGGCTGAAGTACAGCTAAAATTCAAGTTCTATCCTAAAGGGTGTCAGTGGTTAAAGTAAGGTCATTATTGGGTAAAGAATGAGGTCATGTAACTTGGGATGAAGAAATGTGGGAGGAATGTACTGATGATGAGAACCTCAGATTCCCAAGGCTTTTTCTGACCCTCAGCAGGAGATGTATTTTCTTGGTACCTGTTCATAAGAACAGCCAAAGTAATTTGCTTTTAGTTGGCAAGGCCAGCAGTAGACCCATACAGTTTTACCCCAAGGATATAGTAACTCCCCAGCCCTGTGTCATGAATTAGTTAGAATGGATCTGGGTTGCCTGTGGCTTTTACAAAATACCACAGTTGTCCACCATATTGATGATATTATACTGACTGGACCAAGTGAGCAGGAGAGACACCCACTTTAGACTTGTTGATAACACATGTGAGCATCAGAGGATATGAAATAGGTCCAGTTAAAATTCAAAGACCTTCTACCTCAGTGAAAATTCTGAGGAGCCCAGTGATATGGGGCATATAGAGATGTTCCTTCTAAGACGAAGGATAAGTTATTGTACCTGGCACCTCCACACCAGGAAAGAAATATGCTATGGGCCTATTTGGACACTGGAGACAGCACATTCGTCATTTGTATTTGTTACTCGAGCCCATATACCTAGTAACTCAGAAGGCTAGCAGCTGTGAGTGAGTCCTGGAAAAGCAGAAGGCTCTTCAACTGCCAAGGCTGTTTAGAAAGGCTGTTCTACCACTAGAACTATATGAAACAGCAGACTAGATTGTGCTTGAAGTATCAGATAAGGATGGTGTTTGGAGCCTTTGACAAGCCCCTATAGGTGAATCACAGAAGAGACATTTGGGATTTTTGAGCAAGGCTCTACCATCATCTGCTGAAAAATTTCTCCCTCTCTCTCTGAGAGAGCACTTGGTCTGCTTTGAAGCTTAGTGGATATTTGACAATGGGCCACAGAGTGCCATGTGACTTAAATTGCTCCTTTTGGGTGACTGTTTAGTATGCCACCATATCATAAAGTAGGATGTGCACAGCATCAATCTGTTACCAAGTGGAAGTAGTATATACATGATTAAGCCTGAGCAGATTGTGAAGGCACCTGAAGCAAGTTACATGAAGAAGTTGTCCAAATGCTTATGGTTTCTACTACTTGGAAGCAGTACCATCTGCTACCAAGCATGTAACTATAGCCTCAATGATTGTGTCATATGATTGATTGAGAAAGAGAAGGCTGGAACCAAGTTTCTAATAGTTTTGAATTTTATACAGACACCACCAAGAAGTGGATAATTAAAGCATTACAATCACTTTCTGGGATAACACTGAAAGACACCAATGTAGAAAAATCTTCAAAATAGGCAGATCTTTGTGTAGTATGCATGGTCATACATTTTGTTTTGAGTGAGAAATGGTAAGATGTGGGGTTGTTCACTGATTCATGGGCTGGAGCAAATATCTTGGCTGGATGGTCATTGAAAAGACCATGATTGAAAAATAGTGAGAAATATATCTGGGGAAGAACTATGTTAAAAGATATCCCCAAATGGTTGAAAGTTGTAAAGATATTTGCATCCCAGGTCAATACACACCAAAGTGTGACTTCAGCAAAGGAGATCAATAATCAAGTTGGATGACCCATTCCGTGGATAGTCTTTTTCTCCAACCATGTCTGTCCTTGCACAATGGACATGAACAAAGTGATCATGGTTACAGAGGTGAAGGTTATTCACGAGCTCAACAACATCGACCTCCATCTACCAAGTCTAACCTGGCCACACCTGTTGCTGAATGCCAGATCTTCCGACAGCAGAGACCAACACCAAACACTAAATATGGCATCACTCCCCAGGGTGACCAGCCAGTAGCTTGGTGCAAGATGACTACACTGGTCTACTTCTTCATGATAAGGGCAATGTTTTGTTCATACTGGTAGATTCTTCTTCGTGATATGGATTTGCCTTTCCTGCACATAATGCTTTTGCCTAAACAACCATCCGTGAATGCATAGAATGTCTTATTACCATCATGGCATTCCACATAGCATTGCTTCTGACCAAGAAAATCACTTTACAGGCAGAGAAGTGTGACAGTGGGTCCCGATCATGGAACTCACTGGTCTTACCATGTTTCCCAACATCCTGAAGCAGAAGGCCTGATAGAAAGATGGAATATCCTTTAAAGACTCCATTATAGTGCCAATTAGGTGGCAAAAGCCTCGAGGGCTGGGGCAGGGTCCTCTAAAAGACAGTGATTTTAGTAAGTATCCAATATATTGTTCAATTTCTCCCATAGCCAGGATCCTTGGGCCCAGGAATCAAGTAGTAGAAAATGAACTAGTTCCACTCCCTACCACCCCTAGTCACCCACTAGGAAAATTTTTGTTTCCTATTCTAATAACCTTAAGTTCTGCTGAACTACAAGTTTTGGTTCTAAAGTGCAGAGTGTTTCTGAGAGGAGATATAACAAAAATTCCATTAAACTGGAACTGCTCACTTTCACCTGGCCATGTTTCCTCTGGACTTGTGAAGTCCTTAAGCCAACAAACTGAAAAAGAAATTTCAGTGTTAGGAGGGGTGATTGATTCAGATTACCTAAGGGAAATTGGATTGCTTCCCCACAATAGACATAACAAAGATTATTCTGAAGTGCAGGAGGTTCTTAAAGTATCTCTTAGTGCTACCATGTCTTGTGATTAAAGTCAATGGTAAACTGTAACAGCCTAATCCAGACAGGATGACAAAGGCACTGACCCCTCAGGAATGAAGGAATGGGTGTCACTTTTCCTGGAAAATAGCTAAGATCTGCTTAGGTGCTTGCTGAGGGTAGGGGATACACAGAATGGGTAATAGACAACAGTAGTTGTAAATACCAGCTCTTACATCTCTTGTATTCTATAGTTCCTAATCATTTACCCAGGTTTTCTATTTCCAGAATTCTCTCAGTTTGTGTTTTCTTTATTGTCTCTATTTCAGTGTTCATGTCTTGAACTATTTGAATTATTTCCTTAATCTGTTTGATTGTTTTTTCTTGGGTTTCCTTGTTTTCTTTAAGGGATTTGTTGATTTCTAGTATTTTTTGGTTTGTTTTTTTTCTTCTATTTCTTTCAGGGATTTTCACATATCCTCTTTGAGGGCCTCTATCATTTTCATGAAGTTGCTTTTAAGGTCATTCTCTTCTGCTTCATCTGTGTTGGGATATTCAGGTCATGCTGGTGTAGAGTCCCTACAATTTGGTGGTGTCATATTGGATTTTCTGTTGTTGAATATGTTTTTATATTATCTTTTTCCCATCCCTTCTTACAGTGGGTACAGGAGAAGTCTCTTCTTCTCCTGATGGGTAAGGGTCCAAACTTCCCTTCAGGTGGGTGCAAGCAGGTCCAATACTCCAATGGCTCTCCTCTTCTCATGGACCGAGTAGAGACTAGTACCTGTTCCTTGGTAGTCTCTAGGTGGGCTGCACCACTGGGATGGTGCAGGATGGTTCAACATATGAAAGGCCATCAGTGTAACCCATCATGATAGGTCTTGGAGAGATCAGGAATAAAAGGAACATATGTAACATAATAAAATCAATAAAAATATACAGCAATTATCAAAACATTAAAAAACAACAGCCAATATCAAAAAATGGAAACTCAACACAATTTCTCTAAAATCAGAAACAAGACAAGGCTATCCACCCTCCATACCTCTTCAATATTGTTCTTGAAGTTCTAGCTAGAGGAAAAGGACAACAAAAGGAGATCAAGGGGATACAAATTAGAAAAGAAGCAGTCAAATTTCACTATTTGCAGATGATATGATAGTTTATATAAGTGACCCAAAAAGCTCTACCAGGGAACTCCTACAGCTGAAAAACACCTTGAGGAAAGTGGCAAGATACACGATTAACTAAAAAAAAAAAAATCAGTAGCTCTACTCTATACAGATGATAAACACGCCAAGAAAGAAATCAGAGAAACATCACCTTTTACAATTGCCACAAACAACATGAAATACTTTGGGATAATGCTAGCCAAACAAGTGAAAGATCAGTATCATATAAGAATTTTGAGTCTTTAAAGAAAGAAATCTAAAAAGATACCAGAAAATGGAAAGATCTCCTATGCTCTTGGACAGGTAGGATCAACATAGTAAAAATGGCAATCATGCCAAAAGCAATCGACAGATTCAATGCAATCCTGATCAAAATCCCAGCACAAGTCTTCACAGCACTTGAAAGAACAATACTCAACTTTATATGGAGAAACAAAAGCCCCTGGATAGCCAAAACAACCCTGTACAATAGAGGATCTTCTGGAGACATCACCATCCCTGACTTCAAGCTCTATTATAGAGCTATAGCCCTGAAAACAGCTTGATATTGGCATGAAAATAGACAGACTAATGGAATCTAATTGAAAACCTTGATATGGAACCACACACCAACAAAGACCTGATTTTTGACAAAGAAGCTAAAATTATACAGTGGAAAAAAGAAAGCATCTTCAACAAATGGTGCTGGCATAACCTGATGCTGGCATGTAGAATACTGCAGAGAGATCCATATCTATCACCATTAACAAAGCTTTAAGTCCAAATGGATCGAAGTCCTCAACATAAATCCAGCCACAATGAAACTCTTAGAAGACAAGGTAGGTGATACTCTCAAACAAATTGGTTCAGGAGACTTCATCCTGAACATACATAACACCAGTAGCACAGACACTGAGATTGACAATTACTAAATAGGACCTCCTGAAACTGAGAAGTTTCTGTAAGGCAAAGGAAACAGTCAACAAGACAAAATGGCAGTCCACAGAATGGGAAAAAGATATTCACCAACCACACATCTTACAGAGGGCTGATTTATAAAACATACAAAGAACTCAAGAAGCTAGTCACAAAACACCAAATAATACAATTAAAAGGTGGGGTACAGAACTAAATAGAGAATCATCAATAGAGGAGTCTAAAATGGCTGAAAGACACTTAAGAAAGTGTTCAACATCCTTAGCCATCAGGGAAATGCAAATCAAAAAAACTCTGAAATATAATATTAATCCTGTCAGAATGGCTAAAATCAAAAACACCAATGACAGTTTATGCTGGAAAGGATGTGGAGAAAGTGGAAGACTCCTCCACTACTGGTGGGAGTGCAAACTCATACAGCCACTTTGGAAATCAGTATGGTGAATCCTCAGAAAAATAGGAATCAGTCTACCACAAGATCCAGAAATTCCACTCTTAGGCATACACCCAAAAGACGCACATTCATACAACAAGGATATCTGTTCAACCATGTTCTTAACAGCATTATTTTTAATAGCCAGAACCTGGAAGCAACCTAGATGCCCCTCAACGGAAGAATGGATAGAGCAAATGTGATACATTTACACAATAGAGTACTACTCAGTGGGAAAAAAAAACAATGGAACCTTGAAATTCTCAGGCAAATGGATGAAACTAGAAGAAATCATCCTGAGTAAGGTAACACAGTCACACAAAAGACAAACATGGTATGTACTCACTGATATATGGATTTTAGACATAGAGCAAATGATTACCAGCCTACAATTCACACCGTCAGAGAAACTAGGAAACAAGGAGGACCCTAAGAGAGACATACATGGTCCCCCAGAGAAGGGGAAAGGAACAAGATCTCCTGAGATAATTGGGAGCATGTGGGATGGGAGAGGGAATAAGGAGAAAGAGAGGGGGAAAAGAGGAGGGGAGAGGAGAACATGAGAGAGCAGGAAGATCCAGTCAGGGAAGAATAGAGGAGAGCAAGAAAAGAGATAACATAATAGAGGGAGCAATTTAGGTTTAAAGAGAAAACTGGCACTAGGGAAATGTCCAGAGATCTACAAGGTTGACCCCCCACTAACAATCTAAGCAATAGTTGAGAGGCTATCTTAAATGTGCTTCTCTTACTATGAGACTGATGACTACCTTATATGTCATTCCAGTAGCTGATGGAAGCAAAAGCAGACACACACAGCTAAACACTGAGTTGAATTTCTGGAATCCAGTTGCACAGAGGGAGTAGTGATGAGAAAAGGGGTCAAGACCAGGCTGGGGAAATGCACAGAAACAGCTGACCTGAACAAGGAGGAGCTGATGGACCCCAGACAGATAGATGGGAATCAAGCATAGTTCTGTTACAGACCCCATGAACAAGGAAGTCAATTTGGAGTTCTGGTTAATTTATGGGGCTTCTGGTAGTGGATCAGTTTTTATCCCTAGTATGTGAATGGACTTTGGGAGCCCACTTCACATAGAGGGATACCCTCTCAGCTTAGATACATGGAAGAGCGACTATGCCCTGCTCCAAATGATGTAACAGGCTTTGAAGATCCCCCATGGAAGACCTCCCCTTCCCTGGGGGAAAGGAAATGGGATAGAGAGTAGGGGAGTGTCCAGGCAAGAAGAGAGGAAGAGGGAACTGGGATTAACATGTAAAACAAGCTTCTTTCTATTTTAAATTTAAAAAATGAAAGAAAAATACCAGCTCAAGCCACATGACCAGTTTCAGAAATGAAAATTATAATTAACATGTCTACTTCTGTCATATTTTTCTATGAATGAGTTTGTACAGGTTTTTGTTTTTTTGTGTCTTGAATTTTTATTCTATAATGGACCATCAATTAAGTGAATATCAGTGATTACTTTATTTAAGTTTGAGATATTAAAGGATGTCCCTCAAGGGACATTGACACTTATCCTAAATTTATAATGTGATCGTGGTTGCATTAGGGATAGTTATATTATGTTAGGCATAATTATGACCTGGTTAAACATACAATGCATTTGCAATTATATGTGGTGTAGTTATATCATTTGGGGTATAATTATAACCTTGTTATTGTCTTCATTTGGAATTTAAGCATGATATAAGGAGATACAATAGTGGAATTATGGAATTATTGGATACAATAGTGGAATTATGATGGATAGTCCTGGTTGTCAACTTGACTACATGTGGAATTAACTAAAACCCAAGCAACTAGGCATTCCTCTGGGGGATTTTTTTCTTAATTCATTTGAATTGGGAAGACCCACTTTTCATTTCAGTCTTTTTAAATGGTAAGAAACACCTTTGATCCAGATCTTTTGAGGTGAGAAGGAACACCTTGAATGTGCCCCATTCCTTCTGCTGGCAGCCTATATAAAGGACATGGAAGAAAGAAGCTTGCTTTCTGTGTTCTTGCTATTGCTCTCACTGACAAATCTATCCCTTCGCTGGCATTGTAGCCTACTTCTTCAGGATTCCAGCATATACTAAAAACTAGCTGAGACATTCAGCCTTGAAGATTGAACAACTTCTGGATTCTTAGACCTTCCATTTGTACACAACTATTGTTGAAGTAGCTGAACCAAAGCCTGTAAGCTAGCAGTTCACAACCTCTTGTTTGAGACCCCTTTCAGAGTAGAACAGCCCTTTCACTGGGGTTACATATCAGATATCCTGCATATTAAAGATTTACCATATAATTCATAACAATAGAGAAATTAAAGTTATGAAGTGAAACATGGTGAATATAATTAATAATACTTCATTGTGTGACTGAACTTTGATAATGAAAAAAGACCTTAAAAGTCTTATACAGAAAGAATGTAAGGTAATGTACTAATTCACTTGGTTGTTGTAACTTCATACACACACATATCAAATCACCCTGCTATGCCCCTAAAATCTTAAAAGTGTTCTGCTTTTGTTTGTGAAAACGAAAATAATAGGTATATATTCCTTTGTGAAAACTAAAGATTATTTGTATTTATTTAATATGAAAACATCTACCTTTTTTGCTAACATTTATTATGTTTGGTTCTCTTAACATTTGTGTTTTCAATTCTTGTTCTAATCTGTGCTGATAAACTCAGGCTATGAAGACTCAAATAAAATTTAGGGATATCGGATGTATGTGTAGCATCCTGTTCAGAGACATTTCTAATTGGACAAGATAGCACATGCTGAAATAGAACTATATTTTTCAGAAAGTATCACAGACATGGTTTTGTCAGGATCTTATTAAGTGACCTTCAGTAAACCACTTATTCTTAGACATTAGGTATAGCACTTGCTTGGCAGCCTGGTCATAGTTTTATTTCTTTAATGAGTAAAACAAGCATAGTGGGTCATACATTAGATTTTTCTATCCCTCATGTCGTCAGTGGTTAATTTTCTATGAATCTTCATATTTTACAGATATAAAAGTAGTAAGTACACAATGTATGTGAGTCGGGTCTATTATAAATTCCACAAATCAGAGGAAAACCAACCCAGCTATATGGTACCACCACTATGAATGCTGAGCAGGCTACTTTGCATGAATTTCAAAAAGATTAGTCAGTGAGCTGAATTCTAGTTGTTCATATCACCAAGCTCTCCCTACTTTCTTGGTATTCTGTTACCCTACTTCTCTTGAGCAGTGTTTTAAATAGTAGGATTAAGGCTCCTTTGTGAAACTTCCGCCTAGTTTATTTTCATTATTCCCTTTTGGACCAGAAAACATCTCTTTCCAATCTTGATGTACATCAACTTAAAAGAATTTATAGCAATGCTTCTCAAACTGTAGGTTATGACCCCACAAGAATCACATATTATATGTTTACATTATGATTTCATAACATTAGCAAAATTGTAATTATGAATTAGCAGTGAAATAATCTTATGGTTGGGAGTCACCACAACATGAGGAACTGTATTAAAGGATCACAAGATTAGGAATATTGAAAACCACTCTTTTATAGTAATGTATGGTGTCGTAGTCACTTTCCAACCTAATATCAAATCTCTAGAACTTCATGGAAATTCTGTCACATTTTATAGAGAAGTAGAATACAATCAGATTATTAATATTTCATGTCTCACTTCATGATACTATACTTAAAATTCCACTTTAAAAATAGAATAACTCCTTCACATATTCTATTTCAAAATGGTGAGGATGAATTCTAAGGGGACAAAAGTCATGCTTCCCACTGTGCTCTGTTTACTGAAGATAGGAAGCAATTCTCACCCAGCTAGTTCCCTGTTTGCTGCTTCTGATAGCCAAACTCAATTTCCATGCTTTTCCTTGCCTTCATGTCACATTATGTATGCTCACCTAATTTCTCTTTCATTATGAGCATTGGTTATTTTATGTTCCATGAAATACAATTTCTTTGCAGTTTGAAAATTAGCATATTATGCTCTCTTTTGAAGTGTTTACTTCCTCATTTTCAAAGACATTTCATTACATTTTACACATTTATAAACTCTGTCCATGATTTGTACAAGACTCATTCTTTCAGCTCACATTCTTGTGGAGAACAGATATTTGCTGTCAGTATATTGTATGGCTTTATATCTTGCCTGTTTTGTTATTAGGGGAAACAACAATTCTCCCTGTTACTAAATAATTTTTAATGTTCTAATGAAACAATTGCTTTAGAAATTCTCTGATATGTAGTCAATAAAAACATTTAAGTATTGGTTCATACCTATGCAAATATTTAGGAATCAATAATTAATTTTGAGCAAGTGGAAGAAAATTTTTCATGACAAGTCATGACATAGTCCTGAATATCTCACTATTTCAGCTTCCTTTATTGTTTTTGTGTGAGAGGTCTTTTTAAAAAAAACATTCATGCATCATATCCTGTTCAATTTAATGATTGCTCTCAGTGTACCCAGAACATTAGGATCCCAGTAAATGTTACTTGATTTATCTTCTACACAGAGACCGAAGTAGATTCTGTCCTCCTGGACTGATCACTTTCGGTAAATTGACATATTAATTAATGGAACATAAAGTATGAATGGATTTCTTATATTATGCCACTGAGTAGAATTCTCAGTGATGCCAATTCTGTCTCTGCCAAATACAAGGAACAAACAAGCCTGTACATAGTGATAAGAACTCAGTATTTGTAAAGGTCAAAGGGAAGTACAATGAATATGCTAGACTTGAGAGAACAAAGCATACCTTAGAAATTCAAAGATAGTTTTAAAAAACTGAAACTTGAGTATGAGAATTGGTTTCTACAAAGGGAAAACAATATGGATAGACAGAGTTCTGAAAAACTGAGACAAGCAGCCCATGGAAAGTCAACAATCATAAATAGCAACAAAGTAAAAGCCTCTTAAAGTATGTGAATGACTGTATTTTAATCACACATATGTTTTTCAAATCTCAAGAAAATACGCTATCTAAAGCATAGAAAGTGTGGCAATTACAGAAGCTGCATGTTCTTTGGTATTCATAAAGAAGAAACATACCTTAAAAATAGAGGACTAATGTCTAAAATATATAAAGAATTCAAGAAAATAAATATCAAAACAGCAAATAATCCAACCAACAATGGATTACAAACTTAAACAGACAATTTTCAATACAGGAAAATCAAATGGCCGAGAAACATATAAAGAAATGTTTGGTATCCTTATCCATTAGGGGGAAATGCAAATCAAAACTACTTCGAGAGTCCCTCTTATACTAGTCAGAATGGCTAAGATAAATTATACAAGTGACTGCTCATGCTGGCAAGGATATGGCACAAGGGGAACACTCTTCCATTGTTAGTAGAGTGCAGATATGTGCAGCCACTATGGAAATTAATATGACAGTTCCTCAATATTGGAACCAGTCTCCCTCCAGACCCAGATATACCACTCTGAGGCATATGCCCAAAGGATGTTTCACTCTACCACAAGTGTTGAGTCATTTTCTTTCTTTCTTTTTTTTCAATAGAAGTTTCCTTTTATTTTGAGATGGAAACAGTGGAATGAAATTGCTTTGTGGCTGAAACAACATTCACCAGGAAGGACTCCGGGTATTCATCCATTGAAAGAACAAACTTGCCAAGTCCAAGCCAGGTGCCCACCTCCCCCAGCTTCAAGAACAGATAAGGATGGGAGAAGGGTACAATCAAATTCAGGGTTGTGACAGCTGGCAGGGTTCTACAATTTCAAAGTTGTCATGATTACAGAACATAACAGTCACAAGAAGCTGCCCTCCAAGCCCTCCTAGATTTCCACTCAGAAAACTTAATTCCTCACTGGAAGCCATCTTAGAACTGCATATCAATCCACTTTGTCTTAGGGGAGCGGGCTCTTTTGACTTAACTCTGGTTTTGGGAACCAGAATAAGATTCTGATGGGAGACTCCAAATGGTGATGCTTATTCATTATGCTAATTTATGATGCCATTAAATTCATCTCAGAAGCACTTATTAGCAGTGGTTCACATAAAACCATAATGTTACCAGTGGTCCCCAACCTCCTGCCAAGAGGAAACAGAGTCAGGACTGAATCACCCCAACCCAGCGTTCCTTCTTGTGGTCTTGAAGTCACCTGGTTAAGGGAGTAGTGACAGGAAGCACAGGTGGGTCTCATTGGCAGCCAGGGGGTGGGGATGTGGCAGGCCAAGGAGCACACTGAGAAAGCTGTAACTGTTCGTAGCTATCACATTGTCTTAAGTGAAGAAGATTGCCAAAATGAAAATTATGTATGGGAGGAAAAACTGTTTAGAAATCAAACCATTGGTTACTGGAAATTGTCTCCCTCCTTTCAAAGAAACTTTTTTTTTGGTTTTTAAGTTTTTAATATTTTTGGAAGGTAATTTTTAAGGTAATATTTTTTCCTTTGGAAAACAAAACTTCCCTCAACCCTAACCTAAGAAAGTTGAGTTGCCACTACCTAATTTCTCTATATTATTTTACTAAGAGGTAGATTTAAAGCAAGTGAAATGGGGCTTCTAGAAGGTACTTCAGAGCATGGGGAGGGGCTAGGTCACTCAGTGGAGTTCCCCAACTACAAAGATGGCCTGGGTGAGCCTAATAGACTAGGCTGGCCCCAGGGCAAAGGATCCTGCTCCATCTCTTCTCCTCCTAGAGCCAACTGCTCCCCATGGAGAAGGGGGCTCAGTGGAGGTATTGCAGGTTTATTCATAATAGCAAAGAATGCAAAAAAACTCATAGATGCCCCTCATAATAAAAATGAATAAAGAAAATGTAGTACATTTACACAATAGAATATTACTCAAATATTACTCAGCTATTTTTAGAAACAGCAATCATGAAACTTAGAAGCAAATTAATGGAACTAAAAGAATATCATCCTGAGTAAAGTAATCCAGACTCAGAACTTTGAATATGATATGTATTTTTATTAGTGGATGTTAGCCTTTGAGTAAATGATAACCAAGCTACAATCCATAAACCCAAAGAAGTTAGGAATAGGGGTGAGGTCTAAGGAGGATGGTTGTATCTACATGGAAGGAGGAAATAGAATAGATTCTATGGGATGATGGGGAGTGGATAGGGGTAGAAATGGGGTAATCAGCTGGGGAAGGAAGATGAGGTGGAGAGAAAGAGTACAGGCAGAGAGAGCATGAATTGGTAGGATTTATGTGGGTGGTATGGAAACCTAGTGCCTGGAATCTCTGAAGGTGATCTTAAAGAGGACTCCTTCTAATGGTGGATACCAAGTCTCAACTGGCCATCTCTTGTTGCCATATGAGGCTTCCAGTGGTGGGACTGCATTGCATTCAATTGAGTTGGATTGCTATCTGCAGTTGGGTTGTGCTCTGCAAACTAACAGTGGGGCTGCATTGCAAGAGGGCAACAAACATACAAATCATTGAACATGACGAAGTCTAGCTGCAGCCTACATGGAACCCTGAACCCTACATTCTAGTCTCTTTGGTGCCAGAAGGAACTCTACAGGCTACCTAAAGAGAAATGTGAGCACCAATCCAGACTTTTGACTTTTGACCTACAGTCTGTCCTACCTACAAAATATGCTAAAGCAGCGGTGGTGTAGAACTTGTGGGAGCAGTCAACTTTCTCAGTTTGGATTTCTTTTCATTAATTTTAATTAGAAAGATTATTTTACATGTTAATCCCAGGTCCCTTTCCCTCCCCTCCTCCCCTGCCCCCCCCGCAACTAATACCCTACCTATCCTATACCCTATCTGCTCTCCAGTGAGGGTGAGGCCTTCCGTCGGGGATCTTCAAAGTCTGTCATATTCTTTGGGATAGGGCCTAGGCCTACCCCCTTGTGTCTAGGCTCAGGAAGTATCCCTCCATGTTGGATGGGCTCCCCAAATCCATTCCTATGTTAAGGATAAGTACTGATCCACTACAAGAGGTCCAATAGATTTTCAAGGTCTCCTCACTGACACTGACACCCACATTTCCTAGTTTGGATTTCTATTGCTTCAATGAAACACCAGGACCATAAAGCAAGTTAGGGAGGAAAGAGTCTATTGGGCTTATACTTCCACATTGCTGTTCACCACTGAAGGAAGTCAGGACAGGAACTCAAACAGGGCAGGATCCTGGAGGCAAGAGCTAATGCAGAGGCCATGGAGGGGTGCTACTTACTGGCTTATTACTCCTGGCTTTCTAAGTATGCTTTCTTATAGAACCCAGGACCACCAGCACAGGGGTTGTACCACCCACAGTTGGCTAGGCCCTCCCACATTGATCACTAATTGAGAAAATGCCTTACAGCTGGATCTCAATGGAGGCATTTCCTCAACTAAGGCTTCTTCCTCTCTAATGAGTCTAACTTGTGTCAAGTTGACACACAAAACCTGCCAGTACACCAACCAGTGTCTGATTTGACCTAAGGCCCACTCCATGAGAAGGAACCCATAACCACCACTTCTAGCATGTCTAAAAACCAAAGACTAGTTATCCCAGAGACCTATGGTAAAACCAAACACTACTGGTCAAGAGAAAATTGAATCAATAAAGTGATCCTAATAATATTCTACAAAACTCATAGCTTAGTGTCTCATCCAGTCATCTTCAGTGAGCCTTCAATTGGTAGCAGATGGGAACAAATACAGAGACCCATAGCCAGACATTACATGGAGAAAGAGTCTAAATGGGATGTCTCCATCAAATCCCTCCTTTCAAAGCTCATGGAATCCAATGGAGATTGTAAGAGCCAGCGGTGATGGAGGATCCTAGGAGAACAAAGCCCTCTGATTCAACTATGCAAGGTCCATATGAGCTCACAGAGACTGAAGCAGCAAGCACAGGACTTACATGGGTCTGTACCAGGTCCTCTACATATATACTGCATCTTTTACCTTAGTATTTTATGGGTCTCCTGACTGTGAGAAGGAGTGGGTCTCTGACTCTTCTGCCTGCTCTTGGGACTCTTTCCCTCCTGTTGCGTTGCTCTTTCCAACTTCAATATGATAGTTTGTGATTCATCTTACTTTATTTCACTTTGTCACGTTTAATTGTTATATCTTAAAGGCCAGTTCTTTTCTAATGAGAAATAGAAAGGAAGTGGATATGAAAAGAAGGGAAGGTGGGAAGGAACTGGGAGGAGCAGAGGGAGAGGAAACTACATGCAGGATATATTATGTGAGAAACTAATCCATTTTCCATAAAATAAAAAAAGAAAAAAGTGTTGGTGGGTATGTCTGTGTAAGTCTGACTGTTCCAACACCTGTTGATGCTGTGTCTCATCACACATAGTTTTTACCCCTTCTCAAGAGGGGAGATATAGGGAAAACTAATGGAACAAAAGGTGAATTCATTTATACTTTGAAGATCTTAGAGTGAGGTTGTTGTATAGAAGACTCTAGAGGCGAAAGGAGTCTTCAGGGATTTTGTGAAATGAGACTATAAGAAAGCTTGGCTTTGTTTATAAGATGATGAAGAAATAATAACAAAGCATTTGAAGAAAGGAAATTGGTGACTTTGTATGCCTTTCAAGGTGTTTAGGAAATAAAGTAATGGGTTTGTGTTCATTTGAATTCCACTAACTAATTTATAAGCACTGGATTATAGAAGATACCAGGACGTGCACAACAGGAACCCTCATCCCATCTGGGGAGTCATGCCAGAACCCACTAAACTCAGGTTTTAAAAGGAACATAAGGCATAGATGATGACAAAGTGAGAAGAATGCCCTTTAAGAACCCATGAAGAATGTCTTTAAAATCTCCACACCAAGTAAAATAAATCTTATCTGCTGAAGGAAGCCATAGCCATTAAAGAATATTCTGGTTTGTTCTCTTCCTATCTTTCCTGATCTTTTGGCCTGCTGATAATCTATCCTACTCACTCTTCCTTCTGACTTTTGATTGGCTTTGACTAAGGGTCACTGAATGGTCGCTAGAAAAGAAAGAGGTCAAGTTCCAGATGACCCTGCCTTCTAGACCATGTGACTTATGGATTTCCAAATTTATAATCGTATGAAAGTGATACAAATTCAGTAGAAACTGTAATTTTAATTTTTTTCTTTTTCTTGGATAAAAGTGTGATACCCCTTATAAGGATAGTGTCAACAAGGTGAAGTTTTCAGTTAGCCCTGAAATCACAAGGGGAATGACCAATATACCACAGTACACACTATAGTGTATGGTGTTGACAACATTTGCTAAGACATCCAATACTTTACTATAAAATTGTCACAATGTAGATGACTTCACTGGACAATAGGTTGATGCAAGTGTGTTAATCACACTTAAGGTAGGCCAGGCTACACTGTGATGCTTAGTAGTCATGTGGCAAGTGGGATTTTCTAGTAAAGGTATTTAAGCCTACAGTAGATTTAGCAGATATAACACATTCAGATGGCTTCTGAATTAAAAATGTATCCTTTAAAGACACAATTCTTATAAAACCAAGCATCACACCAGTCCAATGGGCTTCAGAAGAACACTTTGTTTTGCCTGACAGGCTACATTGGTCCCTTTTCTACTTTTGTAATAAAACACAATGGCCGAGTTGATTTATAGTAGACAGAGTTTATTTGGGCTTATGATTCCAGAGGGATATGAGTCTGTCACAACAGAAAGAAATGACGGCAAGCAGAAAGCATGGTGGAAGGAAGCTGAGAGCTCACATCTTTCACAGAGCAAATTGGAAGAGGGAGAGATAGGGAAAACTTGCACAGAGCAAAAAGCTACTCCAAATTATGGGAGTCTTTAAATTCTCAAAGCACTCCAAGTGATATACTACCTATAGTAAGGTCATATCTCTTAAACCTGCCAATGTGCCATCAACTGAAAAACAAATGTTCAAATACAATAGCCTATAGGTAATACTATCATTCATACCTCCATATTCAAATACCAGTAACCGTAGAGCACTAGTTTTCAACCTGTGGGTTTTGACCCACATGGGCTTGAAGAACCCTTTACCAAGGGTCACCTAAGACCTGTATGCCATCACCTAAGACCATCCTGTATACCATCACCTAAGATCATCCTGTATATTTAAATTGATTCATAACAGTAACAAAATTGCAGTTGTGAAATAGCAATGAAAATAAAATTTATGGTTGGGGAGTCACAACACCATGAATAACTGTATTAAGGGATCACAGCATTAAGGTTAAGAACAATTCTCCTAGAGTGATGGCCATTTCATTATGTAAAACTGATGTAGTCCAACTTCAAAAATTCTCATAATCTTTCACTCCCAACACTGTTTAAAAGTTCAAAAGGCACTATATAAAACTCAAGGCACTCTTTTAATTGTAACACCCTGTAAAGTCTAAAAACAATTCACACGGTTCCAACATATAATGGCACAGAATATGTGTTATCATTCCAAAAGGAAGGAGTGAGGGCATAGTGAGGAAATACAACAGCAAAGCAAGACTAAAACCCAGCACTACAAACACCAAATCTTTCCTCTCTATGACTGATATCAAAGGGCTTAGATGGCTCCACTCCTCCAGCTTTTATGACTCCGCTCCAGCTTTTATTTCTTTCTTGGACTGGTTTCACTCCCTCCCCCTATCTGTAGATCTCCTTCAGAAAACATCCTACTGATCTGCCTTCTGCAGTATTTTGGGACAAGCCAGGCTGTGCTTTTAAAACTTCATGCAATACACATTTCAGAGCTTCTTGTCCTCTCATGCACAGATTCCTCCATCTTACACTGCCTAGCCTCAGCAGCTGTCTGAAACAATGAAAGAATTCTATACAACCCTTTCACTCACATCCTTCATGATTCTAAAGTCTGCACCATATAGCTGACATCTGCTAAGCTAGTCTGTCAGTTTGGAATAGACCTTGAACTCCTTGAATCATATTAACAGCAGAACTTTTATCTAGTGTTTTCCAGGAGCAGAAAATACCTTTGCCTTACTTTTACAAGCTGGATGATCAGTTGGGTGAGGTCTTGCTCTAAAGACGCCCTGGCCTTTATTCCAGTATTGAGCTGGCCTCTCCTTACAGGCTCTGATATCCTTGATCTCTTTCTGCACAAGCATTAGATGCAACATTAAGCTTCCTGGTTCTTTTTCTCTTTAAATGGTACATTTTGCATCTCTTTCTGCCCCACTTGCTCTTCCTCATTGTAGAAGTTCATAACAGTCATTAATAATAACCATGGTTCAATACTATGCTGTCATTAAATTGCTTCCCAAAAAATCAGTTCATTACTTTTTAATTTAACTGCAAGTAGACTCTTAGGAATTTATTCTCAGGGCTTGCCTCTAGCAATATTCATCTTCCAATAAAGTCACAGATCCTAAACCTGCCTATGGCAGTATGAATATAATTGGTCCCCATAATCCAAAAGGGAGTAACACAATTAGGAGGTGTGGCCTTATTGATGTGGTCTTGTTAGAGAAATTGTGTCACTGTGGAGGCAGGCTTTAAGGTCTCATATATGTGAAAGATACTGCCCAGTGTCTCAAAATATTTCCTGTTGCCTGTACAATGTGGGACTCTCAGCAACTTCTCCAGTATCAAGTCTCCTGTACTTGAACATGATCCCCGCCATGATAATGGATGGAACCTCTGAACTGTAAGCAAGCTATCCCAATTAAGTATTTTCCTTTATAAGAGTTGCCATGGACCAAATGTTTGAATACACAAGCCTATCAGGAATTCTTATTCAAATCACCACATTTATTTCCTGTGGTTTTATCCCTTTATGAAATAAGAGTTCCCTTGTTTTCTCCTTAAGTGATCTCACTTCTTTTCAAAGATTATTCAAAAGTGTTTTTTTGTTTTGTTTTTGTTTTTTTTTTAGTTCTTTTTTACATTTTCAGTGAATTTTATGTCCAGGGTGAGATGTTTAGTGCTGCATGGTCCATACAATCCAGGATGGAAATAAAAAGAACAAAATTATACAGAAGCATATAGGCATAGAAAGAGCAATTGTTTCTGCGTGTACATATACAAAACACAGAGCCACTATCTGCCTTCTATGTTCTCCATTTTATATCAATAAACACATATTTATGTGATAAAATAGGGTCTCCAAAATTAGATGAACTCATCTTAAATTTATTTCTTACAAAAAGTACATTAAGTTTCCTTTTTAAATGTGTTATGCTCTTCAATTGATATTTTCAATTTTTTCTATATTATTTTATAAAATATTCATAGTCTCTCTCTTTTTTGAAAACATGATAGGGTTTGAACCCAAGGTATTTTGCCACCTAAGTGAACACAGTGCCACAGAGCTACATACTCAAAAAACTTACATTTAAGGAGGCAAGGATTCCTGCCAGGGTGACCCTTTGGTCTGCAATGGAGAGCTCCAGGACACTGTCTCCTAGGGTTATGGCTGTGTCCTGCCAGATAATCCTGACATGTCTGCAACTATGTGGACTGGATTCAGGACACAATTGCTGCCAACCAGAGATTCCCTGATCCATCTGCAGTCACTATGTCAATAAACTAACTTTTTCCTCACACAAAAAGTTAAATTTTATATATTTTGTTCATGTTATTCCCCTCCTCCTAGTCCTTCTAGATCCTACCCCCCCACCCCGTCTACCCATCCAACTTTAAGTTCTTTGTAAAAACAAACAAACAAACATAAAACACAATACAATAACTAAAATCCCCAAACTAAGAAAACTAAATAAAACACACCAAAAACCAAACTGTAACCAAATAAAAGCACTCACACACACACACAAAAAAAACACTGGACTCCATTATATGTTGGGCAAGTACTGCTGACCATATTATGCCCAGTGTCACTCCATTGGATGAAAAATGACTGTCCCTCTTCCAAGAGTTATAAATGGCAATTATATTGTTAACCTTTCTCCAAGTGGTTAGGTTTTCTTTCTTTCATTAATTCATTCATTCATTTTTAAATTATAACAAAGAAAATATAGTAAGATAAATAAAAAACTATCACATCAAAGTTGGACAAAACAAACCGGCAGAAGGAAAGGAGCCTGAGAAAAGGCACAAGTATCGAAGACTCATTTGTTCACACACTCGGGAATCCCATGATAACATTAAACTACAAGCTTCAACATATACACAGAGGATGTGGTAGACACCCATTCAGACTCAATGCATGCTGCTTCAATCTCTGTGAGGTCAAATGAGTGTTTCTTGTGTTGATTTAGAAGGTCTTGTTTTCTTGTCCTCCATCCCCTCTGGCTTTTATATTCTTTTCACCTCCCTTTCTGAGGGATTCCCTATGCTCTGAGGAGAGGGAATCGATTGAGATACCCCACGTAAGACTGAGTGTTCATAGATCTTGCACTTTCTGCATATTGTCTGTATTTGTTCCCGTCTTCTGCAGGAGGAAGCTTCTCTGGTGATGGCTGAACAAGGCACTGATCTATGAGTATAGCAGAATACCATTAGGGGTTGTTTTATCACTACATTTTTTTAAACTTTTAGACCAGTATTATTTGGTTTTACCCTCAGTTCCTGTATTATCTAATCTCACGTTCTTGGTCACTTAAATAGTGCCAAGTATGTGTTCTAACTAGTCAAGTATACCTTAAGTCAAATGAGTTTTTGGTTGGTTACTCATATACATTTATGCCACCATCACCCTAGCATATCTTTCAGGTAGCACACATTGTGATAAAAGGTTTAAATTTTTTTAATTTGTTTTTTTAAGGGGAGGTTAGGAATTTAATCCAGGGTAAGAAGCAAATTTCACCACTGTCCTAAATCTACCCCAAAAGGCATTTTGTTTTTAACCGTCACTTTTAACTTAGAGAATTGTACTTACAAACATAAAGCAGAATCCCGTTATGAATCCCAGGTTGGAATCAAACTTACTATGCGTTATTAGCACTATCCCAGGATGTTCTAGACCTGTATAAGCAACTTTGTACCCACTCTTGGGGTAAAATCTTGCTTCTAAAAAAAGTGTTCATGGGGTTTAACTGGGGGAGCATCTTATTTCTCTCAGCATTGTACTTACATTATTCAACTTATGTAATCTTGTCATGTATGTTGTTATTTACTCTTTTTCTCCCTAAGAAATGAGATGACTCTTCTAACTGGAAGTATAGGAATAATGGAGAAAAACTGCTTTTTTCTCTTGATTCCAGCATCCCATTGAGAGACCACTTCTTGCTGAAAATTACACAGGAATCGTCCCTAAAAAGTGTGATTAATATATTCTTTCCCCATATTCAATGTTTTTGCAGTGTGTGGATTCTCCTGTATGTTGAATTTAGCTAGCAAACTTATTTACCTAAAGGATCTAAAGCCGTGATGTGCTAATTCCTTTTTTTCTATATAATCTACCAATTATCATGGTGAGGGGTTCCTAATTTGTTCTCTGTTTCTTAACGAAAGCACGGCTGGAAATTCAGGTGGGAACCAGTATTAGGACAGAAGCAAAGACCACTGAAGAACACTGCATGCTGGCTTGTTTCCTCTGGCTTGCTTAGCTACTTTTCTCATACAGTTCAGGAATATCTGACTAGGGATAGAACTGCGCCACAGAGTGTGAAGCCCTCCTACTTTAATCATCACCAAGAAAATGTCCCACAGATATGTTCACAAGCCAATCTGATAGAGGCAAGTCCTCAACTGAAAGTCCCTCTTCCCAGCTGTTTGAGTTTCTGTCAAGGTGACAAAAACCATCCAGCAGAGGGAGGAAGAATGGTATTTTTGGTGGCCCCTTCAGAAATCCTAGCAATTAATACATAGGGTTTTTTTTATTTTTTATTTTTTTATTTTTGGTGCCGTAAGTATAACTGGATAAATTTTAACTTATTGATCTAGTGTTCTTGTTATTCCAAGTTTTACTTTATGTTACATTAATCTGATATTCCAGAGAGTCTCATGTTATTCTCATCAAGCAACCCATAAGATCCACATGCAGAGAGAGGGAATTACAGAGCTAAAAAAAGTGACTGACATTGATTGTACTGGTAGCCTCCCACATCTCAGGACTACAGTGAAAGTGACTAAGGTACATCCAGGACTTTCCTTACCTTCTAAATTTTTTATGCTTGAATTACCAAATATGCTGAGAAGATAAAAGTCTTTTATCTTTATTACTGGCCTTAAATTTTTCGTTTTAGAAAACATTGAACTGTCACATTAAAAGATAGAGAAGAATACTCTAGTCTAACAGGTATTTCTTCTTATTATCAAGTTAGCAAAGTAGAGATATTTCTGCCTTTCCACTTCACTATCTTTAAGCATGATTTGTTCAAATAATCATTAAATTTTCTTAGTAGTATTATTTCCACTTGAATAAAACATTTCATGAGTTACTATGTGCACATCTTCTTAAATAAAAACCTAATGTAATAATTTCGCATTAGTCTGTATTTTGCGGTTACTGTCACTGCTATGTTTAATTACATCATTATGTGATCTGTTAGTAAAATTCATATACTATGAAAAATTATCTAACTGATAATTTTCTTGTAAAAGGTAAAATTTCAGCATGAGACATACTTCATTCAATGTGGTTTATAATGAATAAAATCTTTCATTAATTCTCCACCTAAATATTTAGTATATGTCATGTTTGTAGCACTGTTAGTTACTGAGATCATGTTTTTCTCTACTTTTGTGGAGTCTGGAAAGAAATTCATACTATCACATAAGCACTTCTAGAATTATAAATTGTGAAAATACTATAAATAAAGCTGTGTAGCATTGCTAGGAAGGTCAGAGAAGTGTGGGAAGTGTTGATAGACAACATAATGATCAATTACCCAGTTGGTAACATTAGTCTTCTCCACTGAGCACAATATCTCATCACTGTTGAATTACTCAGCTCTTGCTAAAATACAAGCAAACTTCATAGATTCTAAGAATATATAAAATATGCTTCTTTTTAAAGGACATTTTATATATATTAGTTTTATATATGGATGTTTTCCTAAAGAATCACAGGACAAACTCAAACATCGACTAGGTTTGTAACTCAATGTCAGGGTGGAACAGTGAATTGAGACTCACCCATCTCTTCACTTTCAAAACCTCCTGTATTCCAATGCAGCTTTTGTTCCCAATCAATTCTACTGTGTGGAGTTTTTCCTATCAAGTTTCCTATCCAAGCCTTTAATCTCCTCTATCTTTATTTCTTTCATCTCATTTTACAATGTGTGTTGTGCATATATACGTGGAGCTCTGCATGTACAAGAAAGAAACTTAGGAAATGACCAATTCCAAGACCAAATCATGACTTTCTGCCTTTCCACCCCAACCACAAAGCCCACCATCTATACATTATTACCTTGATGTTCCTCAATGCTCCTAAATGCAGACTGGAAGATTAAAGAGAAATATCAGATAAAGATGCCTTACAGAAATTGTCATCTCTGGAGATTATCATGTCTGAGAGCATCACTTAGATATTGTTTAATTACAGATTCTTTGGATCCATTTCAGAGTTTCATTAGGTATGTCTTGTAGATCAATTTAGAGTTTCAAAAAGATGCCTATGGGGTCTTGATACCTTCCATAAATACTTTGGAATGTTTCTAGTAACTGGAGGAATAAATTCAGAAGGAAGATAGATGTCCAGGCAATCATATATATGAAGAATAAAACAAGGTCAAAAATCATATCTCAGCCTTACTACCTCATATTTATTTATTTGTTTGTTTGCTTCAGGTTCCCTTCCCTCCTCTTTTCCCTATCCTTCTCCTAACCCCTCTATGTTCCCACCCCCCCATCCACTCCTCCTCCATTTTAGTTCAGAAAGGTCAGGTGTCCAATGGATATCAACAACACATGGCCTATCAAGTTGCAGTAAGATAAAGCACATCCTCATGTATTAAGGCTGGGCAACACTACCCAGTATGAGGAGATTTAACATGAAAAGGTAAATTTAAATGATGGGAATTGTATTCTTTTTGTTTTCTTCCATATGCACTGCATTAGTTAATACAGTAGAGATAACCTCAGAGGTACCATAAAGTATCATTGTCACATTAAAGCATGAAAAAAAAGCACTTCCACTTAGAGTAATTTGACAACATTGAATCCAAATTTGAATTCTCAACTTCTTTCACCATGTCTTCTGTCTGTCTGTAGTCAGTTGGTGCTGGCCAGTCTGGTGTCTGCCTGTTGTATATGTCTGTGCCTGCCTGAATGCTGTCTGATATTTGATTGTCCCTAAGAAAGATATTTGTTTTTTATTCATTAAACAACACTGAACACATGACATGGGAAAGGAAAGAGGGACCATTTACTTAAAGCTTTAAGAGAGTTTTTACAAAGGAAGAAACTGTGACCTCTGCAAACAAACCTTATCAAGATGTATCCATGCTGCTTCCAACATTTCTTTCATTAAGGTTTCTTTCAACTTGCTGGCTGTTTTAAGCCAATGATTGCCACAACATAATAAACATACACACATAGATTACTCTGGGTCAGGGACATGTAAGAGCATATACTTAAGATTAAAGCTATGTATTGGATTACATTACAAAAGCTGATTGCATGGAAAACCCAAGACATAGTAAGGTAGCTTACATTGTTCTCTATAAGTACACATTAGGAGAGCAGGCTAATTCTGAACTGATCACAGGAATATTATTAATTTACTGTGTGGTCCAGAAAAATTAGTCTCTTTAAATGCTGGAAGTATTTTTATAAAATTATGTTCCTATAATATATGAAAAATATATTAGATTCTTCAAGTCTCAATTTTGAGTCCTCACTTGATTTTTTTCAGCTCTTTCAATTTTCATTATGTGCATGCAGTCTTTCAACTTCCAGTTGATTCATTTGTCACTTTGCTTGTATTGTCTGTAAGACTTTGCAGGGTTCCCTGTCATCCCTGAGATGCCACTCTTGGACACCTTCCTTTATCTGTCACATACTCAAGGTTTTTTCCCTGCTGTCTTACAACACACATGCACATGCCTACCCAGTACATACATAATATTTTCACTCAGATGGACTTTTCATTCCCTGGCAATCTTTTCACATATTTTAGTCAACACTGTCTCTTTGTCATCAAAGTAGTTACTGCAACTTTTCATCATTTTGATTGAGCACCTATTGGTTTTACTCGCCAACTACATAAAATAGATTCTATTTCACATGGCTGACTCAACTTTCCATTACCCTGACTTATGAATATTCCTGTCCACATCACTTACTGAATACCCAAATCTGTATCCAAAATTGTGCAAATTTGCCATTCCCTGCTAGCCTAGAAAAGTGTTTGTAGTCAAAGCTAATGTGCTTATCGAATTTTCTCCAAGTCTTTTTCTCATCTCTGTCTAATTAATTTTATCTTCTTTCAATCCTAACAGTGCCTCTTCTCTCCCCTTTCCCCTTAACAGTTCAATGGCTTTATTTAAAAATACAAATGGAAATCTTCACCCCATTGACAGCTATGTTTTTCTCTGTGATCTTGTTGTTATTGTTGCTGGAATACTCATTAAATAATGACTTCCACCATGTTGCACATTCCACTCTGTTATTACTTCTCTAAGTCATTCTTAATTACTTATTCCTCTTGCCCATGTTGTCCTTACTAAGAATAGCAGTGAAGTTCAGTACAAATTCGGAGAATATCTCAATATCTGTGCCACTGAGTACCTTTGTGGCTCTTCTGTCTACTCCTGATGTATTCTTTTCCTCCAGTCTACATGACAGCAGAGACCCTGTCTAGCCTTTCATTTGGAGGCTTTTTTCATAATTTTGGCATGGGCTTTCAGCCAGACACTCTTCACTATTTATAACTGGCTGGCTTCTCTTGACCCTGTTTTCTCTGCCTGTAAAAATAAAATGATGGTTAATGTATAATGCACAAGGTGGTGGTGCAAGTCAAATGACAAAATATAAAATGTTTCAAAATATAGAGTTTTAAAATAGTAAGTGGTAGACAACATTGATCATTATATTCTGAAGTTGTTATTGTTATAATCACTATCATTCTCTTAACCATGTCTGTCTGAATACTTTTCTAAAGCAATCCTTTTTGTTTTCCTTAAGATATAGAGTTCTATGACCACTCCAAGGCAATGCACTAAGATTTTCTGAGCAATGCATATTTTAAGAAGTCCCTGGGTGAGCTGCATTACATCTATCATCTCAGCACTTGGAAGACCAAGGAGAGAGGAGCAGAAGTACTGTGGTAGAGGTTACATAGGGAAACCTTGCCTAGAAAAAGAAAAGAAGTTTTTTGGATGGTTCTTTTGAATTAGAAGTTGAAGATTTACTTGATCCTCTGTCAGCAGTGTCCTTAGAGTCATATAGCCCTAAATTCAAGTCTAAGGATTGAGTCTTGAGTGAATCACCTAATTAGTTTTAATTTATACCAGCAATAGCTGAACATCATCAAATACTTCAGTGTGTGAGAAGATAAAGCTTAAGATAATAGGAAAACAGGAAAGTATTTATAGGTATTCAAGAATTTTTTAATTTATTTTATATTCTGACTGCCACCCTCCCTTCTTTCCTCCAACTCCCTATCCCCATACTTCCTCTGCCCCTCCAATCTTCCCCTCCTCCATATTCATTCAGAAAGGGACAAGCCTCCAATACATATCAACAAAGCATGTCATATCAAGTTGTAATAAGACTAAGTATCTCCCCCTGTGTTCAGCCTGGGAAAAGGCAATCCAGCATGAGGAATAGGTTCCCAAGAGCCAGCCAAAGCACCAAGGACAGACCCTGCTCCCATGACCAGGAGTCCCACATAAACCAAGCTATACAACTGTCACAAATGATAGCATGCAGAGGGCCTGGAATGATCCCATGCAGGCTCTCTGGTTGTTGGTTCAGACTCTGTGAGTTCTCATGAGCCAGGTTAGTCATTTCTGTGGGTTTTCCTTTGAAATCCCTGACCACCTCGCTCCCACGATCCCTGTTCCCTCTCCTCAGCAGGACTGCATGAGTTCTGCCCGATGTTTAGCCATGCATCTCTGAACCTGCCTCCATCAGTCATTAGATAAAGGCTCTCTGATGACAACTGGCATAGTCACTGATACAATTACAGCCAATTCATGCTGTGAGCATCCAGGCACACCTTGGTGTCATTTGTTGGGGCACATGGCAAGCAGTACCCAAAGACAAGCCCCTCCTACTCCCACTCTTTTTCTCTCTGTTTTTCTCTTTTTCTCTGTTCCTCTGAAGAGGCAAACAGGTCTTTGCCTCTCTCTCCCTCTGCTTTCTCTCCTCCTCCCCCTCTCTCCTCTTTCCCTTCACTTCTCTTACTCTCTTCCCTCCCCCCAATAAAACTTCACACATAAGTTTTGTGTGTGTGGCATGCTTGCATGGGATCCATCAAGGTCCCCCTTGAGCCACAGATTATATCCCAGGCTATGCATACACTGCTGCCAAGAGTCTTCTTCCTTCTAGATTCATGGAAGTTTCCCTTGCATAAGGCTTCTACCCTACTTCATAAAGCTCCCCCTTTCCAGTTATCTCTCTCAGCACTCTCCCGTTCCAACCACCCACCAACCCAATTCCTCAAGTTCCCATGCCTAACAGTTCCCAGTCCATTCAAGAGATCTCCCCTATTTCCACTTCCCAGGGAGGTCCATACATCCTCCCTTAGGCCCTCCTTGTTACCCACCTACTCTCTCAGGGTCTGAGGATTGCAGCATGTTTATCCTTTATTTTACAGTTAATATCCACTTATGCGTGAGTACAATACATGTCTGTCTTCCTGGGTCTGGGTTACCTCACTCAGGATGATATTTTTTCTAGTTCCATCCATTTACCTTCAAATTTCCTGATATTTCTAATGGGGTAATACACCATTGAGTAAATGTACCACATTTTCTTTATCCATTCTTCAATTCAGAGGCATCTAGGTTGTTTCCAGGTTCTGGATATTAGAAATAAAGCTGCTATGAACATAGTTCAGCAAATGTCCTTGTGGATATTCGGGAATTATTTATATCTCCATTTTCATCTTCAGTCATAAGGCAAAACAGAATGAATGTAGTATAGGAAGAAAATCCTTTGGACCCAGTATCAGGAGTGTCTGCCAAAGCCTACTCCAAAGATACAGACTAGTTCTTAACTCATTGCATAAACATCTCTTTTTTCCTGGGAAAAGAAAGAACCATGGCAGAAGGCATCCAGAAGTGATCCATGAAAAATTTGGGAATGTAGATGATAGCTGAAATAAGGTTTACGTAATTGAAATGATGATAACCTTTCCCTTCTGTAAAAGAACCATCAGCAAAGGAGTTTGGGCAGCTAGACAGGAAGAGAATCATAGTCAGGGCAGTCACTATAGACTTACTTCTGCAAGAAAGACAATGAAGCTATTCTGGTCATTTTTTACATATCAACTACTCACTGACAATTAAAATATGAAACAAAATTATAAGATTGCAACAAAGTCAAATCACACATAGCACATTGCCCTGAATGACACAAATTGGGACATAGGATGCTGACAAAAAATTATTATTATTATATTGAAAGGTAAATGCAAGATTATAGACAGGATAATACTGAGTGGATGCAGGATAGACTGAACTCATAGCTTATGATATTTTGATGATATTTTAAAAGAGAGGCACTGTAAAAAGAAAGATGAAAAGATGTTTCTAGGTGGAAAGAAATTATGAGTAAAAGTGATTCATTTCATTTACTGTGTGGCCATGGATACACGGAGCACTGTAAATACCTGTCACAGCTCCTGCCTCTAGGAACTTCACCAGGCAAGCTCAGAGCATGTTCTCAGGATATTTGAGTGACTCTATTCAACAGATTCACATATATGTGAGGAACTAATAAAATGATTGGGAAGATAAATTAGAAAGATAAATTGTCTCTTGTTAGATAGGTTTTGCAGGAGAAAGAAATGTTCTGGACAGACTAAACTAAAAGAGCTATAGAGAACGGGTTTTAAAAGAAGAGATTTCTAAGTGAAGTACTTCCTATTACACCAACAAATCTTAATGTGATGATAGCCTGGAATAGCTGGTGACAAGAGAAAGATACTGAAAGTTCACATGGACCAAGACCAGGTTAATACTCCAATCATTTGCTGAATGCTTCTATGATTAATTGCCACATAGTGTTCCAGTGAGTAGGACGCTGTTACAATGCCCAGGTAACAGATGAATAAACTGAGTATAAAGATTATAAAAATAAATCATGCCATGGTTTACAAATATGCTATGCAGCTATATTAAGACATGGACCATTCCCAGAAACTACACTTTCAAACCACTAGCTATAAAATCAAATACACCTACACATTTGAACTTGCCTGTTTAAGTAAAAGAAATAGTTCAAATAGCAAGTACAAGGGTGTTTAAATACATTTTTAATTTAGAATTTCTACCAGCTAAAACTAAGCTGTATTGTTTCTTTCCTAAATAACACTCACTGGCAAGTTTAGTGGTTTTCACATCAGTAACAGAATTTTATCAGCACAATGTATCTCAGAGGCTAGCTACAACATTCCAAAGAAGGAAATATGACCAAGGTTGGAGGAATTGCCCAAAGTATAAAGCTCATATGAACTCCTGTTAAAATCCATGGCTTCTGGCTTTCTGGTCTACTATATAACATGGTTCTTTGATTTTATAATATAAAGAAGGTGCTAACATTTTTGCTATGCTTTTAATAGATGTGTTGAGTTTTTGTTGACTTGACTCAAGCCAGAGTCACCTAGGAAGCTCAAATGAGAAAATGCTTCCTCCATAAGATTGGCCTGTGAGCAAGTCTGGGGGTCATTTTCTTGATTGATTATTGATGTGGAAGAGCCCAGTCCACTTTGAGGAGTACTGGGCAGGTGGTACTGAGAGGAATAAGACAGGGACTTACTTAAACATGAGCCGAGAGCAAGCCAGTAAGCAGTGCTCCTCCATGTCCTCTGCTTCAGTTCTGCCAGCTCAAGTTTCTGCCATGACTTTCCTCGATAAATTGCTGTGATGAGAATATGTAGGCCGAATAAGTGTTTTCCTCCCCAAGTTGCTTTTGGCCATGGTGTTTAACACAGCAATAGAAACCTAAGGCAACAGAGAAGATGAAAAGGCATTAAAAAGCAAAGAGTATATATTTTGCTGGTAAGTTCCAGACATGCTTGTGATTAGTTATATCTCTGCTCAAATGGGCGAAGGTGCTTGCTGTTGTGATTTTCAATGAAGCCTGTCTTTATAATTTTGACATGTGAAATTTACCTGCAGCGGTGTTTTCAGTAATGATTCAATAACTCTACTTCCTTATTGTAACAAATCCTTGGGGAATAAAAACATATATGTGCCACAGGTTACTTACTTTCTAGTAATTAATGAATAGCAAGATCAACAGAGGTCCTCCAGGAAGCACCAATACATGACAATCTTAATGATGCATCCAAGAGTTACAATCTCTTTGCCCTCACCATTGACAAACCCTTGCCCTGCCAGCACCAGAGAGCAGCACAAATAATAAAAGCAAAACGAGGTCATTTTGTTCTCATTTACTTTCTGAATCACATCCAGACCCAAAAATAAAGGAAAGAGGAAGTTTGCTGGGTACCTTCAGTGGGGTTCCAGGTCCTTGTACCCTAAAACAAAGAATGGGCAGAGACACCCAGCTGATTCAGAAATAGGACATTTATTAAGAGACAGTTCTCTTCCAAGGGAGAAGCATGCCAAAGCAAAGGAAAAAAACCTTAGCAACCCAGAAGACCTTGTGAACAAAGCACTGATGCTTTTTTGCTTGTTGGTATAATGGACATTTCCAGAACAACTTCCTGTGTCACATGACTCAGCACTAAATCTCCACACAGGGTTACATATTTTAGTGACCTTTAGACAGTGGGTTTTCTCTGTGCAGGGCCAGTCACCATGACAGTTTTAGAAAGTCTGAAGGGGGCTGCTTTCATGCCCCCTCTTTGCCAAATTATTTTTCATATGCTAATTTTCTGAGGCTTTCAACTAGCCTTCAGGGATTTCACTTTCCATCCCGTTTGCAGCTAGTGAAATATATTTGAAATTTTATATACAGTATATAAGAGAATTTCTGCATTAACGTAGGACCCAAAGTGACTTGGAGAGCTCTGTGACTTCAAAGCTAATGGAGCTTGCCAAGACGGTCAGTCAGCACATAAGCAGAAGGAACACATTGGAAAGCTCTAATTATGTTTTCTTTGAGAAACAGGAGGAGTCCAAATAAAAACCCCATATAACCTCCCATAACTAAAGGATAAAACAATAAAAAAAAACAAAGTTAATTCAATGCCAGTCAGACCTTTGTAAGAAAAAGCATGGTTCACTTCAAACTCATTATTCCAGCGTGTGAGCAAGCGACTGAAGGTGAACACGTAAGTAACTCAGTTCATATCATTACAGAGGACTAAAGGAAAAGAGACACATAGGAATAGGACAGAACAGAACACGGAAGGAAGGATAGGAAGGGCAAATGTTAAAAGGGAAAGAATGAAATCAAGCTTCCAGAAAGGAACAGACAAAATGCAGCTGCGAAGCTCATTAGCTCTTCTTTTAAAATGTAAATTAGTTCTGATTTTGAAATCAAGGTCTGGGTATTTTCCTGTGTGGAAATATAAGCGTCTACACTCTAAATAGTCCCCTTCCCCAGCAAGAAACTTGGAAAGAATAATGTAGTTTTACTGTGAGGAATCAAAAAAATAGCTTTTCAAACCTAAAGGCATTGCTGTGTAAGTTTCTGCAACAGCTTCAAAACCGCCACATTTCCGAGCCTGATGTAGGCACAAAGCGAGCCTGAGACTTGGTTGCCTGGCAACCATGCTCTTCACAGGCAGCTGGAGTAAAAGGAAAGGCTGGTGCCAAATGGCCTTTCACCTGATTCCTTAGAGGGGATTCTGAGTGAAAGAGTTACTTCGCCAGGGCTAAAGTACCCCATGAGAAACAGACTTGAGAACCCCTCCTCTCTGACCTCACATTGTTTGAGATCCACTTGAAGCAGGAGATGGTTTAATATCTCCATACTTAGGGATGCTTTTGTCTCCCCTCCCCCTCCTCTGAGTGCCACTCTGAAAGACATGGCTGCAGGCTTGGTGTTCTGACATTGTGTTCACTGGAAAGGAAATCGCTTTTAAATGTTTATTATAAATTGAGAATTTCTGAAAAGCTGGAGGAAGGAGTACACCCGCTCTCCCCATTACCTTTGCTTTATTAAAAACACAATGATTAATAAAGTGGATTTTTAGTGAGTGATACTTAGGACTGATGACTGTACAAATACTATTTTTAAAGTATTATATTGTCTGGCTATTGATTTGTCTTGGGAATTCTGTCTGGTTTGCTATTTTAGTTGACTTGTGAAAAGAGCCTAGGGCAGTTTAGCAAGAGGAATACTGAGGGCTTTCCAAGAGAATTCATAGAGTGCAGTCCTAAATGAAAAAAAAAAAAAAAAAAAGTCCCAGCATCTTCTTTGTGAAAGTTGAGGCTTTTGCTGGAAAATGGTTTTTAATAGAAGCTTAGTGAGTAATTCCCAATAATATGAATTATTTCAAGATGTAAATGGAATCCAGCCAGAACTACACCACAGTCAAAAATCAGTGTTCTGAAAGCAGCATTTGGGTGGTGGGTTCCACCCCTTTATGCTGTCACTCAGTATAGCGATGAAATTCTCAGTCATAATGCCTAGCTGTATCTCTGTCTCCCATGCTGCCAGCTGTATCATTCTGAAGACTTTAGTCAGTGGAACAGAAAATGTTATACATGACTTCATACCTCTTCTAGAAGTCAAGTAAACTAGTAGACATCTAACTGTGGAAAGGAGGAGTATATTTCTGCTAAAGTTAGACTACAACTGGTCTCAAGTTTATGGCTTTTACCATTTCTTAGATGCCCAGTTGGATGTCTATAGAGAAGTGTCCTTGTCTGGTCTTATCTTAAAGTAAACATACCCAGGGAAGACATGTTGTGGTAGAATACAAATAGCACTCTAGGTTCATTGAATGTGTAAGAAGGTCTCTTTCTTCTTTGGAAGAATAGTTTCTTATTTTATATTAATTTTGATTTGATTTATATTTTGTATTCTATTGCTGGTCTTTTATAGTAAGTCACTTACCAAATTGAAGTGGAAAATAATTCTTATTCAAAACACCCAGCACAGTAATTTCTTTGTGGGACAAGCACGTAGGGGCATGAGACCCAGATGTTACAGGTTACCATACAGTCACTTAACCTTAACAGTAGATATACCTGAGGAGCTTTACAAAAATCAGGAGATTTTTTTAACATCCTCAACCCTCATCAAGACTGTAATATTGATTTCATATCTGACTTAGTTATCTGTGACACAACATCAGTATATGTCCATGAACTTTTAAGTCAATTTAGATTAATAAATTTAAAGAAATTTAAATTTTTCCTGAAAAATTTAATTTAGTTTAAATATTTCCTGAAAAATGCACATCAGGAAACCAGCTACATTATTGCAGAAAAAAAAAAAAAACTTAGTGCCATATTCAATTGTATTTATGCCTAGTTGCTTTTCCCAGCACTATCTCCTTTCCTCTTAATCCTTGAAGCCATCTTAATATTTAGTGTCTTTTAAAGTTACTCACAGTGGTAGCAAAAATATTCTTTTATGCAAAAGTTTAAATAGTAAAATAAACATTATCTTGTAATGTTAGCATTTATTCAAGTTATACTTTAGTAGATAGAGAAGGGTAACACTTTACCTCTGTTGACTATATGCAAATGTAAATTTCAAGCACATGCACAATTTACTAAAAGAATGTGGTATGTCTGTGCGTATATGCTGAAATTTTTGCCCCAGCATCTGTACATATTTCCTTAATGAGCAGTATCCTTTTCTGATGGACTTTTTTAGGGTTTGTCTAATACACTATGCTATTAAAATAGTAAAATAAAAATGTTTTCTACCTCTGCTATATCTGGGGAATATTAAATATGGTATGTAATGATTAGTATAAACATTTTGTCATTAATATGACATGTCATTTTCAGCATCCTCTAGGCTTCATCCTTCTATCATCAATAATAAAATCAACACCAAATCACTTTGAGGCAGACTTGCTTAGGATCTCTGCTCATAAATAGGTAGGAACAGAATCAAGTTCTCAATGATCTTGAGAATCTACTTCTTTTCCTTGAAAGCTTAATAGGTACAAGATTTAAGGTCAAAGATCTTAGGTGCAGATTTTAGCCATTAAATGGAATTGAAATGCTAGTTGTTCAGTCAATAAGGCTGGATGTATCAGCTGGTCTTCAGTATATGGTAGAATCCTGGAGAAACAAGGCTGTACTGCCAGTGAAGGAACAGACGTGCCAGAGAGAGAGCAAGAGCAAGTGTTGTGAATTATCTAGCTGAAAATCCCACTCAGGCATAAGTTCAAGCCAATAGACAGTCGTTTTAGCTGACCAGCAACTATACCATATGTTAGGGACCTCAGTGCAGCCTCAAGCCTTTCTTAGGAAAAGCTTTTAATCACACACACACACACACACACACACACACACACACACACACACACACACACAGAGAGAGAGAGAGAGAGAGAGAGAGAGAGAGAGAGAGAGAGAGAGAGAGAGAAGAAAATAAGAAACGCACATCCTAGGTTGTCATGGCTTAGTTATTGAAAACAATATTAGTACATTTAGAAAATTCTCAGAACTGTGGGATTTATTATATTAAGTCATTGTTCTCATTTTGGCAGGTATTGCTGCCTATGTGCTGATTTTCAAGGCCTGAATGTTACTTCCAGCATGGTGTCAGTTATGCTAAAGTCTGGGGCTTATTAAGGTCTGACAGCCTGTAACACAAGCAAGCAAAGACAGCAAGCTTCTATCTTCCATGTTCTTTATAAGGGCTGCCAGCAGAAGGTGTGTCCTAGATTAAAGGTGGGTGTTCCCAATTCAAAAGATCTGAATTAAAGGAATATCTTCCCAACTCAAAAGACCTGGATTAAAAGTGGGTCTCCCCACTTCAAATGATTCTAATAAGAAAAATTCCACATAGAGGTGCTCAGCTGATTGGGTTTTAGTTAATTCCAGATGTAGTCAAGTTGACAACCAATAATAGCTTTCATGTCATTCATACATATATCATGTGTATTTTCCATTTGTATTCACCAAAAGAAAGAAAAGAAACAATGTGTTAGTGGCAATGGTAGAAGGGCTTCCAAAGCTTTGTTTCTAAATTACATTTTCCACTAATGGAAGCCAGCACTTCTCCAAGCAATGGTAGATGCAAGAGCAAGGAGAGTCAAGAAAATCATGGAAATTCTTGTTATGACTAAAAGCAAAATAATACGTGCACATGAGTCAGATTTAAGAGAGTCCCACTGGCAAAATATGGAACAACTAAATGACCAAAATAAATGTGGATTGTAATGGATTGGGGAGAAATGAATTCATGACTAAATACTCACATAGCTAGAAAGATAAATGATAGATGATAATTAGACAATAGACAGAGTAGGGTGTGGAGGAAAAAGGTAGTAACTATTAACTATAAAGAATGACAATGAACTATATGTTTCAGAAAACAGAAGAAATAATTTTAAATGCGTTCATCATGAAGAAATAGTATTTAAGGATACACACACACACACACCCTAATTTAACAATGTACAATATAGTCATGTATCTAAACAAACTGCTTGGCATTTTATCATACATAATTGTTACCTTTATATATAAGCCAATATATTAAATGTAATGAGAACTTTTAAAAATTCATTAAAAGACAGTATACTTCTAATGGTAGAATAAAAACCATAAAAGAGAAAAAATGAGTGGGTACAAAAACAATATGTGCTCACAAAATGTAGGAGATAAAAGTTGGATGGCTGATGCTCACATGGTTTCAAAGTATCTCCCACCTCTAACTGTTAGGAAACATATAACTAAGTAAGGATGTGTTATGCTGTGGAATATGTGTAAGGTGTGTTAAATTTGTTTCTGCTGCATTTGTTTAATAATGAAAAGATTTGTTGCTTTGCCATCATGTCACCCTGTGTTACCTTGTGTGATGTGATGTCACATTGCCTGCCTAAGGCACCTGATTGGTATAATAAAAAGCTAAATAGCCAATAGCTAAGCAGAAGAGTAATAGACAGGGCTGGCAGGATAGAGAACAAATAGGAGCAGAAATCTAGGCTCAAAAATAATGAGACAGAGAAGAAGAGAATAAGGGAGAAAGAGAGGGACATGCAGAGCCAGAAGCCATGCAGCTAACACCCAAACATGAGAAGCAGTGAAATTAAGATATATAGAAGGAAAGAAAGGTAAAAAGCAAAACACAGATAAAGAGAAACAGGTTAAGATATAAGAGCCAGAAAAATAATAAGCCTAACCTAAAGATCTAATTAGTCATTGTGTCATGATTTGGGAGCTGGTTGGTGCCCCAAAAGAAAGCCTGGTACATTTGGCATTCCAACATGTGGCCTAAGTTTCCGCATACAGCCTGAGATAGCTGGGGGAAAATGAAGCCAGTACATAATTAGAAACAGTGTGCCAGGTAGGGATGCCTGCTGTAGCATGCATACTAGCATCCCAGAGCTGGGGCGTTTGAATACTGTTCTGGGCTAAAAACCATGGCTTTTGGGCAGGCACACAGAGCATAGAACTTGTCTCTCATGGACCCAAAGAGTGGGGCAGAGCCAGCCATCAGGACCAGGAGTGCAAAGCTGATTAGCAGCTTAAAGTTTGGCTACTAAGTAAGAGAATGCAGCTGCAGGCACTTAGAAAAGCAGGATCAGATGGAAAAAAAAAAGTCTAAACAGGTTAAACTATTTTAAAAAAATGTGTGTAGGTTCTCCTCTATTCTTCCCCCTACACAACCTTCCTGCTCCCTTATGTCCTCCTCACCCCTCCTCTTCTCCCTTTCTCATTCTCCTAGCCTCCTCTCTCCTCCTCCCATGCTCCCAATTTGCTTAAGAGATCTTGTCCCTTTCCCCTTCTCCAGGGGACCATGTATGTCTCTCTTAGAGTCCTCCTTGTTGCCTAGCTTCTCTAGTGGTGTGGATTGTAGGCTGGTAATTCTTTGCTCTATGTGTAAAGTCCATATATGAGTAAGTGCATACTATGTTTGTCGTTCTGTGACTGTGAACCCTTGCTCAGAATGGTTCCATCCATTTGCCTTCAAATTTCAAGATTCTATTGCCCCCCCCCCACTGAGTAGTACTCCATTGTGTAAATGTACCACTTTTTCTCTATCCATTCTTCAGTTGAGGGGCATCTAAGATGCTTCCAGATTCTGGCTATTACAAATAATGTTGCTATGAACATCATTGAACAGATTTCCTTGTTGTATGAATGTGCTTCTTTTGGGAATATGCCTAAGAGTGGAATTGCTGGATCTTGTAGTAGACTGATGGAAGAATAGAGGAGAGCAAAATAAGAAATACCATATTACAGGGAGTCAGTATAGGTTTAAATCGGGCACTAGGGAAATGTCCAGAAATCTACAAGGATGACACCAACTAACCATCTCAGCAACAGTAGAAATGCTACCTTAAATGCCCTCCCCTGATAATGAGACTGATGAATAACTTATATGCCATCCTAGAGCCTTCATCCAACAGCTGATGGAAGTAGAAGCAGATACCCTCAGCTAAACACTGAACTGAACTGGAATCCAGTTGCACAGGAGGAGGAGGGATGAGCAAAGGGGTCCATACCAAGCTGATGAAACGAACAGAAACAGCTGAGTTGAACAAAGGGGAGCTCTTGGACCCCAGACTGATCACTGGGAAACCAGCATGGAACTGATCCAGACCCTATGAAAGTGCGTGTCAGTGAGGAGGCCTCGGAAATCTATGGGGACTCTTGTTATAGATCAGTATTTATCTCTAGCATAGGAATGGAATTTGGGAGTCCATTTCACATAAAGGGATACTTCCTCAGCCTAGGCACATGGGGGAGGGCCTAGGCCCTATCACAAAGGATGACAGATTCTAAAGACCCCCCATGGAAGGCCTCACCCTCCTTGGAGAGCAGAAATGATATGGGATAAGTAGGGTGTTAGTGGGCCACAGGGGAGGAAGGGAGGAGGGGAGGGAGAGGGAACTGGGATTGACATGTAAAACAATCTCGTTTCTAATTTAAATTTAAAAATGGAGAAAAAAGATAGTACCAATCAAAAAACAATGTGTGTAGGCTTAAGAAAGACAAAAAAAGATGGGTATAGACAGTTATAGAAAAAAGTAAATAGTTTAACAATAATGAGTAAAGTTTTTTAAACAAAGAGTAAAGTAATATAAAAAAAGAATAAGCCACGTAAAGATGAAAAATATGCAGGGAGTCTGGAAATTGTATGCTGTTGTGCTAACTTTGCATTTTTTGAATGCTGATGACGAAATGACAGCTGCTAAGAGACATGTGATTGTAAAAAGGACTGCTGAATTAAACCAGCCTAAATACTTTATGAATGACTTAACTTTAAAATGGAAGTCAAAATATGTATTGCAGGGAAGTGGTTATGCTTTTGTTTCCATGTGAAATAAAAGGCTATGGATTCTGGCATGGTTAATAGAGATCATTTTTAATCAGGGAAGACACCCTGGAAATCTTGACTATAGATATAATGAAATGAACTTAGAAAAACTACAAGGCAGGTGATGTATATTTTACTTGCTCAAATATAACACACACAAAAATTATCCTTGGCTGACTTGTGTACAATAAATAGCCCATACTTGTGTTAATACAAATATGTATGTTACCTTTGAAAGTTTGTGTATTTTCTGAGCAAGGGGATGAGACACTGATGAAAACTGATGGCCCAGGTGATTCAGCCTCTCGGAGTTCCTCTGTTGCTGTTTCCTCCGAGTTCTGCATCTAGAACAGCTTCAAGGCTTCTGGTCTAGATGGTCCAGCCTCACAGACTATTCTACCCAAGACTGCAGATAAGCCTTGTGCTTTCCCATTGCACAAATGTTATAGAAGTTGATCATTATCTCAATTATTTCAGGTTCCCTAAAGATATCTTTACCCACAACAGGAAGCAGTCTAGAGAACACATCACCCACGTTCTCAAGGGGTGGGGTGAGTAGTCTTTGGTCATATGTTGTGTTATGGATGTTTGCCATAGGGGGATATAGGAAAACAGAATAAAAAGACAACAATTGACGTCAAATATTTTACATTGGTATAGATTTTGGTATATTGATACAAATTTAAAATTATTTTTGTCATACTGTAGGTATATTTCTACTCTTGTTTGGGGTATTGCGCTTAGGCAGATAATTTTAAAAAGTAATGCATAATTAAGAAATGCAGGTTAGTGGATAGCCATTCATAGCATGTTAAGCATGTTTTCAAGGTTAAACTGATATATTTTAGATGCGTTTCAAATGCTTCAGAGACCTACAGAATATGATATTAAAATGTTTAATAACCTAAGGCTTCTCATGACAGTGAGACACATCTGCTTCTGGCAACACCAATCTACTTCATAAAAGGACAACAGGCATTGAAGAACTTCCATATGGAGTTTGCTTTATATGTGGAAAAGCTAGCCATTTGGGCAAGAAATGACTGCTCACAGTGCGCTGTACAAACTGGACAAGCAGGACACAAAGGAAAAAGACTGTCAAACTTTGATAAGATAAGGTAGAACAGTTCTTCAAAATCCCTGCTTCATAGAAGAGTCTGCCAGATATGCTAGGCCTGTAGGCTGAAGATTGGATGCCCCAGCATTTCAGAGGAATCTTGCAGCCAGATTTCTCTGTCATTCTATAGTTTTGGAAGTGACTTTCATTATACTTCCTGTTTAGTGAGGTAATATTATATCCTTCTGGGGCCTTTGATGGAGCTGAAGACAAGATAGTTATAGTTTTCTTTAGTTATGATCAAAGGTAAATTAGATACAAATCTTTGAACTCGCCATGATATGATAAATAGTGGAGTATTTTCTTTGCATTTGCCAAATACAAATGAACTGCATATTGTAAATGTAATCCTTACTTGTTAATTGTTCTTATTGTATATAGTCTTACTATGTTAAAGTTGAAACCTTTCTTTTTATTTGGACAAAAAGGAGGAAATGTTATAGATTGTTATTTTAACTATATGAGGATTACTACATTTGTTTATGCTGGGGAGTACTTCTTTAACTGTGTAGAGCTGTGTTACATTTGTTTATGCTACATTTGTTTAATGATATAAAGATGTGTTACATTTGTTTGTGCTCTGTGCTTTCCTATGTAAAGATGTGTTGCTATTTACCTTGCCTGCCTAAGACACCTTATTGATCTAGTAAAAAGCTGAATAGCCAATAGATAGGCTGGAGTGGGATAGATGGGACTGACAGGCAGAGAGATTAAGTAGGAGAAATCTGGGCTTGAGAGAAGAGGGGAAAGAGGAGAGAATAAGGAGGAAAGAAGGGAACATGCCCAGGGCCAAAGCCATGCAGCCACCAGCCAGACATGAGAAAGCAGTGAAAGTGAGATGTATAGAAAGAAAGAAAGGTAAATAGCCCTGAGGTTAAGCATACATAAAGAGAAACATTAAAATAAGAGCTAAACTAAGGCCATTCTCTGTCATGATTTGGGAGCTGGGCGGCAACCCAAAAGAAAGCCTGCTATACAAGGTAAATTATTAGGGACAAGAATGTAGGGAGACACCATAACTATGCCTCCTAAGGAGTGGCTACATGTGTGCCCAACCACACCCATCAGGGTGTGGTCAAGGTGATGTCAGGGTGATTCGGGAGAGGTTTTAAAGGGACAGACAAGGCACATGGGAGCTCTCTTGCCCTGCTGCTTTGGCACGTTCTTGCTTGCTGTTGGCTGGCATTTACCTATTAAAAGTTATCCTAATCTTATGGATTTTGTATTAGTTATTCACCATTTTACAAGAACGTATGCTTCCAACTTACCTTCAGAAGATCCAGAAAAGAATTATACAAACTATATAGAAAGAAAGAAAAGAAGACAAAATAAAAGCAATGGGTGAGTTTGAATATAGATTACAAAAAAAGTCCCCAATCCTTTATACTACTTTTGAAAAGTTTCTGTAAATTTGGTAGTATAAACAACTTATAAACCGAAATGTCAGACACCTTCCAGCTATTCTCCATAATGGCTATACACAAGGAATTAGTAAAACAAAAATGACTATTGCTGACCTGTGGTGCTCCTAAAAACAGGATGGAAGGCAGCTCCTTCTCCCCATCCCCACTTCCCTGAAGATAAAGCAGGCTGCGCCTCACAGCCTGGGTCCATCTTCTTTGAATGCAAGAATAGCAGTGGATAAGCAAGAATCAGGGTGAGTCTTCTTTTGCCTTAAGGAAAAATCTTTTTTTTTTTTTTTGCTGAAACATTTTGGTACATTTTTTATAAAGGATAAAGAATGTATTTCCTAAAATTGCTGGGTATTTGTAAGCTTGGAGCCATTTTGAAGCTTCAAAATGCACACGCTGTTTAAGCACTGTCTGTCATTAACTGTGTGAGGTCTTAATATTTTCTTTAGGGAGGTCTCCATGGGTTTGTTTGGAAAGGAAAAGGGCTCAGTTTGTAAGAGTGGAATTTCATGCCATCCTTTCTCCTGCCAGAATATTTCTTCTATTCATATCTTGTGCTCGACAACCTTTGTGAAAAATTGTAGATAGGTTTCACTTCATCATTAAACCTTGATTAGAAGTCAACCTCTGAAACTAGTATTTGTGGCAGTCACATGAGAAAAGGTATGTACCAATCAGATAGACTCCAGTAATTTTCAAAGAAACAGTAAAAACAAACTATTCATTCTTACCATCTGTTAAATATTAAAATTTACCATTTGGTAAATATAAAAATCCCTGTATTTATAAGAAATCGACAGGAAGTAACACCGTAGGAATACAAACTTATACACAAACACACAATAAGATCGTGACAGCTTAAGCTAGTTTGTGATGGCAAAACAGCAGGGGTCTCAGCCTCTTTTGTATCGCTGATGAGAAAATGTACTGGAAAGCAGTTAATTTTGTTGCATGAAATTAGTGTGCATAATTTTATACCTACAGGGCAGGAGACATAGATTATCTAAGGACAAGGTTATGGTGCTTGTCCTTTTGTTTTAAGAGAATGAGAAAGAACATGAAACTGGATGGACAGGAAAGTAGAGAGGGGATCTACAAGGAGCTGGAAGAGAAAAAACATGATAAAATACACTGTATGAACAAAATTAAGGCCAGGCAGTGCTAGTGTATACCTTTAATCCCAGGTGGGAGGAAGAGCCAGGTGGATCTCTGTGAGTTCCAGACCAGCCTGGCCTGCAAAGTAAGTTCAAGGACAAGCAAAGCTGTTACACAGAGAAGCCCTGAACCCCCCCCAAAAAAAAACTGCCCCTGAAAACCAAACAAAAAAATTAAACTAAAAAATTAAGTTTAAAAATGTATCAAAATCATTTCATTATGCAAGTTCTGGTTTCCTTGACTGTTTGTATATTTTCATTTGTTTTTTTTAATTTGTTTTTATTTGAAATCATAATTTTAATTTATTGTGATATATAAAATCATTGGGGGCTGGAGAGATGGCTCATCTGTTAAGAGAACTTCTGGCTCTTCTGGAGGATCCAAGTGTGGTTTCCAGCATCTATATGGTAGCACACAACTATAGGGAACTCCAGTTCCAGGGAACCTGACACTCTCTTTTGACTTCCAGGGCACCAGGCACACACATGATATGCTTTCATACATGCAGGCAAAACATTCATATTCATAAAATAAAATTCTAAAAATGTAGACATAAAATTTTGCATAAAGGGGTATTGTGTGGTATTTCAATAGGTGGATATATTGCCTAATATTTAAATAAGGGTAAATATATATCCACTAAAATTTAACTTGGGGTTAAAATTTGGGGTTGGATTACTGAGAGTGAATCTAGGGCTACTGTTGTGTGGTTTTTTCCCTCTGAAATCAGGTATTTTCTTCTGTGGGAAGTTTAGGAAGATGAACTTATAAGCCTAAGAAATTCAGAAAGTTGTAAGATTCACAAAGCCCCTTCCCAAGGTACACAAGTAATAAACAATTGTTATGGGGAGACTCATCAGTGGAGCCACCTGCAAGATGTGCAAAAAACTCAAGTGATACAGTTTTTCTTTGATTTCTCCTATAATGGGGTGGGCATTTGGGGACTAGGCTGCCTTTGAGTCAACCACATTCCTACAACAAACCTGTCACCAATAATTCAATGTGTAACCCCAATAATCTCCTTGGCTCACCAAGGCAGAGAAAAGTGAAAATATTTCTTTAGTTCATCTTCTCCAGTACCGTATTTGGGGCAAGTACACATTTGTTTACATTTCCCCAGAAAAATCATTGCATAGCCTCTTTCTTCTTAGGCAAGTACCCTGCCATGAGCTAGACCTCAGCCCTTTCCATGCTTTTTAAAATCCTGAGGCTGGGTCCCAGTAAGTTGTTCAGACTGATCTTGAACTTCCAATCTACCTGCCTCTGCCTCTGCCTCCTAAGTAGCTGCACGCCTAAGCCCTAACATTTTTATCATGGTAAAAACATTAAAATTCTTCTAACTTTCAGATATACAGTGTCACTCCATTGTTCAAAGGCACCTAAGAACCTCTTGATGTTTTCTAACTGTAACAGCAACCTTTGCTATCCTTCTCCTTATCCCTTTCTCTCCACATGCTCCCAGCCACTGGTAGCTCCAACTCTCTATTCTCTGCTTCTAAAATATCAGTTTTATAGTCTGCAGATGAGCGCCACCATGTGGGATCTGTCAGGAGTATTCACCTTAATGACAGTTCTACCTACTCATCAAATGGCAGATATTTCTTCTTTTTGAGGATGAATACTATTCCAGTAAGAATACAGATAGCATTTTCTAATCAGTTCATCAGTTAATGAACACAGGTTGTTTCTACTTCTGGCTGTTGCTAACATTGTGGCCATCATATGGGTGTGCAGATGTCTCTTTGACAATTGGATTGCTTTCCTTTTGGTTTAGAGCCAGGAGTACAGTGGTTGACTCATATGGTAGTTCTGGTTTTAATTTTATGGGCACCTCTACAGTGTTTTCCAGAACAGGTGTGCTAAATTACATTCCTCCTTTCCTCATCCTTGCCAGGTGATGAAGATTCAGTGGGGTTTAACCTGCATTTTTCTGATGGCTAGTAAAGCTGCCCATTTTTTCTATGTATCAACAGTCATTTATGTATTTCTTCTTAAGAAATATATATTTCCCATTTTCATTTGGGTTTTTTCATGCTAATTAGTTTTTCAGTTTCTTGTGCATCCTGGATATTAACCTCTTTAAAGATGAAAAGTTTACAAATACTTTCTCTTTTTCTTAAGCGGCTCTTCACTCACTGGGTTATGTCTTTGCTGTTTAGAATCTTTAAGGATAATATGTCCCATTTCTATGTTTTTCCTTTAGTTTCTTTTATTTTTGCATTCTTGTCCAAAATATAGCCTTTCCTATTGCAATATCAGGAAACATTTACCCTGTTTTCTCCTAATGAAATCATAGTTTCATTGTTGTATTTAAGACTTTGATAAACTTTGAATTGACTATCATAATTTAAAGAGAAGAGTATCCAGTTTAATTTATATGTCTGTATACATTTAATTTTCAATACCGTTAATTGAAAAGATTATACTTTCATCAGTAAGTGTTTTGCATGCTGTCTTGCCAAAAATGAATTGAATCTGTGGGTTTATTTCTGGGATTCCTATTCTGTCCTATGAGTCTATGTGTATGTTTTTTAATCTTTTTTTTCATTGCCAGACAATTTTGTGACTGTAGTTTTATAGTATATTTTGAAGTAAACTAGTGTACAGACTTTTGCTTTGTTCTTTCTGGGCAAGACTACTTTGGATGGAGAGAGACAGAACATCAAGTTGGGTGCATAGGAAATCAGGGATGATATGGAAAGAGTTGGTGTAGGAAAAAAAAACATGAACAAAACATACTCGTTGAAAAATTTAAAGGGGGAACAGATTGCTTTGGATGTTCAGGATTTTCTGTGTTTCCCATATATATTTTTGAAGTTTTTTTCCTAATTCTATGCACAAAGGGATGGTATTGCATCTAAAATTATTTGAAGTAGTACAGATATTTTAATCCTATAAATTTAAAAAATGAGATGCTTTCCATTTTTTCTGATCATTTAGTCTTTTTTTTGATCTTTTAGTCTTTTATAGCTTAATTGTACAGGCCTTTCAGGCCTTCAGCTAAACTCACTTGAAGTTATTTTGGCTTATTTGTAGATACTGGAATGGAACCAATTTCTTAAAAATTATCCAAAATACTTTCCTGTTGTAAACTACTGATTTTGTTATATTTTTCAGTTGGAATAAGCAAGTAATGGATTCCATCATCTCTCCTTCATAAGCATGTGTCATAATACTTTGCTCTCACTCATTCCCTCTATCACTCTCCTCCCTTGCTTCCCCACTTCCCTTTGCAGCTAGTTTCCTTTCTTTTCCAGGTTAGTCCCCTATATCCTTTCCAATCATTTACATGTATCATTACCCAATTTCTCACCCTCTTAAAATGTCCTATCCACTTCAATGAGTGTCTCTCTAGTTTCACAACCTATAAACACACACGCACACATAGGTGTGAGTGAGTGTGCATGTGTGTTTTGTGTGTGTTTGTGTGTGTGTGTGTGTGTGTGTGTGTGTGTGTGTGTGTGTGTGCACTTATGCTCTGCATATGGTCCTGCAAACAGGAAATACTTTTCTTTCTGAGCCTATATTATTTTACTGAAGATAGAGATTTCCAGTTGCATCCATCTTCATGAAAATGCCACTATTTTATTTTTCTTTACATCTCAATCAAATTCCACTGTGTATATGTTCAACATTTTCTTTTTAATTTTTAAATATGTATCATATTTATTTATGATTTTGTGTATATGTGAGTGGGCTCAATGTCCTGGTGCATGTGTACAAGTCAGAGGAGGATTAGTGAAAGTCAATTCTCTCCTGCTACCATGTAGATTCCTGGGATTAAACTCAGTTGATGAGGCTTATTGGTAAGTGCCTTTATCACTAAGCCATCTCACTGACCTGGTACCACATTTTCTTTATCCATTTATCTGCTAAGTCCATCTCAACTAGTTCTATTGAGCCACTTTAAATAGTGAATCCAGGGATTTTCTTGTCTCTGCCTCTCTAAAGCTAAAATTACCAGCATTCAATACCAGGTCTGTCTTTTTAAAAAAAATTATGTGGATTCTAGGAATTAGAATCAGGTCCAAAGCCAGTATAGGTCATAGCAGCCAATAACAGAAGAGCAGAGAACTTCTGTAAATTGTAAGATAAGAGATAAAGGCATCCCTGCAACAATATTTGATCTTTTTAAGATTTACCAGATTGGGAGCCAGATATGCTTTTAGCAAGTACCAGCAATCACATAATTTCTAGTCAGTCCTTTTTATTAGACAAAATTGATCATTAAGGATCATGACACATCTATAGAACACAAGAAAGAAGTCAGCAAGGAGTCAAAATAGTAAACTCATAAAAAAAGATACTAAAGAAAGTGCAAGCATATGTTGTAGAATATTAGTTGAAGATGTGTTACATTTATTTATGCTGTGGAGCAATTGTTTTATGATGCAAAGATGTGCTGCATTCTTTTATGTTGCATTTGTTTAACTCAGAATCTGTGTTACTTTGCCTGCCTAAAACACCTGATTTGGTTTAATAAAGAACTGAAAGGCCAATAGACAGACAGGAGAAAATATGTAGGGATATCAGAGAGAGAGAATAAATAGGGGAAATGTGAAAAAACAGATTGGGGAGCAAGAAATTGAGAGGAGGACATCAGGGGCCCACCACCCAGCTACACAACCAGCATGGAGAAAGAAAGAAAGAGAGAAAGAAAGAAAGAAAGAAAGAAAGAAAGAAAGAAAGAAAGAAAGGAAGGAAGGAAGGAAGAAAGAAAGAAAGAAAGAAAGAAAGAAAGAAAGAAAGAAAGAAAGAGTTATATAGAATATAAAAAGGTAAAAGTCCAGAGGCAAAAAAAATAGACTGGGATGCATAAATCAAGCTAAGACTGGGCAAACATAAGAAAGAATAAGACTCCATGTGATTTATTTTGAAGCTGGGTGGTGGGCCCCAAAGAATAAAGGGTAAAAAAAAAAAACTAACTACAAGCATATTTTAAAATTAAAACTAAAACACAAATGCATCAATGAAATGGTTTCTGGGGCAATAGAAATAGATGATACTTGCAAATAAGATAAAGTATTAGTTAGCTGAAAATACTTATAGAACAATAGAAGTAAAAAATGTAAAAAGGTAGAAAATATGAGAAAAACGTAAGAGCTATGAGTATTAAACCAAAAGCCACAATAACCAGGTAATAGGAACTGTGAATACGAGAGTCAGATGGATAAAAATACTTTCTAAAAGAGACCTTTTCAGAACTTCAGCCTGTGCTTGCCAATTTTGAAATAATACAAATATAAGCACCACTAATATTATTTAATACAGATATAAGCACCACAAATTTTATTTTAAAATATTCCAAATAAAATATTCATGTTAATTCAGAATACTATATTTAGAGGTCTCACATAAAATTTAAAAAATTTGTTACGTCCAAAAAATACTAAAAATTGCCATCAAGCCTTTCACCAGAAGCACCTGCAGATTCAGAAAGAAAATGGTTTCCAAATTTGAACCTTTTCCCATTTAAGGATAAAAGTAGAATAAAGATGCTTCATGCTTGTGAATAATACATTTCCCTCTTTCTTGGGTAGTCTGACTTGTAGAAAGACATCGGTGCTTGAGATTGTACAGCAACTATTTCCTTAAGTTTTTAAAAACTAATTACCCTGAGATAAAGCATAATATAAGACATTGGACATAGAAAATTTACTAAAATTAGGATTGTGTGAAAAGAGAATGCAAGAGCTTACACAAGAGAGATCAATTGCTACCATCAAAGAAAAGTGGTAATATTCAAAACATTCAAAGAGAGTTTTATGCCATACCTTCATACCTCTATGACAAACCTGTAAATGTATATTTTATGGGGGAATGTCCTTCTGTATATATGTTTCTCTTAAGGGTTGATGAATAAAACACTGATTGGTCTATAGCCAGGTAAGAAGTATAGGCGGGACTACCAGAAGAAGAGAATGGTGAGGAGAGCAAGGCAGAGAGAAGCTGCCAGGGAGAAGCCATGTAGCTGCCAGAGGAATAACATGCGAGATTACAGGTAAGCCACAGACTTGTGGCAATATATAATTTAATAGAAATGACTTCATAATTAAGAGAAAGCTAGCCAGTAACAAACCTAAGTCATTGGTCAAACAGTTTATATTTAATACTAGTCTTTGTGTGTTTATTTGTGGCTAAGGGTGGCAGGAATAGGTGGAACAGAAACCTACATCTTCATGTATATATTAATATCTTTAAATATTAGAGCTATAGTTAGGGTTGGGATATGAAATGCCATACATGAATTGATTGTCTTTTCCCATTCTCACTTTTCTGCAGAAAACAAACAGATTAAGGAGATTTTTAAACTCACAGTGAGTTTTCAGAAAATTTTTATGTCTTTTTTAAAAATATATACATTTCCTTTATTGATTTGTATGTTTAATTATATGCATGTGTGTATGGGGAGGCAAAGCATGTTCCTATACTTAGGCATTGTCTTCTTTAGTGTTTTTATTGCTGTGAAGAGAGACCATGACCATGACAATTCCTATAAAGGAAAACTTTTAATTAGGTGGCTTACAGTTTCAGAGGTTGAGTCCATTATCATCATGATGGGAAGCATGGTGGTGTATAGGCAGACATGATGCTGGAGAAGGAACTGAGAGTTCTACATCTCGATCCTCAGGCAAGAGGAAGTGATCTGTGTGTCAGACTGAGTATAGCTTGAGCATAAGAGACCTCAAAGCCCACCCCCATAGTAACATACTTCCTACATAAAGGCCACACCTACTGTAACAAAGCCACAACCACTAATAGTGCTATTCCCTATAAGTTTATGGAGGTCAATTACATTCAACTACAACAAACGTGGAGTTCTATACAGCATGGCATCAGGTGCTCCCATCTACCACTCTGCTCCTATTTGTTTTTAATTTTTTATTTAAAATAATTTTTAAATTTAAATATATTTTGATTATATTTTCCTCTCTCTCATCTACTTATAGATCCTTTCCCCTTCTCTACCCAACAAACTTTAAATTCTTTCTCAAAAAGCAAAGAGAAACCTAATACAGCAACAAAAACAAGAAAATAAAACCACACCAAAAAAGAAAAGAAACAAAAACAACAACAACAAATGTAACTAAATTTATTTAGGTTCATGAAAAACATTGTGGAGTCCAATTATATGCTGGTCAAATATTGTTGAACATAAGGCTCGTCCTGGGGTGGTTGATATACCCAGCATCACTCTATCGAGGAAAACTGGTTTTCCCTCTCCCAGCAGGTATAAGCATCAGTTTAGTTATTAACCTTTACTATAGTGGCTAAGTTTTCATAATGCATTCATTTTGTAAAAAATAAATTTAAATAAGATGGAACAAAAACTGTCACATCAACATTGCACAAGACAAACAGAAGGCACAAGAATCAGAAACTAATTTGCACACCCAGAAATACACACAAAGGACATGCTGGAGAGCTGTGCAGGCCCTATGGATGCTGCCTCAGTCTCTGTTAGTTCATTTGAGCTATGCTCATGTTGATTAGAAGGCCTTGTTCTGTTGTCCTCCATCATATCTGCCTCCTAGACATACAGTTTAGGGCTGAGTGTTTCAAGGTCTCTCAAGCCCTGTGTAATGTATGGCTGTGGGTCTCTAAATTGTTTCCATCTCTTTCTGGGATAAGTTTCTTCAATGATGGCTAAACTATGAATATAGAAGAATATCATTAGAAGTTATTTTATCACCACATCGTTTATTTTTTTCATTTTTAAAAATAACATTATTTGGTTTTACCTTAACTACCTAGTCTCATGTTCTTGGTCACACAAGCAGTGCCAGGTATGGGTTCCATCTTGCAGAGCAGGCCTAAAGTAAAATCAGTGATTGGTTGGCCACTCTCACATGCTGTGTCATGATTGCCCTAGCATATCTTCCTAGAAGAACACCATTGTAGATAGGGGTTTTGTGGATGGCTTGGTGTTTACATTTCTCTTTTGAAAACATGCAGAGTACATTCCTGTACCAAAAATTATGGAATATAGTGCTGAAGGATCTATGTAGGCACCAATTCAACATCTCCATGTTCATTAAGTTGTGTAACTGTTGTCTTCAGCAATGAGGCCTTGCTATATGGAAAGAAAGTTTTTGTCGTGGTAAAAAACTGGGTTGTGTGGGAATTCCAGTGGGGCCCTTTTGAACAACTCAATTAGATGTGACTCCCCTACTACTGAAAGCTTCATTTGGTGACAAGAGGTGGCCAGTTGGAACTCTGTCTCCCCATATTTGGGGATGTCATATAGATTGACTTCATTTATGTGTACATTTTAGGAAAATATATTAATATACTGGGTTTCCATGCCATCCTTCAAATTCCTCTTAATATTGACTATTTCCCTATTTTAATAGAGGGAGCTTCTATAGGTTTAAAGAGAAATCTGGCACTAGGGAAATGTCCAGAGACTACAAGATTGGCCCCAACTAACAATCTAAGCAATAGTGGAGAGGGTAGCTTAAATGCCCTTCCCCTATAATGAGATTGATGATTACCTTATATGCCAATCCTAGAGCCTTTGTCCGATAGCTGATGGAAGCAGAAGCAGACACCCACAGGTAAACACTGAGCTGAACTCCAGGAATCCAGTTGCATGGAGGGAAGAGTGATGAGCAAAGGGTTCAAGACAATTCTGGAGAAACCCACAGAAAAAGCTGACCTGAACAAGGGGGAGCTCATGGACCCCAGACTGATAGATGGAAAACCAACATATGACAGAACCAGGACCCCTGAACATGGGTGTCTAATGTGGAAAATGACCAATACTGAGTCAGGTAAAAACACAAGGGAATTTAATAGGGAAAAGCCTTACTTACAGAGAGACCTAGCCAGCCGGCTTGGCAGCTGTCCATACAGCATGCCAAAGATGAAAGTGAAAGCAGACCACCACGTAAACGTCCCTCACTCTACATCACCCTGACCATGCCCTCACAGGTGTGGTCAGGCATACCTGTAGCCAGCCCCTAAACAGGTGTGGCTACAGCATCCCCTACAATTCCCCTTTTAGTCTAAAAGAGGATTAAAACTTAACAGTGTAAAGTATCCAAAATTAACAATCCTGAAGGTGAAATATACGAAGTTACAACAATCTGCTTATGTCACATCCTAACTATCTATTTTAACTAAACCCTAAAGCCATCTGAAAGAGGTGTCCAAGCCTGAACACCTCCTTCCAATCCAAACCATAAATAATAGAAAGTGATCCCTAATTAGGTATATACACTATCCTAAATGACAACAATGAGGGGAAGGGGGCCCATAGCATCCTCCAAGTTACTTCCTGCTGAAATGGAACATTGATAGCATTGTGGGGTGCTGTAGGAAGAAAATGTTAGTGTAGTGAAAGTCTTGAATGGATGGTATCCAGTCTCTGTTAGATGGGATTCGCTTAATTGAAGATCTCGCTTGAAATTCTCAACTTGATTGAAGTCAGTACCCGAAGCTCCAGCCAGAGTGTCAGTTGAAATGAAGCAAGTTGGATCCAGTGCAGTCGAGGAGGTGTGGCCCATTTTCTTTCCGGGGTGACCAGGGATTGCTGTCAGGCAGATCTTCATTGGCTGTGTGGGACTCAAAACATAAGTGTTAGTGGAGAAATGTTTGCTTGTGTAAGTAAGTATACTAGGCAACCATGGGAGCATAACAATTATGAGAGGGTGAACACCTTGAAAGAAAGAGCTGAGGAAAGACAGACAGTCCCCAAATTCTTCTTTTGTTCTGTATTACATCAATTGGCTTCTTGATACAATACAGAAACTCTAAAGTTTAGTTAAACAATGTGCTTGGATTTTAGAGGAGGAAAGACAGATCCACCTCTAAATCCAGCATTGATTTAATTGAATGGGGACTATGAAATAAAGAGAAATAGAGTTCTCTGAGAGACAGCTGTAAAGTTTATGGTATGGCACGTTCCTTTTGTTTGATGGTGATAGCTACCTTCTCTTCTTAAGTATCTACCCACGCAGTGTCCTTTGCCTTCTGGAGATGAGTTTTCCTGTGAAGATAAAAGCAAAACACTTCCCTTTCCTTTGGGAGGTTTCCATTTAGATTATAAGATATACCTGAGGGGAATACCTGTCATTTGTCCTCATCGAGAGGTTTTTCCTTTTCAACTCAAATTTTGATCAACTTTGATGGTATCCAAAGGTTTTCTTCTCTTGTGGAAACCAATGCAAAATGCCTACCCCAATGTAACACATGTCCTGGTTTCCATACAGAGGTTGGTACATCTTTGAAGTATACTGGCTGATTCAATTCAGCAGTTTTCTCAGTAGTCCAGTGTCTTTCTGCAGCTGTTTGTCCTTTCTCATTAGCATTAAGAAAGTTTAGTGTTAATAAAGCATTATGCAACCTGTGTTTTGGGGGTTTCACCCTCAAAGCTTGTTTGTGGAGCATTGCCTTAAGTGTTCTATTAGATCTCTCAACCACTGCTTGTCCTGTAGGATTGTATGGTATACTGTTTACATGCTTTATGTTATAATATTTGAAAAACTGTTCCAATTTAGTGGAGACATATGCTGGAGCAGTGTCAGTTTTTATTTGTGCAGGTATTCCCATAACTGCCATCACCTCTAGCAGGTATGTAATAACAGAATCAGCTTTTACAGAGGTAAGAGCAGTAGCCCATTGGAACCCTGAGAATTTTCTATAGTATGATGCACATATTTTAAATTTCCAAATTCTGTAAAGTGAAAGACATCCATCTGCCAAACTTCATTTCTCCGAATGCCCTTAGGATTACAGCCTGCTGGCAATTGATTTTGGTTATAAAAGAAACAAGTAGGACTTTTTCTCACTATCTCCTTGGCTTGTTGCCAAGTGATGGGGAAGTCCTTTTTCAAAACGTTGCTATTTGCATCAAATTTCTTATGAAATTCTGAGGCTTCTAGCACACTTCCAATTAATACACAATCTCATCATTGCCTTGTGCTAGTGGGCCTGGCAGACATCTATGGGATCTTATATGTGTAATGTATAGAGGATTACTTCAGTTTCTAATTGTTTCTTGTAATTATAAAAACAACGAGGTTAATTCCGTATTATCAGGAATGAATTCTGCAGTCTCAATGTGTAAGAAGACTCTCTCTGCATATTGGGAATCAGTAACTATCTTAAGAGGTTCTATAAAATCCATACCATGAGAATTGCATATAATTCTGCCTTTTGTACAGATGTAAATGGACTTTGAACTACTTTACTTACCTCACTTGCTTTATAACCTACCTTACCTGATTTGTTGGCTTCAGTCTAGAAGGTAAGAACTCCAGAAATGGGAGTTTGTCTTACAATATGTGGAAGAATCCAGACTGTCTTTTTTATTAATTTAATTCTGTCAGTTTTGGGATAATTGTTACTAATTGCTCCCAAAAAGTCAGTAAGAGCTATTTGCCAATATTCATTATCCTTCCATAAAGAGAAAATATTCTCATTAGTTAAAGGTACTATAATTTCTGCTGGATCTTTCCAGTCAGTTGATGGAATTTTAATTTGCCCTTTAGAAATAAATCAGAAATCTTTTCTATATATGTCTTTAATTTTTTATTCTGTTTATGTGGCAGAAATATCCACTCTAACATCTACTGTCTTCCCTCTGCATCAGAATTCCAGAAGGATATTTTCTGGATGGCAAGATGACCAGAATACAGTCTAAATCAAGATTTATCTGATCTTCATGTGCATCCAATATTCTGTTTTCTATCCATTGTAGTTCTTTTTCTGCCTCAGTGGATCATATTCTGGGACTGTTTAGGTCCTTATCACCTTTAAGGGCTGTTTTTAAATGCTTTAAGTCATGTCCCCAATAATCATCTGTAGTTGAGAAATTTCCCCTAATAATTTCTAAAGAAAATTGAGTTTGATAACTGTCTCTCCTAATTTGTACATTCTGTGGCCTGATTCTTTGTAGGACTATCTTGTAACCTAAATAGTTATTAGAATCTCTTCTTTGTATCATTTCCAGGCAATCTGTAACCCCCATCTAGGCAGAACCTCCTTCACCATTTCAAACATAAGTTCCAAAGTTTCCTTATTAGAATCTGATAAAAGAATGTCATCCATATAATGATAAACAAGAGATTGTGAAAATTTCTTACGAATTACTTCCAAAGGTTACTGTACAAAGTGCTGACACAAAGTAGGACTAATTAGCATTCCTTGTGGCAAAACCTTCCATTGATATCTCCTAACTGGCTGTGAATTATTGAGTTGGTACAGTAAATGCAAATTTTTCTCTATCATTTTCCTGTAATAGTATGTGAAAAAGCAGTCTTTCAGATCAATGACTATGATGGGCCATCCTTTAGATATCAAGGAAGGCAATGGCATTCCAGGTTGCAGGGAGCCCATTGGTTGAATTACCTTATTTATGGCTCTAAGGTCTGTCAGCATTCTCCACTTACCTGACTTCTTTTTGATAACAAATACAGGAGAATTCCAAGGACTAGCAGATTTCTCTATATGTCCGGCATCTAGCAAATATTCACATAAAATTGAAAAATACCAAACCCTTACTCAGTTTCTTTTTTCTAGTTCTATCTGCTTGCCTGCAAATTTCATGGTTTCATTTTTTTAACTTCAGAGTGATATTCCATTATGTAAATGTACATTTTCATTATCCATTCTTCTACTGAGGGCCATTTAGGTTGCTTCCAGTTCCTAGCTATTATGAATCCAGCTGCATGAATATTTTTAAGTGTCTCCATGGAAGTATGAAGAATCTTTTGTGAACATGCCCAGAGAAAGTATAGCTGGATCATGAGGTAGCTCAATTCCTATCTTCCTGAGGAACTAAAACACTGATTTCTATAGTGGCTGCACAAGTTTGCACTTCACCAGTAATGTATGAGTCTCTCCCTACTTCATATCCTCACTAGCATGATCTTAGCTCTTCTGACAGATATAAGATGCAAACTCAAAGTAGTTTTTATTTGCATATTCCTAATGGTAAAATATGTTAAACATTTAAGTGTTTCTCAAACATTTGAGTTTCCTCTACTGAAAATTATCTGTTTAGATCTGAACTCTTTGGGGGAGGTGGGGGATATGAAATAGGGTTTCTCTGTGTAACCCTAACTCTTCTGGAATTTACTCTATATACCAGGCTGACCTTAAACTCAGGGACCCACCTACCTCTGCCACCCAAGTACTGGGTATAAAGACATGAACCACCATGTCTCAACTTGTATCCCATTTTTAAATTAGATTAATTGTTTTCTTGATTTCTAAAGGAAATGGACAATTTTCTGGATAGATATTATTTACCAAAATTAAACCAAGAACAGATAAGCAGTTTAAATCAACTTATAACCCCTAATGAAATAGAAGTAGTCATTAAAAGCCTTCCAACCAAAAAGCCCCGGAAAAATGGCTTCACTGCAGAATTCTAACAGAAGTTCAAACAAGAGCAAATACCAATACTCCTCAAATTGTTCCACAGAATAGAAGCAGGAGGGATGTTGGCAAACTCTTTTTGCCAGGTACAATTACTTTGATAACCAAGCCACAAAAAGATACAACTAAAACCGAGAACTACAGACCAAAATCCCTCATGAACATGTATGAAAAAATACTCAACAAACTATTGGTAAGTCAAACCCAAGAACATGTCAGAAAAATCATACACCATAAGCAAGTAGGCTTCATCTCAGGGATGCAAGGATGGTTCAACAAACGAAAATCCATCAATGTAAACAAACTGAAAAAGAAAAACCACATGATCATCTCACTAAATGCAGAAAAATCCTTTGACAAAATCCAACATCTCTTCATGATAAAGATATTACTGAGAACAGGAATAACAGGAACATATCTAAAAATGATAAAAAGCAATATATAGCAAACCAACAGTCAACATCAAACTAAATGGAGAGAAACTCAAAGCGATTCCTTTAGAATCAAGAACAAGACAAGGCTGTCCACTCTCTCCATATCTCTTCAATGTTGTACTTGAAGTCCTAGCTAGAGCAATAAGACAACAAAAGGAAATCAAGGGGATACAAATTGGAAAGGAAGAAGTCAAACTTTCACTATTTGAAGATAATATTATAGTCTACATAAGTGACCCAAAAAACTCTACCAGGGAACTCCTACAGCTGATCAACACCTTCAGCAAAGTAGCAGGATACAAAATTAACTCAAAAAAAAAATAAGTAGCCCTACTATACACAGAATGATAAACAGATGATAAACAGAATGAGAAAGAAATCAGAGAAACATCACCCTTCACAATATCCACAAAAAAACATAAAATATCTTGGGGTAACGCTAACCAAAAAAGTGAAAGACCTGTATAGCAAGAACTTTGAGTCTTTAAAGAAAGAAATTGAAGATGATACCAGAAAATGGAAAAATCTCCCATGCTCTTGGACAGGTAGAATTAACATAGTAAAAATGGCAATCCTGCCAAAAGCAATCTACAGATTCAACGCAATTCCCATCAAAATCCGAACACAGTTCTTCACAGACTTTTAAGGAACAATACTCAACTTTGTATGGAAAAACAAAAAACCCAGGATAGCCAAAACAACCCTGTACAATAAAGGATCCTCTGGAGGCATCACCATCCCTGACTTCAGGCTCTATTACAGAGCCATAGTCCTGAAAACAGGTTGGTATTGGCACAAAAATAGATAGACCAATGGAATCAAATTGAAAATCCTGATATTAACCCAGATGCCTATGAACACCTGATTTTCGACAAAAATGCTAAATCTATACAATGGAAGAAAGACAGCATCTTCAACAAATGGTGCTGTCACAACTGGGTTCAGACATGCAGAGGACTGCAGATAGATCCATATTTGTTACTATGCACAAAACTTAAGTGAAAATGGATCAAAGATCTCAACAAAAATCCAGCAACACTGAACCTTCTAGAAGAGAAAGTGGGAGATACCCTTGAACTTATTGGTACAGGAAACTGCTTCCTGAACATAACACCAGTAGCACAGACATTGAAATCTACAATTAATAAGTGGGACCTCCTGAAACTGAGAAGCTTCTGTAACGCAAAGAACATAGTAAGACAAAATGACAGCCCACAGAATGGGAAAAGATCTTCACCAACCCCACATCTGACAGTGGGCTGATTTCCAAAATATACAATGAACTCAAGAAGCTAGCCACCGAAATACCAATCAATGAAATTAAAAAGTGGGTTACAGAACTAAATAGGGAATTTTCAATAAAAGAATATAAAATGGCTGAAAGACATTTAAGAAAGTGCTCAAAATTCTTAGCAATCAGAGAAATGCAACTCAAAACACCTCTGAGATACCGTCTTACACCAGCCAGAATGGCTAAAATCAGAACACCAATGACAATCTATGCTGGAGAGGATGTGGAGAAAAAGGAACACTCCTCTATTGCTTTTGGGAGTGGAAACTTGTAAGACCACTCTGGAAATCAGTATGGCAGTTGCTCTGGTAAATGGGAATCAGTCTACCTCAATATACAGCAATTCCTCTCTTGGGCATATACCCAAATAATGCACGTTCATACAACAAGGACATATGTTCAACCATGTTCATTAGCAGCATTGTTTGTAATATCCAGAACCTGGAAGCAACCTAGATGCCCCTCACCTGAAGAATGGATAGAGAAAATGTGGTACATTTACACAATGGAATACTACTCAAAAGAAAAAAGCAATGGAATCTTGAAATTTGTGGGCAAATGGATGGAACTAGAAGAAACCATCATGAATGAGGTAACCCAGTCACAAAAAGACAAACATGGTATATACTCACTCATATATGGATTTTAGACATAGAACAAAGGATTACCAGCCAACAATTCTCTTCACCAAATGAACTAGGAAACTAGAAAGACTCTATGAGAAAAATGCATGGTCCCTGGAGAATGGGAAGGGCCAGGATCTCCTAAGCTAATTCAGAGCATGATGGTAGGGGAGAGGGAGCTGGCAGAATGTGAGGAGGAGAAGAAGAGGGGAAAGGGGGAAATGGAGGAGCAGAAAGATTGAGTTGGGGGAAGAATAGAGGAGAGCAGGATGAGACATATCATAACAGAGAGAGCCATTATAAGTCTGAGGAGAGATATGGCACTGGGGAGATTTCTAGAGATCTACAAGGATTACACAAATTGACAATCTAGGCAGTGGTGGTGGAGAGGCTACCCTAAATGCCCTTCCCCTATAATGAGACTGATGACTACTTTATATGCCTTTCTAGAGCCCTCATCCAGTGGCTGACGGAAGGAGAGGCAGACACCGACAGCTGTACAATGAACTGAACTCTGGAAACCAGTTGCAGAGAGGGAGAAGAAGATCAAGGGGGTCAGGACCAGGCTAATGAATCCCACAGAAATAACTGACCTGAACAAGGGGGAACACATGTCTGCTGTCTGGGAGGCCATCAAGGGACTGATACAGACCCCTGAGAGTGGATGTCAACAAGGAGGCCTCGGCACCCTATGGGGCCTCTGGTAGTGGATTAGAATTTTTTCCCTGGTGTAAGAAGAGACTTTGAGAGCCCATCCCACGTGAAGGGATGTTCTCTCGGCCTGGACACATGGGGAAGGGTCTAGGCTATGCCCAAGATGATACTGTGGAATTTGGGAAGCCTCCATGGAGGGCCCTACCCTCTATGGGGAGCTGAGAGGGGAGAGGGGATTGGGGGCACTGGGGGAGGCAGAGAGGGAGAAGTGATTGACATGTGAAATTATAATTTTGTAAAAATTAAATTTAAAAAATCCCATAATCAAAAAGTCATTAAAGAGAAACAGAATGATTTAAATTAGAAAAACTGGCTAGAAACAAGCCAAACTGGGGCTAGGCATTCATAAGTAAAATTAAGAATCCACGTATTTATTAAGGAACTGGTTGGTGGGCTCCCAAAGAGAAAGAAAAAACTACAATCAGATATACATAGGTTGTGTATCCTCTTTAGATTTGCTGGTGTCAGTTTACTTATTACCTGTATTTCATGGCTGTAGTTAATCTCCTTTGGTTGGAATTTTCCTTCTAGTACTTTCTTTATGGTTAGATTTGCAAATAGATATTGTTTAAATTTGACATTATCATGGTATATCTTTTTTTCCATATTGGTGAATGAATATTTTGCTGGCTATAATAATCATGGCTGGAATCCATGGTTCATTAGAGTCTGCAGCACATCTATCCAGTCTCTTCTGGTCTTTATTCTCTCTGCTGAGAAGTGAGGTGTAATTCTAATAGGTCTGCCTTTATATGTTGCTTTCTCTTTTTTCCTTGCAACTTTTGATATTCTTTCTTTTTCCTCTATGTTTAATGTTTTATGGTCTGAGGGTACTTTCTTTTCTGGTTTAGACTATTTGGTGTTCTGTATGTTTCCTGTACTTTGATAGATATCTCCTTTTTTAGGTTAGAGAATTTTTCTTCTATGACTTTATTGAAAATATTTTCTGTGCCTTTGACCTGGGTTTCTTCTCTTTCTCTATTCCTATTATTCTTGGATTTTTGCCTTTTCACAGTACCCAGATTTTTCAGGATGTTTTGTGCCAGGATTATTTTAGATTTAACATTTTCCTTGATGTGGTTTCCATTTCTTCTATAATGGCTTCAGTGCCTGAATTTGCCCCTTCTATCTCATGTGTTCTGTTGGTAAGGTTTGCCTCTGAGGTTGTAGTTTGAGTTCCTGTAGTGATACATTATTTATGACTTATTAAAGCAGGATTGCCTTATAACTCAGAAAGCAAGGTCAGCCACAAACCATAGAAGGCAGTAACACACCTTTAATCCCAGCAGCCAGAAGCTAGGAGGTGGTGGTATACACTTTTAATCCTAGGACTCAGGATTAATAAGTAGACAGATCTCTGAGTCCAAAGCCACCCAGATCTACACAACATTGATCCAGTCCTAAAGAGAAACAGCTCACACAAGATGATCTTAGCATGTGGGATCACATGCATTTAATCCCAGCATTAGGGATGTATATAAGACAGGAGCAAGGTCTTGGTATCAGGCATTAATTCTCCAGCCATTTTGAGAATAGGAGGCTTCATTTTCCAGCCACACTGGACAATAGAAGGCATTCATCCTCCAGTCACATTGAGAATAGGATCACCCAAGCCCTGTTAGAGATAAGAGCTCTCTCATAGATTGGCTGCTTTGCTTCCTTGATCTTCAGCTTGAACACCAATATCTGTCTCTGGGTCATTTATATTTTTGTGTTACAAGTTCCTAAATTTTTAATTTCCATATTTCTCTCCATTTTGGTTTTTTTTTTTTTATCAGTTCTATTTCCACGTTCAGGTCGACTTTCGGGTCTTAAACAATCTTATTCTTTTCCTTCAATTCCTTGTGTTTTCATGTATTTCTTTATGGGATTTATTAATTTCTTCTTTAACAGCTTCTATGGTATTCATAAAGATGTTTTAAGGTCCTACATTTGGGCTACAAATATGTTGGAATATTCAGGGCCTGTTGTGGTAGGGCTGCTGGTCTCTAGTAGACATATTGTTTCAGCTATTATTGATTTTATTTTTATGCTGACTTCTAGATAGCTAGGCTTTGGAAGATTGTAATCTGGTCTCATCTTTGTTGGGTGAGTATTTTGTTCTTTAGTTTCCATATCCTTTCTGGTTTTTAGGAGGATGTGGTGTTTGTGTGCTACCTGTAGGAAAATCTGGAATCCTGATAGGTATGGCTACTGGGATTTCCAGGAAAATGTGTTTCTGGGTATTATAATGTAATAGTTAAAAATGGATGAGGGCTACTGTCTTCACAGGAGGAGAAAAGCAGAGTGCTCCACTTGTATCTACTTAGTTAACCCCCTGAGAATGGTAATAGAGAATTAGAAAGGGACACAGCAGGAAGTCTGCTAATGAGCTGGGTGTAAGACTGATTCAACTTGGAGGAATGGAGGGAGTGGTGAAGATATGAAGTTAGCCCACTTGCTTCTCTGATTGTAGTAGTTTGAATGTAGTTGACCCCCATAAGCTCATAGGAAGTGGCACCAATAAGAGATGTGGCCTTGTTGGAGGAAGTGTATCATTGTGGGGGCAGACTTTGAGGTTTCCTAAGTTCAAGATACTACCCAGTGTCTGAGTCCACTTCCTATTGTGTTCTGAACAAGTTGTAGGTAGAATTATGTCTGCCTGCATGTCACCATGCTCCCCACCATCATGATAACAGATTGAACCTTTGAACTGTAAACTGCTACCTCAATTAAGTGTTTTCCTTTATAAGAGTTGCCCTTGCCCTCCCTGAGGAGTTGATGGGGCTGGGTTGGGGAGATGGTGAGGGGGGATGGAAAGATGAAGGGAGAGGGAACTCGGATTGGTATATAAAATGAGAAGGTTTCTAACTTAAATAAAATTAATTTTAAAAAGTGTTACTGTAGTCATGGTGTCTCTTCAGAGCAATAGACAACCTAACTAAGACACTGGTAAAAGTGTTTTGTGTGTTTCCATTGGGTGCCTGCTATAGCTGGAGGGTAAAACAATTTAAGGAAATGTGGGCAGCTAGTTTGGAGGGGAGGATGGGTGTGATCCACTGGAGATAGATGAAGTTCTGCTAGGAGAATGTATCAAGTGTTCTGTTCCAAAGATGCAGATAAGACTGGTTGATTACTTTGGATGAGCAGAAGGAGAATTGAAGATCTTCAATTAGCCTACCTGTTTCCATGCTCAATATGGCCTGTGAGTTCTCATGGAGTGCCTGCTGGAGTTGGGGAAGGGGGTCTTAGGAATCGAAGATCTGTGGGAACCACCAGAGATAAGGTGGGGGAGAAAGGCTGCTACATGTGTTCTGTTGCAGAGCTGGGGGTGAGACTGGAGGATTGCACTTGGGAAAATGGAGGGAGAGGTCAATATTATAGGTCTCTTTTTTGCTTCCTTGGCAGAAGTCCCCTTTTTGTGATTATATTATAATTACAACATTTTTCCTTACCTTTCCTCTATCCAAATCCTCCCATATATCCTCCCCAGCTCTCTTTCACTGCATCTATAACATTTCACCAACATGACTATCCTCCTATTCCTTTTGATGCATGTTGCACCCCCAAACCCATGACATGTTTTCCTCAGCTAGGATGGTCACCATTAATCCCCAGGATAAAAGCACTATTTCTTAACAACTATGATTTTAGGGGCAGAAAACAGCTCAGTTTATAATGGACCCATTGATGTCTATTGGGGAATGTCCTTCTGTATGTTTCTCTTATTGGTGAATAAAACACTGTTTGGCAGATAGAGGCAGGAAGATAAGTGGAGCTAGGAGACAAGGAGAGTTCTGGGAAAGGTAGACAGAAAAGCACCAGAAAGAGTTACCATGTAGACCACAAAGGAGTAACAGGTCCAGGCATTCTCTGCTAAGCCAAGACCTTGTAGAAATACATAGATTAGTAGTTATGGGTTGATAATTTAAGAGAGAACTAGCCAATAAGAATCCCTAGCCACCAGCCAACAGTTAGATAATTAATATAGCATCTCTATGTGTTTATTTGGGGGCTGAGAAAAGTGTCTGTGGGACCTGTCAGGACAAGAAAAGTCTGTAACAGATGTTCCTGGTAATCAATCCTGATGAAGCAATTCTAGAAAGAATGAGATACAGATGAGCTATTGGTTTGAAATTTTTGAGCAAATGAAATCTAGAGTAAATTTGACAACATGCTGACAGAGTTTACAGTCCTCCAAATGGTTCAACTTTTCCCACAGGCAGGCCATATTTAGCAGGGGCATCACCCCAGGCTCTTTCTTCAGGAGTCACAGATTGGTAGCTAGAGAAAAAGCAGCAAAGACATTGAACCTGGTTATTGATATCAGTTCCCCCAACACACCAGCTCAATCTCTTGAAAATTTGAGAAGCACATGTAGTGGAGCATGCTGAGAGCCCAGCAGTCAGCTGGACAAATCTGCTAATTTGCTGGACTCACAAACACACACACACACACACTGTTAAAACAAGGCTTCCTGGAAAGTCTCAAATTCAGAAGACCTGAAGAGTGTGTTTATTTCTGAGTAAGATTATTTTTGTTTATATTTCTAAGACAGTCCACTCAACAGTCATTGCTAGAATTCTGAGAATCCTCTGGACCCCAGTCTTGATGACAACTGTAGAGTGTCCTTAGCTGTTATCAGCCAAGCCAGATGTCTGCAGAAACATGTTCTCATTCTGAATGACATACCCTTCTCACATCAAGCTAGTTATCAACAGAATCACAGTGGAAATAGCTGCAGTGAGTGTCTTCACACATCATAATATACATAGTTCCGAATGTAACACACACACACACACACACACACTCACATCATCCTGAGATATGTGCCTAAACCAGGGAAAAGAACTCTGCTATGTAATAAAAACTACAAACAATACTCAGACATGAAATATGCTATGGAAATGGTGATTCACAACACTTGAGTTTGTTTGTTTTACAATAACCAAAGGTCTTGAGGATATCTACCAAGGTCTTGATGGATCATACTCCCATTTCAATGAATGTGTTCTACAGTGGTCCTTGAGGAATAGATGCTCTTGAAATGTGTTCCATTCTAAAAGCCAAGTTTCCTTGTCTGTGCTGTAGAGTGGCCTTTCTGATTTGTTTTTCTATGTTGTCTGTGTCACCAGTTTTTGTCTTTTTTTTTCCAGGTTCTTTACCAACCTTCTGATAAAATATGCTTGCTTCTTCCCTGTCTTTGTCTCTCTTACCCTGTTTCCTATTTTCCTTCTCTGATCCAGAGATTCCCCACCTGTGTCCTGAGATGACCTTTCCTTCCTGCCTCTTCCTCCACATGGGAGGCCTTACTGTAGTTGTTTATTGAAGAAGATCCTTTCTGATGCTTATATGTAATTTATTTCTTAGTAGCTGCTAAACTGCCTTCAATTCCCACTGAACTATTAGCCAGAGGCCTCCACAAAGTCTTACTATGTGCAACTCTCCGTAGTGCATCTGATGTCACATAGTAGGTTGTTCAGTGAGAAGTTTTAAAATAAGTGTGCAGCAAGTGAAAGTTGCTAACACAAAGGGAATCATTGTTGTGAACAAATCACAGAAGTAATAATCAGTTCATTTTGGTGCATTCTGTTTACCACACACAAGACATTGACTCTAAGCCTTTACTCATGGGCAGGGAATCATATAAGGATGTGAAAATCAAGAATCAGGGAACATTCTGAGCCATTACAGATGCTGCCTATCATTCATAATTAGACTGACAGAGGAAATATTTATAGAAGTTGGAGGAATGTGGGGGGGCATGTCAGAAGCTCCTTATTACACTCAACTCTGACCCACTGCAGATCCTTCTCTGTCCTTTTACGCCTGTGGTGTATCAAGATGTAGCCTTTTAATCCCTTATTCCATCTTTGCCATCAGTGGTATTATTCCCACAATAATGTTAGCTTTAACCATTTCCCAAATGCCTTGATTTCCTGTTCTGAACAACAGCCATAGCTGGTAATTTTATGAGCCACATGCAACAATTTTCCTGTAAGGAATGGAGTTTCAGAAGCAGAGAAACAATAGATAGGAAATAGAAGCATTTAGCTACAACAGGACTGTGGCATCTGAGGAGCTTCAAGCATTCACTGACAGCTATTAACAGCTTTGTATTTTCAGCTTAAAATGAGACTCACTAAATTAGTCGCTGTAGACTTAGGCTATTATTTGCAAACTAGAGTGTTTCACCATTTGGTTTTAGACATATTTAGAAAGTTAATGTAGTTGATGCTGGATGACTGTAATAAACACAGAGGGATGTAAGAGTTGTGAATTTTAAACAAAAAAAATCACATTTACTTTGACTATACCGATAGAAACTGAGTTAATAGCAGGTCTTTTTGCTTATTAAGGGCAGGTTCTGATGGAGGTTGCCATGGCTATGTTTGATGGCTTTCACTGCCTGCATAACAATTAGAAACATTTTCCTGAAAACTGGTTTTCCTGGCAACTACAGACTGACACAAATTCAGGTCCAGCCATCCTCTCTGCTTTGATTAGCATTTTTCCTCCACAGACAGTCATGGCAACCTACAAAATCAATCAGCAGAAACTCCTTATTTATGTCAAATATGGATTTTTCAACAAACAGCTCACTAAACCACCCTTTTGTGGATAATGATTAGAGGTAAATAGAGGACTGGTGTTGCTTTTACCACCAGTCATTTATTGCTAAGAAACCTAACATGCTCAAAGCAGGTCAAGACAGAAACAGGATGGAGTGAGGGACAGAAATGAGTGGGGGGGGGCAAGTGAGAATTAATGCTGCCTTTATCCCCCACTGCAACATCAGATCATACTTCGTTACACAGAGTATCAGTTTCTTTAGATAAAGGTATTTAAGTGACAGTTGATAAATAAGGAGTTTTTATTCTAGGAGATTTCTTTTACATATTTTCTCTCTTTCAGATTTGGATTGTGTGCATACAAAGAGTCTTTGTGACTTTTTCACAAAATGAATGATCACAATCCCTGACAAATTCTACTGGAAAGGTTGGCATGCCAAAGGTTAATTAAAATTTAACTCTGCAAGATGGATACTTTTATTTATAGAAACTTGGGCTGATTTTTAGCAGCCATGTTTTCCTCTAATTAAAATAACACGAAGAGCTAATAGCAATCAGCTTAAGGAACTGAATATTTTAGAGAAAGGAATGATTCATAGCCTTTTTAATAATCATCTTGCAGTAGGTGTCTCCACTAAAGAGCATGTAAAACATTTGTATTCAGCCATTGTCTGGTTCAAATGTCAAGGAATATTAAGTTGGGAAAAAAATGAAGAGCAAATTAGTTAAAGCTGTCTAAAATAAGTCATTGATATTATCATGTAAATTTGACGTTTCCTGAAAGATTGTGCAATAATTCTCTGACATGGCATAGTTCAAAATCTCTGAGTGGACCTATTACAAGAACTGTAGAAACACAAATAAAAACCCCTAGGGAAAAGCTTTAGAACACACAAGAAAATAATGACATGTAAAAGAAATAAAGGTTTGCCATTATCCCCCCCCTAGATTCCCAGCCTCAACATAATTCTACCCCCTGTGTATGAAGACTGGGTGGAATTCTGCACATTTCCCATTTCCCACTAGAGCCAACACCCCAGTTCCTGACATACAAGGACCAGCCAAAGAACACTGTTGTCCTTCCATAAAGTTCTGAGGATCCACAGTAAAAACCTTCTAACTTTACAGAAGATTTGCTTGTGTACTCAGAAGCACAGCTATCCCTTGCTGATCTATGACAACTTCTGATACCCTAATCACACATCAATGCTGAATGGCTTCAAAGCTGAAACCCAAACACCATTCCATTGGTCTGAAAATGGATATATTATGGCAAGAGCAAATAGTGATCTTGATGCCCACTCAAAGAAAAAAGTAAAGATGTTCACACCAAAAATCCCACTACCAATGACTTAAATCCAGATGACTAGGTTATTCTGATAAGTAAGATAAAGAGAAAACATGAAAAACCAATATAGCATGTCTCCTCCAACAATTAGTTTCCCTAGAGTGGTAATGTTCCTTGAGAAAAGCAACTTAGATGACATAAAGACAATAATTCCAAAATAGCAATTGCAACTATATTTAAGAAACTCAAGGGAGCTATGAGTACATGGTTTAATTTAGACCATGAAAATGCAAACAGTTGAATGAGCAACCCATCAGGAAAAAAAGTATAATACTAACATACATGCAGCAAACTTAGGTGTATCCAACTTCATGAAGCAAATACTTCTAGATGTAAAAGAGCAAATTAAACCTAAATACATTAATAATAGGTGATTCCAATACTCTGCTTCCAGTAATGGACAGATCACCCAGATAAAATATGATCAGAGATATGATAGAGCTGAATGATACCATAGAACAAATGGACATAACAGATATCTACAGAACATTTGATTCAAATACTACAGAGTATAAATTCTTCTTGGAAGCTCCTAGAAATTTCACTAAAAGGACCATATATTGTGGTACAAAGCATCACTCACCAAATATACACACACAAAAAAGAAATAATTCCTTGGGTCAAATCCGAACATAATGGAATAAAACTAGATATTAATAGTAATAGAAACCACAACAATATATGGAGATTAGACAACACAATACTGGATGATGAATGGATCAATAGAAATTATATTAAAATTCCTAGAATTTAATGGAAACAAACACAAAATACCCAAACCTATGGGACAAATAAATGCAACACTAAGAGAAAAGTTTACAACTCTAAGTACCTACATCAACAACTTAGAGAAAGTCCAAATCAACAGGTTAGTGGTGTGTCTTTGGGCTTTAGAAAAATAAAAATAAATACCTACAAACAATAGATGAGAGAAATAATCAAAATCAGAAAAGAAATAAAAATAGAAACTTTAAAAATATATGAAGATCAGTGAAATGAGAAGTTGATTTTTGAAAAGTGTAACAAAACTGACAAAATATTAGCCAAGTTACTCAGCTCTTAGAATGACTTTATGATATTTGTAGGCAAATGGATGGAACTAGAAAAAGTCATCATGAGTGAGGTAACCCAGGAAGACAAATATGGTATATATTCACTTATAAGTGGATATTAGCTGTTAGGTAAATGATAATCAAGCTACAACCCACAGACTCAGAAAGGTAAGCAACAATGAGGGCTCTAAGTGGAATACATGAACCTCCCTGGGAATAAGAAATAGAATAAATTTTGTGGATGGACTGGGGGCAGGTGAGGACAGGAGTGGGAAGGATCAAATGGAGGGAGGATGGAGGGAGAGTATAGGGAGAGACAACTGCAATTATGGAGTGAAGGGGGTGAAAACCTAATACAGTGGAAACTTCCTGGAATCCATAACAGTGACCCTAGTGAGGACTCCTACTAATGGAAGATAGTGAGTTTGAACTAGCCATCTTTTGTAGCCAGGAAAGGTTTCCAGTGGTAGGGCTGGGTTGTATTCAATTGAGTTGTCGATCAAAGGGGTACAGCAGAGATCCCTTAATCACCAAGGCTGATGCTAGGACGAATATTGCTCTTCACAAACTGACTTCAGGGCTCCATTGCCACAGACAACATCCACACAGCTCATTGAGTGTATACAGGTTGGACTGATGCATGTATGGAGCTTTCATCCCTACATTCTAGTCTCTTTAGTATCAGAATGTACTCTGTAGGCTATGGAAAAAGAAACCTAGACACCAACCCAGTAACAAAACCCTGGACTTACAATCTATTCTGCCTGCAAGATGTGCTAGGTCAATGGTGGCACAGAACTCATGGGAGTCGCCAAACAAAATTTAGTTCAAATTGAGATCCATGCTATGAGACTGAGCCCATATCCTACACTTCTTGGATGGCCAGAAACCAGAGACTGGATAGTCCAGAATCCTAGGGTAGAACTAAACACTACTGGCAAAATACATAAATGAATGAATGGATGAATGAATGAATAAATAAATAAATAAATAAATAAATAAATAAATAAATAGTAAATATAGTTCCTAATGATATTATTGTATACCCATAGATCAGTGTTTTGCCCAGTCATCATCAGAGAGGCTTCCTTCTGCAGCAGATGGGAACCAGTACAGAGATCCACAGCCAGACATTATACAGAGAAAGAATCTAAATTGGTGATCTCCATTTGGGTCCCTCCCCTTGTAGACAGGGAACAACACAGAACAAAGGGAGAAAAGATTATAAGAGTCAGAGAGGATGAAGGACAACAGGAAAAAATGGCCCACTGAATCAATTAAGCAGAGCTCATATGGGCTCACAGACACTGAAGCATCAAGAATGAGGTCTATATGAGTATGTACCAGGTCCTCTCACATATATTATGTTTGTTAGCTTGGTGCCCTTGTGGGACTCCCAGCAATGGGAATAGGTGTATCTCTGATTCTTTAGCCTGATCTTGGGACTCTTCCTACTATGCAGTTACCTTGCCCAGCCTCCTTATGAGAGCTTTTGCCTTATCATATTGTATCTTGTTTTGTCCTGTTTGGCTGTAATCTCTGGGCAGCCTGCTCTCTTCTGAAGAGGTAACAATGTGGTAGTAGATCTGGGAAGAAAGGGAGGTCGGGGTGCTGTGAGTATTGGTGGGAGGAGAAACTGGTCAGGATGCATTGTATGAGAGAAAAATCTATTTTTAAAAAAGAGGACCTCAAAATAAGACCTAAAACTCTGAATCTGTTGGACAGGAAGTAGAGAATGTGCTTCAAGTTACAAGCACAGGAAAGACTTCCTAAATAGAACTCTGGCAGGATAGGAATAAAGACCAACAATTGACAAATGGGATTTCATGAGCCTAAAACATTTCTGAGCAACATAGGATACCATCAACAGAATGAAGAAGCAGCCTATAGAATAGGAGGGAAATCCTTACCAGCTATATATCTAACAGAAGGTTAATATCTAGAATATACAAAGAATTAAAAAATCTAAATATCACATAACTGACAGACAACCCAACTAAAAATATGGAATGGAACTTAACATATATATATATATATATATATATATATATATATATATATATATATAGAGAGAGAGAGAGAGAGAGAGAGAGAGAAATGTTTTAAAATGTTCACCATCCTTTGCTATTAGAAAAATGCAAATTGAAACAATTTTATCTTGCACCATTCAAAATGACTAAGATTAAATTACATTTTAAAAAATCTAGTCACAGTAAATATCCATATGTATGTGGACAAAGAGGAATGTTTATTCATTGTTGATGAAGTAGTTTGTGCTGGAACTACTATGAGATTCAGTGTATTTGTTCTTCAAGCTAAGAATGAATCCACTGTATGATCCAGTTATCCCACTCCTCAGCATATTCCCAAAGGACTCTATATTCTATTACAGAGATACTTGGTCACCCATGTTTGTTGTTTCTCTATTTACAATAAACAGAAAAATGTAAGCAGGTTAGATGTCTATCAACCAATGATATACAATGAAAATATTGCACATATACACAATGGAATATTATTCAGCTGTAAAGAAAAGTGAAATCACCTGGGCAGTGGTGGTGCAAGCCTTTAATCTCAGCTCTCAGGATGCGGAGGCAGGTGGATCTCTGTGAGTTCGAGGCCAGCCTGGTTTACAGAGTGAGTACCAGGGTGGGCTCCAAATCTACACAGAGAAACCCTGTCTCAAAAAAAAGAAAGGAAGGAAAGAAAAAGAAAGAAAAGAAAAAAGAAAAGTGAAACCTCCAGGTAAATAATGGAGCTAGGTAAGCTAGATCCAGAAAGACAAACACTGTACGTTTGCTCATTTGTGAATATTGGCTTTGAACCTTTAAATATGTATGCTAAAATTTGAGTACCCATAGAAGTCAACAAAGTAGCAAAGGGCTCTGATGAAAGGCTTTCAAGGGAGGTTATTTAGAGTACAGATGGTATGAAGAGTGAATGAGGAATAATGGAGCAAAGTTTAAGTATTGTCAGGGATTAAAAGGGGGTGTAGAGTAGAAAATATGGGAAAGTTTAACTAATGTGAAAGACCTTTGAAAAAAAGTGGTATAGAAATCTATCACTATTGTATTGGTCAGGATTCTCTAGAGGAACAGGACCGATGAAACACACATATATAAAGAATTTATTAAGTCAGCTTATGTTAAAATAGTTCAATCACATCTGGGAGGCTAAGAACCCAGTAGCTGTTTGGTCCTTGAGCTGGGTGTCTTAGAAATTGCAGTCCCACAGTAACTATCTGTCACTAGGGAGATTCACAATCCTGTAGTTGCTCAGTTTACAAGGTGTGTGCCTCATTAGTTCCAATCTGGGGCCAAATACTTGGAAGGGTCCTAGAGAGCTGCTGGGCCTTAGTCCACCGTGAAAGCCTGGTGTCTTAGTAAGGTTTTCTATTTAAGTGAAGAGACACCATAACCACAGAAAATCTTACAAAGGAAAAGTTTTAATTGTGCCTGGCTTACAGTTTCAGAAATTTAGTCCATTATCATCATGGCAAGAAACATGGTGACATATAGGGAGACATGGTGCTGGAGAAAGACCTAAGGGTTCTCCATCTTGATCCACAGGCAGCAGGAGAATGTGTCATACTCGGCTTGACCATATGAGACACAAAGCCCACCCTCACACTTCCTGCAACAAGGCCACACCTCCTAATAGTGTCACTCACTATGGGCCAAACATTCAAGCATGTGCCTCTTTGAGGACCATGTTTATTTAAACAACCATACATGGAAACATTGGCTCTGATATCAGTAAAGGAATCAGCAGCAGCAGCAACAGCAAGCAACTCAACAGAAAGAGGGAATTCCACTCAGGCAAAAGGTGAGTAATCTTCCATCTGCCATGCCATTTGATCTGAGAAGCTACCAAACGGTGCCACACACCTTCAGTTTGATCTTCCTGCATCAATTAAAATAGTCAGGACAGTTGTTCGGGTGATGCTGCTTACTCAGGTGATTCTAATTTTAATTATACATTAAAATCAACCATAATATCTGTAAATAATCTATAGATACAGTTTGATAGACATACTAGAGTTTCCTATAAAAATATATAGTTACATATAAAGATATATATTTGTTGGAATTACCTTATGACAGGAGCACAGCCCTCTCCCAGACACCATATGTCCTCAAATAAAAAGCCTAATTTGAGTGCCAAAGGCATGGATTATCTCTTTGAGAGTTGTTGGTAAGTGGGATTCTATGGACTCCAAAATATTACAGGCAAATAAAGCAAATGCTTGATTACCTTCTAGATGGTAAGATACTACTGATGAATACAACACATTCTTGAGTCATAGAACATGGAGCAATAAGACTGATATTGACTTCATTCCTACTGGCTAGCTGTCACTACTGGAAGATGTTGTGCATACTACTGAGAGAAAAAAAATTAAGCAGCAGTCTTAATTATCAGAATCCTGTAAGCTATAGTAATGACTGGCTGAATAAGATACACGTATTAGAGCAAGAGTTGTACAAATGTCACGGGAATAACTAACCACTTTCTAACTATATTTAAGGACATTCATATAAGAAAAGACTCATTGCTATCTCCATCAGGGGCAAGAGTCTGTGGCTAGACAGGACATAGACACCAAGAGAGAAGCTATTAGTATCATTCTTCTAACTAACATAGTTTTAAATTGCCTCCAAAATTCTTATTTTTGTACCCACAGATACAACCATCTCTCAACCTTCATTAAGGTAGCTTTGCTTTGCAGAAGATGGAAATTAACAGAGATACCCATAACCGGTAAATGCTCAGAAAAAAAAAAAAAGAGAGATTGGAGTGCTTTCCCTAAATGATGCACCTTTATCACACCCTTTCTTTCCAGGTCTTATCAACCCTCATGGAAGAGGGAACAGAAAGTTTCTAAGAGCCAGAACTTGTGGATTTCTGCAGTGAAGCACTGTTATCCAGGATCATTAGGACAGTTGAACACAGGAACTAACAGTGGCTGTAACCACATGAGTAAGACCTGTGCAAGATCAAGCCAGAGAAAATCCCAGCCTGGAAGAGAGGGAGGTAGCACAATTCCACCACCAAACAGAGAAGATGACTGTTAGGAGAGGGAGAGTCAGGTGTCTTCAGGGTGGCAGTGTCTGAGAGACTTGCCTACTCCCAAGTAGAGATCCCTACATCTATACACAAAGTGTTAACACAAAGTGAACTCTGGTGTGTGTGTGTGTGTGTGTGTGTGTGTGTGTGTGTGTGTGTAAAAATAAAAAATGAACACACGAAATAATGAGGATGTGGTAGTAGAGAGAAAATAGGAGTTCTAGGTGAGGGAATGGAGATAGATTAGATAAAAACACATATTCATGTGAGAATTTCTCAAACAATAAGGAAAAATTAAAAATTCCATCAGAATGAGTCAAATATGTCCCAATTTTTTTTACATTCTACCTTCTAAACTTAATTTTTGTCACTCTTAATGAAACCAAATTCAGGGTTATTAATTTATTCTAGGGAACAAGCCAGACACTGTCCTCACAGTTTAAAATATATTTCTAGACTTTAAAACCCTAATTATTGTCTCCATGTAGAAACCTAAGTGCACTATACCTACTTTTCTCACACTTTAAGATATGTCTAAATATTTGAAAGGACTTGTTATATTTTATCTTAGCCACAGAATGGGAAGATACAGAACTTATGAATCTAAGATCTGATTCAAAGGGTCAGAGAGCCCTCCAGAAATTGTGCTTCTGGTATTCCCAAGTAACACTGTGCCACCTGACTGGAGATGTGTTCTCTACCTTGGACTATACCTTCACTTCTAATATATGCACAGTCAATAAAACTCACAGCAAGCTGCAAGTGCTTGTTGACTTATCATCAGGATATAGTATTCCTCAATGTCACGCAAGGTTACTTTTAGCTTTCTGAGTACTGAGCATTTGCTTAGCAAGTTCCATACCCATATTATTTTCAATTGCATATAGCTCATAAAAATAGTGAAAGGAATGCATATACTGATAATTTTATTCATTTTTTCCATGACAGCTTTTTCTCAACTTCTATTGCAGATATCAGGGACATTTCAAATAATTAAATTTAGAAATATTAAGTTACTTGTCACAGACCAGAGGTATGTAATTATCTAATTGTTTCTTTCAGAATCATCTACATCACATGTTAAAAATGAAATAATGAGCTCTATCCTTCATTATCTGAATCATGTCCCCCTAAGATAAGGTCTAGTCAGTGAAATTCTTTAAAACCCAAATGTTTGCTAATCGTTGATGTTAGTGTAGAAGTGTTGTCAGGGATGCTAGCTCAGATTCAAGCAGGACATATAAGTATGCATGAGCTTAATTAAGCAAGAACCAGAAAGACCTGAACAACAGTGTAGACCTAAATCTTCAAATCTGCCTACAGTGTCAGTGCATTCACTTGATAAGGCTAGACAGTATGCACTCCCAAAAGGAAATCATCTGAGTAATAGCATATCTTTATTGGACACTGTTTTTGAGAAGTATCATTTTAATCCATACTATGTGAGTATGTGGAATTCATCCACACAGTCATAAAAGTGTAGGTTTACAGGACAGGGTTTGCAGAAAACATTACCAGAGGTATACTGAAAATGCAGCCACGCCCCTTGTCCAGCATCACAGAGAACTCAGCAGTAGCAAGAAATAATAAACAGAGAAGCTGAAAAGTTGATTCCATAATTTCTCTCCAACTCAGCTCCTTATATTGAGTTCCACTCCAACTTCTTTAATTTATGCCACTTCCAGGTTTGTCCCGGACTACTGAAATTACCTTTAAACAGGTTCTTCCCTTACTGGTCTTATCCAATTCTAATGAGCTCTTTAGCGGGCCAATTATTATCATGGAACTTCACCATTTGTATTTTTTGAGCAACTCATAATCAGGAGAATAAACTCTGAGTTCTCTAGTATAGCAAAGAATTTCTCTATATTATTTAGCTGTTAAAAATGAAATTCACATGTAAATAGCTGAAGGTAGAAAAAAACACCTGAATGATGTAACCCAGACTTGAAAAAAAAGACAATTACAGTATGTATTCACTTGTATGTGGGCATTAGCTGTTAAGTCTTTGATAAGTAAGGAATAATCCTCATAACCAAATCTTAGGTGTAGATTAAGAGAAGGAAGTGGCTTAAAGTAGGGGTTTATCTCCAAAGAAAATGCAATAGAATAGACAGTTGATGAGGCTGGAGGGGGAGCAGGAATGGGAGGATCAAATGGAGAGAAGGAAAGAAGAGGGGAGTGAGGATGGAATATGGTGAGGGACAGCTAACTAAAGACCATTTGAGGGTCATACAGAATCCTAGTACAGTAGAAGCTTCCTAAAATATATGTGTGTGTGAAGGGAATTTAAGTTAAATTGTCCATTATAGGAGAAACAGAAACCCAACTGGACATCTCTCCTCACCAAATGAAGCTCCCAGTATGGGGAATGGGATATGTGGAATAAAATTGTTTGACAAAGGGGACCCATGAGAACCCACAAACAACCCAGGCTACTGCTAAGGCTATTGGTTGCTGTTCACAAACTGCCAATAAGGCCCTATTGGTAAAGACAATACCTCATTGAACTTGGAGAAGTCAAGGTGGTGCCTACCTATAGTCTTAAACCCTGCTGACTAGTGTTCATAGTACAAAAAGAGAAAGGTGAACCTCAACCCAGCTACAAACCCTTTGGTATACAATGATGACCCACCTGCAAGATGCACTAGTGCAATAGTGACACAAAGCTCATGAGAATAATCAAATAATACCTCATTTAAGGTCCATCCCATGAGATGGAAGCCAATGCAACACTGCTTGAGTGTCTGGGGGCCTGAGAATACATAGGCTAGGGACCTAGGGGAAAACCAAATACAACTGTTCTACTGGAGGGGTGTAGCAATAAAATGACTCTTATCAACATTCTGCTATACTCATAGATCAGTGTCTTACTCAGCCATTGTCAGAAAAGCTTTCTCCTGCAGTGTATGTAAACACAGACATCCACAGCAAGACAATGTGCAGAGAGTGAGAGACCTTGAGTACAACACTCAGTCTTAAATAGGATGCCTCCATCAAACATTTCATCTTGGGACTCAGAAAACGCTGTGGAAGAAGTGGCATAATGAGTGTAAGACCATCTGGGATGAAGAAAGCCAAGAAAACAATGCCTTCTAATCATAGCAGGACTAATATATACATGAACTCGCAGACTGGCAGCATGCACAGAAGGAAAGTGAACACAAGCTCCACCTCTAATCCAGAAGCTATCTCCAATTTCTACCTGCTCAAAATCAAAAATTAATTTCCTCCAACAGAGTCTCACTGAGGGTAAAAACCACTCTTAATACCAGGCTCCATGAAGAGTAGTATAAGCCCAACACAAAGTGAACTCAAAGACATCTTTGCAGCATCTTTTTCCATAGTCTTTTGTAATGGTTTTCCTTTTCCGTTTTTTAACCTATGTTCAAGTGTGTGTGTGTGTGTGTGTGTGTGTGTGTGTGTGTGTGTTTCTTGTTCTTTGTCTTTAGCTCTTTTTCTTCTATTTGTTTGTTTTGTCCTATTCTGGTATGTTCATTTTTCTCTTACCTTATTTTATTGTTATTATGTTGACCCCTGTTTGCTTTGTAACAACAGACAGAAAGAGCATGGGTCAAGATGGTAGGGGAGTTAAGGAGGATCTCTGAGGAGTTGGGGAAGAGGAAAACATATCTGAACATATGAAAAAATATCTCTTTCAAAAGAAAAACTAGAGAGTGAAAAATAGTCTCCATGATCTTATCCTTTCTTAACTACCCAACATCATCTTCTAAAACAGTTCTATCTCCATTTGTATTCAGCATAAACTAAATGGAACTGCTTGAAGTTCTTTCTATGTGTCAAAGTCTGTCCTCTAGAGACCTTTCCTGCTGCCTGGAAAACCTTCTTCCCAAACCACTATGCACATGAGCTTCAGTCCTGGATAAAGTCTATTTCGATATCGAGACCCACCTGAAATACTCAGGTATCAGCCGTGGAATTGTTGTGTCTCTCTTTGTCTCTCTCTGTCTATCTCTATTTTCTGTCTCTCTTTCTATCTCTGACTCTCTCCCTCTGTTACACACACACACACACACACACACACACACACACACACACACACTTTCTAGACCTTAAAAGAAACTATATCAAAGGCATTTGACATATTGAATGTACTTTTAAAGATCTTGTTCAATGCATGATTGAATGAATTTGTCCATCAAGAAGTGTCAATTGATATTGTTGTGGTAGAAAATTTTTATAGTCTGAGGCAAACATGAAATTTTCAGACATCCAGAGGTTCAGGCAATCAGCAATGATACTGGCTAATCCATCAATCATGTTTATAAGTTGCCAGCACTCTTCTGTGTTCCCTAATTATATACAACCTATAAGGTGCTTCTATTGACCACCATTTTGTGTGAAAAGAGGATATAAGCACAGCTAATTTATATGATTTGCTTGATGCAAATACCTAGTAGAAGAAAAACAACTGTATAACTCCTTAGTTCATATGCTGAGCCACAGTGTATCATATACATGAGAAACTGAACTGCAATATCAGCAAAAAAAGCCATAGGCCAGGTTGGTACCATTGTGGTAACCAGAAACAGTGTCCACAAAAAGGAAATGCACAACCAGAGGGTTTGAGGAAGCAAGTCTACAAGGTCAAACCCCTGTGCTGCTTTGATTCTCTGCTTGTCCCCTCATTCTTTTCTCTCTTTTTTATTCATTTTTTTTATTATTTTAACAAAGTCTGGTACATTAAGTTAGGACAGGACCAAGCCCCCCCCCCTGGGCCCCTTGTTAAGGCTGAGCATAGCATCCACTCATAGGGAATGGGCTTCAACATGCTAGTTCATGAATTTCTTCTAGTCCCCCTCATTCTTGTCTCTTGTTTTTAATATACACATTCCTTAAGAAAATTTCTATGCCCTCACCCAGGATCCCAAGCTGCAAAACAGAACAGCAGGACACTTTTTTTTTAACCCTGATTGGAACTTATCTACTTTTCACACATGATGTTTTAAGGTGGTGGTTCTCAACCAACCTAATGCTTTAACCAGTTAATATAGTTCCTCACGTTGTGGTGACCCCCACCCATAATTTTTTCATTACTACTTCATAACTATAATTCTGCTAGTGAATAGTAATGCAACTGTCCAATATGCAGAATATCAGATATGCAGCCCTCAAAGGGGTTGAGACCCACAGTTGAGAACCACCATTCTAAGAGCTACAGTATAGTGATGTTCCAAGGAAAGCCAAGAAGCCAGAAATTCCCATTGCTTGCCACCCCATCTACCTTCCATCACCTTTTCATTTTGCCAAACTTCCTAATCCAGAACACATTTGTTCTCAGAAGACACGGCAGTAACCATGTTCTGGTTCGGTTCTGTTGGGCTCCCCGTGGTTTCTCCTCCTTCAATACTCATTCATGATACAGCTGATCTCAAATTCCCTATTATGAAATATCAATTAATTAGGTACCAGGATGCAGCTAGATAGCTTGGCACATAGTAAAAGTAAAAGGGCTCAGACAGAACAAAGCAGGCCAGAAGATCAGTGTTTCAAGTACTGCATTAGCAGAACCCTGAGACTCTGCCCTATGTATAGTCTCAGCAATGATTTAATATTCAGTTATTGGTAGGCACTTTTAACACCTCAACTCAGGCAGCCTGTTATCAACAGCCCAGACAGGAAGAGATGCTCACTACATTATGCCTTAGCTGAATCAGAGTATCTGCCTCCTGTTACTACTTCACCTGAGCATGCTAATTCTTGACAGTGGCCATGCCAGTATAGCCTAAGACTCAAACACAATATATAAATTGCTCATATGTGTACGTTTTAGCCTGTTTCCATGACTTCACAGTTTTTGCCTAATGCTATGGTGCATCAAAGATGTTGTTCTGTCACCTGGTCCACAAAGATTGTCTGTATAGTTCTGACAATTAATTGTTAGTCATCATCTTAACACTTTATGCCAGTATTAATGTTGCTCATATTTCTAAAGCACTTAAATTATTTTATAAATATTGAATTTAAGCTGCCTTTATTAATTGTTTAGGGATTAATTAATTTGGAGATATAAAATTCAATTTTGCATTAATTGCTAATTACTACACTGGTCCTTGTGAAAAGAAGAGAAAAATAAAAGGCCATTGAATTTCTCTTTCCTAATCCCAAGATGCAAACCTACATGATAAATGAAAATATTTCTCTTATCACACTGGTCATTCTCTTAGAAGCTATCATCCCTTTAATGTCTAAACTTTGAAAAATCTCTTTGTTTTATGGTTCAAAGAAAATTCAAAGAGAGGATGCTACCTTAGAATGGAGGGCTGTAAATGCCTCTTTATCCATAGACCAAGAAAGGCATTCATTGTAAGAGCATGATGAGAACCCCTGTGCTGTTTCAGAAGCATCTCTTTTCTTTTCCACTGGGATAGAGTAAAGTTCAGCAGTGATGCCTTGCTCCTTCCGAACAAAAGATCACAACATCCCAAGATATGTCTCAGATTAAGTTTATCCACAACATGTACGAGTAGAAGTGGCATAAGACAGATTAAACCAGAAACACAACCCTCTTTAAACACATACATGCAGGGTAATAATTTACACCCAACAGAATAAGTACAAAAGTCAGATATGAATATAAATAAAACCAAAATTTTGTTCATGCTAAAAGAAGTCTTAGTGATGTTCCATTTTTTGAGAGACCCAATTCTAAAATTAAAGACAAAGATACATTTCTTTTTGCTGCTTTCTTGGTATCTTAGAATATAGTTTTAAATGGTCTGGTGTCATGGAGATAGTTCAGAGCTGTAGGATGCCTATGTGTTGGAGCACCCTTTACCTCACTGTTTCAAAACATTTTACATCTGTAATTATACTGAGAGTTTTAGTGTTGGTCCATATTTTCTTTACAAAAAGCAAATATATCTTGAGTTAAAATATTACACTGATAAATTTATATAATATTTCCCTTATGATTTACCCCATAGTTTCCTTAGGGTTATGAATCCTCACTTACTGTTTTTTTTTAAATTTTGTTATAATTACACAAATTATCTTCATACTTTGGAAGAATCCAATGTCCATGATTCTGAGAAAAGGTTAAAAACCATTCTTCATAATTTTTCCTGGGGACTGATAGTTTACACATTATAGTGAAAAATCTTAAATGATATCAGACCTAATGAAACAAGTACAAGTAAGAAAGACCCTTAATAAGTATGCACTTAACTCAAATTCAAGTCAAAACTTTCTGTCTTCATTTCAAAGTTCTATGATAAATTCAGCTCTAGGAGAACAGGCTTAAATATGGAAAATTCTAGCCATTGACCTCTATTTGAATACCATATAAAATCAACCCAGAATAATAACTGAGTCAGTAATAAAACTTAAAAGATTGCAGAATGGATTTGTATAAAAGTTAAATTATCTCTGGACATTTCCCTAGTGCCAGAATTCTTTTTAAACCTATAATGGCTCCTGGGATTGATATGTAAAATCAGATTGTTTTTAATTTAAATAAAACTTATAACAAAAAGTTGAATTATGTTTTTATATTTAATTTTAGGATTTTTATATGTGTGTGATTGTTTTGCTTGTGTGTGTATGTGTACTAAATGGGTGCCTGGTGCCCATGGAGGTCAGAATGAAGCATCAGATCCCTTAAACAGGTGTTACAGAAGATTTTGAGCCTCCATAACAGGGTCTGAAATTTAACCTATATCCTCTGTAAGAGTGTAAGTGACCTAAATTACTAAGTCATCTCTCCAGTCCCCTTTTGGTGAAATGTTTCACTGCTGTGAAAAATATGAGTTCAAATTTATCTTTCTCTGCCTCATAACTTGTTTTTATGAGTTATTATCAATTATTATTACATTATTATGAGCAAATTGCCAGTTTATAATTGTGTACATTTATGGAGTACAAAGTGATTCATAGTTTATAAATATCATGTGGAAAAAGTGAATCAAGCCAGACTTTCTTATTTCCAAACTGAATCCATTAAAAAAATAAAAACTCTTGTTTTGTGTATGTGTTTTATGCAAAGGAATCAAGTCCAGTGTGACTAAACCTGAGCTCTCTAACAAATGACTGCATTCAAACAGCACTTCCATTGTCAATAAATACAGAGCAAAATTAATAAGAAAGATTTTCCAGGGCAGCTAAATTACCTGAGCTATTTGACTAAATTGGCCATTTATTGATCAAATATTTATGGGAGGACTATTTGGTGGTGTCAAACCATTTTCTACATTTTTATGCTACAAAATTTAATGTCTCTTGACGATAGTGTTTCTCATATCAGAAAACAAAAATGAATGAATTTTCTGGTGACCCTGGTCACCTCTGTAATCCCTATTGAGTGGTGTAGTCTGAAAACAAATTTAATCAGTTTGAACCTTCCTTCCATGGCTCACTGACTGTACTAGTTTTAGGAAGTTTCTCAATCTCTTTGGATTTAACTTCTGCATCAAATAAGTGTTGTTTTATGTTCTGTCCCTGAAACTTAGATCAGAGAAGTTGGGGTTTCAAACTCAGAAGGAATGCCTCATCCACAGGTCACTTCCAGTAACACACTCATGATTTATACTTCTTGTTTCCATAATTCTACATTTGCTGGTATAAAGTTTCCACCTCTTAGGATTGCTAAGAGACACATTTATGATTCTGCCAAATCTCTCTCTCTCTCTCTCTCTCTCTCTCTCTCTCTCTCTCTCTCTCTCTCTCTCTGTGTGTGTGTGTGTGTGTGTGTAACAAAGAGAGAGACAGAGAGAGAGAGAGAGAGAGAGAGAGAGAGAGAGAGGCAGGTACATTCCATTTTGTGCTTGCTCATGCATGCTTGTAGAGAAGACAAAAATGTACATCAGGTATCCTACTCTGGTTTTCCACCGTATAATTTGAGACAAGATCTCACAGTGAACCTGGAGCTTACTTTTCCTGCTAAAGTGGCTGGCCAGTAAGTCCCTAGTATCTACCTGTCTCCATCCTCTGCATCCTCTGTCCACTACCAATACAGGGCTTACAGTCATAAAACATACAACACTGAACCTGGCAGGCTGGCTTATTTATTTATTTAATTGGTATAGGCATCTTTTTTTATTAGTATTTTTTTTTACTTTTTTTACATTCCAACCAGTTTCCCCTCCCTCCTCTCATCCTATACCACCTTATTTCTACCCAGCCCCCACCATCTACTCCTCAGAAAGAGTAAGACCTCCCATGGTAGTCAACAAAGCATGGCATATCAAGTGATCTTAATGCTTACCTGGTAAGCACCTTACTCACTGAGACTTGTCCAAAGCTCCTTAAACCTATGTCTTACTATAAGTCTGACAATTATTGACTACCTCATGCCAGAATTCCAGAGACAAAATCAGCAGTAGTGATGTTACTCTACCAAGACTGACTGATGATCTTGACAAGACACAGTTGCTGCCATATGATGAGCACAAAGTCTAAGAATTGGCAGATTTCACTGCACTAATCTTCCCTGTACTGACAACACAGGGGGCAATTGTAGAAACCATTGTCTAACAAAAAGTGTCATAATCAGGTTCTCAAGACTTCAAGGTCAAATCTCTTTTGTTCCAGGTTATGAAGATTAAGATTTGGCTGAAAGCATGGATTATATCAAATAGATGATCAATCAGTTCATAGACCAATTGTAAACTCAGCACAAACTCCAACATCATTGCTGTTAATTAAATACTTGTGTTCCCCCAAATTTACATATTGAACCTGTAATTTCCAATGTGATGATATTTGGAAGCGGTCCTTGAGAGATAATGGGGTCATGAAAATAGACACCCATAGTGTAATTAATGTTTCTATAAGAAAGAAGACTAGATAAATTATTATTCTCTCTCTATCCTTAAGATCTAGGAAGCTTCCTCTGACTACAAATTAGAAAGAGGTTCCTTACCAGATTTGTTATTACTTTATCTGGGATTTCTCAGCCTCCAAAAATATAACAAAAAATATTTTTTGTGTTAGTGCCCTAGCTTATGGCTCTAAGTTATAGCATGCTGGGATAAGATAACTAGGGAATATGGCTTATGCTTCTAAATTTAAATTCTTATGAACTGTTTTGATAGATGTATTGAGTATCTAGTACCTAGAAGAAGTAAGAGAATAACAAAGTAAACTGAATAGGAGCATAAATTAATATAAAAATTTCCAGATTATCTTTTTCCAGATTGCTGTCCCATACTCTATATCTAAAACTCCAATCACACACATTATAACTGAATGTCACATGCATTCTACATGTGTGGTGGTTTGAAAAAAAATGACCCTAAAGGGAGTGGTACTATTAGGAGGTATGACTTTATTGGAGTAAGTGTGGTTGTATTGGAGGAAGTGTGTCACTGTGGAGGTGGGCTTTGAGGTCTCATATATGCTCAAGCCACATCCAGTGAAACAGACCATTTCCTGTGAGTCAAGATGTAAGAACTCTCAGTTCCTCCAGCTCCATGTCTGTCTGCATGTTGCCTTGCTTCCTCTCATGACAATAATGAAGTTTGCTAGAGTGCATCCCTCTTGCACCAGTTCCAATGTTGTCCTAGGGGTTCCTGGAGATGTTAACTGTTCTGCAGAACTTATCAGCCTCTAAGCCATTTCTTTCAAACAGACAGGTGTACTGAGACAAAGTAAAGCAAATGTATCCTCACATCCTCTTGGTTTCCATGCTTTTCACATTGTACCTGGAAAGTCCCCACTAGCTAGGCACGCCTTCAGTGTCTTCAACCTATTTGTTCATATGTTCAGCATTCTTTCAGCTGTGTTGCCTCTCTCTTTTTCTTTAGTTGTCCAAATAAGCCACCTCATGATTTATGGACACAAAACCCTTCCAAGTAGCATTTATTAACATTTACTAAAGAAATCATTATGTGGAACTCCAAGACTAGTAGTAAGGTCATCAAAGAATACATAAGTAGTTAAGCAAGCTTTACAAGGAAAAATGTCAGGAAAATTGCATAACAAATAAAGATAAGGGTATGTGCATGCTTATGTACAAAAAAAAATAAGAAAGAGTCTATATAAAGCAGAAATCTTCAGAAAAGAATTAGTAAAAGAGAAACAGGCCAAAACACAGCTTCTCTTCACTAAAGAAAAACAAAGACAAAAGGGATTACAAATCAAAATATTATAAACTTCAGAGTTCCAGCCAGCAATAAGTATGAAAAAATAGATGATATATTCTGGTGAGATGTCTCAATTTGGAGACTGGAAAAGAAGAAAACGGAATATTGCCATATGTACAAAGAAAGAAGCTATAGTTTAATTTGCAAGTGGCCTGAAAAGAATGATTATCTCATGAAGCCATATCCGTTGTTCCTTTACTTAAAAAAAAAAAAAAAACCCACTAAAACTCGGGTTCATTTTCATTTCTATAACAGCAAACTCTTACAGTTTTAAGGTGAAATTGAAGAACACGCAGAGTTTCTTTAGATTGACGAGGGTTGGTTGGCATCAATTTCATGATTATGGTTGGAAGCACTTGTTATTGGTTCATTGTGGGAACCTCAGAGACAATGCCTTCATCTAACACTGTCTCTGATGATTACATATTGTTATGCAATTCCTTGTCGTGCTTTGTAATTCATTCTTTTCATTGCTGTGATTCACAGACCCAGAGTCCCAGCAGAAATGAAGTTTTAGATGTCATTTTAAAAGGCAAATGGAGATATTGAAATAAAAGAATACATATGAATCCACAAAGGGGAACCATTAAAATTCTTTTTTGAAATACCATGGCTAGAAGGGAAATTCTCTCCCATCTTAAATTTAACGACAGATTCCAGTTGTGTCTCCCAGCTTCTTCTCCCTCCATCTTCCCCCCATTTGATCCCTCCTATTCCCATCCATATTCTCCCTTCCAGTCCCCTTCCCCAATCCACTGGCCATGTCCGTTCTATTTCCTTTTCAACACAGTGAGATTCATACATCCCCCTACCTGCCTTGAGCCCTCTTTATTACTTGGTGTCTCTGGGTCTGAGGCTTGTAACATGGTCTTCCTTTGCTTTATGTCTAATATCCACTTATAAATGAGTGCATACCATGTTTTTCCTTTCTGGGTCTGGGTTACCTCACTCAGGATGATCTCTCTAGTCCCATCAATTTGACAGAACATTTCTTAATGTCATTATTTTTAATAACTGAATAATACTCTGTTGTGTAAATGTACTACATTTTCTTTATCCAGTCTTCAGTTGAGGGACGTCTAGGTTGTTTCCAGTTTCTGGGTGTTATGAACATAGCTGTGCAAGTATCCTTGTGGTATTACATAGCATCCCTTGGGTTTATACCCAAGAGAATGGAAGCAGGGAGAAATTAAGGAAATTAGTTGATACCTATGGTAAGAAACAAGTATAGAACAGTTTCATCTTTCTGAAAGTATGTTTACCTTCTGATAGTTACAGGAAACCTTATATCATCAAATCCTGATTACAAATGGACTTTCTAAATGGCCAATGACTTACAAATGGCCAATCAAGGAGCAACATTCTCGTCCTAATAGAATGTGCTCCTGACTCATGCCTACCCCCTTGCATTATCCTACTTTTTTCACAGACAACATAGGGTCAATATAAACACTGTACACTTTCCTCCCTCAAATCATCATTGTAAAATTGTTCTTTAATATGTCTAGCAAGCATGTTTCCAACTGCTCACAACCCTTGCTGATAACTGTAGAACTTGCCTCTGAGCCTTGTCCTATTCTTGATAGCATCTGGAAGTCAGCAATAATCCTCACCTGTTGAGAATCCTGGTGTCAAGATGTCTGGCTCAATGCTCAATTTGATTAGAAATGGGAGGAAATTACATTATGTTTTTATAAATAAACATTTAATGAAGTAAAATCTTAGCATGTAGTCAGAGTTTCTTTCCAGCCTGGCCCCACAGCCAATTAGCCCCAAATAATTACACAGAGACATATTAATTATAAACTGTTTGGCCGATGTTTGGTTTCTTATTGGCTAGCTCTCTCTTAATTATTAACCCATTTCTATTAAACTATGTAGTGCCACTAGGCTGTGGTTTACCCATAATCCAGCATGTTACTCCTTCAGCAGCATGGCGTCTCTCTGGCGGCCTCTCTCTGCATCCTTTTCCCAGCATTCTCCTTGTCTTGTAGCCCTGTCTATACTTCCTGCCTAGACAATCAGTGTTTTATTCATCAACCAATGAGAGAAACATGTGTATAGAAGAACATCCCACATCATCAGCATAAATTTGAATTAATTTATCTGAGTTTCTGTTGGCTGGTATTTTATTATATTGAGGAGAAGATATAAAGTTTTATAATGAGATACATTTTATTTTCACAAATATAGAGCCATATGGACCTCAACAAACTTAGTAAACTTTTACACTGCCACACTTCTCTGATAGCCTTGAAAGAACATGGAACTGGAAAACAGTAACATATATATTTAACATTACATTATATTTTGCCTTGTCATAGTCTGACTCCAGACATTGCCTGTTGGGAAAAAATACTACTTTTCTCAAATACACTGCTTTTTCTTTTTAGGAAATAATCACCGCCTGCCCACTCACACACACACTCCTTAATATTTCCCTAAGTCTTCAAGTAAACTAATAAAACAGATTGCCTTCACTCTCAAAACCAAGGTTACTCAAACAAGCCAGACCCAAGAGCACATAAGTCCTGTTCACAACATTGTACTGTGTATTTTTTAATTAAATTTTTTATAGCCTGATATTTTTTTAAAGGTCTAAGTAAAGGCAAAATAAGAAGATGGTTGAAATAACATTGTATACATTTAGGAGCTTGATAAATTGAGATCAACTGTAAGAACAAAACACCTGGATGACCCTAACCCCGCCCCCTAACAACCCGGGCACTCACTCACCCACCATGCCTTTCGACCTTTGCCCTACTGCGCATATGCAACCTTCCCTTTAAAAGGTCCTGCCCCACACCCCTCACTCTCTCTTTCTCTCGGCTCCCCTAGGGTTGGCTGACTGCCCATCCCCCCTTTCCCACCTCTCTGGTAAATAAACTCCACGTGGATTGCTTATTCGTTGTTCCTTTCTTTATTAGCAGCTGCAGCTTAAACAAAAGAATAACATTTGGCGCCCTGGACGTGGGAAGGCTCTGCCCTTGATACCCCCTCCACATCCTGCTGGCGGGTACGTGTTGGGTCAAGGGCATCCTTATCACGCGGATAAACAATCCACATTCCAGATCACCGGTTTGCTAGGATTCTACATACAACACCGGACCCAATTCGGTAAGGCTACCCCTTTCAGTCAGTGTAAACGTCTCCCTGAACCCGAGGGACTGAACGTTGATCGTCCGGCACCCCTCTGGTGTTCTTGAAGGCGGGGGAGCACCCGGCCACGACCTTCACGGTTACGGTCGACCCCCTTCGCTGACAATCCCTCTTGGCTTACTTCCTAAGGGCGGTCCCATCAGTAGCTACTTGCTCCCTTGGTGGTTAGTCGCTGCGCTGCGGGACTGTGGGATTTTCTGTTTTCTTTTTGTTCTTCGGGACAGCTGAGTCCCTGTTCAGACCCAGGGTCTATCGGGCTAAGGCCCCTCGGTACCCCCCCCCCCAGGCTGACGAGCATCCGGAGAGGGGCTTTTACTGGTTTTTAACTTATTCACCCATGGGGAATAAGCCAACTAAGGAAATAAGCCCATCCACACCGCTGGGATGTCTTTTAGAGAACTTAAAACCCTTCAACCTAATGCCGTTAATTAAGGCATCTAGACTCACATATCTCAGTACTAAAAAATGGCCTAGGTATTCCTTAGAGAACCAGTCTCACTGGCCCCCAAACGGGACATTAGACCCCGAGGTTTTGCAGGATTTATCTAACTTCTGTCAGCAAACCGGAAAATGGAAGGAGTTACCTTATGTACAGGCTTTTTTCTATCTATCTGCTAAACACTCTCTCTCTCTCCCTCCTCATCACCAATTCTTCTGGCTATGGAATCTAAGCCTGAATTAAATCTTATAGACTTGGATCCAGCTGATGAACCTCCACCGGTTTGCCTTCACCCTTCAGCTGCGCCTTCTAAAGCTTCTACTAATATCCTTGAACCTTCTCTCTCTTCTGTCTCAACCGTCCCCGCTCTGGCTTCCTCTGACTCAGCTGCTTCTAAACAACCACTCTTGGCTCCTACCTTCACCCCACCTATTACCCTTTCTAGGACCGGATCCAGGGCTACTAAAGCTGATCCGGCCACCATCCTCCCCTTGCGTGAGGTAGCTGGTGTGGACGGCGTGGTTAGAGTTCACGTTCCCTTCCCACTATCAGAGCTCTCTCAGATTCAGCACAGATTAGGATCTTATACTTCTAACCCCACTGCCTTTATAAAGGAATTTCAGTATATTGCACAGTCTTATAGCCTTACTTTTCATGATGTCTTCATGATTTTAAGTAATAACTTACTACATGAGGAGCGCGAGCGAGTTTGGAATTATGCGAGGGCATGTGCAGATGAGATACATCAGACTCAGCCAACTCACCCTACTGGGAATGATGCTGTCCCGGAGAAGGAACCCCACTGGGATTATAACACCCCGGGTGGTATCCTGGCTAGAGACCAGTTCTGAATCCGCCTTGTAGCCAAGGGGTCTCCGAGGTGCCGGTGATGTTAACAAATTCCTGGGTTTCGGCACCAGATGTCCCGCGCGCTATGTTCTCACCGGCAAGAATCACACAGGACACTCGGATCCTTCTGCAGGAAAGCTTTAATGCGTCTTGAGAGAGGAGAGCATAAGCTTACCAGAGCGGAGACCCTGAGCCAAGAATCCCATCCCCTAATAAAGGCTGGCAGCGGCCGTTTGGGACATGTCACCCTATGAATGGCTTCAGCTCCTCAGGCCAAATGAGCCACGGGATAGGCAGAGATCAAAGGAATGGAAATTACCAAGCGCCTGCGAAATAATTTACATTCAGTGCCTGCAGGCACCATCATTGTAATGGAGAATGCAGGGACGGCTCCCTACAGATCCCCCTTTTTTATTAATTAATGATAAGGCTTTATATTTTTACAAGCAAATAGGTCACCTATATGTTGAGGGATAGAGGCAGAGGTTGTACCTTCCCAATCATATAATAAGACTGTGTATGAGAGTCGCGACTAGGCTGTTAGCTTGACCCGAAGCACTCTCGACCTGTCCTCCGCCGTTTTTCTGGGAAAGGGAAACTGGGGCAGGCAACCCTTATGCAGGACAACATGTCTCCCAGAGAAGCCTGTATATTAGGCAACTCTCTGTGTGATGCTTTGCTCGACATCCCTCATGGGCTGCTCAAACCAGACACTCTACCCTGTGTAATGAGCCTAGGCTCCGGGTGTGCAAGAGCTGTCTGGCCGGCGGCCTATTGCTTAAGCATAGTTAGCCAAATATCAGTGGAAGCCCCTTATTTTAAAATTATAAGCGCTTGGGCGATAACCATCTTGTCTCTCTTTAGTTTGAGCCTTGAGCTTATAGACCAGCCAGAGAAGTAACACCAATCCGCAGCAAACGGCTGCACCAAACAATCCCACCCCCACCCCTTAAGCGATGACAATCTCTCCGTCAAGGACAGGAGTTAATCTGGATAATAATAGCGGCTCTCAATTCCCAGGGAGAGGGTGGAGTTTCAACTTTTGAAGGTCCGAAGGGGCTCTTCGGGTGAGTCTTTCTGTGATCCACAGGGGATTCTCTTCATCCTGTGGAAAAACACAAATAGCTCCCCTGGATCTTATGAGAATAGGATCCGGGCCTCTCCAAAGACCAGTTAAGATATCTTTCCATTTTAAGAAGTGTTGAATAACATGCATGGCCTTTTCCCCTATCAAAGACTGGGAAAGCCATCTGTAATTTCCTCCGCTCCTCTAATGGTAAGAAGGAGTTGGTACCAAATAATGGGGGTGTTGATGGAAGTACACCCGCTGGATTAACAGGTCTCTTAAATTTACCGGGTTGTGACCGGTTATCCCCTATTTTCTCTCCCTCCTTTTTTGTTTCTTTTTTACCTAGCTGAGCTGTTTCCTCTAAAACTTTATCTCTTGAGCTTTCAGAGTCATCAGAGCTATCAAGATTTAAAGCTTTAAACTTATTTACAGAATCATCTAACAAATTATTTACTCCCTTGTCATTAGACATCCCGGGAGGTCCTTTTTTCTTATTTGTTGTTGTTTCTCTTAACAAATTACTCACTCCCTTGTCATTAGACATCCCGGGAGGTCCTTTTTCCTTATATTTTATTGTTGGGCGTGCCCCATCTCTCATTACATTCGGTTTCTGACATGTAATTCTGGACTTCTTTAAGATTGCTACAACAGTGAGAAAGGTCAAAATGGCTCCTAGTAAAAGCACAGAAGCCTCTACACTAACCTCCCAAAATAGCAACATTCCCAAGCCAAAGTCTAGAAAAGACATACCTCTCCAAATTTACCACCCTGTAGTTCTGAATCCGCCTTGTAGCCAAGGGGTCTCCGCGGTGCCGGTGATGTTAACAAATTCCCGGGTTTCGGCACCAGATGTCCCGCGCGCTATGTTCTCGCCGGCAAGAATCACACAGGACACTCGGATCCTTCTGCAGGAAAGCTTTAATGCGTCTTGAGAGAGGAGAGCATAAGCTTACCAGAGCGGAGACCCTGAGCCAAGAATCCCATCCCCTAATAAAGGCTGGCAGCGGCCGTTTGGGACATGTCACCCTATGAATGGCTTCAGCTCCTCAGGCCAAATGAGCCACGGGATAGGCAGAGATCAAAGGAATGGAAATTACCAAGCGCCTGTGAAATAATTTACATTCAGTGCCTGCAGGCACCATCATTGTAATGGAGAATGCAGGGACGGCTCCCTACACACACTCCTCTCTACTATCCCCCCGGGGACATCTCACTTCTCAGTGTTAGACCTTAAGGATGCCTTTTTCTCTATACCCCTCCACACCCGGTCTCAAAATATCTTTGCTTTCACCTGGACTGATCCAGATACTCATGTCTCCACTCAGCTCACCTGGACTGTCCTACCTCAGGGTTTCCGGGACAGCCCACACCTTTTTGGTCAGGCCCTGGCTTCTGACCTGCTCTCTCTGTCTTTCCCTAAATCCAAGTTCATACAGTATGTAGATGATATTTTACTTTGTAGCCCCTCCTTGGAAGTTAGCCGGACTGACACTTCCACCCTCCTAAATTTCCTGTCTAGCAGGGGTTACAGAGTCTCACCTTCTAAGGTTCAATTGTCTACTACTCAGGTCACCTATTAGGGACTAACCATTACCCCAACCCACAAAGCTATTACTGTAGACAGGAAAAACTTAATCGGGTCTCTTGTAGTTCCTTCTACTAAAGAGGAGATTTTATCATTTCTGGGAATAGCTGGCTTCTTACATACCTGGATCCCCTCTCACTCTCTCCTTGCCCACCCCCTTTATGAGGCAGCTCTTGGACCTCCCCATGAACCCCTCCTTAACCCTGTTACTAAGCCCTTTCAGAGACTTAAACAGGCTCTCCTAAAAGCCCCTGCTCTTCATCTACCAGATTTAACTCATCCTTTCTCCCTCTATGTAACAGAAAAAGAAGGATTTGCCCTTGGAGTTCTAGGTCACCAGCTAGGACCTTCCTTTGCACCTGTAGCTTATCTGTCGAAGAAGCTAGACCTAACCACCCAAGGATGGGCATCCTGCATACGTGCTTTAGCAGCTGCTGAGCTTCATATCCATGAGTCAAAGAAACTAACCTTTGGGTCACTCATCACTGTCTTCTCTCATCACAACCTGTCCCATCTCCTAACCTATAGAGGCTTACAAACTCTACCTCCTTCCCGAGTTCTTTCCCTCCAGGTGGCATTAGTAGAAGATGCCACACTTACTTTCCAATCTTGCCCACCCCTTAATATCTCAAATCTTCTACCTCAACCTAATGCTAACTATTCTCCAACTCATTCCTGCATTGAAACCTTAGAGGAACTATTGCCCCACCCTTCACACATACAGGAGGACACACTACCTCAGGCCACCTATACCTGGTACACAGATGGCAGTCCTTTTTACATGAGGGGACCCGTAAAGCGGGCTATGGCATAGTGTCAGACACCAGGGTGGTAGAAGCACGGGCACTTCCTGCCCACACTACTAACCAACAGGCTGAATTAATAGCCCTCACCCGTGCCTTTCAATTGGCACAGGGACATTCTCTAAATGTTTACACAGACTCTAAATATGCTTTTCATATCCTCCTGTCCCACGCAGCTATTTGGAAGGAACGTGGGCTACTTACTACAAGAGGAGGATCCATAACTAACTCAGATTATATTATGGCTATGCTAAGGGCCTCTCACCTCCCCAAAGCTATAGGAATTATTCACTGTCGGTCACACCAGACTGACAGCTCCGTTATCTCTAGGGGCAATAATCGGGCTGATAGAGCAGCTAGGGCTGCAGCCCTCCGAGGCCCAGATCTACCTCACCCACCACAGGGAGTTCATACACTACAACCCACATCCTCACAGCCACCTCCTGACATGAGACAAATTCTGTCTTACTTACACCAGCTTTTCCACCCTAACAGTAAGGCTCTTTCTCTGTTTGTCAAGGCTCACCTCAAACCTACTTCTGAGGACTTAAATTTCTTAAAAACTATCACTGCCTCCTGTAAAACCTGTCAGATGTCAAACCCTAACTCCAAGTATCGTAACTCCCCTTTTCCTACCCACCAGGCTAGGGGCTCTCTCCCAGGGACTGACTGGCAACTTGACTTCACCCACATGCCCATAGTCAGGCGAGTTAAATACCTCCTGGTACTAGTGGACACTTTCTCAGGGTGGGTAGAAGCGTTTCCTACTACTAACAAGAAAGCTCAGACCGTCTCTAACATCCTTCTCAGGGAAATTATCCCCCGGTTTGGGATTCCAGCCTCTCTTCAGTCAGACAATGGTCCTGAGTTTACCTCTCAGATCTCTCAAACCCTGTCTAAAGCTCTCAATATTCCTTGGCATTTTCATATTCCATACCACCCCCAGACCTCAGGGAAGGTGGAGAGAACTAACCATTCTTTAAAGACTGTTCTGGTTAAAATGTCACAGGAACTTCACCTTGACTGGGTAAAGCTTCTGCCTCTGGCCCTTTTCAGGCTTAGGGCTCTCCCTAAACAACCACTTTTCATCTCACCCTTTGAACTCATGTACGGGCGACCGGCTCTAACACCTGGCCTCTCACCTAAACTCTCGCCTCTCCCTGACCGCTTGCTTACACCTTTACTTCATCATCTCCGTTCCCTCCTTTGGGAATTTGCTGACCATTCTCTACCTCGGCCATGTGCCACCCCCTGTACCTCTCCAATTAACATAGGGGATCAAGTACTTCTTTCTCCTCCAGACCAGAGCCCCTCCCCCCTGTCTCCTAAGTGGAAGGGCCCTTTCAAAGTAATTCTTGTCACTCCAACAGCAGCTAAGCTTGAGGGCCTTCCCCACTGGATTCACTTATCCCACCTCAAGCCCTTTACTTCTCCACCTGAGACTCACCCTTCATACACAGTTTCTACAACAGGACCCTGTTCCCTTAGGTTTCAGAGGACACTGAAATCATCCACTTTACCTCCTATTTCAGAAGAATAAGGCTCAATTTTTACAAGGCTGATTTAAACTTTCCTGCTTCTAATTACACTCTGCTCATTAATTTCCAAAGTATCTCACAATAATTTACTTAGCTGTTGTTACAGGAATGCCAGCCTAAAAACCATGGATCTAAAGATACAAGGATCACCAAGTGTTTGTGCCTTCTGGTTAAAGGTAACCAGAAAGATTTCATACCACCTAGATATGATTTAATATGTCTAATCTTTGTTTTCCCAAACTTTAAGGACTCTTATAAGTTCCAGGGAGCTGAATCAGATCCAAACAGGTCAGATTCACTCCAGGTAATATCCAACCCTTCCCCAGTCCCAATTTCCCTTCCCTCATCTTGGGACTCCTCGGGAACCCCTCCCTCATCTTACAATCTTCCCCTCAAATGACAGGACCTAAGAAAAAATTTTTTTCCAAACTTAACCTTGTCCTCTATTCTACAAACATCTTGCCAGGACTAAAAGGCACCAGAGTGGCCCGGACTACAATGAAACAACAATCAACTCCAGGACGTGGCAGCACCCCCAACCCCCCAAAGATGGTCAACACCCCAGGCCAGCAGGAAGCAGCCTTAAGACATCTTCGCCCCTACTTCCCTAACCTGCCACGCCCAATTCTCTAACTTTTATAATAAACAACAGCCGGGATTGTATGAACAAAACACCTGGATGACCCTAACCCCGCCCCCTAACAACCTGGGCACTCACCCGCCATGCCTTTTGACCTTTGCCCTACTGCGCATATGCAACCTTCCCTTTAAAAGGTCCTGCCCCACACCCCTCGCTCTCTCTTTCTCTTGGCTACCCTAGGGTTGGCTGACTGCCCATCCCCCTTTTCCCCCCTCTCTGGTAAAGAAACTCCACGTGGATTGCTTATTCGTTGTTCCTTTCTTTATTAGCAGCTGCAGCTTAAACAAAAGAATAACATCAACCACATTAGAATTAAATTGCTTATGTTTGAATTTCAGCTGTGCAGTCAATTTATTTTCATAGTTGGCATTTATCAATGCAGATAAAAAGGACTTTGAGTATGGCATAAAAGTCAAAAATAATCATTCATACAATAAAAATAGAATGTAGATTTCTAAATGCACTAAGAAGATAAATAACCTAAAACATAGAGTCAAAACAGCAAAATGGGAAATAAAAAAAGGAGAAAGTGACAAATGTGAAAAACAGAAAGCAGATAGAACCAAAATAGCCCCCTCACCTCCCCTTACAGTCTTGACTGCTAGATGTCAAAGCTCTTTTGCTTTCTGTTACATATGGAAACAGGGATAAGGAATTAGGCATTTGAAATTCAGTCAAAGCCAGAGAAAGAAAGGTGCCTTTACCAAACACTGTATGAAGCATGTGCATGTAACACATCTAATTGCTTGCAGCACTCCCTTCCGTAGAATCTCAAATGCAACTCTACCTTTATTATAAATTAAAGGATACGAATGGAGCAAATAATAATTCCCTTGTTGCTGCCAAGAAAAGAGTAGCCA